>NC_072805.1:28132222-28741666 GCF_028583425.1 Eublepharis macularius | reverse complement strand
TTCTTGGGGTTTCTCTGTATATATTGAGGGCTTCTGTTCAGTCTGTGTTGTTGTCTGTCTGTTCTGGCTTGCAATAAAGAACCTTGTTTGGGCTGAAATCACTCCGGGCTGCAATCATTCTGAGCTCCAGGCTCAGAACACAATAGTAGCAATGATGATATATGAATCCCGATCTCCTAAATCCGCATGTCTCACTGAACCACACTGATTATTGAGTTTCAAACACTGGTCCAGAAGACAGCAGCATCAACCAATCAACCAATGGAAAAGGCTGATAAACCATTTAAAAGTCGTTATGAACATGGAATTATGGCAATGAACCTTTAAATCACAAACAAGCAAAGTCCTTGATTTGCTTAACTTGCACAAAGTGAGGGTTTATTTTTCCCCTCCATGTGCATGTTCCAATTATATGGCGTTGAAATAAATGTCTGAAATTAGATGTCTGTTGATAATTTCAGACTTGTTGGGTAATTGCCTGAAATCTTCAAACTACACCTGTGTATGATGACAGCAATCTAAATGCCATTGTCAACATTCACTTGTTTTAGGAATGAGAAAATGCTCTATTTTACTTCTTTCTATAACAATTTGTATTTTTGTCAGTGGTTTTTGTTCTCCACTTTCGCTGTTGATATTTGAAAAGCGGTGGCAAGAACTGATAGTAAGATTAGTTAGGTTCATGGGGAGACAATGAAATAAATCTCGTCTCAAAAAATGTCAAACTGGTTTTTTTTTAATGCCCTTTTAAAATTGGAGGTGGTGACAAATGGTTGAAAGAGGGGGTTGTAGGGCTTGGGGGAAAGCAAGAAAGTCTAATGTGTAAGAAAATAACGTAACCATGCAAAAGTCACCTCTAAATTCATCCAAGTTGCTCCAAACAAGTGAGAGAATTTATCTTGATTTTAATTCAGAATTTAAAAAATTGTTTTGTAAGCTGCCTTGAGCTATGTAGAACTCTGGGGCATAAATTTATTTATTTATTTATTTATTAGTTAGACTTCTATCTCGCCCTCCCCACAAGCGGGCTCAGGGCGGGTTACAACAATAAAAAATAATAAGTTACGTTTTAAAAAAGGTAAAGGTATGTGCAAGCACCGAGTCATTACTGACCCATGGGGAACATCGCATCATGATGTTTTCTTGGCAGACTTTTTATGGGGTAGTTTACCATTGCCTTTCCCAGTCATCTACACTTTACCCCCAGGAAACTGGGTATTCATTTCACCGACCTCGGAAGAATGGAAGGCTGAGTCAACCTTGAGCCGGCTACCTGAACCTGGCTTCAGCCAGGATCGAACTCATATCAATTTCTGTAACTCCACCCCCCGACAGCTACCTTGCAACCACCTCTGCCAATAATACATAATGGGTGGCGAAAAAAAGGGAGAAAGCAGGCCTTTCAATTCAGCTGTAACTCATATGAGGGGCTGGATGACCTTCTGGGCCCCCTGACAAGAGGCCGGGTCCCAGATGATTTCAGGACTGGCCTCAGCCTGGCAGAATTCTTAAGCAAACAAACAAACCACTGCTCACAACCCACAGGCAGGATGTGAGTTGAGCCAACAAGTTATTCGAGCATGCCTAACATCATGAGATTTTCATTGGGTTGCCCTCCACGTTTATAACTATTGTAAGCTTATTTAAGATGAATTTTTATTTTCTTGAGTTAACCCACCAAGGCAGTTTGCCTCTGAGAGAAATTTTTAGGCTCCCCTATCCTATAAGTTTGTTCATTTTTTTACCCCACTCTTCTCCCCAACAGGGACCCAAAGCAGCTTACATTCTTCTTCTCTCCTCCATTCATCCACACAACAACCCTGTAAGATAGGTTAGGCTGAGAGTATGTGACTGACACAGATCACCCAGCAAGAACAGGGGCTTGATCCCAGATCCTAGTCTGATACTCTAACCACTGTGCCACGTTGGCAATAAGTATACTTCCTTCCTTCACTCAGGTCTTTGAACCTCATGGCTGGGTCCTAGAAAAGGCTGTCACAATGTACCTTCCGTTAATACTAATGGGATTTACCATCCAATCTTCTTGGGAAGTCCATTTGGCCTCAACAAGGTATCAGGCTTTTCTATTTTGGCTTCATAATTACTGAATGGTCTGCCTGAAGCTGCAAACTGGAAAGTTAAAATGGCCCAGGAACCAACCAAACTAAGCAACCTCTGTGGAATCAGCAATGGGCTTTGGCTCATGCGTTGTTTCCTCCTTTAAACTGGCAGCAGTGCGGGAGGAGGAAGCCGGTGAGCTCACACTGATCAATATTTCTTTACATCACTTATCCCCCACCTTTCTCACTGAAACTCTATAAGGTCAGGGCCGCAACAAAGAATGTGGGTGTGTGGCCAGTTGTCAATTTCGTCCATCTGCAGGATGGTAGCCAGACATCTCACACGTGAAGAGCATGTATTGGGAGATGCAATGTTGGCTGGGAAGGGTAGTTTAAAAAGACAGATCCGGTGGCAGGGCAAAGACTTTGCTATACAATGGAACCATGTGAAGGGGCTGTGAAATGCCAGAAGGGAAACTTCAGCCCATTATAACTTGTCCAGAGCCAAGCCCGGCTCTGGAAGGCACCTCCAGTCCATTTCCATTCCTTGCTGCCCTCTGGTTGCAATCCCATACAGTTTTAGACAGGAAAGGCTTTTTATGATTTTAACTATTTTAATGTCTGTGTTTTAAATATTAGAATTACTGCGGTTCCCAGAGAACTATATACATTTTAAGATAGGATTTTAAATGCTAAATGTATTTTTCTACGTCCTTTACATTTTTATGCTGGATTTAACTATTCTATCGATTGCTAAGGATATATTGCCATTGTTATGGTCTCTGACTGCAAATAAATTCATTCATTCAGACAGACAGGAAAGGTGAAACTGACAAAGCCTTTGGGGAGGCAAAGATGAAATTAACAAACCCGCTGAGGAGCAGTCTCCACTGCCTCTGTCTTTTAAAACTACCCTTCCAGGCTGGCTTTTCATCTCCCTACACTTGACAAACATGCACCAAGGCATCTTGTGTAGAGAGACCGTGTTAAATGGCCAGTCTGGCCTACTCTGTTTTTTTTTCAATGGCTTTTCTAAGACTCAGTTGTTCTAGAAGTGTTGTTCTAGCGGTGTTAAAGGGTATGCCTATGGGACATGTAGGATTTCAGCCTTCTCTATCATTAATACCTTAATATTGTGCTCACTTTCTGAAAACGGTATTATAAATCTTTGCAGGCCGTTTAGCCAGAGACAAACTTATAACTATACCGTGTTCAAAGTCAGATTAGTGGTGTGTCTATTGTAGTACTGCTCCAAATAGCATCACATTGAAAGTACATGACCTTTTTAGAAACATAACATTTACAGTTATTCCCCTGAAAAGCAGGAGTGGGACCTGAAAGTGCAGAGGAGGCAAAAGGGAAACAAATTGGGAGCCATAGAAAATTAGCATTGGGAACCATTGACATTAACAAGTACACGCTAGTGATATATGGTGTGCAGCACATTGTCTTGCAAAACTATAATAATTTGTGACTCTTCTGGAGAATTGGTTCTTGAAATATACTCAACTGAGTCAATGTTATGAAGAATGTCATGTACCAGACTTTTCTGACTTTGCATGTGGAAACGCCACATCCAAGTATGGTTGAGGCCCAGCCCTACTTAATTTGAAGGTTCATGGCAAGAGGATAGCCTGAGGTGATATGACTGCAGAATGAGAAAAGTTGAAAGCTACCTCTCCTTTCATATTAAAAAAACCCCTAGAAGTTAATGTTATACAGAAGTTATCAGCCCAAATAATGTTTAAAGAAAGGAAGGGAACATTAATGAAGGATGATGGGAGACGCTAAACATTCATAAGGTGGATTCAGGATGGAACAACATTTCATATCAGCCTAAAACATGCTGACACTAAATTCTCTCCCACTGTTCTCCCATCAATTTAAAGCACTGCTCAAAATGTCTCGCTGGACATGTCATTTATATGCTTTTATTAGTAACGGAGTAGTGACAGCGTTGTCTTTAACACTGCCTAATCTCTTCAGAGGTAATTTGAATGAATTTTCCTTCCCATTCTCTTATAAGACAATTGACAAGCTCTTCTTCCACTATTGAGGGTTATGCCCCAGATGAGTGTGATGCAATATTACCATATTCATTCCAGTAGAAATGACTGGTGATGGGTGATCATTCAGATAGCATTGATGTGGCATTATCAGAGATGCCCACTTTCTAGGCTATATCGTAGCAGTTGATTTATAGTACAGATCTAAGCAGAGTTATACCCTTCTATGTCCATTTACTTTAATGGATTTGGAAGGATGTAACTTAGGATAGCACTGTTAGTTGCATCAACACTAATAGAGGCCACCAGATGCCATTCTTGTATTATTTTTATTCTCTTTAAAGTCACCGCAGAAAGCAATTGTCCAAAAGGTGGGAAGTAGATTGTTAAAACAAATAAATCGACAGTATTTGCATTTGAATTTATTAAATTTATAGTCCACTCTGCCTGCAAGTGGGCTCAGAGTGAATAAAAGCATAGGCAAGAACATAAGAGGATAAAATATACAACAGAATAAAATCATCAATATTTACAATTTCGTTAAAAACAACATCCTTGATACACTGCGCATATTGCGCAACCCAGTCCTCAAAACCTGTGGGCCAGGGTAGCCAGCTGTCCGATGGATAACAGAACCAGAGGTGCACAATGTCTCCCCTCCTTGGTGGAGGCCGGTTGGATGATTCCCCCTACTCAACCACCATACGCCTGGTGGGACATCTCCTTACAGGCCAAGAGGAATGATAACAAGTCCTATTCAGCCCAAATTTCTACAGACAGAGAGTTCTACCGGGTTGGTGCCAGGGCTGAAAAAGTTCCAGCCTTCATCAAAGCAAGGTGAACCTCCTTGGGGTCAGGATCACCAGGCGTTGTTTGTCTGCTGAACAGTGCACCCTCCAGGGAACGTATGGTGTGAGTTGGTGTGATTGGAGATCAGAGGTCTCCAATCTTCTTGTGACTGTGAACATTCTGGGAACTTTGAGAATGCGGAATGAGTACCATAATAAAATGTCTGCCACAGGACAATCATAAAATGGCTACTGTGGTACTGTGGCCAATCCCATCTTGGAAGGTTCCAAGCCAATCCTCCTGCTACAATGAAGGCATCGGTTTCTGAATGAGTGTTCCTTGCACACTCCACCTGCTCCAAGGAGGTGGGGACGACTGTTTGCTTTTTGAGAGATGCTTTATAGAAGAAGTAAATGGGCATCAGGAAACCCACTGGCTGGCACCTTGTTGGACATCACTGCCCTAGATAAGCCATCAATCTTTAGATTAACCACCAAACCAGAATAGTAGATAAAGTTGTGGCAGTTATGCTACTAAAGTGGCACATATGATTCTTTTTTACTGCATCTTTAGCTTTCTAATTTTACATAAGAACAAATAAGACTGCAGCCTGCAACAGTCATCAAATTAAACCTTTGGAAATACCATTCACATGCTGTCCATAGACTCTGATTTCCAATTATGAACCAACAACAGTACAAAACATTGTCAAAAGCAGGTGAGACTTGCTGGTGGATGACAAACATTCACTCACTCAGCAGGAGAAATTAGGGGTTGGCTGCCAGAGGAATAAAAGATCTATTTTGTTACAAAAAAACATTTGTTTCATGCTAGCATTTTGTTAAACTTCCATCATAGAAGTAAAAGGATTTGTTCTCCTCTGCACTGCTTAATTACTTAATACAGCCCTAAACTTTGTATTTAGTAAGAAGTGGAAAGTCTGTTTAAAGAGAAAAAAAATTATAACACCCAAACCATAGTACAATTTGATTGTATTTAACAATAACATCTCTTTCCCTTTGTGAAAGCAGCAAAGCATTTTGGATGTAGTGGTTGTTCTTTGCAATTTCAACCCACTGAGAGTTTTATGTAACTGTACATACAAGAAAGGAGAAGAAAGAACAAAGAAAGGTCAAGTTGAACTCTTTTGTAAACAGGACTGGGTATTCACTTTGAAATCTAACTTCTTTTTTATGTATAACTAATCAAATACATGGATATTATCCACCCTCAAGTGGGGTGAGCAATTTTATATTCCTGATTTGTCCTGAATTTACCAAGGACAAGCCTGACTTTCTGGGATCATTCCCCTATAAATCATTGCCAAAAGTGTCTTTTGGAAAGATTTTTTAGCAATGTCATTCAGGCGTTTTGTTAAGCTGAAATTTGAAGAATGCTCATCCTGGAAATTTATGCATCCCTCGAACTTCTAGAAGATAAACCTCTGAGTGGGTGGATGGATGAACCTTATCTCTAGCACATTACACATTCATATGTGCACATGAACGCTAAAGCATCATATAATCCACAGATGCTGCAACTGATGAGGGTCATTTTGAAGAGCTGGAAAGATTGGTGGATATTTATAGTTTTTTTTTTCAAGTGTATCTTTAATTGGGAGGAAAGGTGGCATGGTGTAGCCCGATCTCATCAGATCTCAGAAGCTAAGCAAGATTGGTACTTGGATGGGTGACACCCCATGTAAGACTATGCAGAGAAAGACACTGGCAAACCACCTCTGCTTCTCACTTGCCTTGAAGTCCTCTTACTGGGGTTGTCATAAGTTGATTGTGACTTGACAGCACATACATACACACATCTTTAAATGGAAGAACCACGGTCTCTTTTGTTTCTCTGTTGGTAGTGAATAAGCAGACCCAACCTGGATAGCACAGGTGAGCCTGATCTCATCAGATCTCAGAAACTAAACAGGGTCGACCTTGGTTAGTAATTGGATGGGAGACCTCCAGTGAAGACCAGGGTTGCAGAGGTCCTCTGTGAGTCTCTTGCCATGAAAACGCCACCAGGGGTCGCATAACTCTCTCTCCAACACCAGAGAATAAGCAGAGAAGGATTCTCATTACAAGAAGGTGATCCTTGAAGTGAACATGGGGTGCTGCAAAAGTATCACTAACCAACTGGATCATTTCAAATTCCTTGCTGCTTTTGCTTGGAAATCCCCATTTCAGTGTTGCTTTCCCCTGGTGTGACTCGTGTAAACATGATTCCTTGTTTTAGTACTATTTTCTTTTCTCTCCCAGTTTCTCACTAAAGTATCTATTTTTGTCAATGTTATTTGTGGATTCACATATATTCTACATTCTTTTCTTTTTATTATTAAGATGATATGACCAAAGGTCTTGAGCATTAAACCAATACATCACAACAGAATCAAACAACTTTACAAAACATGACCCCCCCTCCCAAAAAAAGAAAGCAAAAACAAAGTGCAGAGCGATGGAATACATACACTGAATGAAGTAAATACACAAGCCTATACTATTCCTCATATAATCCTCAGAATAAAACTCATTTTAGCAAAATTTTGAAGAGACTGTTATAGCCAAATATTTTGCAACAGATGGAGTTATTTCTAGATCAAAGTCTGCTAACAAGAAAGATATCATCCAGGACTCAAGAGGAAGGTAGCATTTAGACAAAAGAGGGGCAATCCAAAGAGCCCTAGGGACAGTTCATTGATCACAGTATAAAAAGAAGTGGTCTTAGTGCCTCTATTGCACGAGATTCACAACCATAGAATCGGTCTGAAAATGGAATTTTAGCAAATCACCAGGGCTCATTTTGAGGGGGAATGTACAGGAACACAGTTCCGGCAGTTCCCCAAGGAGGTCATTTTGGGCCCGTTTCAGCCTGGATTGGGGCTGAAACGGCCCAGATTGGGCCTCTGACAGGTGGTGGATCACTCTCCCACTCAGCAGCGGCCCGATCCTGACCATTTTGGGCCCCTTTTCAGCCATTTTCAGCCCCCTTTTGCTATTTTGGGCCCAATTTCAGCCCTGAATGGCCAGGATTGGGTCAAAAAGAGCCAGGCTAGGTGATATCAGGGGGTGTGGCATATGCAAATCACTTATACTAATGACACACTTCTGGCGATGGCAAGGGGTATTGCATATGCTAATGAGTTATGCTAATAAGTTTTGCTAATGAGTTCCTCCAGCTCTTTTTCTACAAAATGACCCCTGTCACTGTCTCGGTTCTGCCATCATCAGAACATTTAATCTGGCGAGCATCAAAGCACACCTATGGCTAGGGATTGTAAGGAATTTAAAATACGAGGGGACAGTCATAGGGGGAGGAATCCCTAATCCAAAAGTGGAACATACACACCTTGCCCAGGTTAATGTGCTGGCATGATCAAGATCAATCTTCCCAATCCTGATCATCTTCGATGCTTCTTGGTAGTCCATGTTCCCAAGTGTTATGAGGGAAAGGCCAAGGAACTCAATGCTCTTATCTACACATCTCTCCCAAGCACTACTGAAATTGTTTTCCTTTAAAAGGTGCAGAAGCCCACGTGTATTCTACGTATAAACGCCATACATTTATGTATTCGTACCATATAAAAATGAACAAACTGACTCTAAAATATAAACTGGTCAACAAAAAGGATTGCAAAAAGTATAAAACTGAAGCTGTCAAGACAAAAATTAAGGAACACTGGAAATGTTATCATAATTCCTATCGTAATTTAAAAAAGGGAAGGTGTGTCCATTTTAAGAATTCTCAGAAACGTTCTTGTCATATTGTGAAGACTTATTGGGTTCCATTTCCACTTTCATTTAGATTGGATCAGATGTTTGCCCATTGTTTCCTACAGCAGATATTTCTGAGCAGATTTTGTTTTACCAAATGGTATCAACTGTCGAAGTCACTGAAATGGTGGCAAACTTCCTTTACCTTGTATACAAGAGGAGAAGTGTGTTTAGAATGTTTAACAATTAACAGGCTCTGCCTGTTTTCGACACTGTTACGGTTATGCCAATAAAGGTTCTGTCTTGTGTGTACCAACTGTCAGAGAATCTAGTACACCCGCTCTTCTAAAAACTCCCCGAGTTTCAAGTGATTTGCCACAAGGCACAATAACACCATGTGATATTGTTCTCTCTCACACGCCTTTCGAAGTTCTGAAAAAGGCTCGCTGCCCCGACTGTTTCAGAGGTGTTTTGGGAAGTCTTTCATTGCCTTAAATGTAGCCTTCCAATCTGATGTGAGGAAAAACAGATTATCATTAGAGTCAGTGATATCTGACTGCACACCCTTAAAAATAACTCTTTCAGCTTTTAAAGGACAAGGTTTTAAATCTATTAATTAGCAGTCATGGAATTATTACTTCATTCAAACCTGAAATGACAATAAAAACAACTTGTTTTATTTAAAAGGTGGTATGTAATTGGAAGTCAGGGCCAAAACCATTTTAACAACAACTTAATATATCGAGTAATCCCAGAGTCAGTGTGAGGGAAGAAGTAAGTCTCCTTAGTCTCTGAGGGCCAAGCTACACATGACGAATGACACTTGAATGGCAAGTGTATTTCTCCCTGTTCACTTGCCCTCCACTCAATCCACTTGCCATTCAAGTGTCATTCGTCATGTGTAGCTTGGCCCTGAGTTCTACTCATTAATTCCCAAAATGATCTGGATGCATTTGCTGGAGCAGCTAGGAAATATCATAGCTGAGTCTATGTTGAATGGTATTCTTGTAGAGGTTTAAGTTCCTTAAAGGTTCTGGGGAACAATTTTTTTTTTCTCAAAGCAGAAGATGTATTGTATATGCCAAGGAACGAAAGGTGGTCACTAGAGGCGGGCACAAACTGAAATATGAACCAAAATCCATCACAAACCGTGTCGGTTTGTAATTCACAAAACAGAAGTTCATCCGAGCCCATTTCTGACAAACTGCCATGAAATTTAGGCCTGTTCATTAGGTTCATTTTTGGTTCATCACTGCAGACAGCCTGGCACCGATCAATCAGTTTCCTAGGCAACGGGGGTGGGCTTTCTGCTGTCCTGAAAGTGACCTTCTACTGCCCCCAGAAATGATGTTTTCACAAACCAAACGAACTGGTTCACAAACCAGGGCAAGTTTGTGAAAATTCGTGGTTCATGAAATGAGACGAACAGCGAAATGCATGATTCAGTATTTTTACAGTTCATGCCACCTCTAGTGGTCACTCTTTTGCCAATCAGTTTTTCAACTGTCCAACAGAGTATCTTCTCTTCTAGAACATCTTTGTTATCTATCCAGCACATCTCTGAAAAATTCTTCAGCTCTTTCTCACAAGCTTTCTCCCTCCTGAGTTAACCAAACTTTCACTTTCAGTGTCAGCCAACGTCTCAAAGTCTCTCCAGAGATGGACTCCCATAAGATGACAATGTTTCTATATCGAGAAGAGGAAAACAAACTATCACAGTATGATCCTAAAGTCCATTTAAACCAACAGGCTTAGGAGGATTTATTTAAAATAATTCCAATCCACCTGTCCACATAAGTGTTGGGGGCAGATTTTAAAAACAAGAAAATAACATTAAAAATATAATATATCAACTAAAACTGAAAGAAAAGGAGCAGTACAAGGTAAAAACTCCACTCTGATTAAAACAGGAAAAGATCTTAGAGAACATCACAAAGTCAGCATTACATAGATGATAATAACAGAACAGCTAAAAGTTCTTACACAGGCCAGAGAGTAGCTAAAAAGCTTCAGGAAATTTAAAAAAAACAACACTTTCTTTGGCACCAAGCAAGTTTCTGTAGGGATGCTATTCCATAGCCTCAGAACCACCACTAAAAAGACCCTGTCTCTGGTGTTCACCCTCCTGGCATCTGAGCAAGGAATTACACAGAGCATGCCTTCAACTCCAGACTACGAAGAGCTTTGCAGGTCAAAATGACCAATAACTTTGAGAGGAAGTGTTGTCTACACCCTTCTTTCCACTTCCTATGTACTCTTTATCAAGAAAGAAATTCATTTAAATCTGTGGGATTTGCTTCTAGTAAACGGGCTCAGCATCCCACTGCATAGAATAACTGCTTAAATATTTTGATCATTACCTTGGAGGATGAACTACATATTTTTTCGTCAGTTACCATAGTTACCAGCAGAAGAGGCTGTTTCACTGGAGGAAGAATCCTTACCCTGGAGGACAGCTCCACACTTAGCTGAGCAGAGTGGCAGGATGCAACCACAGAAAATGGAGAGAGTGAAGCAAAGCGAAACAATGAAATCTTATGCAGAATTAACACCCATCAAAGTCCATTGACTTTAATAGACTTACAAAGGTGCTCTTCTTGGGACTATGCTATAAGAGTCCCCTGTCACATGTATTTGTTACTGAAGTTTGGTGTAGTGGTTAAGAGCGCAGGACTCTAATCTGGAGAACTGGGTTTGATTCCCCACTCCTCCACTTGAAGCCAGCTGGGTGACCTTGGGCTAGTCACAGTTCTCTGGAGCTCTCTCAGCCCCACCCACCTCACAAGGTGTTTTGTTGTGGGGATAATAACTTACCTTGTAAAACTCTCTGAGTGGGTGTTAAATCATCCTGAAGGGCGATATATAAACCAAATATTATTATTATTATAAGTAAGTTCTGCTGAATTCAGTGGGATGATCTAATGTTCAACACAGACATACCCATTGTATTCCGTACAATTGCCTCTTGAAGTACATGGATCCACCATGTGTGTGGGCCCATTGCAAAAAACTTGTCAGCTATGTGTCTAGTAAAGTATTAGGAAAAGGTTAACTGGCAGTACAATTACTGGGCGTTCATTTTATTATCCATGGTTCTTTCTTTGCCTTTTTTTTTTAGTCTCACTGTTTAAGTAGGATTGTTTGGAGGCATTTATTCAACTTCAAAAAATAGTTTTCCTGCTAAAATAATCTTTACTGAGAGTACCTGTGTTCAGGACATGGGTAAGTAGCACTTATTTATATAAGCACTTCCATGTGAATTTGCCAACAAAAAAAGTGGAAAGAGTACCTGCATTGTGTATTAAAATAATGTATTTTAGAAAGACATTCTATTATTGATGGAGTATTTTTAAAATTTTATTTCATTTGTACCCTGCCTTTCTCCCCAAATTGGCTCAGAACATTCTCTTCTCACCCATATAACACAACAATAAACTTTTGGGATAAGTTAGGTTAAGAGTTGCCCAAGATTACCCAGCAAGTTTCTTTGGGGATCAAGAACCTAGACTAACATTCTAACCACTACACCACACTGGCTCTCTTTTACTGCCCCCCCCCCAATAGGGAAAGTAAAAGCAATATGGTGAAGGGCTGAAAGGCCTAATTCCAAACACATTTAATATGAAAATAAACCTTATGTACCGAAGGCTTTTAGCATCCTTTTGCCTGGCAATGGTCTGATGACATCCATTGACTATAATCCTGTGAAAACATGACTGACATTGCGGGATAACTGCAGGTCTGTCATTTATCTTCTAGATAAAAATTTCCCCGGGATCCCCCCTCACACCATCAGTATCGACTCCAAGTATCTTGCTTAACATTTAGCTGAGCTACTGGCTCCTTACTATCTGCAGGTAAAATGCCAGGATGTGGCCAAAGGCCATGTGGCCAGGGTTTGACCATGGCATATAGCTGCGGTATGAATCACCTCGCAGAATTCAGAACCTGCTCAAGATGTGGCCTTTGGTTTATTTTCTTTCTTTTATTGAATTGTATCTTGCCTGTTCAAATGGTTATTTAAATGACATTTAGACATTTTAGTAAGCTATCTTGGGTCCCTGTCAAGAAAAAAAACCCCTGGCGTGACCTATGCTCTCAGAATTTCATCCCACCCACCCCCATTCTCCTTTGGCAGCCTGCCTGCCTGTGTGCCTGATCAAAAGCACTGATAATCAATTATCACTTCTGTGTCTCCGATCTTACTCTTGTCACTTTGTTAGCTTCCTTCCCCATATTATACTTAACTTTATTCTGTGTTAATTGCTTGTTTGGTGTGTCAAGTAGCTCAGTGGGGATGTCTGAGTGAGTTTATAACATTTTGAATTATTAATGATAATTAATAGATTACTTTCAATCGAGTCCTTTGCAACGCGTTCCCTCGCTCTTGCTTCAAGTAGAGCATTTGCATTCCACGCTGCATTCTTGGCACTCTGTTCTCTAACCCTGTATTTGCCCAGGGCAAGACAATGAAAGATATATACTGGCTGTATATTGCAAGCAGCGTCCCATGCTTTCCAAACACAATTACCGAAGGTATTCATTACCACAATAAAGCATCTCTTCATTTTCACAATATTACAGAGGTACCCTTGTCTGACAGGTGCAACATTTAAAAATTAAGTGTAAAGAATATTATTGTAATAGATCAGAAGAGGCCAGCTTCTTTCGGCTTGGTGGATGGGGGAGACTCATATGTCCCCTAGCTAAGCTCCTTAGAAGAGATGGGTACGATTCGCAATACAATCGGAAAAAACCCACGATAATGGTGATCGCGCGATCGTAAACAGGCGGATCATGATCATCCATGGCCAACGATCCAGCAATCGAGAGGGGCCTGGATTGGGGTGATCGGGCTCGGATCGGGGATCCAGACTCTCAGGCACCAGCAATCTATTCCCCTGGCAACGGAGCCAGGGGAATGCCTGAGCTCTGTTTGCCCTCCTTCTGTCGCCCTGGAAACCCAAATGGAAGCCCAGCTTTCCTTGATCAGCAAGGCTTCCTTCCAACCATGGAACAGCAAAGCAGTCACCAGTTGGGAGAAGACACCCAGGGGAGGGAGGGGGAAGGGGGTGTTCTGTAGCCATGGGCACTCCAATCTCATCCCTGCAAACCCTGATAGGCAGCTCTGACGGCGAAACACAGACAGCCAAACACAAACACAGATGCTGCCGGCATCACCAACCATTCCTGTATCTCTGGGAACAGCGGGGCGCCCCTCCGCTTTTGCCTCCACGATCCATGATCCACAATCCATGGATCGGGAATGGGAGATGCTTGGTGTGGGTCGTTAAATCGGGATTGTCGCCGGCACCGATCCACGATCAGCTTGATCGTTAATTTTTTTGGGATCATGCCCATCTCTACTCCTTGGAGGCCAGAGCTACCCCCCAGCCCAAGATCGTGAATATACTAAGTTGCTTTTCATCTGTTCAAGCTATGCTTCACCCCCTCAGGACATAGCATACCATCACAGAGGACTTTGTGACATCCTAAAGATGAGAGAATCTCCTGCTAATAGATAAAAAGCAAGACTTTTTGGCCAGTCTAGCTTCACTAGTCAAGGCCTATGTGGGTGATATCCTAATTCATAATGGAAGTCTACAGTCAACTGACAGCATACAGTGCTTTTGCATCCACCAGCAGTGCGAGCAATTCTTCTGCAATGAACTTCCTTTGAAAGTGGTACTGCCGAGGCCAAAAACAGTTCACAAAGTTGTGCAATGCTAAAATTGATATGAATTTGAAGAAAGGGGAAACAGGTGATGGAATAGCCATGGGGTACCCGGTAAGTTTTGCTCCAGGATACAACTGCAATGTGGGAAACTGTCAGGCCCTCGAGCCAAAATAGACAAGTACACCAGAGACAAGTAGTTTGAAGGCTGATAGGCCACAGACAGAAAGCCTGGGAGTTAGCTTGAAAGCCAAGAGAACGAACATGGTGGTCTTACCAGTTCCCTAGACAGAGGGCCAAGCTACACATGATGAATGACACTTGAATGGCAAGTGTATTTCTCCCTGTTCACTTGCCCTCCACTCAATCCACTTGCCGTTCAAGTGTCATTCGTCATGTGTAGCTTGGCCCAGAGAGTGATTCCGCACACGTTGGATAATGCACTTCCAATCCTCTTTATAGATCATTTGGAACAGATTTTATTGTATGTGGAACAAAAAATCCACCTCAAACAATTAATAAAGTGCATTGAAAGTGCATTATCCAACGTATGCGGAATCAGCCTAAAAGAAGCCAAGCATGTTTGTAAGTCCTTATTAATCCTTCTCTGGTATAGGATTGGCCTTCCAGTATCACTGCACTTGCCAGGCCACAGAGATCACGAACTTTTCTATCAAGCGCCTGCTTGGAATGGCTTATATTCTCTTCTCTGAACAGCAGCTCCAGTGGGAGAAGAATTCAGTTCAAATCTCGTAATACCTGATAGGATACCCAATTTGTTTGTTTCTTTTATACATTTGTATGTCATTCATAGGAATCTGCCTTCTTCTGAGTCAGACCCCTTGTCTTACAAGGTCAGAACTCTGACGGGAGTTTACTCACAAAGGAGAAAATGCATAAAATGTTTTAGTTTTAGAAATCTGAATAAGATAGTATACTGATATATTGTTCTAGACTGAATATAAGGTTAGGATCTGATAAGATGGAAAATGCTTAAATATCATTGATGAGATAGAATACAAGATATGGAATCTTTGGCATAATAGTTAAAAGAAACAGAAATGATCTGTATAGAAGCATTAGACCGTATTAAAATATAGCAGTAAGAACTTGCATGGAGTCCACTCGTTTTGATCTTTAGTTGATCTAAAAGTGAACACTCTGTAGAAAAAGAACGTATTTAGTCAGTAAGGTACACAGAAGCTGGAATAGTAGATACAATCTTCATTTTAGCATTGATGAACTCTGATGAAGGTATGTTGTATTTTAACAACCCTTACAGTGCAAAATCCTACCGTTCCTTGGATCCTGTTATTTGGCCCCCCTCTTTTTTCTGTACCCCTCTTTGTCTTGAAAAAAAAATTAAAATTAAAATTAAAAAAAAAGAACTCTAATGGGCAGTAGATCTTCAGGGTCTCGGGCAAAGCATCTTCACACTACACACTGCTGGATACTTTTTTACCTGGAGATGTCAGGGATTTAACCTGGGACCTTCTATGTGTAAGAAAGATTCAGTGATACAAAAAAATAAATTTGGATATATTGAACCAGAAACATTCAGCACAGGGAAACAGAAAACACCACTGAAGCCTCACAAGGAGGAAGCAAAATAAAAATGTGAATATTGCAATTGAACCCAAGACATGAAATTTGGTAACATGCCTAATTCAGGCACAAGTTGTCATCCAGAGACTAAAACAGTAACAACCAAATTATACATGGTGTTGGAATCAGGGACTGGATCCACCAATGTGTGGTTTAGCCTTAAAAAGAAGTTCTCTGTATGCATGTTGGGCGGTGGGGGGTGGGGGGGATAAAAATATAAATACAAGCCAGGATTATGGCAATGGGTTAGCAGGAATTAACTCTTCCCTTTCACACTGATTTCCTGATGAAATCAAAATGGATCTTCCTGGTTGCTTTTAACATCCATAGCAAGGGGGAAAGTTGTACACAATATAGAAACTTATTTCTCCCCTCCCTGGGCTTTTCTACCTTTCCATTTACTGTGCATCAGATTTTTAAGGGCCTGGGAAAGAAATCTGAGATTTCATCCTCAAAGAGGGGTGAACACTCTTCTCCAATGGATATCAGAAACTATTGCAAGCTGCCTAAAACTTCGAAAGCCTCCTATTTTCCCCAGAGGTTCTGAATAATTCCAACATTTGTAGATTGCTATCTGTGTAGCTGTATGGCTTTCCATTAGAAATCATGAATACATACTTTTTTTGTTAGAATCAGTTTTACTCTCTCAGTTACTGAGTTGTTAATTATGACTTTAGCAGGTGTTCTGTTTTTAGTGAATCTTCAGCATATTGTTGGCTGCTCAAACACATACAAAGTGAAGAAGAAAGCATTAAAGACATTTTCCAAAGGAACAGACAGCTGTATAGTATTAACACACAGTGCAGGAAAATTATAGCTGTGGAGCAAAGCAACTGCAAGTCGTGTAACAGATACTTCCAATACAGTATTTGGAGAGGGGAATGCTGCTGCGTGACTAATGAAATACACATCAAGGTTTACATATGAATTCTATCTATCTATCTATCTATCTATCTATCTATCTATCTATCTATCTATCTATCTATCTATCTATCTATCTATCTATCTATCTATCTATCTATTGGGTTGCCAGCCTCCATGTGGCAGCTGGAGAACTCCCACAATTACAAATGATCACCAGATGACAGTTCCTTGGAGAGAATGGCTGCTTTGGAAGGTGAACTAAGTGAGGTTAAAACCCACTGATGTCCCACTTCAGCCCTTGCCCTCTCCAAGTTCCATCTACCCAAACTCCAGAAATTTCCCAAACTCCAGAAATTTATCCTTGTAAATGACTCGGGCATGTCTTCCCCAGCTCTTGATTGAGGGCCAAGCTACACATGACAAATGACACTTGAACGGCAAGTGGATTGAGTGGAAGGCAAGTGAACAAGGAGAAATACACTTGCCGTTCAAGTGTCATTCGTCATGTGTAGCTTGGCCCTATGGCTCTTTTCAAAAGGCACCTGGAAGCTGTGCAAGCTTAGGAATCTCTTGGCAGCTCCTGCTACGTGGTAGAGTTCCAAGAGGGTGAGCAAAGGGGTGGGGCTGGCCGCATCTCTGAAGCCCACTTAAGAATAATGACAGTTCATTTGTCTACTGCCTTTCTGGACAGATTATTGCCCACTCAGGGCCAAGCTACACATGACGAAAGACACTTGCCTGGCAAGTGGATTGAGTGGAGGGCAAGTGAACAGGGAGAAATACACTTGCCATTCAAGTGTGATTTGTCACTTGTAGCTTGGCCCTGAGTCTGAGAGGACTAGCTGTCTCAAAACCACTGGATGAGTTCATGGCATTAGTAAGATTTGAACTAGTGAAGTGCTGCATCACAGTCCAACATCTTAACCACTATGCTACATCAGGTCTTATGGCCATCTCTCATCCCCCTTGACCAGCATACGGAAGGGCCCAGAGCAATGGCTGCTTAAAGGATCCATGCTATACAGCTGCTGCCAGTGATCCTGCCACTATGCCTGGTGTCCCTGGCATGAACTGGCAGAGAAAGCCTGCTGAAGAAGGCAGGGTTGTGCTGGCATGCCAGCATTGTGGTGAGCCTTCATTCTCCCGCTCCAACAGTTAGTACAGAAAGAGCAACTCCAGTCAATAAGCAATGAAGAGGTTCATACCCTTCCACCCCTTCTTGACTGTTGGAATCAATTAAGATATAATTTGTATATAACCAGGGCCGGTGCCAGGGTTTCTGGTGCCTGAGGCGAGATACCGACTTGTCCCCCCCCCCCACTAATCAACTTGATATTGTAGGATTAAAAATGATTAATTTTAAATACATCTCCAAAATTATACCTTTTACATCTTTTCCAGCCTGCTTTCAGTATTCTTGGTGATTGGGAGGGGCAGCGGCATAGTGTGGTCATGGGGCTCTTGGGGCAGGAGGTGGCGGCTCTTACCCCGTGTGTGCACATAAAGCCCACATGTGCTCTGGCCCTGTGTGATGACATCACTTGTGATGTCATCACGCAGGAGTGTCCCCCTCACCTAAGGTGGGCGGCAGTGGTGAAGGGGCAGGGAGGCGGCCCACTTCCCCACTCCCTGCTGTGCCACCTGGGCGGCCGGTTTACTGGGAGCTGAGCCGAGGCAGGTGGCAGCAGCAAAGGGGCAGAGAGACAAATGGGGATGCGGCCCACTTCCGGGTCAAGGAGGTTGTCAGGGGCCGGCATGGTGCCTCCTTCAGAGTTCAGCACTTGAGGCAGCTGCCGGCACCACCTCCATGGACGCACTGGGCCTGTATATAACTGACATGCTTCTGAAAATTCCCTTCATCCACTTTTCTGCTCAGATTTGGAAGTTAACAACTACCAAAGAGAGCCTGTGTGGTATAGCAGTCAGACTAGAAACTGGGAGACCCAAGTTAGAATCCTTACCCTGCCATGGAAGCTCTTTGGGTGAACTAGAACCAGCCACACTCAGTCTAACCTACCTCACAGGATTTGTTGTGAGGAAAAATAGAGGAGAGGAGAACAATGTAAGCTGTTTTTGGTTCCCACTGGGGACAAACACTTGGTATAAATGAAGTAAAATAATAATAAAAATACTTGATGTTGTTTTCAAAGTGAAACTGATGAATTGGGAATTCTTCATCGTTCCATTTTTTTAAAAAAAAATCTTCATTTTGTGCTGTACATGAGCAATTTGCTCAATCTTTGACGTTTCAACTAGCTGGTTGACTGTTCTCTTTTCAGTGAAATTACTAGTCCTGATTTTCTCATATTTTATGAAACCCACAGAAACACTCTCCTCCTTCCCTCCCGTTTATTATTCTTTGTGTATTTGGCAGCTCAGAGATGAGTGTACTAGAGATCCGGAGACATCATTATTCCATGCATCAAGACTTCTCTTTTGTCTTCCTTTTCCGCATCATTCATCAATGACATTCCAAGAGTTGTCTTCTGAGTCTCGCAGACAGTTTTATTCCTCATCATTTATGATACGGAAGCTGCGTTATGGGCCCATCAAAGTCCTCATTATTCTGCTCTTGCTTGCATCTCTTTTAAATGGTCTTTGTCATTTATTAATACTGAAGTATGTTTATCAGTGTCTTCAAGGGGAGAAAAATACTATCCCATAATTTAATTTCATGTTGTCTCTCACTTGTTTAATAGTTTCTTCAGGAAGCCCATGAATGTTCTGCAGTGAGGATGCCATCTAGGGTTGTTCCAGATTTTCATCCATCACCATTTCCAGGCATGACGTGTAATATTACCCCTTGCTTGTTCACTGAACTGTAGCATTTGTCCCTGGCTGGACAAGCTTTCTAAGCAGGTCATTTGAGGCAGTTGCCTCAGGAAGTGGATTATGGGATTGATAGGCAATTTCCTGAGCCAACTGCCATCAAGCTGACCATCTGACCACCCACCTACCTGCATCCTAACATAGGAGATGGAGAAGATCCTCCACTTTACTTCCTTGTTCCCCCAAATTTATTTTAAAACAATGCAACTAGTTGAACATGCCAATTAATGATTTTTCACAATATTTCTTCTTCATGGAAGAATTCAACCCCCATAGTGGGTTACCTGTTGCAAAGGCAACTGAAATGGCAGCCTGCACTCTCATGAGAATGAATCTCATTAGGATTTGGGAAACTGTGGGTTATCTGTGGCTTATTGCACTGTTTTTAAAGAGGGCTGAGCATCAAATAGATAGGGATGTTTATTTCCTCTGTTTCTGGCTTTGTTTTATATAAAAACTGGGCTTCTGCCTGTTAAAGGGTTTATAGGTCTTCTGCAGCAACCCCTGCTGACTTCTGCAACTCTGTTGGTCAGCAGGAGAAAAATAAATTACAAAATCATCACCAGCATGACAGCATTATGTCACTTCCAGGGAAAACTCAGAAGTGGCATCATGTTGATCTAGGAACTGCTTGAAACTCTATGGTTTTGCCCAACTCTAAGATTGGCCACACTATCCTGAAGTGTTTTTATATAATCAAGGACAGGGGTAAACTGCCCATTTAACCTACCAAGAAAGTTCCTAGGAACCTAATGCTCTGGAGGGCCCCTGGCAACCAGAATAAGCCAAGACACATCCCTGCACTGCAAAAGATGCTTGCCTTTGGCTACTGTTGCCAACCTCTAGGTGGAGGCTGTAGATCTCCAGGAATTGCAATTCATCTCCAGACTGTAGAGATTAGTTCCCATGGGGAAAAATGCAGCTTCAGAGGGTGGATTCCCTCCCCTCCCTAAACTCACACTTCCTAGGGTCCACTCTTCCCTGCCCCCCAATCTCTAGGAACTTGGTGCTGGCCATCTTATTTCCCATCTTCAGCATCTTTAGTCCTCAGTATCAGCTAACCAGTTTCTTCTTCTTGCACCACTAACAGAGGCAATAGGTGAGCTGATGCCCATTGGTGGTGTTGTGACCATGCCTCAGCTGAGTGCCTCACAGCACTGCAGGGTCTGCTCAGCTTTACCTGTAGCTGGGACATTGACGCACCCCAGTCTGCCACAGATCAAGGATAACAGAGATGCAACAGGATGATCTCACACTGTGGTACATAATGAGTTCAGAATGAGGACAGTGCTTTCTGGCCTCACTGTTATTTCAACGGGCTTAGACTGGAGGATTACACGGGTAGCCTCCCAGTAGCATTGCCAGATGCTTGCTGGTGGCAGACAATCTCCCAGTGGTTAGCTCCTTTGCATGCTGCTTGGTGGAGATTGGTGGGCAGAGGCAAGCAGCCTGAGCAAACAGCCTGCATGCTCCCATTCCTATGCTTGATGATGTCACTTCCAGAAGTGACGTTATCACACAGAGCACAGAAGAACCTCCATGTTCAGAGGAAGTAAATCTCTCAATATCAAGTTTTGAGAGGGTCAACAACTGGAGTGCACATTTGATCTCCAGGCTTCCAGGGGAATCTATTTGGCCTCCATGTGAAATAGGATGCTGGACTTAAACTGACCTTTAGTCAGATCCACCTGGACGCTCTTATGTAATCTTGAGGAAACATGGAAATATAGAGCTGGAAGGGATCCCAGGGGTCATCCAGTCCAACCCCTGCAGAATACAGGAAATTAACAGCTACCTCCCCTCACCTCCAAGAGGACTGGTGGGATCTAAAATAACATCTGAAGATCTCGCCTGCTTCTGAGGGACGGCCCAGCTTGTTCCAAGGGGTTATGCATGCTTACCTGGGAGTAAATCCAATTGAACACAGTGGAATTGAGTAGGCATAATAGACAGGCCTAGGAGGAACACTCCCTGTCTACCCTGCACCCTGGATCCCTGGGCCTGCTTATGGCCCTCTCACTTTTGTGGTGCCCTGACCACCCATCCACCAGTTCTGGTGCCCTGGGCAATCACGTAGTGGATGGGCCACCCTGCAAATTCTGGCTCTTATAAATGATATTATGAAGGGAACTAAAGCCACTCTTGCTATCCTTCTGCCACTCTTGGGTCTTCAACCAAAGATGCTCAATCACACATGGGTTCAGCTTCAGGCCTGTTCACCATCTGTGATCAGCAATGCCAAATGTTGAACAAATGTCTGCATTTGGCACATGATTAGTCATGCACACCAAGACGCTTGTGCATGCACAACCATATATTACTGCTTTCCCACAGTTTCCCCCTGTCAGCCACCACTAATACTCCAAGTATGGTGTTTCTCACTTTCATTATACATACAAATTCACTGTTAATGATGTCTCTTGGTGTCCCTTATCGCTTCTTAACTCTAAAAATTAATAGCAAAGGCAGACAAAATGACAAGAACTGGATCAGTTTGTATCTGCTCATTCCTTTACAGCCAAATGTTATCCCCTTACCCCATAATTGTCAAAAGAGCTGTCTTGGGGCTGCATGGCTTGATTTGTCATCATAAGCAGGAAGGGCAGGTGGAATATGGAAATAATATGCACATGTGCACTTTTGCACTACCTCATAGGACTTGTACAAGGGAAAGACCTATAGCCAAGGGCATGACTCTCACACTGTGGCTGATTCCGCACACGTTGGATAATGCACTTTCAATGCACTTTAGCAATCGTTTGGAAGTGGATTTTTTGTTTCACACACGAAAAATTCAGTTCCAAATGATCTCTAAAGAGGATTGGAAGTGCATTATCCAACGTGTGCGGAATCAGCCACTGTCATGACAAAAACCTGTTCTGATTAGATGCCTTCTCATTCTCATGCCTCTGTAACATATAAAGAAGTTAGGCAGGAAAACCTATAGAAGTGGCTACTGCGCATGACCAAAGCTGCTCAACATGGCATTTGATTCAGACTTCAACAAAAAAAAAGTCACATGCAGATGAACAGTTTTAACATGACAAATTCACTTATTGATCATGTTTATTTTAAAGTTCTCAGCATCTGCGTACAGCATCTCTCGTTCCTCCAACCTGTTAATCTATTTGAGCTCAAGGTCATATTACAGATGCTGTCTGTTTCTTTTCATTTATGTGAGACGTTTTTGCCATTTCCCCCAGAGTGCGGAGTTTATCTGATGAACAATGGGTTTGGCTGTGCTGAGACTTCCTTTTAGCGAAGAAACAGCTATTACTGTACTGCAAAACCAGAAATCCTTCACACACAGGAGAACTGGATGCTTCAAATGAACACACTGACTCCGCATAGGGATGCTTCTTTAGGACGGTTTGGATGCCAAACAATCCTAAAGAACAAGGACTTCCTACCTGCTTGTCTATGGCTCTCCTTTCAAATTGCTTGCATTAGAAGGTTAGCAATGACTCCTGGGGTGTTGAACCTCTTGAGTTCTAAGAGAGGGGAGGAGGGAAAACATACTGCAATTTTTACAAACGTTCTTTGTACTATGTAACACATGTTATCATCTGCAGTAATCAACATTTGCAGCAAGTATTCTTGCCAGGCATTATATCTCAATCTAGGAACATAGTAAAGCCCAAACTCATCCCTTTCTTTGACTGGCCTCCTGCCAGGAGGGGGGCACTCTTCCCCCAGTCTGTACAACATCTGTCAATGCACCACTCACCCCACAGGTATTGGTGAGGGAGGGACAATATGAGCGCCATTGGGTTTTATAAATTGAAATTGTGTTTATTATGCAACTGGTTCTTACACCTTGATGGGATCTGTTCTGAGCCTGCACTGCAGGGAGAGCAGAATATAAATAAATTGATAACCTGTGTTATGCAGACCTGGGGAAGGTCCAACAGATAGCTGGCCAAAGACTGCTAGAAGGAGCCTTGTTCTCTCTTCCTCTCCTAAAGAAAACTATTCATAACCATGTACTTTCTCAGTGATGGCTACTCTTTATTGGTTTGTTTGGGCTAAATAATCGTCTTCCTGGATCAGAAAATGAGCTGGGATGTCAGCAGTTAGTCCAACAGCTGGATAGAGATAGACAGCTTGGACACTCATTAACGAGTTGAATGATGAGTTGCCTCAAACAGAGAAGCCAAGCTGGCATTGGCAGCTTTGTAGGACAAGGTCGGATCCTGTTGATCTTTTTGTCACCTGTTGTGCTGGTAGCTGCAACATCATCCAGTGCCCATCTATTGCGGTGGCATATTAGAGCAGACAAATATCCCTTCCTTCACTGTAGCAAGCTACTACAGTGGCACAGAGAAGGGATCCTGCTGATAGAATCTGTGTTTTATGACTTCTGAAGGATTCTCTGATGCATTTATACCTGACAGCTATTGTCTGTTCTAGCAAGAGTAGCATTTCCCTGCTCCTGGCTTCCAGGGCTAAGCATCAACACTCATAGCCTGTAACTCGGCTGCATTTCCACCAGGATTACACTTGCCTTCTTCACCATCTGGATCTTACAACCTACAGGTATCTGGCCTCTTGGTCTCACCATAGTTAATGTCATGGACCAGCCCAGCCCAGAAGAACAAAGAGATGCAGAAGACTCTTCTGAGGAAGGGGAAGCCAGCAAACCTGACCCAGACCCAGGGCCAGTAGCAGAGGCACTGCAGGAGGAGGTGGTCTCTGAGGGTCAGACATAGATCCACAGCCAAGTCCCAACACATCGGCTTCTCAGCTTCCCAGCCTGGGGCTGGCAACAGACAGCAGGGCATCGTCCAGGTCTCCTCCCTCATCATGAGAGCCTTGAGAATGCCATCGAAGGAAGGCAAGGAGAGACCTTTAAGTCTTAAGGTGCAGTGCCCCGGCTAGCAGCACAACACCTGCCCAGCATCAGAAGTGATGATTAGAAATGGGAACGAACCAAAATACAAACCAAAATTAAGCACGAACCAGGCTGGTTCGTGGTTTGCAAACCATGGTTCATTAGATCCAATTTCTGACGAACCGCCACAAACTTTAGGCTGGTTCGTTTGGTTCATTTTTTGGTTCATCACTGCAGACAGCCTGGTGCCAATCAATCAGTTTTCTAGGCAACAGGGGATGGACTTCCTGCAGACCTTCTCCTGACCTGTAAGTGAACTTCTGCTGGCCCAGAAGTGACCTTCTGCTGACCCGGAAGTTATGCTTTTCTGACCTAGATGTGACATTTTCGTGAACCAAATGAACCAGTTCATGAACCAGGGGCAGATTCATGAAAGTTCATGGTTTATGGGTCATGAAATTTGACAAACCACGAAGCACATGGTTCGGGTTTTTTTCCGGTTCGTGCCCATCTCTAATGATGAGTGTTTGCAGGAGCAGAACTAAGGAAGCTGGCAAGTAACCGAGCAGCATGAGGCTTAAAAGCAGCAGAGAAGGGAATGGCTGTGTGGAAGCAATGTGGCTACTAACCACTGACCTTGCTGCTTGCATCTGGAACAGATCTCCTCAATTCTGACCTTGGTCTCTACCCAAGAAACAGGATTCTGGAACACCCCTTTAGCTTGATGTTGTGACTGAGTATTGCCTGACCTGTGCCTCAACCTTGGAAGTGTATGTGGAAGAACTTGGATGTCCCAAAACAACCTCTGTTTGTCTGCTCTGTGTCAGTTATTGAGACAGTTAAATATCAATACAAGTGCCTCATCCTGTGACCATCTTGCTGGTTGATGTTCCTACCATTCCAATAGTGCAAAGGAGCAGGCAAAAAATGTTGGGTTATTAAAGGCAACATTCTCCAAACAGGCTTTCATAATTCATGCAATAAAAGGAATTATAATTCCAATACGTCATCCGTTTGACAAAGATTATGCCAAGGACAGAAACTGTGCTCAAATTAATCCATCATTTTGACATAGTTTTTAATGAGTGGAAATGCCAAAAAAAAAAAATCTATTATCACTCAAAGCCTATAATAACACTCCAAGTTTGATAGCAAATTAATTTCTTAAATAGGTGTTTTCCTTCCTATAAAATAGCTACTTATTCAACCTATTTTAGCATATATTAATCTTTGTTTTGTATATATGTTAGATATACACCTTGTAAAAGTAAAAAATATATAGAAAAGAAAGATTTTGTTCCTTTTATGCAGAACACTATTTTAGTTCAGCAAAACACAATGTGGCATTGCCCTCCAGTGGTCAAAAATGTTTCACAGGAAATGCAGTTTATTATAAAACTTTGCTTCTATAACCATCCAGAGATTTAGTGACACCAACTGTTCAGTTCACAAACTATTTATCTCAGTTTTCTGGGATTCAGATCAATGAGAAGAAAATGGCTCGCAAAGAAGTCTTTGGTTTCACTTGGCTACTGCCCATCAATTCAAGAATTTAGGCTGATTAACCACCTGTTGCAGCACTAAATTTTTGAGATGTGTAATTTCCAGGGTAAAACAACCCCCCCAAAAACACCTCTGCTGTTTTATAAGCCAAGAAACTTTCTATGAAAAACATTCCACTCTTCTGGAAAAAAAATATTTTATGTTTGTGTGCAGTAATGTTTGCTCTGATTTGCAGCTTAACACTCATTTTCTTTGTGAAAGAACATCTCTCGCATTCTGTAGAATGCCCCTTTGCTACTTGTTGATATATATAAAATGACAGCCTTTAAACAAGATTATTTTTTTAAAAAAAATGTGCTGCTGCACAATCTCATGTACAAAAGTATGCATCAAAATAATACTTTATTCACGCCCACTGGTTTGCGCTACATCTCTAAAGCACTTGGACTTGTTTTAAACCCCCAAATCTTTGCCACCTGCAAACATATTGATATATTTTGAGTTCCCCATCACATGATCAAACATTCATTTCGAGGGGCACAGAATTGTCCATGAAACTTGGTGCCTTCCTTCAGCTCAGCAGTACTACTAACTGATCAATGCCTTAATTAATCAACTTGCATATTACCAAAAACTTCAGATGGGTATACATTAGAGAACATCAAAGGAAGCTTGATATAATTTGTTTGTGTGGTGCCCTCAAGTCATAGCTGACTTACAGCGACCCCTGGGCAGGTTTTTCATGGCAAGAGACTAAAAGAGGTGGTTTGCCATTGCCTACCTCTGCAGCCCTGGTCTTTGCTGGAGGTCTCCTATCCAGTTACTAACCAAGGCCGACTCTGCTTAGCTTCTGAGATCTGACGAAATCAGGCTCACCTGGGCTATCCAGGTCAGGGCTGATATAATTTACAGTTTGAAAGATAAGATACCACTAACTGTTAGAAGAAAAGTTATCTTTATTATTTCTTTTTTCCATTTTGTAATACCTTTGTACCCTGACCTAGATAGCCCAGACAAGTCCAATCTTGTCAGATCTCAGCCTCGGTTAATAATTGGATGGGAGACCTCCAAAGAAGATTAGGGCTGCAAAGGCAAAAAACACCTCTGTTAGTCTCTTACCTTGAAAACTCCAGCAGGGGTCGTCATAAATCAGCTATGATGTGAGGGTGCTTTCCACCACCAATACATATCTGGAAATACCTATCTTACCAATATCTATCTTAAAAGAGCCCCATGGCACAGAGTGGTAAGTTGCAGTACTGCTGTCCAAGCTTTGCTCACAACCTGAGTTCGATCCTGGTAGAAGCCGGGTTCAAATAGCCGGCTCAAGGTTAACTCAGCCTTTCATCTTTCTGAGGTTGGTAAAATGAGCATCCAGTTTACTGGTGGTAAAGTGTAGATGACTGGGGAAGGCAATGGCAAAACACCCCATAACAAAAATCTGCCAAGAAAATGTTGACATGCGACGTCCCCCCATAGGTGAATAATGACTTGGTGCTTGCACAGGGGACTACCTTTACCTTTTTACCTATCTGGAAACTTCACCTGTCCCAGGTTTTAACAGGGGTCATCACAAGAAACATATAAGACAATTTCAATTTCAATAACTCTAAGTCTGGCTCTACTGTAAGGTGCAGTGGGGTGGCATTGTCATAGGGCTGCCCAGGCACATGCATAGCACCCTGGGAGACTTTTGGGAGCAGGGCATGGAGAATTTGAGGAACAGAGATTTGTGAAATTCCTAGAGTGCCTCTAAATGTGGTGACATCACTTCTGGGTTTTTGCCCAGAAATGACATTGCTACATTGAGTGGCTTCTTCTCTCCCACTCCCATTTTTTTCCTGTGTTGGTAGGGAATGAGAGGCGTGCCTACACTGGCTGTAGATTTACTGTAGCCTCCACTTTTGCCCCCAGGAGTCAGAGCATCTAATTGTTTCCTTCACATTCCTCAATCATCTTTAAACAATAAACATTTATAATGCTGCACTGGGTATACCCGCATGGCTTACTACACTGGGTATCTTGGTAGTAGGGAGGATGGCCGCTGAAGACTGCAAACTCAGGGAGCACTCTCTGCTGAACATCCACTGACTGGCTCCCAGTTTATTTCCAAATCCAGTTCAAAGTGTCATTTTTGTCTTCTAAAGCTATACAATGATGTGGGCCCAAAGTGCTGCCTCCCACAATATGATTCTACTTGGGTTTGGAGGTCAAAGTTGGGGCATTGTTAAAGGAACTCACAAGAAGTTTTGAGTTGCTGTTTTTATGTTATAAAATGTCCTTCCCCACTGGAAAGATGATTGGCACAATCTTTGCAGTCTGTGAGAGCAATCCTAAACTGGTGTGCTTGGAAGACAATCCCGTTTATTCCATTGGACTTCATCCTCAGAAAATGCTCTTAAGATTGCATTCTGAAAATTAATCTGTTCTGGAAGGCCATTGACTGTTCAGGGTGTTATGACGAGTTTTTAATGCTTTTCGATTTTTAGTGCAGTTTTATTGATTTTCACTGGTAACTTGTTTGTGTGATTTCATTATAGAATGTTTTCTATGTATTGTTAGCTGCAAAGGATATTCTTTAAGAATATAAAGACTGGACATAAATTCACTATATATATTATTATTTGCCCACATGAATTTACTCATGCAAAAGCATTAATATGATCCAAATGATATCTGTGTCTATCCAATCTTTCCATTCATTTATCACTCTTAGAGGTAAAATTGCTTCAAAAGATAGAATGGTGGACTCTTAAGTCTCAACCATTCCCTCACTTCTCTGATTAAAATTTACCTTCATTGATTAATATTTCCTCTCTCAGATTAATCAATGAAGGTTTTAGCTAATTAATCTGAAATTAATCTACTTGATTGCCTTGCTTATTTCGTTGGTGGTTGGGGTGAATTTAGGTGAATCAGGAAATGATTTGTGTGTGAGAATACGATGAAGAATAAACTGTTGGATGGAAGTTTGGAATCAGACCCATAGATTTACTCACAGAAAAGCATTCATTTGGCCAACATGATGCAGATTAATTTAGGTCCTGAAACAACTACATGGGTATAGCTGGTTGCAAATAAAGAAGCATGTGTTGTTTTTGTTGTTATTTAAAGGAGATATGTGTCCAAGTATTCAGTGGGGGTGCGCAAAACAAAACAAACAAGCCAGAAATACAACCGGAAATTGCTTTTTTGTTTCATTAAAGCAGCTTCCTGAATGATGCACCAAATTATAACAAAGAGTTCAGTAGCACCTTTAAGTCTAACCAACTTTATTGTAGCATAAGTTTTCAAGAACCACAGCTCTCACAAGTCACCATAGTTCAAGAGAAACATTTCAAAAGCAGAATCCAATGAGAAGCTGCTGAATTGGAATTCATATGTAAATTTGACTCTGTTAGACTTGGACTGAATAGAGACTCTGGATGGTTATCTCATTATCAGAAGTAACTGCCTTTCAGGCATTCCATTCAGATTCAGCTATGGAGTGGAGGGGTCACACCCAGCCTGGATTGTGCACTCCACCTCTTCCATGACTTTTGCAATTGATTTGCATCCAATCCCCCCTCCCTTCACCACCTATATATATATGGCTAGCTTCTTCTTACCCTCCATGCATCTGACAAAGAGATACATGGAGGGTAAGAAGCTGTGGTTCTCGAAAGCTTATGCTACAATAAAGTTGGTTAGTCTTAAAGGAGCTACTGGACTCGTTACTATTTTGTGACTACAGACAAACAGGGCTAACTCCTTTGGATCTATGACCAAATTATAACAACACCCTACCACCAAAAAGTTTGTGTTTCTTTTCATTTTGGCTCTTAGCTTGCAGAAGTGGGAACAGCAGGCAGGCACTGGGCCTGTATGGCAGCATCTTGTTTTCCTTAAAGGCATTTACCAACTGGATCCAAGGTGAGAGAACCCTTACATTATTAATTAACTCTGTTGGCATGAAGGAGAATGTGCACAATATGCATAAGTGTATTTTTTCCCCATTGCTCCCTGGGTAAGGGCATTATATCCCTGCAATAGGATCCTCGCAAGGGGAGATCCTTCCCCACCTATCAGTTCTGGAAATGTTTGGAAGGGGGAATGCACAGACTTCAATCATAGGCTGCAATTCTAAAGAAGCTTCCCTGTTACATTAGTAACATAGAACTTACATTTCAGTAGATCTGTTTGAGGTAGATGCATCTTGTTTTGTATTGTGGTGCTACCTGGGCTTCCCATCCTCATCCACTTGAATGGAAGAAAAATGCTGCTGGAAGTGGAGGTGCAAGTAGTCTGTTCAATCAATCCAATTTGCTAAAAGGCCCAAGACTTCAGTCACAGGCTGCAATTCTAAAGGCACCCTGGGAATAAGCACTATTGAATAACATGGGAATAACATCTGTGCAGACCTGTCTAGGACTGCGTCTCCCACCATCCTGCAGACCATTCACCTGTTCTGCCCTTTCAAAAGCAATCCTGCCTGCTCACAGCAAAAGAAGAACTTATGGGAAAAACACAGATCTGTTTCTCTGTTGAGATTCAGACAATCATGCTGCCTGCCTGCCTGCCTGCCTGCCTGCACTTGGGTGATGGATATTGGCAGCAATGAATGTGAAAACATCCCATCATTGTGGGAACAAAACTGTAAAGCACAAGGAAACCTATCACCAACAGAAAACAGCTGGATGCAAAGGTAATAATTTGTCAGCACTATAGAAAATGAAAAAAGTGAACATGAAGCAGGATTGTTTTTAATTCTGCTGCCACTCTGCTACCCCTTTGCCAGTCAGTTTCCCTCATAGTATGCACCCGCCAACACTTGCCTTCTTCAGGGTCCATTGTGTTGTGTATGTATGTGTAGTGTAGCAGTAAAAAAACTCAATAGATTGATGATTTAGAGGAAGGATTGTGTTCTGTGCATTTTTTGTGTTGTTAAGTACAAAAACAACTGCCCCAAAGAGCGTGGAAGCCCTCATTGCAAAGAACAGAGCCAAAACTCAAAGTAATGAAGAAAAAAAACCCAAATGGATTAGATCCAAGCCAGCAAAACACCATCCAGAAAAAGAACCAATAATGGTGCATTTTTCCTTTGGAAACCCTAGATCCAAAACTGACACAATTGTTTTCAACGTACATCCCTAGTATTCAGTGTGATTTTACGGGATCCACAACTACTTTCATTTTCTATTTACAGGGCAAAAACAGTGATAGTTTAAAGTGATCGCAGTAAATTTATGAAGCATTTCTGCATCACTATTTAAAATGCAAATCACTTGAAATGTGGGATCATTTCACATGTAATATACTTTAATTGTTACTTTATAGTGTGATTCTTGTTTTAATAGCCTAGGACTAAACCAAGGACAGAACAACCAAGAGCAAAATAAGATTTTTAATGTTTAGATTGAAAATCCACCACATCTTGCATATCCAAAGGACAAAAACCTTTTATGTGCATGATTTGGGTCCAGTAGAACTGAATCTTCCCCCTCTACTATAGACCAACATGCTTACCCACAGGAAACTAGCACTTATGTGAAATTGATCAGAAATCCTCAAAATGATTTATAGCAGAATTTTCACAGCCACCTTAAAAACAGCGTCTCCATATCACAGCAGAAATTATAGCCCCATATCAGAGCAATCCAAGACTGGGCTACTCAGTAGCAAGTCCTGGTGTCATCAAAATACCATAGCAAAAAATCAGTTCTTGAAAATCCTGAAGAGACAGTTACTAATAGTGCTCAGGTGATTTATTCCTCTGTATATATCTGGATATGCCCCAGCCAAAAATATATCTGAAATTAGCCATTTCACCTCGGCTCAGGTATAGCTGCACACTCACAATTCCTTCACTACATCGTTCTGTAGCTTGACAAAGGTTTCTGAACACTTCTGAAAGGTCCCAAAGGCTTCGCTGCCAGCCTTCAGGGCCAGTAGCTATGTTGTGGACATAGCCAGCAAGGTGAATCTGCCGTCTTTATTTTTCAATTTTTTAAAAAAATGAAAGGCGTAAAAGGGATAGTCCAACCATTAGCTGTTAGTTGGGCTCAGCCCTTTGAAATTTGAAGGGACAATATGCCTCCTGACATCTGTGTAGGTGCTAGCTTTCTATTCCTCCTGCCCCACCCTTGCTTGGGAGGGAATGCAAAAAGTTTCCATTTTAATTTCAGGTAGAGTCCTCCCACCAAGATCATCTTTTTTAGATGCTGAAACTCTGGAATCCATTTCAGAATTCTAAGATAAAAACAATACCTCCCTCCCTGCCACAGAATTCATGCCCTAAAGAAAACCTGAAGCAAAACTGAAAGAGTTTTTTGAAGGGCACATACCTAAATATCAGTCATGCAAAAATCTTAGTCCACAATAGCAAGTGGAGGGTATTTGGATGTGTGGAGCACATGTATGTCTGGGCTCTAGGCAAGCAGGTGAAAGATAAAGGACCAGTCCAAATAGACTGGATAGAAGTCAAATTGCACCAATGAGTCTGGGAAGCACGTCACGATGAAGGTACCGATGAAACTAGCACAGAAGAAGATAAACTGACCAACAAGGGAAGCTAAAAAGGATAATGATTTGCTGCTAAGAAATTCTATTGGTCAGCATCTACCCTCAGCCCATCAAAAACTGTTGTTACTAGTAGCCATCGGTATGTTCATAATTATATCTAAATACCAGCCATGTTGAGACTTGCTGGCTGTCAAGTCTGAGCGTCTCAGCTTCAATAAATTTCCAAAGGAGGCAACCCTCTCAATTTCTTCAGCCCCGGGAGAAGAGCCAGCCAGCCATCTTCTTGATTGCTGAACGTCTCTTGATCAGTAGGACCAAAGACTCCCAGCTCAAGGAACCCTGAACTTTTCAAATATTGTTGGCAGCTAAGGAAGGATCAAAGCACACGGTGGGTGGTGGGAGGATACCATTTTGTGCACAGCAAGACACGTTTCATCCTGGATTCCCAGTACAAAGCCGTAGTTCTGTTACATTGTTAGAGCGGCAGCTTCCCCCTCTTTTACCAAAGGCTGCCCAAGATTCAGGCAGGTGCTCAATTCGTAACAAACAGGTCACTTTATAAGAACACAAGAATCCTGCTAATTATGACATTACAACCAGCTGCCCTTGAAATCTTTCAAGCCCTTCTAGTATTTGCATTCTTGGCCCAGTGGAGAAATGTGACTACTCAATCCTATCTATGCTTACGTATAAATAAATTCAACTGAGACACAGTCTGGGACTTGTTTATCAGTTAGCTTTTTTTTTTTTTTACTTGATTGGTTAGCTGCTTTTCTAGATTTCAAAGTGGAAAGCAACATTTTGTGGTCATTGGATTCTGCAGTCATAAAGGCCATTAATATGTTAAAACCACCACACCAACCAATAAATAAAGGATTAAAAGTTCAATTACAATTATTTTATTTACATTTATTTAGGTATTTATACTCAGGTTTTCTCTATAATGGGAACCCAAAGCAGCTTACAGCATCATTCTTTCTTCTCTGTTTTATCCTCATGACCATAAACCTGAGAGCCGGGTTAGACTGAGAGCGAATGACTACCCCAGGGTCACTCAGGCTGGCTCTCAGCTAGAATTGTTTTACTGGCTGGTTTTAGTACCTGATTTGTTTTGCTGATTTGTTTTACTGCTCTAAGTGGGGCATTGATCTGTCTAGAAGAGCGATATATAAACACAGATTACTATTATTATTATTGCTAACATTATGCAGCAATCAGCTATTTTATTCCTAGATCTCCCAGGAGGCACTTCAAACAGCATTTAATTACAACCCTCTTTGCTTCAGTTCTTCCATCTGAGTACAAGAATCCCACCATGGGTGGGGTGAGACCCAAAATGTGTGTAAAGATAGCCTAGCACACTAAGTATAGCTGCTTTCCATAGCCAACAGAATTCAAGCTCTCGGTCTTTCCATGGCTGGGTTCTTCTCAGGTTGGCATGGTCAGGCTCAGATCAAAGGCCGAGCCACCAAGGAGGTCCCGCAAGTGTCACTGGGAATGGACACAAGGTAAATGCACGTAGGAGGAAGGAGGGAATGGTGATGTCACTGGGAATGGTAATCTAACTCTCCCCTTCTCCAAGCAACTGGAAGAAAACCAAGCAAAGTGGATTTGCCCCCCAATTCGGAATGGACATTTACCCAAATATGGAAACACTGATTACACATACACTAAGTGATTTGTGATGTTAGAAAAACTGTGTTCCTGTCACAGGATGTTTCTTCCATGTATCCATTTCATACATGTACCGATTTCTGTGCCCATGCATGGGGAAATATGCATATGTGGAGACAGCGCCAACATATTTGGTCACAAGCAGAATTGACTCATGGTTAGAGTAGGCACTGTATAAAAAAATGTTAGCATTGCTAACATTCCATCAGCAATGAGGCAAACTGAGGGCCAAGCTACAAGTGACGAATGACACTTGAACGGCAAGTGGATTGAGTGGAGGGCAAGTCACTTGTAGCTTGGTCATTTGTCACTTGTAGCTTGGTCCTAAGGGTCAAAACACACGAGACGCACGGGCGAGTGTCAGTAACCTGGACTAAAATCCCATTTGCTAAGTGCATGGACCAGATGTCTACATGAGCCCAGGTATCAGGGTGATCTTTATATAACCATGTCAATAGTCAAAGAGCCTCTCTTGGCTCAGGTCTCTGCTTGTGGCTCAGTCACATCTGGTAACTTTAAAAAAACCTCTGCTATGTGAAAGGCAATAAATTTGCAAGGATTCTGCAAGTGAGCTTGAAGGGCTTGTTCACCAGAGCTTGAATTATCAGTCAGTTCCAAAATTGGTTGTCATCTCAGGAAAGGGGAGAGATTCCAACACCTCTTTCATATAAATTGCTTTCTGCTTAGTGCACCCTAAACATTCAAAGCAAAGGGCCATTAGTATTTTGATTTGAATTCGGCAGTATCTTATCATGCATATCTAAGAGTTATTTCTCCTCTCCCTCTCCCCCCACCCCCCTTCACTGGAGCAATTGCAAATGCATTTTCAGAGAGTATGCATTTGAGCAAGTATAAAGATGAGAAGTGGCCATTGCATCAGTTGTGACCGAGCCCATATTTGACTTTCATTCTCAACAGGAAGGACAGCGAAGCTCCAGTTTCATACAGAATCTGCAGCATTCTTGGGAACCTGCTATTTTTTGAACACACACACAATTATGTAAATCAGGAATGCTTAAAAACTGAGTTTTCTGCTGATTTTTCAAATACAAATAGGAAGGGTTTCTCAATAATATTATTCCTGATCATCATAACAATAGAGATGAGCAAATGCTTCCTATTTCATTTTTTGTTATATTCTTATATATGTTTATCAACAGTCTTGCATTTTATTTATTTACTTAATTTACAGTCAGCCTTTCTTGCTGAGGCCCAAAGTAAGTTGCACAATTAAATACAACGCAGTCAGAAGAACAGTATGAAATAAACAACCAACAGTGAGTAAACGCTAGCTTACATAATTGGAATAGAATGTACTAAAACAGTATAATGCATGACGTGTAACAGTGTAATATATGCAAATAATGCAATAGAGCTGAATTGCAAAACTGGAGAACAATGCAATAAAATTGTAATATGCACAAGAAACTAAGCAATAAAAACTGCCTGAAATTTCACAGACATGAACTACATACAACCTTATTCCTTTTATAAAAAGGCCACTGCACAATTCCATTTTACACATACTGTGGAATGATAAAAAATGTAGGATCCTTTTTTTACTATTTGCTATTGATTCTGTAGATTCATTTGTACTGTGTACAGCTACTGTATGGTTTTTATATGTGATTTATATATATATATATATGTGTGTGTGTGTACACACACACACACACACACACACACTAGCATTATATACATGTGTGTGTGTAATATTATTGTGAAGATGAGTTCAATTTGAACAAGGGTGAAATGAAATTAAAATAGGTATTGAGGGGGATAAAAACAGGAGAAATGAGAAGCTTAAAATCATCCCTACATAACATGCTGGACGCAAGTGGATGACTGAAGAAAAAAATGGTTGGGATCCAAAACCACGGGTTAGATCCAAAAGTACCCTTCTCTTGATGGAAGTTTTCGTTCTTTTGACGGAAGGACCTTTTTGGATCAAACACCATAGTTTGGATTCAACCCTTTGTAAGTTACCATTTCTCAATAGGCTATTTCAGGGGAGACATACATCTTATTGGTGTAGTGATTAAGAGCAGGGGACTCTAATCTGGAGAACCAGGTATGATTCCCCACTCCTCCACTTGGAGTCAGCTGGGTGACCTTGGGTCCTTCACAGCTTCTGGGAGCTCTCTCAGCCCCACCCACTTCACAGGGTGATTATTGTTCTGGAGATAATAACATACTTTGTAAACTGCTCTGAGTGGCCATTAAGTTGTCCTGAAGGGGGGTATATAAAACAAATGTTGTTGTTGTTGTTATGTGATTGGCTATTCATAAAGGCATGAGATGAAAATGCCTCTATACATCTGTCCCAACTGTACAATAACTAAATATAGAGAAATCATAAAGATCCCTGACCCCAGGGAGGCCTGCCTGGCATCGACCAGGGCTAGGGCTTTTTCGGTCCTGGCTCCAGCCTGGTGGAACACTCTGTCTTATGAAACCAGGGCCCGGCAAGATTTGTTAGCATTTCGCTGGGCCTGCAAGATGGAGCTGTTCCACCAGGCATATGGTTGATGCTAGGTGGTGCCCCCTCCTAGTCGGGGGGGGGATAAACTATATGCCCTCCCATCCAATGTCACCTTAAATCTCTCATATATTTTTCTGGTAAAAATGCTTCATAGACAGTGAAAGGTGAGCATCTAAATTATGTGCTGCTATGTTTCTTATTTTTTTATATTTATATAGATGTAGTATTTTAAATGATGGTATGTAGTTTTTATGTTTTTAATGGTAATAATGGTTGAATTGTGCAATGTATTTTAAGCCTTGTTGTGATCTGCCCTGAGCCCACTGGTGTGAGGAGAGTGGAGTATAAATTGAATGAATTAAATTTAAATTAAATTATGTTCATGCATGTGTGAACAGCCCTAGTCTGGACTTGTATGTACTATGTTCTAATAGACTTGTATGTACTACATTCTGATCGTTAAAATGGTTCTTGCGAAGGATTGTTTTTGGTGGTACAAACTTCCATGTAATCATTTTTCGAAGCAAGTGTTAAGAACTCAGACTGGTATTATCTGAAGAAGGACGAGAGGTAACCAGGTACTACTGTATGCCCCCCAGATCCATCTCCAGCTAAACCCTGTTCTGCTTTGAGTTTCCAATGGCCATCAACAAGGCTATTGGATAAAGAACAGGAAGCAGACGGGTATCCATCTTTTTTCCTGAGTCCAGTTCCAGCTAGTTTGGTGTCATGGTTAAGAGCGCGGGACTCTAATCTGGAGAGCCAGGTTTGATTTCCCCACTCCTCTGATTGAAGTTGGGGGACCGAGGATCAGTCACAGCTCTCTCCGAGCTCTCTCAGCCCTGCTCACCTCACAGGGTGATTGTTGTGAGGATAATAACATTCATTATAAACCATTCTGAGTGGACATTAAGTTGTCCTGAAGGGCGGTATATAGATTGAATGTTGTTGTTGTTGTTGTTGTTGTTGTTGTTGGTGGTGGTGGTGGTTTGGTTTGGTTTGGTTTGGTTTGGTTTGGTTTGGTTTGGTTTGGTTTGGTTTGTTGTTATAATAAAAGCATCCTCTCCTTTTGGCTTCCAATTAGCAGAAGGTCATCTCTGAGTTCATATTCAGACCATCCCCCCAGCTTCCAGATAGCATTCTTGTAGTGATGACAGAGGAAGCATCCAGCCTGAGATCTAGCCTTAGCTAAGACATCATCGTGTGAAACTGACACTTGGTCTGTCAAGGTCTTACTGGCAGTAGCTTTCCAGAGTCTCTGGTGTTCAATTTCTTCCCTGTGCTGGGGATTGAACCTGTTACTTCCTACATTCAAAGCAGACGGTCTACTATTAAGCTATGACCCCTTCCCAAGCAGAATTTCATACTGAATTTTTAATTGTCATTTGCTTTACATTTTGATTCCACTGAGTCACTTTACAAGTTAATGTTCAGATTGGTGGTGGAGAATGCCTACAAGTCATAGCTGACTTATAGCAACCCCTGGCAGGGTTTTCATGGCAAGAGACTAACAGAGGTGGTTTGTCATTGCCTGCTTAGCTTCTGAGATCTGACAAGATCAAGCTCACCTGGGCTGTCCAGCTCAGGGCAATGTCCAGATAAAAGATTATTTTTTAAAACAAGCATACAAATAACAGAATAGCTACAGAATAGTTTACTGTCATGAAAGCATCTTCTTTCTAGAGATACACTTGTTCATATTATTAGATTTCAGATTAACTACAATGTCTGCTGGAATTTTGGACTATTGAAACAGGTGCAACAGGAGTGTGTTGTGTTTCCTTTACCCGCCCCCCCCCCAACTAAAGCATTCAACAATATGTGGTGCCAATGAAATATTTCAACTGTTACAGGGAACAGTTTTGCTAAAGATGTCGCCTGTGGAAGCTTCATAGAAAATCATGAGCACAAAATGTTTCTTGTAAAATTCATATTCATTTCAAGGAATGAGCCAGTTTGGTATAGTAGTTAAGAGCAGCAGGACTGTAATCTGGAGAGCCAGGTATGATTCCCCACTTCTCCTCTTGAAGCCAGTTGGGTGACCTTGGGTCAGTCACAGCTTCTCAGAGCTCTCTCAGCCCCACCCACCTCACAGGGTGATTGTCATGAGAATAATAATAAGATACTATGTAAACCACTCTGAGTGGGTGTTAAGTTGTCCTGAAGGGTGGTATATAAATTGAATGTTGTTTTGTTGTTGTTAATATTAAATTTTTGACTTCATTTTACCTTACCTTTCTCCCCAATGGGCCCCAACATCATTCTCTCTCCCATTTTATCCTTACAACAATCCTGTGGGATATATGTTAGGCTGAGAGTGTGAGACTAGCCCAAAGTCATCCAGCAAGCTTCTGTGGCCGAGTGGGGATTCAAACCTTGGTCTCCCACCTCCTACTCTGACACTCTAACCACTATATCACATTGGCTGTCAATAAGATAAATTCTGAGTGGGTTTTTGTTCCAACTCTTGTTTTACATCATTTTACATGTCTCTATTTTACTGGGTAAAGAAACGCCTGTGCTTGAAATCAGTGGATGTCAGAGGGTCATGGCAAGTTTAAACTAAATTAGACCTGACAAGAATACTCCCAAACCAAGCAAAGTGCAAATCAAAACATGATGCATTTGATTTGGCTTCCATGGCATGTACCTTTCTTTTAGCACTAACACAGTCTCTCTTTGTCTCTCTCCTGGATCACAACAGTTGCACCAGCAATTTTCAAACTTGCTTTCCGGGCACGTAGTACAGTTAGGAAAGATTTTCACATAATCAAAGTTGGATATTTCCAGGGAGATCAAAAGAGTCTGTGAAGTGGAGAGCAGGTGCTACACACATCTTAGAAGATCTAAGAATGCAATTAACCAGCAAATGAGCCCTGGAAAACCTAGTCTTCCCGAACAGATGAGCACAATAAAAGTCACAGAGAAATGAGATGGTCAGAGGACAGTCATAACAACACTAAGCCTATGGACATCTGCCCTGTCTCTTAACCTTTAGGAGAAAGAAGACAGCCCAATGCTATAGATGCAAGGAGGTCCAATTATGGAAATATGATGAATCCTTGGAAGAGATCAAAGTGTATTGATTGCTTTGGCAGAGGCGAAGTTAAACAGAATGCTACTGCTCGTGTTCTTCTGTGCTCCAAGTGATTTGGTGCGTAGAGAGGCTGCTGCTGAAGTGGCTCATAGAAAATTAGAGAAATCAAGTGGACCAAGTTGCCTCTCTTTGTGGGAAACTTTTCTATGGATACTGAGCAATGTCAGACTTCAGCACTGGGAACTGTCCAGTAGTCATGCTTATTTTGAACTGACGCTTCGTATGACATTTGAATCATTCAGGCAGACCAGAAAGAGAATTTTAAGGGAAGCCAAAAGAATGTGTGTGAGAGTGTGAGTGAGTGTGTGTGTGTGAGAGAGGGGATGAGGTTCAACACATTTGATCAAACAGCCAAAATGAGGCCCGACCTCAAGTTTCCAACCTCCAGGAGGGTCCTGAAGTTCTTCCTGATTTAGCTGATTTTCAAAGACCAGTTCCCTGATGAAAACAGTACTTTCAGAGGATGAACTTGATGACCCTGCTGAGACCCCCCTGCCCCCCCCGAAATCTCCAAGAATTTCTCATGCTGCAGCGAGCAAACTATGCTGCCTCTTGTTTTCCACTGAATTTCAGCTAAATCAAAGTTTGATGTAAATATAGAGATTCAAATATTGAATATTAATTGTTGGTCCTCCATCATCGCAGGCAGAGAATGTTCTCTCCTGACACTTGCCACGAGATTAGTGCATGAGAATTTGTCACTTTTGTTTGTGTTATGAATTCCGAAAGGGACCATTTCATTCTTGGGTTGTTCCATATGGTTTTGTTTCTTTAGTGTTTCTGCCTTTATTATTCTTACATTTTTATCATTCTATTGTGTTATTATTTCTCATTATTTTCAGTGGAAGACTCCCCAACCTCAGGTTTATAGCTTCATGCTTTTCCATCTAAATTGGATATCACTCAGTAATATTGCAATACTCTCTTAGGACATCTGACTGCAAAACTTCAGACAGAGAGAATAAAGAGGTTTTCCTTTTTGAAGCAAAGAAATGTGCCCAGGTTTAACGTTATCTTGACCTGGATAGCCCAGGTGAGCCTGATCTTGTCAGATTTCAGAAGCTAAGCAAGGGCAGCCTTTGTTAGTAATTGAATGGGAGACCGCTAAAGAAGACCAGGGTTGCAGAAGCAGGCCATGGCAGAGCACATCTGTTAGTCTCTTGCCATGAAAACCCCAACCAGGGGTTGCCATAAGCCAGCTATAATTTGAGGGCACTCTCCACCACCACCCACCAAATAACAAACAGAACTTTACAAATAGAATATATTTTTTAAAAAGTCTTTCTTGTAATTTTTATTGCTTGGTGTATGTGTGTGGGGTGGTTCTATAACTTTACCTTGTCCAAAAATGCAGGAGCTTATATATCCACAAGGGCCTAATCACAAAGTCAATCCTGTGTTATCAGTAGGGATAGAAAAAGCTCAAGGAATGAAAAGGAATTTCCCCGCTGACTGAAGGGGTAAATTTGTGAAAAGGTGGTTGAAGAGCATATTATGTGAACAGGGATTGTTGAGGTCAATGGGCCGAAGAGGAGGTCCGCTTGAGACAAGCAGGAAAATGCTGTAAGAAAAGGCAGAAAAAGTATGCTTAATGACCTGGCTTCTATTGATAGCTTCCTAGGAGAGCACTATAATTAGAAAACACTTTCTCTCTTTCAGCCTTCTAAGACTTTTGTTGCTTCAGACAATTTTGTTCTTCCCCATCATTTAAACTTTGTAAGACCATCCTGAAACTTGGCACAAAGAAAGCTTGACCTTCATTCTCTCTTTCCACAATTCTTTCCACCTCTTTTCAATTTTTTTTTAAAAAGGAAGAAAATATAGCCTTATGTCCTAAGATTGTGGAAGTAAAATAAGTTTGTGTGTGTGTGTGTGTGTGTGTGTGTGTGACCTGCTTGCAGTTACAAACATTTCAAGTTACTTTGCTGAGTCTGAGATCTTGAGCTGAAGAAATGGTTTCTGATTGTTTCTGAAAAATTATATCTGATGATGTTCCTCAATTGCAACCCCAGCCGGAATGAAGAGACAGACACAGGGCTGGAATTAAAGGGCCGTTTATTAAAATGACCATAACATAAACAAGGCAAGGGCCAACTAAGCGGTACAGGTCAAGCCACGGGGTCAACTCCAGACCTCCGCCTTGACCTGCCTGGGCGAGCCCCAATGCCCCGAGTGTAGGCCATCCCTTGAATGGCTGCAACCCGGCCAGCCAAGCAATGGATCCCCCCGTCAAGCACCTAATGGCCCAGCCGTACAGCATGAGGGAAGGCCTTGTGCTTGGGGATCCCTGCAGGCTTCTGCCAGTGCTACGGTAGCCGTCAACAAGCATACAGCACTAAATGGCAGACCCTGTTCCCCACCCATGGGGAAGCGCCACTGGGTGCTCACTGGTCCACACCCTATTCCCAAAATCTCCTGCCAATGGCAGAACCCCACAACACCACCTCCAATTGCCTCACACACTGCCATTAGTGCAAGGTAGGCGAAAAAAAAACCCTTTTCCCACAGCCAATCTGGGAAAAAAGGTAAAAAATTCCTACCTGGCTCTGGAACAGCAGCCAGCTAGTCCTGCACTAAAAACAGGGAGAGGTGGGTGGGCCAAGCGCTTTTCAAACTGTGGCCAGGGGAAAGCGGGGCCGCCTAAAGACGGCACTTGGCTCCACCCCCTGGCCAAAGCTCCGGATGCCCGGGAAGGGAGCCTGCCTCTGTTCCTCCGGGTGGGGCTGCAAAGACGACTCCCTGCTCAAGCTGCTATGCAGCCGCAGGGTGAGTTGCAGTGTCTTTGGTCAAAGGTATGTACCTTGTTTAAGTCAACTTTCTAATGTTTGGTAGATATCCTGAAAAGTAAATTTTAGAGATGAGTATAAGTTTTTCATTCCTACTGTCTTAGCCTAAACAGTTCAGTTTTGATTTTGCTTCTTTCTTGAGCAAATTAAACATACAATTTGCTATTTTCATGCCATTTTCCGTTTCCTTACACCAGCTTTATCCTGTGACATACATATATTTTCCATATATATTTCAATATATCAGGCTGGAAGGTAGGTATTTTTTATTTTGTTTTATTGTTGCATTATGATTTTAGAATGCTTTGAAGTACTAGAAAAATATTTTATATAAATACAATACAAAACCAAGGCAAAAACTGAGAAACGAAACAACTGTCAAATTATAGAAGAACATGCAAAGAAAACATTGACTCATCCCAAAGTATTTTTTGTCAAAACCAGCCAATTTGATTCTATTACCAATATTTATAATGAAAAGTCCTTTATTTATTAGTTAGCTATTTTAAACATTTTTTCCCAACCTTATCTCCTTGGACTCAAAGTGGGGAACAATATAGCAACCAATGTGTGAAGGCAAATTTAACAAAATTTAAATAGATCAGGCTATCAAAATACAACTCTATCTCAAAGAGATCATGATTCATATCCTTTAGAATATTGAGTTAGTTCCATTATTTAGACTGCTATTTGAAAGACACTTCCCTGGGAGTAAGCACTATTGAATAACATGGGTCTTACATCTGAGTAGACCTGTTTAGAATTGCTTCCACACGGCCAAGCTACACATGACGAATGACACTTGAACAGCAAGTGTATTTCTCCCTGTTCACTTGCCCTCCACTCAATCCACTTGCCGTTCAAGTGTCATTCGTCATGTGTAGCTTGGCCCATAGTCCCTCCTTCCACAAGTCCAATCTGAACTGTGAACTCTTTGGGTAGATTTTATTCAAATGAAGAAATCACAAATTGGTTAAGCAAAAACATCTATTTTTGCATCAAAACATGAGATCCCAACACAGTTTTGCAAGCTACTTTCTTCTTGTGTTTTAAAACAAAATGTTAGATTACATTCATGGGAGAGGCAATGCTTCCAGATGGCTTCTAACCATAGCATTTGGTAACATACATGAAAGGAGACCAACTGAGCAGAGTGAAAGAGAAGATCATCACTATATGAATTGTAAAGATGAGATTTCCTAGTGAGTATTCTGAGCCAACTGAAGCTAGTACCCCAGGCCTACAATTTTGACAACTTCTATTGGCCCATCCAGAGCCAATAGATGGCTCTTTCCCAGCAGTACTATTAACAGGAGAAGATGGGGATTGAACACTGTACATTTTAGAATGCAAATCATGTTCTATACAGGTGGTCCTTCCCATGCTAACATTGCTAGCTCCCAAGGGGAGGAGGTATTAGAATAGAGAAGAAGAAATTACATCAGTATGTTTTTCAAACTGCATATTGTGCAGTCCAAATTTGAATGAATCTTCAAGGTTAAAGGATCAATCATAAACAGGTCTACTTGTATATTATTCCACATATATTCAGTGAAATTTACTTCCAGGAAAGTGTTCTTAGGATAGCAGCCTTAATGTGGTGGTAAAGAATGCCATTAAGACATAGCTGACACATGGCAAACCTTGGTGGGGTTTTCATTGCAAGACTGTTAATAAATGTGGTTTGCCATTGCCGGCCTCTGCAACCCTGGTCTTTATTAGAGGTCTTCCATCCAATTTCTAACCAAGGTCAACCCTGCTTAGCTTCCAAGATCTAACTAGACCAGGCTTCCCTGAGCTATCTAGGTAAGGGCCAGCAGTCTTAGTGTAAGTAGGTGCCAAAGGAGTAGAATTTAAGAAATCTGCAGGAAAACAATTACTTTCGCTTTGGTACAACATTGTGAGATTCCTTCTGAATACCAGCTGAGAATCTCATGTACTAATCGTCTAAAGAGCCCCATTTGACACCTTACCTCAGAATGAGGTAAGCCTCCAGAATGAAACAAAACAGCACTCCCGGAGCGCGCTTGCACGCTTACCCGGGTGCTGCCATTTGCCCTCATGCACGGAGGGAGAGAGGGCTGAGTTCCTGGGCATCCGGGTGCTTAGCAAGGGCGGGCTTTGCCTTCTTTATAGGCTTGCCCCGCCCTTTCCCTCCGTGCAGTTTGGGCAAGCTCGTCCTGCCCTCCTCGCCCCTTATCACGACAGTACAGGTTAGCCGGTTGCTGGTTTTCAGAGCCAAGTAGGAATTTTTTCGCCTCTCACCTGATTGGCTGGTGGTGAGGGGTGTTTTTCACCTACCTTGTACTGCCGAGTTAGGCTGGTTGTATTAGTGATTAGTTGGCAGGTTAGTTTGGGTAGGCAGAGCGGGCCGGTGAGCACCCGGTGGCACCTCCCCATTGGTGGGGAATGGGGGTCTGTCTCGGATCGGCTGGCGGGCTTAACGGCTGCCAGCTGAGAGGGCAGACTGCCCTTGGAACCCCCTGGAAAAGGCCTTCCCTCGGGCTTTACGGCTGGGGTGTATGGCACTTTAAAGGGAGGAACCATTTGCCTGGCCGGCTGGGTTAGAGCCATGCAATGGATAGCTCACGCCTAGGGCAGGGGGTGCTCGCTCATGCAGTTCGAGGAGCTGGTCCAGGTGACCCCCTTGCTCGAACTGTACCACTAGTTACACCCTTGCTGTTATTAAGTTTTCTTCAGTCTTATGTTATTTGGTCAATAAATGGCCCTGTTTTCACCCAAGCCTTGTGTTCGTCTCTTCTTTCTGAATATGGGGGCAAATGAATTGGTCTCTCTGGTGTATGTTGGGGTGAAAAGGTACATTTCCATTGCATTTGCCTCCACTACTTTGTATTTGATTGCTTGTAAACTATTTTCAAAAATCCATGCCAGCTAATTTCAGAGTTGTGGTCCCTGTCCTTGCCTGGTACCCCATTGCTTCAGACAGATGTTTCCAAGTAAACTGCTATAGTTTCCATCATTCAATACACTTGAGTCTCTTCCTTTTTAATATGTATTTAAGCCAATATTTCCCAGTTGGGTGCACCCAGCAAATCCAGTTTGTACCTTCTGTCATTCCACTCGCAATGCCAATGAGACTTGGGCAAGTTAAATAAATGTAGAATATGCAATTGAGATCTGCGATGTGCAACAGAGAAAGTAATTTTGCCCTGAGGATGTAGCAAAAATTTGAAGCCAGACTTTGTAAGGAATGCAAGCAGTGGAGAGAGACTGCTAATGAGGGTTCAGGCACACTATTTTAATTCAACTTGAGTCACCTGCTGCTTCTGACATTGTGCATCTGACCTCTGTCTGATCATTCGTAAACTTGCACAGCTTTCTTCAACACCAGATTGCAGAAGGACTCATAGACCAAGCATGGAAGGATGTGTTGCATATTGACAGAGGGTTGTGATTATGACAAAGTGCTGAGCTCATTATCTGTCTCATCCTTCCAAGTAGCAAAAAGAATTTAGACTGGAGTAACTTTGCTTAGGATTGTACTGATAGTGTTTTGAGCTGATTCTTAAAGAATTGTGTAAGCAGAAGAGACATCATTGTGTGGAATGTGGAATTGCGAGCATGGCCATTTTCCCAGGCTGCCTGCCAGTGGTGGGTGATCACTGATCACCAGTGATCAGCAGGCAGAGGAGCAAACAACTGGGTGTTTTCCTGCCACCAAAGGGCACCTGACAAGCCTACCAACCATCCATGAAAGAAGATCATCTTTTGTGAAGGTTCAAAAGGCAGCAAGTGAGAAGGAAGTGAAACTCCACCACCATGGCTACTGCATAGCCATAGAACTATTCAGTAGCTGCTCAAGTCAGATAGTGACAAGGCAGGGAGTGCTGAGACAGCTCTCAAGGGATCATGGCTGTCAGAAACAGCATATTTGTCTACTGGACGTGTGCCATGGAGTTTGTAGCCCCTCTGATCAGTATGAATAGATATAGATGTCTTGTACTGAGTCAAATCATCAGTCCAGCATGTTTGGTATTGTCTACTCTAACTGGCAGCAGCTGTCCAGCAGGGAGCTGGCAGGGAGCTCCGAGACAGTGCTCAAGGGATCGTAGCTGTCAGAAACAGCATATTTGACTGCTGAACATGTGTGTCATGGAGTTTATAGCCCCTTTGATCCGCATGAATAAATATAGCTGCCTTGTACTGAGTCAAATAATTGGTCCAGTATGTTTGGTATTGTCAACTCTGACCAGCAGCAGCTGTCCAGCATTTCAGCAGTGAGTCTTCAGGGTCTCTTACCTACAACTGGTGCCTTAGTTTCAGGTAGGTAGCCCTGTTAGTCTGCAGTAGAACAGCAGGATTTATTCCAGTGGCATCTTAGAAACCAATAAGATTTTCAGGCTATAAGCTTTCGAGAGTCAAAGTTGCCTTCTTCAGATACAAAGATTTGACTTTTGAAAGCTTATACCCAGAAAATCTTGTTGGTCTATAAGGAGCCAAATCGTACTTGAGCCTTTTAACTGATCAAGTCAGGAATTGGACCTTGGACCTACTGCATGAAAAACAGGTGCTCTACTACTGGGCTGTAGCCCTTCTAGCATGTTCATTTCTGCTCTGAAAGTGCTTAACTGTAGCAGGATAATACCTTATGAGCTGCTATGTACTTCCTGTGCAAGCCCTTTGTCAATAACACAAACCCTCCATTCTCTTCTCAACATTTAAGAGTCTGCATTTCCTTCATTCTGCAAACGCTTTTAACCTCCAGGGAGATGGTCTCTTACTAATCGTGTTTCCTAATTATTTATTTATTAGGACAAGGGATATGAACACCTGGCAACATTTACTCAGGCAATTAGGGACTCTTACTCTCCATACCAGAAGCTTTGATGAACTGTTTGGATTAGCTTTGCAATACGTCAGTTGCTTCACTTATGAAGAAATTAATATGAAAGAAGCAGTTAAGATAGGTTGGGGGGGTGGATATTTCCTCCATCTGGGCAATAATAAAACCAAGTTGACAACATTTAAATTAGAGGTTTCCAGCTGCAGGCTTCAGGGTCAAATCTGGGTGCCTCTTCCTCAGTTGCCAATGAAAGGCAAAAGAAGTGTGGGGAAAGTCGTGTCTGGGGTAACAGGAAGGATGCTGGAGAAAAGCTTCAGGTGGCAGGTGTAGCACGTTCAACAGCTGCAATCACTTGTGAGCTGGTCCTTATATCGGTTACCTGGCCATCATCCACCTTGAAGATGTCCTGAACACTGCACATTAATTGTGGTGGTGGAATTTCATTTCCTTCTACCTTGTTAACCACTTTTGCATCTGCACAGTAAGTGGAATTGACGGTCAGGGCAGGTAATTAAATGTTATGTGGGGGCTACTATATCTCCCATATGCTTGTCACAATTTTTCTTAGGTGTATTGTTCTTACTGCTGTTTTAACTTTTTTTTTAAAAACATGCTTTAAATTGTACATCACTTCTGGCGCTTGGTGTGGAAAATGAAATCAAACGAATGAAGGAAGGAAAGGAAAGGGAAGGAAAGGGAAGGAAAGGGAAAGGAAAGAAAGAAAGAAAGAAAGAAAGAAAGAAAGAAAGAAAGAAAGAAAGAAAGAAAGAAAGAAAGAAAGAAAGAAAGAAAGAAAGAAAGAAAGAAAGAAAGAAAGAAAGAAAGAAAGAAAGAAAGAAAGAAAGGCTGCCTCTTCCAGGACCTAGTATATAGATAGCCCCCTGTGGAATCACTTATGAGCTTTTCAAACAAAAAAAAATATTTATAACGAAATATATCTGTGCAGGCTCTAGGCAAGCATTATGGAAGTTGATGAACAACTGTAATTAATCGGTGATTGTGTAAAGGGATAATAAATAAGGGTGTGCAAAATGAAACAAATGAGCCAGAAATGCACCAGGAAATGGCTGTTTCATTTTGTTAAAGCAGCTTCTGGAACTGTGAACCAAATCTGGGAAACCACACAGTACACTCACACGCCCCAAAATGGTGCGTTTCGTTTCATTTTGGTTCTTGCTTTGCAGCAGCAGCAGCAGGTGGCAGGCACTGGGCCCACACAGCAGTATTCTGTTTTCCTTAATATCATTCACCAGTTAGATCCCAAGGGGAGAGAGCCCTTACATTATTAATCATCTTTGTTGGCAGGAAGGGAGGAGGTGTGCAATGAGCATGAGAGCATTTCACCACCTCCCCCTTCATTATTAACCGGGCAATGACATGTCTTCCTGCCAATCGGGTCATTGCAAGAGGAGAACCCTCCCTGCCTATCAGCTCTGGAAACATTTGGAAGGGGGAATGTGCAGATTTCAATCATAGGCTTACATTCAAAAGTTACATTCCTGGGAGTAAGCACTAATGAATAACATGGTACTTCCATCTAAGTAGACCTGTTGGGGTGCATCTTGGCTTGTTTTACAGTGCTTCCTAGCCACTGGTCTGTCTCCTCCACTCCTATCAAACTTGATAAAAGCCCTGGAAGACTTCAATCAAAGGTGCAATTCAAAAGACAGTTCCCTGGGAATAAGCATAAGGAAACATGGCATTAAAGGTAATAATTTATTGGCACTATAGAAAGAGAAAAAAAATGAACAAAAAGCAGGATTGCTTTTAACGCCACCACCTCCAAACCCCACTACCTCTTTGCCAGTCAGTTTCTCATGAACCTGCTGACATTCATCTTCTTCAGAGGTCATTGTGCGTGTGCCAGGAGTAACTGAGGAAAAACTCAGTGGATTATTTGTTCAGAGGAAGGACTGTGTTCTGTGCAATTTTGGTGTCATTAAGTGCAAAAACAGCTGCCCCAAAGAGCCTGGAAGCCCGCATTGCAAAGAATGAAACTCTTAACAGGAAAAAAAACCAAACAGATTAGATCCAAGCCAGCAATGGCCCAACTGGAAGAAAAACCAATAACAGTACATAGTATGTTCAGACTCCCTGGATTCAAAACTGAAACAGAAATTTTATCAGTGTGCATGACTCATAATAAATCTAGTCTGCCCGTCCATGGGTGTATAACATTCTCCAGCATTTCAAAAATTACATCAGGATATGAGTCGTAACACCTCTATTCTCATACCAAGGATCACTTAAGCCACTTAATAACACATTACATAGCAAAGGGATAAATTCAAACCAACCATTTCTTCTCTTGCAAAAGACCAATTTCTCTACCAATTTCCCACAGATAAAGAAATTGAAACATATTATTTATTTATTTATTTATTTATTTATTTATTTATTTATTTATTTGATTTATAGCTCTCCTTCCCCAAGTGGGCTCAGAGCGGGTTACAATAAGAAGTAAAAATAGAGAAACACAGTAAAATACAGTAAAATCACAAGTTCCAAACACAAACATATCAGGAAGTCCACTTGTTCACCATATATAAAAAGGGTGGAGGACTGGATCTATATCTTATGGCTGTTCATGGGGGGGCGGGGGGGATGGTCATATAGCTCCCTTCCAGGTAGGAGACTGGCAGGGAGGCTCATTGATGGGTTTAATGTTGGCCTCATATGCCTGGTGGAACATCTCTGTTTTACATGCTCGCTGAAAAGATGAAAGATCTTGGTGGGTTCAGGTGTCTTGCAACAGAGAGTTCCACCAGGTCAGAGCCAGGACCGAAAAAGCCCTGGCCCTGGTTGAGACCAGTCAAGCCTCCCTGGGGCCAGGGACCACCCGCAGGTGTTTACCTGCCAATCTCAGCACCCTCCAGGGCATTTACAGGGAGAGGCGGTCCCTCAGGTATGATGGTCCCAGTCTGTTTAGGGCTTTATAGGTTACGACCTATATAGGTTATAGGTTAAGACCTTGAACCTGATCTGGAACTCCACAGCGAGCCACTGCAGCTGCTGCAAGGTTGGAGTTATGTGTGCCCTGTATGGTGTACCAACTAGGACATGTGCAGCGGCATCCAGGACCCGCTGCAATTTCCAGGTCAGACTCACAGGAAGCCCTGCATAGAGCAAGTTACAGTAGTCCAATCTGGAGATGACCATTGCATGGATCGCTGGTGTTAAGTCATGGGTTGAAAGATAGGGGACAAGCAGCCTGGCCTGCCAAAGGTGGCAAAAAACAGACCGGGCAACTGCCACGACCTGGGCCTCCATTGATAAGGAGGAGTCCAGCGTCATGCCAAGACTCCCAATCGATGGAACGAGCACAAGTGGTGCCCCATCAAAGGCCGGGAGATGGATCCCCTCCTGACACCCCACGGCCCAAGTACAGGACCTCCGTCTTCATGGGATTCAACTTCAGTCTCTTTCATATGGTACAATAACGAGGCCTTGCCACACATAAAAATTCTCCCAGAAGACTCTGAGTGGTACACTTGTTGGCTAGGCCCAGAATCATGGGCATAGCTAATCCCAGGAAAATAGTCTTGCCCCCCAATAACTTGGGAGGCCTGCAAAATGAACCACAATATTCTCCCATTTGAACTTAGGACAACTACCACTGATTCAGCTTTGGAATATTATCATGAAATGAACACTGATTGGCTGTGCATTGTTGCACTTTCATCACTCTAGATATGTGATCCCTGACTGGCTGAACCATGCAGCCAGTAAGTAGGACCCTTTTTTTAAATAATAAAATGACAGCATCAAAGAAGCTGCTGAGAGGGATAACACATTGGGAGAAAACTGGAAGAAAATAGAGTTTGGGCTCTACATTTTCACACTTTGCTCTAGTGGTTAAGAGCAGTAGGACTGTAATGTGGAGAATGGAGCTGATTCCCCACTCCTCCATTTGAAGCCAGCTGGGTGACCTTGGGTCAGTCATGGCTCCTTCAGAGCCCTCTCAGCCCCACGTACCTCAAAGGGTGTCTGTTTGTGGGTATAATAGTGACATTGACTTTGTAAATTGCTCTGAGTGCACCGTTAAGTTGTCCTGAAGAGTGGTATATAAGCACAACGTTCTTCTTCTTCCCAGTTTCTTTGAAGGAAGAACATTTTTTTTCTAACATGGACCACTCATATCTTTGCACGGCAACTCAGAAGAGTCCAATTAAAGCTTGCTGCCTCATATGCACAGACAGAACTTTAGGCTTGTGTTTATTCCTATGCTCACATGTGCACAATTGTAGGCTTTGTCATTTGCTTCTGTTCTTCTCCCATGTTGTGGTAGTAAGAACAGTGAGAATGCTCATTGTCCCCCCCCCCCCACTCCAAGTTTTCAATTCAGCTGACCTAAGTTTAAACTTGCAAAGAGGCAGTATTTGGTATTTTGTGACCTATTAGGAGTTGATGTTGTTCAACGTTAGCCCTTAGAGAGGAGAGCAGGTGTGTGTGCACTCAGGTCCCAACTGTCTCTTCACGTTTACTAATTTGGAGCATTTTATCCCACCTCTCAGCAAAAGAAAAAAAAAAAGGTAAACTCGTGCCCCATTTTACTTCAACTGAATCTTTCAAATCCCTGCCTCTGATGAGAAGCACTGCTGAACGATGGAACATCTGGTGGCTCACCGAGCTAGAGTGACTGGGAAAAGCTGCAAATCCCTTAGAGAATGAGCAACATCTGTTGGATAGGCAATGAAAAATAAACTGGTAATAAGCTCATTTTTTAGCAGCAAAAATAATGAAAATGGTTTCTGGAAATGCTGTTTATTTGTTTTACGCAATGAGACTGGTGGTGTTAGCACACAAGACGATAACTATAGAACAAGTTTGAAAGGTTCTTGTGCTGGAAGGTATGACAGGGTGATCCACGTGTGTGTGTGTGTGTATAATTTGTTTGCTCGGTCAGCACTTGATGCTTGCCAACCGCCTGTTTTCTTGACTTATTCACTTACATCCTCTTTGTCTCCCCAATGGGATCCAAATACAAAAATACAACAGAAACAGACAAAACAGGAGTACCACAGACTCCTAACTGCAGAGCAGGTCTTCCACTCTCCCTCTGCTAGACAGTTTTGCGTAGTAGTTAAGAGCAGCAGGACTCTAATTTGGAGAGCCAGATCTGATTCTCCACTCGTCCTCTTGAAGCCAGCTGGGTGATCTTGTGTCAGTCACAGCTTCTCGGAACTCTCTCAGCCCCACTCACCTCACAGAACAATTGTCGTGAGGATAATAACACACATTGTAAACCAGAGAAGGCATTAAGTTGTCCTGAAGAGTAGTATAAAAATTGAATGTTATTATCTTCTTGTCAGCTCTAGTGTATGACAGTCTAAGAGGCAAAGGCCAAGAGCCTTTTGGCTCTTGCCTTTCAGTTCACCTCCCCAAAGGATTGTGCCCCTTGCCTTAACTTAAGTACTTGTGGCCAGAGGAGACCCAAACTTAGCTAGAGCTTCCTCAGCTGCTGCTAGCCATCTAGCAGGATCTTTTCCACTTCCTCCCCTGCCGTTTGAATTCAGGCAACTATTTAAGAAGTGGATGCAGGTTACCAAGTGATAAACCTGCAATCTGTGTCATCCCACCAAGTAGCAAGATGGGGCTGTAATGGTCATCTTCATTCAGCCACTAAAGAAATTTAATATCTCCCTTCTTCTCACTGATGATCTATCTCCAGTAGAAAAAGCCTTCCTTCATCAGAGAAGTCAATGGAACTGACCCACTGTGTTTGAGACGGAACAGAAAGTGACCAGAAACAGCTGAGATCATGCTACAAGTGTTGATTGCGTTCTTGTAATTTCCTTGTTTCTCTGTCCGTGTATTATTTTCACTGTACTGTAGTATTCATTTATCTTTTAAAAAAAATTAAAATGATACATAACTAAAAAGTGACAGCACCCATTCCTATTGGAAGCTCTCTGGCACAAACTCTATCTAAACCGTATAGTAATTAATCTACCACATAATATGTGATTGAGAGTAAATTACTACTTGGGTCATTTTTAAAAAATCTCTCTTTTTAAAAGGAGTTACAGTTGAGAGAGCACTGCCAACAGAAATCATCTGGAGTTCTTCATTGAATATGGCACTTCAGGAGAAATCTTTGTGTTTTCCCTAAAGGCATCCTCTTTTTTGCCTTTGGTGGAATTTCTGCATATTCTTTTGCTTTGGACATGATACCAAGGGATTATATTTAATTTCCCTCTGCCCAGTGTTTTACTGTTCTCGTCATTGTTTTGGTTTGACAACCTGAGGGAATTCTGTCAGCAAGAGAGAATGAAATTTTTATTCCCTTATCCTTGTGAGTAAGAAACCTTTTTAGCTTTAGTGGGAAGAGCATGCCACCAAAAGGAAAGATAGCACCCACATTTGACACTACCCTTGAAACAATAGCAGTAGCAGTAGCAACAGCAATAGCAATAGCAATAGCAATAACATTCTATTTATACACCGTTCTTCAGGACAACTTAACACCCACTCAGAGCGGTTTACAAAGTATGCTATTATTATCCCCACAACAATAAACACCCTGTGAGGTGGGTGGGGCTGAGAGAGCTCCTAGAAGCTGTGACTGACCCAAGGTCACCCAGCTGGCTTCAAGCGGAGGAGTGGGGAATGAAACCCAGCCCTCCAGATTAGTATCCCATGCCCAGACACTAATTTTCTAGAAACAGCATACAGATAGAATATGACATGAAACCCCCTCCAAGAGATGATCCAAATATCTTCTATTATAAAAGGAAATACTTCTTCTCACATAGTTAAATTATGGAACTAGCTCCCACTGGGGGAGAATATAAGAAGAATAAATAAAAAGAATATATATATATATATATATATATATATATATATATATATATATATATATATATATATATATATATATATATATATATATATATGCCGCGACCTGGCTAGCACAAGCAAGGCTGATCTCATCATATCTCAGAAGCTATGATCAGCCTTGGTTGGTAATTGGATGGGTGACCTCCTAAGAAGCCCAGGGTTGCAGACAAACCACCTCTGTTGATCTCGCCTTGAAAAAGCCAGCAGGGGTCACCAATAAGTCAGCTTCGACTTGATGGTGCTTTCTACCACCATGTTGGAGCAGAACAAAGGCCCAACCAGTCCTGCATTTGGTTCATAAAGTGGCTGACCAGTTCCCGCTAGGGGGCCCACTAGCAAGGTGGACTGCAACAGCACCCTCCAGTCTGTGCTCCCCAGCAACTGATTTAAAGAGGCATAGAGTCTCTGGTACTGGAGGGAGTAGATATCCATCAAGACTAGCAGCCACTGTCATACATGAAGTTGTCCACTCCTTCAAAGCCCTCTAAGTCGATGACCATTATCACATCCTGTGGCAGCGAGTTTCATAGTTTAACTATGTGTGAAGAAGTACTTCCTTTTTATTATATTAGAGAGAGAAAAAATTCTGAATAAAGTTCTCTTCCTGCTGTATTGATTTTCTTCCTCCGCTAAGCTTTATAATGCAAGGGTCTATTTCAAAACATGATCCCTCCTCTTGTATTCTGAAGTACTGCAGTCCATTTTACCACTTCAGAACTGGATCACTTAATTACTTCAGTATGTTGCAAAGCTTACTAATCATTCTAGATCCAGTTAGGTGTAGTGGTTAAAAGCGGCAGGACTCTAATATGGAGAGCCAGGTTTGATTCCCCACTCCTCTGCTTGAAGCCAGCTGGGGGACTTTGGGTCAGTCACAGCTCTCGCCGAGCTCTCTCAGCCCCACCCACCTCACAGGGTGATTGTCGTGAGGATAATATTACCATAGTTGTAAACTGTTCTGAGTGGACATTAAGTTGTCCTGAAGGGCGGTAGATAAATTGAATGTTGTTGTTGTTGTTGTTAAATAATGGGCAGGTAAAAAGGTAAAGGTAGTCCCCTGTGCAAGCACCGAGTTATTACTGACATATGGCGGGGACGTCGCATCATGACATTTTCTTGGCAGACTTTTTATGGGGTAGTTTGCCATTGCCTTCCCCAGTCATCTACACTTTACCCCCAGGAAACTAGGTACTCACTGAGCATCAAATGTGCTTTGCTTTCACTGGATCATGTCTAACATGCCTAAGACCCCAGTTTGGGATGTTTCTGAAGATTTGGGTGAGGCCTGGTGGGGGGGGGGGTTGGGGAGAGGAAAGAGCTCCATGGGGATATAATATCATAGAATTTGCCCTTCCAAACTGTTGTTTCCTTTTGGGGAACTGATATCTGTAATTTGTAATTCTGGGAAAACTTTAAGGTTGGCAACTCAAGGCAAAATATCCATGGAAACATGAGAAGGAGAGGAGGAAATAAAAGTTACCAACAAATATCAATTCTTCTACTTTCCTTGTTAAGAAAGACAAGAAACTTCACACCATTATCATAGCAATTTAGCTAAGCAGAATGCTCAGCATGATGGTTATCTTGTCTGAATATAATTGACTCATTAACCAAAACTCTATCAACTTGTTCTCAAATCAAAGTCAAGATCAAATGAAAATGAGAACTTCACATAGAAAAAAAAATAGTTTGCGCAAACTGGGCCAACTCACCATAAGTAATCTATCTGCACAAAAATCAGTCTATCCTGTATCTCAGACTGCATCAATTGCAATGTACATAAAATACAACTTTTATACAGATAGGCTTCCTATTTACCCATATGGGGTGGGGATTTACCAGCCCCCAGCCTCAATTTCCACTCCCCAAAGAGTTGAAGAACACGAGAAAATTGGCCTACCTATAACAATGCTCTAGGAACTTTCACTTTTCCATAGAGATTACTGGAAGCAGTCTAAAGCATGACTTGGAAGTGACATCACTTCCTCCGCACACTCTTCCCTCCCAGGCAATATCCGCAAAATCTTCCAATATTTGTTGAGAACCCTATAAATGGAGCTTATTTTCCTGATTTGACACATTTTTCTAATCTTCCAATCCAGTCTCTATCATTCAGTTTGAAATTGGCAAAATATGAATGGCCAAGTTCTTGTACTGTGCCACATGTCATATCTTTAATATCTACATCTAAGAGTAACCAGAGCACCTACAGTTGGGGCTGGGTTAAGACATTCTGAGTCTTTAAACTACGCCATCTGGCAGCAATGCTGATTCTGTAAACCTAGGCAGATCATGCGAGGGAGGGCAGGAAAGGTTACATCAGTGCTTCGTTCTCGTGGCCCCTTCTTACATGCCCAGGGTAATGCCAATTGCCACTTTGGGATCAGGAAGCAATTTTCTCCAGGCTAGTTTGGCTTGGAATCCTGGAGGTGTTTTGTCATCTTCTGGGCATGGAGCAGGGGTCATTGGATGTGTGTGTGTGTGGGGGGGGGGTTCCTGCTCTGTACAAGGGGTTGGACTAGATGACCCTGGAGTACCCTTCCAACCCTATGATTCCATGATTCTAAATTGAAATGTATTCATAGCTTTAAAGAACACTTATTCTAATATTGAAACTTAGAACTAGTTTTTTTAAAAATATTTAGAGCCTTACCTCCATAATCTGAGGACCTAAACTGATGCTTACTTGTGCTGTGCATCAATCCATCTCTGCCTACAGACTTTTGGAGAGGCGACAATTGAGCAGTTTCATCAATGTAATTACCCATAATGGTTTGATCAGTTCATTCTAACTCTAGGGGGAGATGTAATTTGTCTTTCCTACTGCTCTGAGTTTGCTGAGTGTTTCTATTGTTTTCCTTTCTCTCCCTACCTGCAAATAATATATCCTGAAGACCTTCCTATACTGGAAAGCCTATAGTTAGTTAATGCCCCTTGAAATCCCATGATTGCAGTACATTTTACAAAATTCAAGTCTCCCAGGGTTGGATGGTTTGTTAAAATATTTCTATGCTGTCTTCCCACCCAAATAGGATTCCCACGGCAGAGAACATCAAACCATTAAAACATTGCAATACTAAGCAATTTATAACATTAAAACAGCATTTAAAATAATGTGTGTATGTGTGTATAATATTTAAACAATTCAGCAGAAATATAGACATACAAACACATATAACAACACAACTAGAGAGGAGGGCCAATAACAGTTAATGGGGGTTCATCAAACAAATAAAAAAGTCTTCACCCACTGGGGGAAGAAAATAACAGGAGACAGATAAATCTTCCCGAGGAAGGAGTTCCAAAGTTTTGGAGACAAAACCGAGAAGGTCCTTTCTCAGGTTGCCAGTGCCACCTGGATAATATAAGATGGTAAGGGCCTGATGATCTGACTGTATGACCTGATTGGACAGGTAGGATCATATGGGAGGAGGCAATCTAGTTTGGTGTAGTGGTTAAGCTTCTAGGAGCTCTCTCAGCCCCATCCACCTCACAGGGTGTTTATTGTTGTGGGGATAATAATGACATACTTGGTAAACTGCTCTGAGTGGGCATTAAGTTGTCCTGAAGGGCAGTATATAAATTGAATGTTATTATTATTTATGTTGGCCCTAAGCCATATGCAGCTTTTTTTTAAGGATTATTTTTTTTATTGTTGATTGATATTGAACTGGTAACAAGTAACAATTAACAAATAAAAAGTAATGAATAACAAGAATTAAGAAACAAGAAACAAGAAACAAGTAACAAGTAACAGATAATTTCTATGTTCTAATATAAACAACATGTAAAAAAGATAACTTAATCTGTAAAATACTCATTATAACAATTCAAATATAGTTTTATGTATCTTTGAGTTAGACCAGATATTATTATTTTCCAGATATTCAAAGAATGGAAACCATTTTTCATGAAAGTCGGTACATTTAGAGAAGTGCTCGACTTGGTATATTTTGTCATTCAGTTTTTCCGTAATAAAATGATCCCAAACCTTTGTATGCCAATCAAGTATCGTTGGTACATTTTTTGGTTTCCATAGAGTTGCAATAGCACTTTTGCAGCTATTAATAAACAGCTTTAAAGGTCAATATTAGAACTTTGAAACGAGCTCAAACTGAGAACTGGTGTATATGGAACAAGATTGAGATATGCTCCCTATAGCTCACTCCAGTCAACATTCTGGTTGCAGCGTTCTATACCAACAGTAGCTTCCAGACAGTCTTCAAGGCCAGCCTCACCCTCCAGCTCTGTTTCCATACAGAAAAATGGTGGGAAGCAGGAGCCCTTCTTCTCTTCCATGGTAGCTCTCCAAGCCCCCAAAAACTGCCCTTTATTTGTTTAATGCCATTCCAGCTGCTGCTGTGTGGCTAGGGGAACATCAGTTGAGTCCAGATAATCTGAACCCAACAAACACATCAAATTGGCCTTGATTCTTAACACGTGGCAGATTTGATAAGCAATAAGGAAGTGATTTTTTTAAAAAAATCAAATTGTTAAATAATATAATAATAATAACATTCCATTTGTATACCACCCTTCAGGACAACCTAACACCCACTCCGAGTGGTTTACAAAGTGTGTTATCATTATCCTCACAACAATCACCTTGTGAGGTAGGAGGGGCTGAGATAGCTCTGAGAGAGCTGTGACTAGAGATGGGCACGAACAGCAATATGAACAAAAGAAAGCCACAAACAGCCCAATCTGCTGTTCACGAACAAGCTGTTTGTGAGGCCCCATTCTAAATGAACAGGTGATCGTTGCAAGCCTCGTTCATTGCTGTTCGTCAAGCCAGATAGTCTGGCACCTGAAATCAATTCCCTTGGCAACCAGAGGCAGGGATTATCTGAACTCTGTCTGAACTCCTGCTGTTGCCTTGGAAACCCCAATCTAAACCCAATTTAGCTTTATAGGCAGGTCTTCTTTTCAAGTGTGGAGCTCCAAATTTGTTACAAGGGAGCAAAGAGCAGGGGGGAGGGGGGCTCCCAGCTCTGACTTTGCAGACAGTGAAGAGGGAGAGACAGCTGCTGTTGGCATTTTGATAGAAAGAGTGCATTGGAGCTTGAATTTTCTTTGTGTGTGGTGGGATAGGAATCTACCCCTTCAGGTTTCAGGGCTGCTGCCAGGCTGTGGGCTGAGCTATTATTTATTATTGGTACCTTTCCTGGTGCCTGCTCAGGTCAGGTTTCTGGGAGTGGTGCAGTAGGGATCTTGACCAAACTTGGATGATGGCTGGAGGAGAGCCTGCTGGCCCCCATGAACATCCAACCATGAACAAGTTCATGAACAGGTCATGCTCGTAAGTGTTTGTGAGTCCCTGTTTGTGGATGGCAATGAACAACGAACATCATGTTCATTTTTTCTGTCCGTGCCCATCTCTAGCTGTGACTGATCCAAGGTCACCCAGCTGGCTTCAAGCCGAGGAGTGGAGAATCAAACCTGGCTCTCCAGATTAGAGTCCTGTGCTCTTAACCACTACACCAAACTGTGAAGAGAAGGTTGGTTTGATTATATAATAGATTAAAGTTTTTAAAATCTGAAACCCACTTTGAAAGTACTTTATTCTTATAGTTAATTACCTGGCCATTCTCCTTTAATTGCATTATTTAGTAATGAAGATGTAACAAATGATCATGGAGTTATTATGGAATTCAAAATTTATTCACGATGGTGCAATTCAAAAAATTCAAAAAGAACTATGTCCTTGGAGTCAATGGGTTTAGACTGGTGTAATTCTGCATAGGATTTCAGAGTTAACAGTTCAAAATTAAGAACCTCCCTATCGACAAGTAATGGAACATATGGAAGACACCACCCCTCCCATCCTCCACTATGTCAATAATTTCAGATACTACTGTTATATTAAGCAATAACAGAATAAAATCTAAGTTATAACTGAATTATGGCACCCTGATTATAGAATATACTGTGTTAATGGCTGTTAAAATGAATATTGCTTTTCATGGGAAGAAGCCATATGCTCTGAAAATATTTGATTAGTTTACAAGAATTTTAACTTGGATAGAGTTTAGAAGATGCAGCTAAATTTAAAAAAATGATACCATCAATATAGAACTTTTATATTGACTCAATTTAATATTTAATATTCAGTGTTCTCTTCAATAGGCAAATTATAAGTAATACAAGTCTAGGAAAAATGTCCTATCACGTAGGATTCCCTTTCTCTTGGTTTACATAAACTGCATTTCCTCCTGATTTTAAAGCAGATTATACCTCATTGTTTTTTTTTTTGGTTTTTTTTGCATACACAATTGCCTCACAAAAGTTTGCCAAAAAACAAAAAGGGGCCGTTCTGGAAACTCTAGAAACTGACAAAACATCCCCCTTCCCAGAATCCACAGTCAATATCAATACATTTCAATAATTTTTTCTATGTTTAAAGTGCAAAAGGTGTGCAATGTCATTAATAATTTACAATAAATATGTTCAATTTCATCAGAAAGCACAATAAATATAATATTAAATAAGCATATTAGTGCAGTATCCAACTGGTGGGGAATTACAGTATTCAACGTTAATGCAAATTCAATACAAAAATAGATCATTCATCTAAAATGCACACTGGCATTCAAGTTAAATCCAAATGGTAACTGTCAAATCAATCTTCTGCTGTTATGCAATTGCCTGCTGGTGTCTGCGAAGCCGCAAAGCTTCAAAGTGCCACGCCTACGGGTTTTGCCGGCATATATTATCCAATCCTGTTTTGTACATTCACTACTTCATAGGCATTTCTTCAATATAGCAAATGCTTCAATCAATAGTACAACACCATGTTGGTATTCCCAGGATGGTCTGATGCCATAGTGTAGTGGTCAAGAGCAGCAGGGGTTTGATTCCCCACTCCTCCACTTGAAGCCAGCTGGGTGACCTTGGGTTAGTTGCAGCTTCTCAGATCTCTCTCAGCCCCACTCACCTCAGAGGGTGTTTGTTGTGTGTTGTGAGGATAATATTAAAACACTTTGTAAACCTCTCTAAGTGGGCACTCTGTTGTCCTGAAGTTGTCCTGAATGTTGTTGTTGCTTGTTGTTGTTATTATTATATATCCATAACTCCAAGATTCCAGATACCTAGGAAAAACACACTCATGAGCTGTAACACAGAAACATGGTGTTGTATGCTGTTACTATGCACAGCTATGTGAAGAACATGCTTTATAAGAGAAAAGGCCTTCCTTTGATAATGTTCTATGCAACCTCCAAACCGAATAATCAAAACCCCTTCTATGCTCTCCTTTTGTGTGCTGAAGTACTACCTCACTTAAAATATACTTTTCAGCACACAATCAAAAAGAGTCCAGTAGCACCTTTAAGACTAACCAACTTTATTGTAGCATAAGCTTTCGAGACTCACAGTTCTCTCTCTCCTCCTCTATATCTGACCAGTTTCTTCTTGCCCTCCATGCATCTGACGAAGAGAACTGTGATTCTCGAAAGTTTATGCTACAATAAAGTTGGTTAGTCTTAAAGGTGCTACTGGACTCTTTTTGATTTTGCTACTACAGACTAACATGGCTAACTCCTCTGGATCTATTTTCGACACACAGTAACTTATGGTCTTTTTCTCATTTTTATTTGATTTGTTCTTATGTTGCAAAACATGGGTGAACTTTTCCTGATATTATGCAGTGACAGGAAGAAAGGAAAAACACTGCTTACTGAAATGCCAGTTATAATAATCTGTCTTTAGTTCAAAGAAGGGCTGACTCTTCTGGGTGGATAACATCCCTACCAGGCACAGGGCAGCTGAATCAGGCTCTTCCTGCCTTGTCCATACCAGTGCCTGGAAAAAGAAATCAGATAATGATATTCCAGAATAACTAACTGTAAGCTTTCAGCTCCCTACAAATGAACAATTTTGAAATAAATGATAAAATGTTTTTGTTATAAATAGGAACATTTACTATGTTTTTGAAGGAGTATGGTTCATTTTGAATGGAGATAGTATAGTTCCTGTGACACATCACTAATTCTAGGGTGCAGGTAGTTACTGCCACTGTTTGTCTTTCTTCAGCTGTTTTGGGTGAGTTTGCAAACCACTAACTTAGATATACACCTTCATTTTTCATATGGGACTTCTCCCCACCAGGCATACATATCTATTTGCATGATTTCAATGAGCTTCATAACAAATATTTAGTATTGCGATCCATAATCGTTGTTTTCCTTCTATTTCTCTTTAGCTATTTTGTTTTCACCTTCAATCCTCCTTTCTTGGTGCTCTTATTTTAACCTTTAATTAAACAATAGTACTAAATAATATGGTTGATTTCCAGTTGAAGGCTACATCTGTTGTTCCTTATTTTACTGGGAGTTAAGTGTATGTCGCTAGAAACAGGAATGCAGCTTCTCTAACACAGTATCATAGTATGTTTTTGCAATTGCATCACAGAGTATGATTTTATGTGCAAATGATACCTTGCCCCCCCCCCCCAAATAAAAAAAGACAGGCAACACAAATCTTCTGCTGACCCCTAGCGATTAGCGGCAGGAATTATTATCAAGTGATTAGTTTGTATTACCTTTCCTGTATCCATGGCAACTATGTCCCACCTCAACAGTTCAGGGAAATAGTAATTCTCCAAAGGATCTTTTTTCAAACACCACATCTTACTTCTTTTCTTCTTTAAAAAAAAAGCCAATTTAAAAGTTTCACAAGTTCAGCTTGCTCTAATATCTTGATCATTAAGTACAAGAAAGGTGAACCCACTTTCAAAATTTCTCTTTTGCATGAGGAAAGGTAAGGTGTAAGGTTAATACTCTAAAGCAATCTTTCGGATTGTACTGACATCAAAGAGTACATGAAATTGGGATCATGCTTGGCATTAAAAGTGCTCAACAAAAGATGGCTCTTGTTGAAAGCCAGGGATGTTTGGCCAACCATTCATTATTATCATGCTGAATATACTACGGAAAAACTTGCTGGATTCATCGTATATCGAAAATGAAGTTCTTCTGGAGAAGAGATGCACAAAGATTCTATTTTCCATAGCGGTGATGGTGAGTGCTGTTACGTCATAGCCAATGTAGGGCAACTCCTGTTGGGGTTTTCACAGCAAGAGACTAATAGGTGGTTTGTGATTGCCTGGACATGCATAGTAAACCTGGTCTTCTTTAGAGGTCTCCCATCCAATTACTAACCAAGGCTGACCCTGCTTGGCATCTGAGATCAGACAAGTTCAGGCTTACCTGGGCTACCCAGGTCCAATGTGAATTGTACTTGTGAATATATATTTTGTGTGTCACTTTCCGTTTCTTCATTTTCCTCTTCTATGCTATACAATTGAACCAATTTTAACATCACATTTGCATCAATTGCATCACATACATGCCATATATACGAGAAAAAATGCCATATAATAAATATATTCTGCAAACAGCAGTTGGTGCCCAAAAAAACCCCCATCAAAGCAATTAACAAATTAGAAAGACCAGCAACCAAAATGAACAAACTAAAAAGATCACACAGACATCAGACAGAGAGAGAGAGAGAGAGAGAGAGAGAATGAGAATATGAAAGTACCTTCTACCAAGATGGACCATTGGTCTATCCAGGTCATCATTATCTATTCTCACCGTCGGCAGTTCTCCAGAGCCTGGAGCAGAAGACCTTTCATCTCCTCGTACATTAATCTGGAGTTGACAAGGATTGAATGTGGAACCTTCTGCCTAGAAAGCAAATGCTCTACCACTGAACCATGGCTTCTCCCTATAAAGATAGATCTCCACAAGAAGGAAAAGTCAATTGTTCGAAGCGGAAGTGATGGATAAGTAAACAGGTCTGCCTAGAGCTGAAGCTGCTCTAGTATATGCGTACTTAAAGACAAACTAGACACTTTTCATATTTGGAGGATGTATCATCTGGAAACCATCCTCCTACTGTAAAGCAGGTTCTCCTCGGAAGAAGAGTGATTCCATATTAGATTTCCAAAAGCAGTATGCTGTGGTGTCCTGCAGATATATCATCAGAAATCGTGCTGATATTCCAGGTCATTAGCAACAGAAAACAAGGAAAACATGCTTAAAGCCAAGTTAAATATTTATTAATGAATTATAGCAATGTAATTAGCATGAGATTAGGAGATACTTGAAATATGATTAATAGTTAATTAGCATAAGTCGCCTGGGAAATCATTGTTTCTGTAAAGTTTGTGAAGCTGATGATGGACGTATCTTTGCTGCTAGTGATCTGCAGAATTGTAAACAACGCCATTAGCTGGTAAAGGCTTGGCAGAAATCGGCAATCTCACAAATGTAACAATAAGTCAGGCAAAGGACGTATCAAGGACTCTAATGGCTCTGGACTGAGATATGGCACAATTAGAAATTAGGGATAAAACCAAATTTTGAAAGCCGTCTGGTTCGAGTCACATATATGATTTCATTTCTCCCCATTACAAATGAACCCATGCATCTATTTCCATGTCAGTTTCCATGTACTGATTTTTTCCTGTTGCTGTTAATGACTGACAGTGGTGTAATGTTAGAATGTTGAGTTAGGACCCGGGAGACACAGGTTAGAATTCCACAGTAGCTCATTGAGAGACCTTAGGCCAGTTACTTTCTCTTAGTCTGACCTATCCCATAAGATTGTTGTGATGGTAAATTGGAGGCAGGAAGAATGATATTGCAAGCCATTTTGGATTACTATTAGGGAGAAAAACAGAGTCTAAATAACTAAATTCATTTTCAGCTTTTGGATATCAGATGTCGATAATTTATAAAAAATCTACAAACAACATATAAATAGCATAAAAGATGTAAAATGCCATAAAATGGTCTAAAAGCAATGATGAAATTATTGACAGTGATGGGACAGGGTGGTATTCTGGTTGGACCAAGACTGGAGGGATCTTGGTTCAAATCTCATCCATGAAGGTCATTGAACAACTTTGGGACATGGAACCTTTCTTTCTCAGCCCAACCTACCTTACAGGGTTGTTGTGAGGAAAAAATGGAGACAGCAAAACGATTTGTACCAGCATGATGTCCATGTTGTAAAAGTGGGATTAAATGTGATAGATAGCAATTGAAAAGTCAGGGCAATGACAACATAGAAAAACAAAAAGAAATAAAAATGGCCACTATTGATAGTGCTTTAAACTAGAAATAACAGACCAATTATTTGCTCTTCAACAGCTCACAATGTTCATTTTTATTATGATCCAACATATTTATACAGAATCTCTAAGTTAGCTCATAATTAGCAGTGAGATGTATTTTGATCATCCTTCTTTCGTACAAGTGTAGTCAGCATTAACCAGTCGAGCCCTATAGTCACTGCTAGAGACTGCTCCAATTTTGCGAACTTTAACCTCTTACTTGGACTCAACGAGGTACTGTCCTAGTGTCCTTCCTTCTTGATTGCTGATACTGAGAGGTGGGAGGTTGTTCTGAGAAACAGCACGCATCAAAGATCAAAGGGTGTACAGAGTTCTGTACAAAACCCTCAACTCTTACATTGAAGTTCTGTACAAAACTCTCAACTAGAGATGGGCACGAACCAAAATACGAACAAAAATTAAACACAAACCAGGTCAGTTTGTGGTTCGTGAACCACAGTTTGTCAGATCGCATTTCTGATGAACCGCCATGAACTTTTAGGCTGGTTCATTTGGTTCATTTTTTGGTTTGTCACTGCAGGCAGCCTGGTGCCAATCAATCAGTTTCCTAGGTAACAGGGGATGGACTTCCTGCAGACCTTCTGCTGACCCGGAAGTGAACTTCTGCTGGCCCGGAAGTGATGATTTTCTGACCTGGATGTGGTGTTTTCACGAACCAAATGAACCGGTTTGTGAACTGGGGGCAGGTCTGTGAAAGTTCATGGTTCATGGTTCATGAAATTTGACGAACCATGAACCACATGGTTTGGGTTTTTTCCGGTTTGTGCCCATCTCTACTCTCAACTTTTATGCTAAAGGTCAGCATGGTGTTGTGGTTAGAGTATAAGACTGAGGGACAAGCTACAAGTGACGAATGACACTTGAACAGCAAGTGGATCGAGTGGAGTGCGAGTGAACAGGGAGAAATACACTTGCCGTTCAAGTGTCATTCATCACTTGTAGCTTGGCACTCAGGTTATCTGGATTCCAACCCCTACTCCAGCCACGAATCTCACTCCCTCTTTCAGCCTAACCAACCACACAGAGTTTGGGGGAGGATAAAATGGATTCAAGAAGAAACATGTTTATTGTGTATCATCAGGGAATAGCTGGCAATGGAACTTTTGTTGTGAATTTCATGCATTGTGCAGGGGGTTGGACTAGATGACCCTAGAGGCCCTTCTAACCCCACGAATCTATGATTCTATGATTCTCTAAGTGTTCCCGAAACAGGTGTCCACTTTCCACTCTTTGCTTTATACTAGTGTAGCCCTAGTATAGGGACAAAAGTTTTCCTTTGCTCTCTAGAAGCTGTTGAATTGGGATTTTTAACCAGCCATATATCAACTCTAAAACAAACAAAAAGGAAGAGTGCTGCAGTACTGAAAATGCCAAAAGGAGCACCAAAAAGCCCATTGCAACCAGTAAATAAACCAGGAAGACTAAAGAATAAACATGAGCGCAAACTCACACTTGTGGCCCTTATGTAACCATCAGTATTTTATATAAAGCGCTACGTGTAAAGTGCAACATATAATTTATAGATAGAAAAGGATCCACATAAGGTATCTCTATTACAGTAACAGTCTAAACATAGGTTCCATAATTATCTCATGCAGACACTCAAAGTAATTTTCAAGGTGAATATCAAAGACAGCAATTGTATCTCGTATGTCCTCTACTTTGCATCTTTCAGGTGGAATCCGCAAGATCACTCCACAGCCTTGCCACTTGCCGAGCTACTTCAACAAGACTCCGGCTTTCTTTCCTTGTTTTGCAAAGCTTCCTCAGGAAATACATTCAGCATGAATCTTCCTGTTGTGTGTTTTCTCTCTTAGCTCACATTGGAACCAAAACAATCCTTGCCATCTGGGACAAATGGCAACTGAGGGGTCATTTGAAAAAATGATGAGGCTTCTCATGGAAATTTGGAAGAAATATCAAGACTATAGATAGTCGAGATCGGAGACAGTTGTATTGAGGGACTCATTAGCCCATAAACTGTGCAATCCTAAACAGAGTAACAACCTACATCAATGAACTTAGAAGGGTATAACTCTTAGGATGGCACTGTAAATCATTTATATTTTGTATCACTGGAGATAGTTAGAAAGATATCCTCTCTTATATCACTGAGGAGCCCCATGGCACAGAGTGATAAGTGGCAGTACTGCAGCCCAAGCTCTGCTCACAACCTGAGTTCAATCCTGGGGGAAGCCGGGTTCAGGTAGCTGGCTTAAGGTTGACTCAGCCTTCCATCCTTCTGAGGTCAGTAAAATGAGTACCCAGTTTCCTGGGGGTAAAGTGTAGATGACAGGGGAAGGCAATGGCAAACCACCCCATAAAAAGTCTGCCAAGAGAACGTTGTGATATGACATCCCCCATGGGTCACTAATGACTCGGTGTTTGCACAGGGGACTACCTTTACCTTTTTTATTTATATCTTGATCCTAAGCTTGTATGTTTCACTTAAATAAGTGAAGAAAACTCTAGAAATCTCTAGTCATGCATTTAATTTCTGAAATTTGGGAAGGGGAATCCTCCAATTTTGTTTCCAAAGGAGGAACTCTAATTCTTTACAGTTTCCTCACTCTAAGGTCTCCGCAGTTCAGGGTTCATGAATTCTCTTGCAAACACACACACACAAGGCAAAGGCAGGTACAGCTGTCAATGGTCATTTAATGGGAGAACCTAGAGGGTCATCACATTTTCCCACACTGTAATATATAACTTTCTCCTTCAAGGACTTTAGAGGTTTCGAACATGTTGACTTAGTAATTAATACATAGCTTCCTTTGACCTTCACACTGACTATAGCAATTCACTGACTTGAATCTAGGAAATAACTGTAAGCCCCTAGACAGTGTTTGCCAAATATAGAAGTAAAGCTTCCACAGAGGAGACAGATGACATCATCTCAATAAAAGTTGGTTTAAGTGAGGAGCTCTGAGTATTGCCCAGCAGGGTCAGGGAAGATTTTATTTTATTTTTGGTACTTGGCCAGTGATATAGAAAGGATCCTCTGGAAAATTCAGAAAGTTGTAGACAAGGAAGTAAACTAGATGGTCTCAGACAGTATTACAGCAACACACTGAAATGGGCCAGACAATTTTTTGCAGCTATTGCTGAGAATCACACAGTAACTGGGTTGCACTTTGATGTGAACTGAAGCTTGGGTTGCCCTCATCCTTGCTGACCCCCGGGAAACTGGAGGTGGTGAGACTTAGCATGATGATGATCTTCCAAAATTGTCACATCACGGGATGCTCTAGGATTCACCAAAAACTCTGTGATAGAACTTATCGTAAATTCTATGGTAAAACCATAGTTTTTCATGTGAATCCAAGAGCACCCCAAAATGCATTTATGCCATTTCCAGCTATGGGCCAAGCTACAAGTGACAAATGACACAGGTTGGACACTTGTCAGCTTCCCTCAAGTTTTGATGGGAAATGTAGGCATCCTGGTCTTGCAGCTTGGCTCTCTGACTGCAGTCCAATGGACTTTTCAACTGTCACTTGTCCGACATTCCACCATGCTGCCTATATTTCCCATCAAAACTTGAGGGAAGCTGACAAATGTCCAACTTGTGTCATTCGTCACTTGTAGTTTGGCCATCAGTAGCTGAAAGTGACATTATGGCATTGGAAGATCACCATTTTGTCCCCTCATTTTTTCCCTGCTGCCCCATTAAGTATCGACAGGGGATGGGGGATTGCCAGCGGGGATCACCATGCTAGCAGCAGGAAAAATGGCAATCCTTACTGGAGCACATGATTCTTCCATTATGAAAAATGAATGCATGGATCCAATTCATATAAAACATTGTACATACAGTATGCTTGTGAGAGTGCATGATCCTGAGGCTTGCTTCCACACCCCATCATGTGCTTGAACTGTATGTTGTGGGTGAAATATATACAAGTGCAGTCTTGCCTCTCCCCAGGCATGATCGGAGAAATCATAAATAATAAAATGTTCCTTGTGCAAGCAGTGAAATCTCTCACATAAGAAAAGGTCTACTGGATCAGACCTACATTCCATCTAGTCTGCCAGACTGTTTTCTCACAGCAACCAATCAAATCTCATAAATCAAAGCTCCTCCCTCTTTTAGTAACTGTTGTAGAAGCATGCTACCTCTGAAGATGATGATTTCATTGAGCCATCGTGGCTGTTGATATTGTATTCAATGAATTTGTCTAGTCCACTAGCCATGCAACCTGGAGTCCATTCTTACACTTTGAAGAAATCCTTTGTTATATGTCCCATACCTATTGCCAGTCAGCTTCATTGAGTGACATTTCAGTATTTGGGGAGAAGAGGAAAATGTTCCCTTTACACATTTCATCTATACTATGTGCAATTTGATAAACTTCTATGTTTCTCCTCAGTCATCCTTATCCTAAACCAAGGCTCATGCTTCTCTAATTTTGATAATGAGGAATGGGCACCACTGCAATATAGCTACTATGAGGTCCTACAGCCAATCACGAAATATTGGGAGGTTGCGATCTGGCTGCGACATCTGTCACCCCATTGATCATCAGGGTTGATTCGGCTGATCTGGCTGGCTAGGCGGGTGTCCCTTCCTCCCTCACCGCTCCATGTACGTCCCTCCCGAAGCTGTGCGCTCGTTGGAAGAGGACGACCATCCCAGATAGAAGGAGTGTACCATTCTTCTGTCAAGGGTATACGATAGCTGGGCTCCCCTGCTAGAACCTCCAAACAAGCTCAAGGCCTTTTCCTATGACTGAAGCGCCTGTTTCTAAATGAGTGCTCCCTGAACACCCAAAAGGTGATGCCTCCTGAGATCTTCTGGAGTATCTTCTGCCTAGCAGTCATTCTACACGTTACTTCTTTTACAAGTTCTGCACGAAGCCAAACCCATCCTCTGTGCAGACACACATCACCTTGGTTTTGGCTTCTATTTAAAAAATGGCATACAAATAGGCTCAAAAAGCTGCCGCTGGGGAGAGAAAGCTCCTGCTTTTCTCTCAAGCTTTTCCCCCTGTGCAAAAACAGTGCGGGGAAGGAGAGTTTTCCCCTTTCTGGTGCCACATGTGCACACAATATCTCCACATGGAGCAACAGAAATGGGGAAATGTATCCCCTCTGCACTTGCAGGAAGTGATGTCGTATTACACAGCCCACACAAGCACTCTTGAGCTTCACAGTGGGCTGATTTGAGCCCCCCAAGACCTGATTCATCCCATTTGTGGCCCAAATTGGCCTGCTGCACTCTCAGGGTGGCATGACAACTTCACTCCAGGAGTAATATCATTGAACCACCTTTGGAGCATGCCTGGGAGACCTGTTCTCCCTCACTGGCCAGGTAAGTGGTAGCAGAGAACAGAGTGTGGGAGAGGGGATCCCCTGCCCCCCCCCAGAGGATCTGGGATCCTTAAAGCACAACAATATTCATTCATCAGACTCCAGAAGTAAACTCTTCATTTTGCATTCCATTTGTTTGCCATTAATATAGACTTTCATCCAGAACTGGGTTTCATTAGGAAATGATAATACACCAAGTCTGCTCTTGGAAATAGTTTATTACTGTCCTGAGCACTTCATACAAAGGCTATTTCCTACATATTGTGAGACTTCTGTCCACGTAGACAACCTGGATGAATTGTAATAAAGGGAAAAAATATTGCTAAAGCTTTCAGCTTATGCCATCTAATATTGTGTGAATAAATTTCATTTTCTAACATTATGAAACAGCCAAGAGTATAATAAATTACCTACCTAAGCCCTTTGAGAATTTTTGCATAATTTACCAAAACAAATTGATTTTAGCAGGAAAGCTGCTAATTTACATGAGTAGGACGGGCTTTTCTTAGTGTGATGAATTTAATTTCAATTTCCCTGTTTGCCGGAATTCATTCCAGCTATTCATCACCACTCGAATTAAATAGCAACTATATTTTAGGTGGAGAGATGCATAACTTATAATATATATATGAATGACAGCAAAGGCATTGAAGGGTAAAGGTTGTCATTTGCAAAGGATACAAGGAGAAATAATCAAAGAAAGACAATGAAATATGTCTACATGATAATGCTCAGTACAGTAAGTAGAAGACAAAAGGCAGGATCCAAAATGTACTTACCTGAGAGTAAGCATTTTATCATGCCTACTGTTTCTTTCTCCCTCATGCCACGTTCTCTCGTTACCACAAAATCCTCTACCAAAGAGCTGAGAACCCTTCATACTGGCTTTCCATTCAGGCTATTTCCACAGTTCTCCTTCCTTACCCTCATTTCTATGTGTTGGAGTCTGGAATTACTTCGTTTTGTTTCCAAAATAAAACAGATGCATGAAGAATTATCCATTGTTTTATTTTATATGTATGATTTTTTTTTTGTTAAGCACTATGAATTTGCTACTAGAACCTTAGATCCTTCCTGTTACCAACGCACACTCACATATTGATAAAATGATGCAAAAAGGCAATATTAGTGTGGTTCTATGTACAGTTATATCAGTAATATTTTGGTGTGATGTTTCACCAGTGTTGTGGAGCTCATGTGCATAGTGGTACAACCCTGCACAAATGACAGCTGTATACATAACCAAATTGAACTTCCTCTCGCCCAGTGTTTATACATGCATTTGAGGCAAATATTCAAATGATATGAAGGAACTGAACGTTGGAGTAAACTCTGAATGCTCCAATTTCTGAATTAATTGTGGAAATTCTCCTGGATAAACTGGAATAAAGAATGAGATTTAGATTCCTGGAACAGATAAGGAATAAGGAACAGGATAATCCTCGGAACAGATAAGGAACTGGGGGATTATCCCTACTTGCACTGTGAAGCTGTGGGATTGTGGCTTGTGAAAGGGAAGAAATTAGCAGCTCCTTAATGCCTCATAGTGCTTCTTGGCTCACCTAGGAGCAAATTTGCAGTGCAGGGCAGAGGCTGGAAGAAGGCATGGGGAGAGACTCCCTTCTCCACCCCTTTCCTCCCTATAGTCCTCATATTGTAGTGGTGAACAGGGATCCTTGGGGAAGGGATCCCCTGCCTGCATCTTCAGCATCTAGGGGCATGGCTGGCACTTTTGGGCTAGTTCCTGTAGCTGCAGCTGTGTATCCAAACCTAGTCCACCCTGGGGGCTGGGACAATCCAGGCAGACCAGAGGGAAGTCATTTTCCTCGGATCCCCCTGCTACCTTCATAGCTGGGGCTCACTGCAGCCATGCTCCAATGGATGTAATCAATAAAGCCCATTTAGTATTGTAATTAGGAGTGGTAGGGATCTAATCTAGAGAGCCAGGTTTGATTCCCCACTCCTCCGCTTGAAGCCAGCTGGGTGACCTTGGGTCAGTCGCAGCTCTTTTGGAGCTCTCTCTGCCCCACCCACCTCACAGAGTGATTGTCATGAAGATAATAATTACACACTCTGTAAACCACCCTGAGTGTGGTGCTAAGTTGTCCTGAAGGGGGTGTATATAAATCAAATGTTATTATTATTATTAAAGTTGTGGCTGTGATTCACTCCAGCCTTGTGAGGTGGTGGTTTTATTCCCCAGCCTCCCCTTGTGCCCCTGGAACCCCAAAGAGAAACTTCTGCTGGAAGATCTTTGGAAGCTCCCCATCCCAAGTGGCTTCCCCGCACATAGATTCCACAATGTCCAGCATATCTTTTTTGGGTGGTGGCAAATGGCCTATCCTCTCTCTTTCACCAGCGGAAAACACTGATATGATCCAATCCCACATCTTGTAGCAGTGAATTTAATTCTGCATTGTGTGAAGTCTGTCCCGAATCTATCGCTCATCAGTTTCAATAGGCTACAGCCCATCCCGCACAAGCTCTACGGTTATGGTTAGGAAGCAAAAGTTCACGCCGTCCATTTTATTTGAACCGTACACAATCATTTATGCAACACCGCCTGTAATAAAATCATGTGATGATAAGGATTTGATGGGGGGGTTTACTGTTTGTTTCAATGCAGTGCGGGAACTACTCCCAGAGTTAGCAATCCTCTGCTTTGTTTTTTAATGCATAAATGATTAAACTTGCAGCCTAGTCTTTTAAACCATGAGCTGTTTAATCTAATAGTTACATTGCAGGCTACATCTCGAAATACGTGCTAAACAGATGCATTATCACCATCGTTTTTATCACCAACTCCTGCAGTAATCCTTCTGGTTAATGATCCTGATTTAAAAAATCATTACAGTTAACAACTACTGATATTTTACTTTCAGCATTTTGGCAGTCAGAATTGTTTAAATGAAACAGTTCAATCTTTCTAAATGACAATAATGATTCTCATTATGGCAACCTGCAGGACTTCCATGTTGGTGCATTTTGATCTATTATAGCCCCCGATGCTATAATCATTAGCATAGCATTAGAATGCCATAGGTCTTTGTTGGGAAGTTTATCAGGAATTTTCATTCGAGGCCTACAGCCGTAACCTTATAATGAGCATCTACTCACTGTCCTTTCAGAGAGTGCCGATCTACAGTAATTGGATGCCATAGCACCGAAGTGGTCGTGTTCTTTATAAACGAGGCTATTGTTTGTTTTGAACAACTCTGTTTCCCTCATCTAGCAAGCCTTTAAAGGCATTAATGCTCCTTTGCAAATGCAAAAAGAAACTTCTAAGGTCTTTGGCATTTAATTCAATAGCTTGGGAGTCACAAAAGGAGCTGTGCTTGCAAGTGCTTCCTAGAGGAACACCTTCAGCCCATGCAGATGAGTCAACTACCTCCGATCAGCTTCCTGGGATTACATCCATATTTTCCTCTGTAAACTTACCAACTTTGCTCCTATTGGTTGAAAAGTGACAGTTCTCAAAGGCTTTTTGTTCGTTAGCTAACTAGTTAGAGTAGGCCCCATGAGCTAGAATCCCTTCAAGAAGATTCCAGTGGTGAAGAGTTAGTCAAGAACACACATGAAGATGCATTATACTGACTTGGATCTTTTGTTCATCAAAGTCTACTGTGACAGGGCAGAAATATTCGGGTGTCTGAGGCAGAGGCCCTACCCTTTTGATGGTACCTGATCGTTTTAGCTGGAGATTCTAGAGAACTGCACCAGGGCCATTCTGCATAGAAAGCAGGTGTTCTCCCACTGGCCCTTCTGCCCTCCAACTCACATAATAAGGACTGCTTTATTGCCTTCAAAAAAGAGGAATGGAACTATCAGGAAGAAGCAAAGCCAACCTAGATGGGACCCATTTTCTCCAGCAAAGAGAAGACCTCCATCTCTGTGGTGGGCACAATAACATCCATGGTTTGATCCTTCATAGCAGGAATCAATTTCTATCACCCCTTTGCAGTTCTTCTCCAGTCACTGGCACTCTTAAGGTATGCCTAGCAGGAAGAAATCACAACTCAGGAGATTAGTAACATGCACATTTGAAACTGGGTTTGGGAGAGTGCTCAGGAAAAAGAATACTTCCTGCCTAAGGTAGTTCTTCTTCAGCCCATATCTCCTCTAAAGATGTCCTTTTTAAAATGTTACACAATAACTTACACTCATTCTGTTATTGTTCTCTGTGTTTTGATAAATCAAGAATGCCATTTTCCATCCAGAACTTCCTTAAAAAATGGACTGCACCAATGAAAGATGGGTGGAAAAGTATTTGTAAGCATCCAGAAAATGTCAGCAAATGAAAAACCAAGAATCCAAGAAAAAAATATATATTGCGCTCATAGATATCTATTTCATATTCTCTACTGCTAGAAAAAAATATTACTTGACTCTCAGGTGGATTTAGCTTTTCGTTTTTGTTAAAAGCTACATCAGATAATTAAGAGATGCAAATATTCTTTCCACAATTTACAGGGGTTCCTGGTTTTTATAAAATTGTTCTCTCTGCCAATGACAAAAAGCATCAGGATCAGCTCTTCTAAAGATTTTATTAATTTATTTGATAGAACATATTTGTGAAACCATTTTGGCTAAATTTATATTAATAATTTGATGGAAGTTTCAATGAACAATAGTCTAAGGGTATGATAGCCTTATAATGATATCAATCTTGCTTGAAGACTTGAAGATTATGAGATGGTTTTTGTTGTTGTTGTTAAGGGAGTCTTATTTGCATTTTAATAAAAAAATAAACTCATTTTAAAATCTGGAGAGGCTGAAGGTGATTGCAAGGGGAAGCTGCAATCAGCTGACTGCATGAAAGCGATACCTCAAGCAATCAGTGAAATAAAGATATTGGCTGCAACTTGACAATTCAGCACAAGTTACTCATCATATCTAAAGCTTGGTCTAGATGTACATATCGTCATGAGTCCAAATGATTTCCAGGCTGAATCACAGCAGAGGGAAGATAAGAGATTGCCACTGCAATCCTGAGAACAAATTCATGGGAGTAAGCCACATTGAACAGACTTGAGTAAGAGTCGAACCACACGATACAAATTACACGAGACCAAGCGAGTGTCAGGAGTCCTGTCTATCGATGAGCATATGTCCTGGTCCAGGCACACATTCAAAATTTTCTGCTCCAGTGTAGCCGCAACGGCGCATGTACGTGGTCACGATCAGTAAGTTGGCAATGCAGAGCGTCCTTATTTCCTATATCTTCTGCTTCCTATCTGTGCATAGTGGAGTTGCATGATGGGATATTTTGGAGGTACACAGAGAAAACCCTTTGATGGAGGTCCTGTAGTCCTGGCATGTGTAGTTGAAAACAACGTTGGAACATGTGTAAGTTTTCGTGTCATTCGCATGTAATTCGTATTGTGTGGTTCAGCTCTTAAATTCTGCTTAGAATTGCTCTCTGCTTGTCAGAAGGGATCCTGCCTGTTATTAAAGAATACCTCAACTCAAGTACTTGGGTGTTCTTGATACGGGATCCCACATCTGCAGTCCAAAATCTAGGCATTAGATACCTTGTCTAAACAGGAACTTCCAAATTAATATTTCAGTAATTCTAAACATCTGAGGCACACATATCCTGTTCTACCTTACATGCCAGGATGAAAGTAAAAACACCTTAAATGAAAACACATAACATGTATAAAGTGCACTCCAAAAGAGATAAAAAGATATTACCATAGTAACCATTACAACAACCCTGTATATTCTAGCATCCTTATTTGCCACAGACAGTTCTTGCTTTCAGGTCAAAGTCTCTCTACATGATACATCTTACAGGGGGGTGCTCAAGTGTAGGGAGTTGCAATGTTAGCCAGGAAGTGTAGTTTAAAAAGACAGAGCTGAAGGCTCTGTCACTTTCACCTCTCTACACAAGGGTAGTTTAAAAAGACAGAGCCAGCAAAGATTGCTTCTCAGAGGTTTTATTAATTTCATCTTTGCCTCCTCGAAGAGGAGATGAAATTGACAGAGCCTTTGAGGGGGTGAAGATGAAAGATAAGACATAAACAAATAGGTAGAAATAAAAAGATCACTACTTTATTGGCTTATGCAGCCTTGGAGCAGTACATGACACAGATGCCAGCAATGTCTGACCCGTCTACTAGCCAATAAACACCCTTACCCCTTCAACCCGCCTGTTGAGGAGGGAACCACGGGATGACAGGTCATGGGATTCCACATAGACATAAACCTCTGCCACCTGAAATTGAACTTACCCTGGAAGCCCCCAAGCTGGGCTTGTCCTTTCAATGCATCACCTCCAAGATCCCTTAAGAGAATTCCCAGGCCCTGTTTCCCACCAAAAGGATCCATGCCCAGTGACAAAACTGCCTCTCTTGAACTTGTGTCAGAGATAGAACAGACAAAACAACATAGCCCAGTATTCCCAAAACTCATTACAGTACCCCACAAAACAACCGTCAAGGAAGAAGTATCCAAACCCAACTAACCTAGCACAAACAGCCCAGAAGCCAGAGCAAAGGCAGAGTGCCGGTGGCTGGGCTGGCTCTTAAACTTATATATGCAGCTGGCAGGCTGGAGGGAAGATTTAACGCTTTATGCTCACCACCTACCCCTGATGCCTGGCCAGCCTGATGTTGATTGACTGGCAGGGCAATTTGAATCTTAGGCTGGGAGCTGCCAGGACTCCAGAACAATGACAGCCACTATGTGCCATGCCCCCGCCCCTGTGCTAACCATAAATGGGGCCAGACTCTGAGTTTTCCATAGTTCTGTTCTTATAAAGGTAAAGATAGTCTCCTGTGCAAGCACCAAGTCATCATTACTGACCCATGGGGGATGTCGCATCACAACATTTTCTTGGCAGACTTTTTGTTACGAGGTAGTTTGCCATTGCTGTCCCCAAATTTCACTCTTCATTGATTTCTATCTCTCCTTCATTCTGGTCCAACAATGAGAATTTCTAAAATCAATTCTGGAATTAGAGCAAGGGAAGTTTAGTTCTGCACGTTCATTTTCAGTCACAAATCTGTATTCCGTAAGTTCATTTGTTCGCACACACATGGCCAATATACTCATACAGATTGCGAAAACACTGCAAAAAAGCAGTCACGGTAGGACTGTACACAGGAACGTGGCACTTTTGCTAATCTTTGCAGAGTTTTATCCATGTATACGTTTGAATATGTGCAGCATTAAAATACTACATCAATTGAAGTTTATATGGCCATGATCCTGCTATGGATATAGGAAGATCTCTTGAACGTGCTACTTTCCTGGTGTCTATCTGCCGTGTGCTATCTTTTTATTTAGGCTGAATTTTGTCCTAAAGGAATTTAGACTTCTGAAAAGATTAAGGAAAAAAAACCTCCCTCTCTTGTTTTGTATTATTCACAGTATTTACATATCAAAGAACGTGTTGCTCAAGGCAAAAAAAAAAAGAGCCTTTACACAAAAGTCTTTTAAGTGAGAAACTAATATTGTGCTGCAGATACTGGGAACAAGGTTGGTGAGGTTTTAACAGATAACGAATGAGCAGATTTTATGAAACAAAAGGAAGATGTGGGGCAGCCCCCAAAAGTAGAGGATGTATTGAAAGGGCTGCTACAACAGAAAATTTTTATTCAGAGCAAGCTGACACCAGGCAGATTAAGTCACAGAAGAACAAGATCATGAGTAGACTGCAAAAGCACAAGGAAAATCCATACATATGAATGGGAAACAGAGCAATTATTATGTCTTGTTTAATAGTTTTGTCTTTATGGGAAGTTCCATTGATATGAATATTGATTTTATACAGGAACAGACTGGTAGAGTGGAAGGGTCTGGGGAGATAGCCTTACCTTGAAACAAAAAGTCAGACTAAAAGCAGAGATGCTGTGAACATCAAGTGTTCAAAACCAGAAGGGTATCTGAAGAAGGCATCTGACTCATGAAAGTTTATACCTTGAAAATCTTGTTGGTCTCTAAGGGCCAAGCTACACATGACGAATGACACTTGAACGGCAAGTGTATTTCTCCCTGTTCACTTGCCCTCCACTCAATCCACTTGCCGTTCAAGTGTCATTCGTAATGTGTAGCTTGGCCCTAAGGTGCCAATGGACTCAAATCCTGCTGTTCAAAAACTGAAATATCTCTGTTCATGGTGCCTAATTGGGGCTGAATCAAACATTGCCTCTGATTGCCTCCTTCATTTGCTTTGATGTTTGGAGTACTTCTGCAATGGTTGGCAGTCAACTGGATAATTGCTGTTGACACACGTGCAAGATTGGTAACCTACTCCCAGTCATCCTGCACAGGTCAGATCCCATGCACCATACGTTAAACCTGGTCTCTCCTAAATTCTCTTCGCCCTTAATAGTTATAACTCGACCCTCACCCCAGTTCTCCACTGATATATTAATATTTTCTGCTCATTCTCACCTCTTGAGATATTTTTGATGGGGGGGGGGTTGAGCAATATGGGCTGCCCCCCAAATGTACTGTTACATTGAATTTTATGGTTTTAAAGGTAAAAGTAAAGGTAAAGGTGCAAGCACCGAGTCATTATTGACCCATGGGGGGACATCGCATCATGATGTTTTCTTGGCAGATTTTTATTATGGGGTGGTTTGCCATTGCCTTCCCCAGTCATCTTCACTTTACCCTCAGGAAACTGGGTACTCATTTTACCGACCTCAGAAGGATGGAAGGCTGAGGGCCAAGCTACACATGACGAATGACACTTGAACGGCAAGTGTATTTCTCCCTTTTCACTTGCCCTCCACTTAATCCACTTGCCATTCAAGTGTCATTCGTTATGTGTAGCTTGGCCCTGAGTCAAACTTGAGCTGGCTACCTGAACCCAGCTTCCGCCGGGTTCGAACTCAGGCCGTGAGCAGAGCTTGGACTGCATTACTGCAGCTTACCACTCTGTGCCATGGGGCTCTTTATATTTTATGGCTTTACTACTGTTCTTATCGTAAGTTATTTTTTAATGTTGTAATCTGCTCTGGGCCTATTAGCGAGGGGAGAGGATAATAAATCCAATTAATAACAACAACAACAATAATAATAACCATAATCACAATCATAATCATAATAAATTTTTCTAAAACATTATCTCTGAATTCAAGCTTGGCTGTTTGCTGCTGCTTTATGGTCCATAAGATCCCTAGCATCTTCCTATACTTCACATTGATGGAATAGGTGACTCATTATGCCCTGGACACTTGGAGTCTCTGCATGTTTCTCTGTGGGCCAAGCTACACATGACGAATGACACTTGAACGGCAAGTGTATTTCTCCCTGTTCACTTGCCCTCCACTCAATCCACTTGCCGTTCAAGTGTCATTCGTCATGTGTAGCTTGGCCCTATGTGTATGTGTTACTCTCTTGATAATGAAGCTGCTTCTCTTTATCTAAGGTGGGAACAACCCCTGAATACTCCCCCCCCTCTCTCTGGTTTCTTTTGGACGATTCTCCCCTTCCTGCCTCATGGCCTCCCAAAGAGGAAGGATGTATTTTTCAGAGTTCCTACCATGAAGGCCTCATCCACACACCCACATTCAGCCTCAATACAGCACAAGGTGGCTGTGGTAATAGAGAAAGTGATTATTTAAACTTATTTATTTATTCTTTCCTTCTATTCCAAGATATTACTGTGAATGGACTCTACCTCAATAAACAATAAGTTCTATCTTTTCTACAATTTGATTGCCTGAAGATTAATTGCTGCTCATGGGGGAAATGCTTCTGATTGGGTAACTCTACTACCAATCAAAATATAGTTATTTCTAGTACACATAAATAGAGGATGACAAAACTATGCAAAATTGCAAGGTTGATTATGACTGTGTGTGTGGTTTTATTGAGATTACACATGTGGATGTATTACTGCAGTGCACAGGGGCACTTGTGCCTGCAAATGTGGGAATCATTGCTAGTCTTTACAGCCAGTAATAAGTTAGATGGACTGATAATGTATTTTCATATGAAATAGTAGCCTAGGAAACTGGTGACACTATCAGGATCCTTGTCTTTGTAGTATTTAGCGTGTCAGACTAAGGTTCGAATTCCTACTCTACCATGGAAGCTAGCTGGGTGGCCTTGGAACAGTCACGTGCTCTGAGCCTAACCTACTTCACAGTAAGGATAAATTGGAGGAGAACCATGTAGACTGCTTTGGGTCTTCAACGAGGAGAAAGGAGAGATATAAATGAAATAAGAAATAAAATGTATCTTCTGCACCTGCTGATCTCAACTTGGTAAAAGTCTGTTTAAACATTTTAATAAGATTGTCTTAACATTTAACCAATATACCGTCTCTCGTTACATTTAACCAATATACCAACATATCGAAATGTCTGCCAACTTAGATCCCTTCAACAGGATCTACTAGCCTGCTGTTTACCAGTGAGAATGTGTGCCTTCTCAGTGGTAGGCTCTATGGAATAAGTATCTAGAAAAATATACTGAAAATGTCTTTTACTATTGCTTTTCATCAGGCCTGCAAAAACCTTTTCCAAATTAATTTATTTGCAAACATTCTTGTAGTGATCATTGCAATTTTGAGAGGCATCCTGATATGGAACATCGAGGATGGGAGTAGATAGAGAGTCCTTGCTGGGTAGGGAAATGCAGGCAGTATGAGTTAGAGAGCATTCAGGAAAGCTAGGAGAATACTCTGTTTGTTTGACAATATTTACTTTTACTTTGGTGAGTCTGTCATATGATTGAACGTAGGTATGCCAGCTGCTTGTCCACAATGGGTTAACCTCCACACCTCATTTCTAGGCCCCCATCCTCAAGAAATAGAGGGGGAGGGAAATGGCCAGAAAACGCCCTCCATTGTCACACTTCAGGAATTTCCCCATGTCTCTATGATCATTATGATAGAGATTACGAGAAATTGATACAGCACTAACACATCCTCCCCAAACTCCGCCCTTCCTAGTGCCACCCTCCAAATCTCCCAAATCTTTGAACATTTTCTGAAGCAGTGCTGGCAACTGTAACTGAACCTATCTAGCTATACATTTTATTTTTTTAATTGTAAACTACATTGATTATAAATATAAGATGGACTAGGAATTGCCAAGATATTTTTTTTTTAAAAAAAGCAGTTTAAACACCTTCAATATTTCATATTCCAATATTATAGTATTACTAACACATTGTGTTTTGAATCCAAAATGCATCCTTCTGAACACAGGGACAGTTTCTGTTCCTTTAAAGAAGTTTTCTCTACGAATTGAAAGATTCTTTTTTGGAATGGACGATTCCTCCATGGCCAAAGAACCTTGGAGCCAACGTGCTGTAACAAAAGAAAAGCAGTACTTTGCAAACCATTAAAAAACCCCACAATGATCATCACCAAGTTAGGCAGTTGCTCTTTCTAATTGTCCCAGAGTATTAAAATATAATGTTATCACAAATTGCAGAATGGAGGAAGAAATTCCCATTGATTGGGGCATGACAGAGGACAAAATGATGAAAAATAGATCATGTTTGACCTCTTTAACCTCTGATCAAAATTTAAATTGTCTTTGGGAGAAACCATTATGTTGTAATTATTTTCTCAAAGGCTTTATGATTATTAGAACGGCAAAAGATTTATCACTAAATGATATTCTGAGAATGAAAGTGATTACTTCAGAATGTAAGTATCTTGCATAAAAGGCAAACGGAATGGGGATGGGAAAGAATTGGCTGTATTTGGAACGGGAATGGAGAGAATTTAAACATATACAACCATTGTGAAAAGCCTTAACTGGGCCACCTAGGAAAATTAAGCTAACTATTTTACTATCTCTGAGGAACTTAATTATGGCCATCAGTCTCTCTAATTAGTCCTTTTCATTTTATTTTGATTAAGAACGCCTTGATGGCTCATGTTTGCACTCTCACCTGATTTTAATTAGGTCCCAGGGAACCCAAATTTGGCCAATTTTAACATTCATCTCATTAGAAAAGTAGATAAATGAGCCTTAGACAACATACATCATGAACATAAACCCAGTAAAAAAAGTCTGCCAGCATTAATGTCATTCTTACCTATTGCTATATATTTACAAGAGCCAATTAAGAAGGTACAAAGTACTATTGATGTCTGGGGCTTGCGCAAATTTACAGGTGTCAGTGATGTTGCTCAATCAAAACTAAAAAAAACATGAGTTTTCAGTATGCATGCCAATGTGTTGGTGTCAGAGGAAAAATTGGATTAGATGTAGTTGGCCTGTTTAGTACTTATTCCACCCTTAACTTATACACCCCAAATTTCAAAGCCCTATTTCATTCAGCAAACAGAAAAGAAAAAGATACTTTGTTTACATCACTGTTTTATACTCTGATTTCCATTTTCATTCCAGTTCCTGGGATCTAGAAATCATTCTTCAGAGCTAGAACTTTTCGGGTATTACTTTGTGGGAGTTCAGTATGCTAGCTTCCAATTATCTAGAAATATTCTCCCATGATACCGTCATCTAAAAGCAGGGCCATTTCCACATGGCCAAAGCCTCTGGAAGATCGAACAAAAGTCATGGAATGAAGCATCTTCCTACCGCGATTTCCTGGCACGATCCCGTTTAATGGTGCGATTTCTGATGTCATTGTGCCATTAAAGGGGATTATGCTGGGAAATCGCGCTAGGAAGACGCTTCATTCCATGAGTTTCACGTGATCTTATGGGCATGTGTGAAAATGATCCAGGATTGATTTATTAGACAATCACAGTCACAGGGACATTTTTTCTATTTTCTTAAGATAACTACGACATTCCCTTATCCTTCCAAAAATAACTAAGAACTTTATTTACACTAAAGGGGGAAAGTCTGGTGAAATCAGGGGTTCAAAATTCCTGAGGTAAATTTCAGAACATGCACAGATCTCTGTTCTTATGCTCTTCATTCTCCTGATTTCCCAGGCAATGGCATTTCTCTGTTCCAATTGGATGCTTGCAATGGATCAGAAGGTAAGTACTAGGGGTGTGTATAAACGGAATCCCGAGCTGTAAATATCACAGAAAGAAATGTTTTTGAGCTTTACTTTCATCTCTCCAGAACAGAAACGCTAGTCCAGCCTGCTTGGTGATCATGGGAACTCATCTCCTGAACATTCCATATATATATATATATATATATATATATATATATATATATATATATATATATATATATATATATATATATATATATATATATATATATATATATATATATATAATTTCAAGTGCTACTGTTCTACAGGCACTTCTCATTTCACACATCCCCCCCCAATTCCCCCCTTCCCAGGCAACTTTCCATTTTTGAAGTATTTTATTATAACATAAAACTTTCATAACAGATAACTTTCATAACAGTAACAAGGGTAAACATTCGAGTACTACATTACTCGGGGGCAATGTGTATGTGTCTGCACTCGTTCTTGACTTCGTGGTGGGAAAGAACTGCAGCCACAAAGGCTCATGACTGCATGAAGAATAGTGGGGAGGCTGGTGGGGGCAATGATGATAGGATGTTTTTTTATCAAAGAAAAAGCCTCTGAGAGCTGGCCAATATAACACACCCTTCAGGTGCTCTTAATCAGAACCTGTCAGGCCCTGCCAGTTAGATCCCCAAATACTTCACTGTAGACACTCCAAGAATCCAGTTAAAGTTTCTTTATTAGAGATCCATCAGTATCAGTGCACTCAGACAACAGCATTGGCAGAAGTGACGTAAAGGGGTAAAGCAATGTTAGTTATTGGGCAAAGTTCCCCCCTGGGATAAAGACTGTTAGAATTTTGGCATGCAGGGCCTAGAAGGATGGATGGGGTAGGGGGGGAGGAGAAGAAGAGGATGAGCTCATTCCATGTTTCAGGAAGATACGGCTCCGACCAGCACTTCAAGGACAATAATCTTCTGTGAGTGAAAGTTATCCTTCTCTGACCAGAAAAGAACATATTTGGATATTTGGATCCAGTTAGCTGGTTGAATACAATGTTTTCCTCAAAATTCTTTGGAACTTTCATCCCTCCCCTTCTCTCCACTTTGAATATCACTTGAGCTGATAATTGACAACTCAGAACTGTAGAGAAACCTCATAAGAAAATGTCTTTAGTCAAAGGAAATCTCTTTGGTTTTCCCAAGAAATTCTTGTAATATGTTGTCCGAGGAACAGGATTTGAGTCCAGTGGCACCTTGGAGACCAACAAGATTTTGAAAGTGTAAGCTTTCAAGATTTAAATCTCTCTTCTTCTCATGTCTGTAGAGGAATCTCTAAATATTGCTTTAGGTGAAATTTGAGTAAATCTTTTTTGAAAGGATGGCATAGGATAAAGAAGAGGTGGCCTCTTTTAGGGCCATGTAACTTCTCTCTATGGAAGTAGGTGTTCTTTTATTCTCAAGTTCATGGTAAGAATGGGTTGGATTCTCCAGTAGTCTCTGCCTCAGCTTTTAAAGTGATTGTCATCCTGACAACATCTGGAAGGACAAATAAGTGACTATAGTTAGAACAGTTACATCAGCATGCAACCTTCTTCAGGCAAATTAATATGACTAATCTGTAAACCATCCATCAGCTGTTCCTGACTTTCTATCCTGAGGCCAGACTCAAAACAGGTCCTTCCAGACTGTGAGTTTCTGCTTTACTACAGGCTTCTTCATCAAAGTAAGAAAACTAAGATTGTGGGAAGAGAAGTATCATGAGCTCTTGGAATGAATGTGTATCTTTCAATTAAATGCAGACAGGAAGCAAAGAGTTTCCAGTCTACTGTCAATAAGGACATAACAAATGTTAACTGTTCTGGCTCCTGATCAGTGGTGTAGATGTTGAGACACAGACAATTTTCACACATCTTGGCATAATGTTAAACTCATGGAATGAGGCTGTCTTCATGGCGCGATTTCTGAACGTCATCACGCCATGAAAATGGAATTGTGGAACGATGATGTCAGAAATTGGGCCATGAAGACACCCTTGTTCCATGAGTTTAGCACTATGCCGAGATGTGTGAAAATGGCCATAGTGTGAAGTGGAGGCAGGCAGGCAGCAAGAAGAGATGGGCTGTGGATCAGGAAGTGGGATGGGAAATGGCAGTTGCATGGCCTCAGAGAACACAGAGGGCCAAGCTACACATGACGAATGACACTTGAACAGCAAGTGTATTTCTCCCTGTTCACTTGCCCTCCACTCAATCCACTTGCCATTCAAGTGTCATTCGTCACTTGTAGCTTGGCCCACAGATGAATGGTGGAGGATTCCACCAATACATTGGCTCCATGATCCAGTTCCACAGGACCAAATGTCCAGATGAGGAACATCCCAGAAGAGTTCATAGTCTCCAGTGGCTCAGATTCCAACCTGTGTGGCAGAAGTCATATTTGACCTCCAATATACATGGTGGGTAGCATGGCTATGAATATTCTTTGCTTCTCCATGTAAAACATTAGTGTTATTCTTGCATTATACTTTCATAAATCCCATAGAATAACTTTTCTGAAGATGAATGACTGTGCAGCTTCAGCTGGGAAATTAATGGGAGGTTTGCAAACCACAGTTAACAGAAACACCATCAACCCACATATCAGCCTGGCAATGTTTTTATTCAAAAGCCTCTGCAGCTGGGTGATTGGAGTGCAATTTATTTTCAAAGGCCATGATTTCAGGCAGTTTCAGTTGGCTTTTAGAAGATATTAGTGGCATTGCTCTGCACTCATTGTAGTTCTTTCATGTCTTACTTTCATATTTGTGCTCTTTCTTACTTAGGGATAGGAATGTAAGTTTGGGGGTGTTATAAGCTATCCTGCCTCTGCCACATAAAGTAGGGGAGATAATGAACTCGGCAATTAATGTTTAACCTTCCTCTTGGCTTAAGTTCCTATTCTTGGATTTCCCCCCCCCCCCAGTGTTATTGGTTCTCCTATGGTGACATCCAGAGGAAATTCACAACTACAACAACAACAACATTCGACTAACGAATGGCAAAACTAACAGAACTGCTGAGGGACAAAATTACAGCAAATTTTGTGAAGATCTGGAAACCTTTCATGGACTTTCTGTATATAAAAGAGAAGTCAGAACGAATGATCTGTGGGTTTGAAAATTAGAGTTATAAGGTTGGCAACAAATGATAGGCTGAAGTAAGCGGGAAAAATGCAGATATGTTTGCAGTAAAGTCAAAGTTAGTTACGGAAGAGTTATAAGAATAAGTCATAAGAAAAAAAATCTGTAAAATGTTTAAATAGTATGTCTCCCTCTATGTTCTTGTGTATTTGTTTGTTTGTTTTTATGTTTTTGTTTCTTTATGTGAACCTTTGCTTGTCATTTGCTGTAATAAAATAAAACAAAACAATATATATATACATACATACATACATACATATATATATAGATATAGATATAGATATAGATATAGATATAGATATAGATATAGATATAGATATAGATATAGATATAGATATAGATATAGATATAGATATAGATATAGATACACACACACATACATTCAACTTATATAATGTCCTTCAGGGCAACTTAACACCCACTCTCAGCAGTTTACAAAGTAAGTTATTATTAACCTCACAACAATCACCCTGTGAGATGGGTGGAGCTGAAAGAGCTCTGAGAGAGCTGCAACTGACCCAAGGTCACTTAGCTGGCTTCAAGCAGAGGAGGGGGAAAATCAAACCTGGCTCTCCAGATTAGAGTCCTGCTGCTCTTAACCTCTACACCAAACTGTCTAAAACCAGGCTCTAGTTTCCCAACCTTTCCTTAATGGCGACAGGGTCTACCACTTCCAAAGTAATACATTTATGTTGTGGAAATTCTAATCCTATCGTCCTCATCTCAATGTTCAGTTAGGCATGCTGGAACATCCACCGACTGGGCGCACTTCCTGATTGCTGGTTGCAAGGTGATTGTTCAGAGAGCTACGCAAATGTGTCTTTAGTGAATTCAGAAGTGTTCATTTTGCATCATTATGCTATTTGCTTGCATGATGGCAGTATTTTCGTGCAGCAACCTTCTCGCTCATCTGATGCTGTCTACAGTATAAAAAGGCACATAGTTAAAGGAGGATAATGCATTTGAAATGAGACTTACTATATAAATGGCCCTTTTCACACTACTTACTTGCTTCCAAAACATTGCAATATGTAGCACAAAAAACGCAGAAGATACCGTCTTCTCGCGAGAGTTTTGCACGACATCGCGCAAAACTCATGCGACATCACACAAAACTCTCAAGAGAAGATGCTATTTTCTGCATTTTTTGCACTACATATCGCAATGTTTCAGAAGCAAGTAAGTAGTGTGAAATGGCCAATGTCTCTATGTGTCCATGCTGGTGATGAATCTACTCCCTCTTTGTTTACAGATGCCAGCAGAAGCATACCTCCATATTTTTTTTAAATGTTCACTTGGATCCAATATGGCCCCTTCCCAGCATGCAGCTATACTGCTAAAGCTGGGGGCCTTTAGTTGCCACCCTGGGAGGAGGGAGGCAGCACCACCCCTTCCTTTCAATCCAGGGTTTGGCTGGGAGGATGGAGACAAGGGACTTAGGAGGCTGCTCCGCCCTGCCCAGTCGCAGCTGGGAAGAGCTGCAGGGGCAGGCTGCCTTCGGGAACCCCCGTGTGCAAGTCCTTCTCTCACTGCTGTATGGCTGAGGTGTTCAGAAGCTTGAAAGGTCGGCAGGATCTGTGCTATCCATGGATAGGTCGCACCCGGGGCTTTGGGGCTTGCCCAGACAGGTCAAGGCGGCAGTCCTGGGTGAGCCTCATGGCTTTACCTGTACCGCTTTAGGCCCTTGCCGTTGTTCTGGCTTGTTCTAGTTGTATGAAGTTAATAAAGTGGCCCTTATATCCAAACTTGGTGTCTGTCTCTTCATTCCTACTAGGGTGGCGATTAGCACTATTGCACCAGGAATATACTTGATGGTAGGAACACTGGAATAATAAAGAGCAACCATTTCATTTTTTAAAAGAAATGGCAGGCACAGCAAGTGGTTCAGAACTGCAACAACTGAAGGTATATTTCTGGCCCTATATAATAGAAGCTTAGTAATCTCCCACAATGCTACTCCACAAAAACATCAATGATGGCCATCAAGACAATCTGATCAGGAGTTTGTGATACATACGATTGCTGGAATCAAGGAAAACAATGCAAAGAAAAAGTTTTTTTCTTTTAAATATGATCCTTTTGGCAGGTATGGGGGGCTGCTGCTACTGCTGCAAAAAAATTCACTGTAATTGGTGACTGAATAACTTTTTTCCTTCGATTTACTCATATCAGAAAAGTATGTCCTCTTTTGCTTTTCTTGGTTTGAGCAGATTAGTGATCCTGCAGAAATATGGCCTAATGTAAGAGAGAATGCAATGATGCTAGAGTTGTCAATTCCAGCCTGGAAAATCCCTAGAGATTTGGAAGCAAAGCTGAGGATGGCAGAGTTTGGGGGGAGGAGGGAGTTCAGCGAGGATAAGATGTCATTCCATGACTTCCATTTTTCCTAGGCTTTATGATATACTATAGAGTTGGCCCTCTGTAGGTGACATTTTCACCAAAAGAACTGGTATCTATAGTCTGGAGATTAGTTGTCATTCTGTGAGAACTCCAGCCCACCCACCCCTTAGTGGTTGGTAACCTTAAATAGCGCCAACCCTAAATAGCACCCTAAATAGCACCAATAACCCTAAAAAGCACCACACAAATAGCAACCACCCCAAGAGGCTCAAAGAATGACGATCATAACTGTAGCCATCAAAATGGCAAGTGACGCTGTAAAAGAAATGGTTACTGCATGGGTGTAATAACGCTTTTATTTTTTTTAAAAAAATGGTGATCATGGGAAGCAATGCAGATGGAGTTTAACAACTAACACAATTCCTTCCAACAAATTTGAGAAAGCAGTTCACGTTAAATGAATGCATCCAAATTCATTTGGACATATCTGAAAAGTTTGCCATTTGGTCAGCTCCTTCCTCACAACCAGCAAGGAGGATGCAAACCAATCCAGTGGATGCGTGAGCAGCTCAAATATCAGTATTGGGTGGGGGGGGAGCGCTGGAGATCTCTTGGAATTATAACTGATTTCCAGATTACAGAGATCAATTCCCCTGAAGAAAATGGCTGCTTTGTAAGGGCCTTATACCACTCTGGGGTCTCTCACTTCCCCAAACCCTGCCTTCCCCAGGTTCCACCCCTAAATCTCCTGGAGTTCTCCACAGAGTTGACAACCTTAATCAATAAACAAAAAAGAAATTTTGAAAGGAAGTCTTTGTGTCCGTCTGTTGGTCTGTCTGTCTATGTGTGTGAGAGAGAGGAGGAGGACGAGATGATGACGACGATGATGACGACGACGATGACAATGAAGAAGACTTGAGAAAGTTGAAAAGTGGATAAATATCATATACAGAGGGCTTGGTACCAGAGGAACCAAGACTAGAGAAAACTAGAGAAAAAATATTTCTTTCAGTTACATCTGAAGGTAGCACAGTTCAATGGTGTGATTTGAACTACTTTGGGACAATAATACTTCTATAATTCTTCCATTATCCCTTTGCGAATAGCTTTTTCAGCTATTTGTTGCCATTGTGCATAAGTCCCATTTATGCTTCCTTTTAATAATCATGGTAATTGCATGGGAGACGGAGCTCCAAATGGAAATTATTGTTATTTCTTCCAATAATTATTAATCAGATAGTTTAACACCCAATGTGAGCATTGAACAGGATGTAGATAAATTCTTTTGCGCTAATTTGCTGCGAAAATGCATGCAATCCAAGAACGGTTGGCAAAATCTAGCTTTTTAAAAATGTTTTTGAATAAATTGCTATTAAACAAGCACCAGTTTTAAAATTACTCTGGGGGGGGGAAGTCTATCAGTGACAATCTTTATAGGTAGGGGCACTCCGGGGAATAAAAAACCCAGCCAGTCACAATGTGAGTGGGAGTCTAATGATAGTTTGATGCTTAAAAAAAAAATTGGTTCCTTTCAAGGTTGTGCCCTTGAGATTTGAAAAGCAAATGCTTATTAACATAATACTAGAATCCGGTGGAGTTTCAGAAAGTTATTTCCCTGAACTTGCCTGAGAATTTTGTATACACCCATTCATAATTCAGCTCCCACAGATCTGATCTGGATACTATGGCAACAAACATAACGAAAGGCAAAATGTCTCCTGTACGTAAACCAGGTGTCATATTGGAGGTCTGTGGATGTGGGTGGCTGTACTCCAAACCAGATTTAGTGTGTAGACAAATGGGGCACCTGCAAGGACACGGGAAGGAATCGCATCTCCCTTCTTTCCCAATTTCCTCTTTCCCTTTTCTGAAAGCCCCCATATCTTCCCCTTTTCCCTGTTTCCTTCTCCCGTTCTCACCCACCAGCCTACCTACATACCTGTCTGCTCCCTGTCTCCAGCTTTTCCTCCTTCCCTCCCCCTTGGAGGCCAGGTGTGTGGCCACTTAGTTGGGCACAGTTGCATCCACAGAGAACCCACAAGGACTTGCGGGTGGCACCTCACTTTCCCCTGTATCTTCCTCTTTTCCCCTTGGCAACCCCCATAACCTGACTGCATTCCCTGCCTCCTTCTTACCCATCCACCAGCCTTTCCTCTATCTGCCCGCCTATAAGCTAGGTTTATTATTTATTTAATTAATTTATATCCACCTTTCTCCACAATGGAGTCTCAAAGTAGCTTACATCACTCTTCTCGTCCCCATCATTTTATCTTCACGTCCCTGTGAGGTAGGCTATGCTGAAAGTGTGTGACTGTCTTAAGGTCATCTAGCAAGCTTCCATAGTAGAGTGGGGATTTAAACCTGAGTCTCCGGTCCTAGCCTGAGTCTGTAAACATTTCACCACACTGGCTTTTGAGGGTGGTGACCCAAGTCAGGACTCAGGGCCAAGCTACAAGTGACGAATGACACTTGAACGGCAAGTGTATTTCTCCCTGTTCACTTGCCCTCCACTCAATCCACTTGCTGTTCAAGTGTCATTCGTCACTTGTAGCTTGGCCCTCAGGAGTCATGTTTTTGGGTCACCTTCATTAAAAAAAATATATATTAGTGCAAAACAGAAAGAAGTAAATAACAAACAAAAAAAACAAAAGAAAACAGTGTCAGCTACAAAAAATACTATTAGCAAATCTATACATAGGTATCCACAGAAGGTCTTGAAATATTAAAATATAAGTCTATATGCAATTGCCTTCTATATGTGATACATTCAAATGTTGATAAGTTCATCAATCCAGTGAATTACAGGGCACTTCCTTTTTTCTTTCCAATGCTGAAGTATAAGGGCCAAGTTACAAGTGACGAATGGAGCTTGAACAGCAAGTGAACAGACTCACGTGTATTCCTCCCTGTTCACTTGTGCTCCACTTGCACTCCACTTGATCACTATGTGATCGAGTGGAGTGCAAGTGGAGTGCAAGAGAACAGGGAGGAATACATGTGTGGGCAAAGCTACAAGTGACGAATTACACTTGAATGGCATGTGAACAGAGTCATGTGTATTCTTCCCTGTTCACTTGCGCTCCTTTTGTGCTCCACTTGATCATGTAGTGATCATCTAGTGATCAAATGGAGTGCAAGTGGAGCACAAGTGAACAGGGAGGAAAACACGTGAGGCTGTTCACTTGCCATTCAAGTGTCATTTGTCACATGTAGCTTGGCCCTAAGTCTTTTAGCAACTGTAAGGGCATGGAGGGTCCATTTCTGTTGACCATCAGTTAGATTCCAAAAGACATTAACATCCTCAAAAATAAATTAGTTTTCTAATACAAAATTAATATGACTAATAACTTTCTCTCAAAAGGGCTGAATGACTGAACATGTCCAAAGCATATGCCTAAGAGATGAGTTTGTGAATTACACCACCAACAGTTAGACACTGTGCTTCAGTCTTTAGTTAAAAAGGGTTGTGGTGTCACCTTCGTGACTTCTCAGGCCACATGCTATCTGAGGGCCAAGCTACACATGACGAATGACACTTGAACGGCAAGTGTATTTCTCCCTGTTCACTTGCCCTCCACTCAATCCACTTGCCGTTCAAGTGTCATTCGTCATGTGTAGCTTGGCCCTGTGGTTTCCAAATAGTTCATGCATTTGAGAACAGCCTATATTTTCCTTTATCTTTCTCTCTAAACTGACAATTATTGGCTTTAACTTTTTCTTTACCATGATACTGAAAACTTTAAAAAGCCATGATACTTTCACATTTGAGGACATCCCCACCCCACAATTTTTAGTAAATTGTATCTTGATATGGGGATGGATTCAACCAGCTTTTCTGATGGTGGAAAAAGAAAGAAGGGTCCACCAACACTCCAACACCTCATCTCATGGCTGGAGATCCTGGATGCTGAACTGATGAAAATAGTAAATAGTGGAACTGGGTAAGACTGAGTGAAAACGCCATCTTTTTTTAAAAAAAAAAGTAAAGGCACCTTATTTCTAGTAAGAATGCTTCTTATACAAGCCGCCTTGAATGGCAATGAGAAAATGACCCACAAATATGTTTGGCAAGCAACTTCTTTGTGTATAATGATAAAGAAAACATCACTGATATTGCGGCATTGTTGTGACCCAGCCACTGTACTATTGCAAGTTAGGGTCTCAGGCTACCAATGCAACCCAAAACAGAATTATAGCCTTCTGGACTTAGAAAAGGGTATCCCTGCAGAGGGAGTGCTCTGTGATATTTCAAAGAACCAGGTGCAAATTCCTACTCAGCCATCTCTCTCTCAGCCTGATCTACTTGGCAAGGTTATTGTAGGGATCAGAGAAAGAAAGAGGAATCTCATTTGCCACTCTGAGCACCTTAGAGGAACAACAGGATAACAATGTGATTGGTGGGGCATCATGGAATATGTATATCTATTGTCCAGAGGTGGCCAGGGCCCCTCCGGACTTGCACCCTCCTCCAACCCAATGCGCCCAGAGCCCAGCCCCCCAGATGGCCCCAAAGCTAGCCCCCTTACCTGGCTCTGAGGAGGGCACCAGCAGCCAACGCCAGCGAGCACAGAGGGGCCGGATGGAGGCGCGGATGGGAACTATCTTGTGGGGTTCCGCAGGGTGCAATCTTATCTCCCATGTTATTCAACCTCTACGTAAAGCCTTTAGGAGAACTCATTTGCAGCAATGGAGTTGGATGTCATCATCAATATGCAGATGACACCCAACTCTATAACTCGTTATCCAGGTCCCCACAGGATGCAGTGGAAATCTTAGATAGCTGTCTGACAGCTGAGGAGAAATGGTTGAAAAACAACCAATTGAAATTGAACCCAGACAAGACTGAAGTGATGCTTGTTGGGAAGGCAGAGATCTTGAAGGACATTGTACTCCCTACTTTCGATGGAGTTCGTCTAACTCTTGCAGATGCAGTTAAAAGCCTAGGGGTTATACTGGATCCAGCGTTATTACTAGAAAAACAAGATTTCTACAACCTCACTCTAGCCTGGATGATGGCTTCTTATCTTGACACAGCCAGCCTGGCCACCTGGATCCATACTATGGTAACATCAAAACTTGACTATTGTAATGCATTATACATTGGTCTCCTGGTCTCCCATCTAAGTTAACTTAGGAGGCTTCAGTTGGTGCAAAATGCTGCAGCTCGACTATTATCAGGAGTGAGCAGGAGCATGAACATCACTCCCATCCTATAGTCACTCCACTGGCTACGTATCGTTTACCATGCTCAATTGAAGGTATTAGTTATTACATACAAAGTTCTTCATGGCTTTGGTCCTGCATACCTACGGGACCACCTCCCTCCCTATGTTCCTCTACGGCAGCTTCGCTTATCTGAACAGGGTCTCTTGCAGGTACCAGGCTGCACACAGGTGAAGTCAGCAGCAGCCCATACATGGGCTTTTTCTGTGGTGGCTCCTATCCTGTGGAATGACCTGCCTGAGGAAGTCAGAAAAGCCCCCACTCTCCTGGCTTTCTGTAAACAATGCAAAACTGAACTATTCAAAAAGGCTTTTTGCTCAAATGGGAGGGCTGCATCGTAGGGATGGGGTCTCAGGGCCAAGCTACAAGTGACGAATGACATTTGAACGGCAAGTGTATTTCTCCCTGTTCACTTGCCCTCCACTCGATCCACTTGCCATTCAAGTGTCATTTGTCACTTGTAGCTTGGCCCTCAGATGCTACACTAACGAGTTGGGGATCATAGACTTCATCACCATTTTTGCCTTATATATTATCTGCTGATTTAAATATGTACTCCTATGTACAACCAGCACTCCATGTTGTCTAATGTTAGTCCTAGAATTGATTATGTTTTGCTTCAGTATTTTCTACTATGTCTTGGATCCTTGCTAATGCTATGTCTTTACACTTGTATATGTTTACCTTATGGTATTGTATTGAAATGTACTTACTTGATACTGATTGCATTAACCTCCCTGGAGACCGCTTCGATCAGTGGATAAATGTTTACTGGTGGTCCCCGGCCCTAAGGAAGCCCGCCTTGCTTCAACCAGGGCCAGGGCCTTTTCAGTCCTGGCCCCAGTCCGGTGGAACGCTCTGTCAATGGAGACCCGGGCCCAGCAGGACATATTATTGTTCCGCTGGGCCTATAAGACAGAGCTGTTCCGCCAGGCGTTCGGTGGTTGAAGGGGGCGGTGCCATGTCGGCCTCCCACCTTTGGGGTGCGGGGGGGGGGTTCCCCACCATTGCACTTGGTTAATTTATTTCATTATTGTTTTGTATGTTGAATTTAGCATTGTTGTTTTCTTGTTTTTATTGATTTTTAACTTGTTCACTGCCCAGAGCCCCTGAGGACGGGTGGTATATAAATTGAAATATAAATAAATAAAAATAAATACTGTGTAATCCGCCTTGAGTCTCAGTGAGAAAGGCGGACTATAAATGACATAAATAATAATAATAAATAATAATAATCCGAAACCTTTCCCTTCTAATTTCTCAAATACCCCTCTTGAGGAAGTACCTATAAAGTTCTTCTGAGTTCATTTTGGTGGCACCATCGAACACTCTTTAAGTTCTAATCAAGCAAGATTGCACTCCAGTGCCACGTTAAAGACCAGGGTATGAGCTTTCAAGAATCAGAGCTCCGACTACTGGACCCAAATCTGGCTCTTCTATTACAGACCAACATGCCTACCCACCTGAAACTAAGTACTAATAACATAACATATTCTCCCTCCTACCCTCTCGGCCTCTCCACTGCATTTCAGTGGTGGCACCAATTTTCTTTTCTTTATTCACGTTTACTACTTACATTGAAGTGCATTACTTAACTAAATGGATTTCTGTTTTGCTTCTAGGCTACCTAGGAGGAAAACCTTGTTTTACATTTTTTTTAAAATGCATCATTGTCCCTCAAATTCTCAAGGCTTTTCAAGTCTAACCAATGCCTTAATGCTGCAGCCAGAAATAGACTGACCTTGCCAATCTCCTTTCTTGTCTTGGATAATGTATGACACCATTTAACCTTCACTTGCTGTGCATCTTTGAAAATCACTGTAGGAGGGTTATCTGGGACTCTTGCTTCCACCCCTTGAATTTTTGTCATTTAAGGATCAAACGTGGTGTATGAACTCGAGAAAATGGAAAACTTTGTATCTATTCAGCGAATCCTGTACTTGGCAAGAAGGAGAAGGGGGGAAAAAAGTAACCCTAGAAAATTTCTAAGCAGTCTACCGATGCATATTCAATTTGCTGCTGGTGCTGTGATTCCAAAACTGCCTTCTAATGAGCCAGTAGGATCAGTAGGGGAGCTCAGCTAGAGCACCAGGAAATGGCTTTTGCATTCATTCACTTGCTATTGATGAGGTTTTCTACTTTAGGGCGAAGTCTGACTAGTTTTTCATAAATTGTTAATCCAATTTCAGATTTAGAATATGTGTTGGAAGTTTCCCCTCCCATTCCAGAAAACCCAGTCTGCATGACATATAATCCACTGAACTAAACTGAGTCATCCGTCATGTATGGTGACCTATCAGGGACTCAATAAATCTATCCTTGTAATCTTCCTGGCACTGAAAAATGGAATGGGCAGGGTGCTTTCCAAGCACATGGCAGTTATCATTTCCCCTTCCCATATCTGCAGTTACAGGCAGGCTAAAAAAAACAGGTTTATTGAGTCCCTGATGGCCCACTATATATATATGTATATGTGTATATGTGTGTGTGTATATATATGTATATATATATATATATATATATATATATATATATATATATATATATATATATATATATATATATATATATATATATATATATGTATATGTATATGTATATGTATATGTATATGTATATGTATATGTGTATATGTGTGTGTGTGTATATATATATAGTTTAGTGGGTTACAAGGCATGCAGCCATTCCAGAAACCCACTTGCAGAATAGTCCTGCTGGCGGTGGAGAGTAGCATCAAGTTGACTTATGGAGACCCCTCATGGGGTTTTCATGGCAAGAGACTAACAGAGGTGGTTTGCCATTGCCTGCCTCTGCAACCCTGGTCTTTGATGGAGGTCTCCCATCCAATTACTAACCAAGGCCGACCCTGCTTAGCTTCAGAGATCTGATGAGATTGGGCTTGCCTGGGCTAGCCAGGTCAGGGCAGAGTAGTTCTACACCCTTCTAAACCCATTGACTTTATTTTGAAAGACACTGTAAATCCTTCATTTGCTTTCCATGGGTTGGATTCTCTAGTTTCCTTCTCCTTAATGAAGAGACTTGCCCCAGAAAAAGGACTTTTTTTCCCCTTCCAGAGCAAGACTCCTCAGTGGCAGAAGGGAATTGTAGGAGATAATCCTGCATCCTGTTTACTTGGCATTCAAAAGAAATCATACGCAGCTTTAAGCAGGTTTATATTTTATATGCTAGCTGATTGGCACCACCGCTTAGGGCACAGCCACGCTAGAGATACACTTTATCCCAATAATCTCCTTGACAACACAGAATCCCCTATTGTTTCTTAAAAATATATATGATTTTTTAAATACAGTGTGTTGTTCCATAATGGTTTTTGGAAGCACTAATTACTCCCTACACCATGTTAAAATAATGTGTGCCTGAGCATTAATAAAATACTACTAAAAAAGCAATGTAATTACACATGCAGTAGAATTCAAAGATTTCGTTCTTTTGGTGTTCCACCAGTTGACAGATGCACATGCCTTTTGAGACGATCTCAAAAAGGTTGTTTCATTTGGGGGGGATCTTTTAAAAAAATCCACATAAACATCTGTAACGGGGAGGATGCATATGAACTGAAAGGACTAGAACGTGGGTCCTCAGATTTTTTGAGCCAGTGGGCACATTTAGAATTCTGACACAATGTGGTGGGTGCAGCCACAAAATGGCTGGTGCAGGAGGTAGAGCCAGCCACAAAGTGACTGCTATAGGTTATCTTCTGTCTCACAGTGAAGATCCTTGTGTTGTGGAAACAGCTTTTGTCAAAGCAATGTTTGACATTGGCCCAATGGCCAATCAGAAACTGTGCTTGGCAAAAGCCCCACCTGGACCCACTCTCCACTTTCTAAAAACACTTGATGGGCACCAGGGAAGGTGTCAGTGGGTGCGATGGTGCCCTCAGGTACCACACTGGGGACTCTGGGACAAGAAGCTTCCACATGTAGCATATACAGCTATTCAAGAATTAATTGGAGAAATGCGCCTTGTTAAACATGACAGAGGAGGCAAGAACTTAAGCATACAGAGAAATTCTATAACAAAGCAATGGAAAGGGCAAAATGTCCTCTTCCCTGTAACTCAGTAGGTTATTTGCCCTACTCGTGCAGACATAGAAATGTTACCACAAAGACAGGTGATCACATTAAAGAAATTGTTCCCATAGCACAAAGGTAATAATGGAGGGTTTTGAGACAAAGTGCTTTCTTTGGAACATATCTCATAAACATCAGTGTGTCATCTGCAACAAGAGAATGGAAACCCGGCTCCTCTGCCATGATAAGAACTTTTTTGCTTACGCTTTGAGCAATTCTTGTTTCGTTGGATGGAATCTGTAGAGATGCCTCTAGATGGCGCTGATACTACAGGAACTACAGCGAGTGGAAAGATTGCAGCAGGAGCGTTGCCTGTGCATTAATTTATTTAAGAGGCTGTGGCAAATTATTGAAGCTGCCCTACAGAGCTGTACTTAAACAGATCCAGTCTGATACTTTTTCCCTTGTAACTACAACGGAACAAATAAGAAGAAACTGAAATTACTGGCGATGTAAAATGAAAGTCTCAATACAATGCCCTTGACTTTGTAAACATTCAGCTATAGTTATTAGAAACTTCTACATTTGTAAGTGTTCAAAGTTCCTCAAAGTCTCCTTCTTATTCATCCTGAAAAACATTATTATGCCCACTGTGGGTGTAAAGTGCCGTCAAGTCACAACTGACTTATGGCAACCCCAGCAAGGGGCTTTCAGGGTAAGTGAGAAGCAGAGGGGGTTTGCCATAATCCTTCCTCTGCAGGGTCTTCCTTGGTGGTCTCCCATCCAAGTATCGACCCTGCTTAGCTTTTGAGATTTGATGGGGTCAGGCTCTACCATGCTGCCTTCCCTCCACACTGTGCTTTTAAAAAATGCTTTATTTTGTTTATCTGGTGTTTTAAATTACTGCTAAAAACCCATCTAATTGCAGAGGTTTACATGACTCCCAAACGTATGTATGTATGTATGTATGTATGTATGTATGTATGTATGTATGTATGTATGTATGTATGTATGTATGTATGAATGAATGAATGAATGAATGTAATGTGTGGAGTAGACATCAGGATCCATCTCACAGGGCATTTTCAACGGGATTCCTTTGAGAAAATTATGGACAGTTTATCGGCCTCTCCAGTCCATGCCTCACCAACAGACCCATTAAATGCTTAAATTTGATTAAGAGCAGCAGGACTCTAATCTGAGGAGCCAGGTTTGTTTCCCCTCTCCTCTGCTTGCAGCCAGCTGGGAGACCTTGGGTCAGTCAAAGCTTCTCGGAGCTCTCTCAGCCCCACCCATCTCACAGGGTGATTGTTGTGGGGATAATAACAACACACTTTGTAAACCGTTCTGAGTGGGTTTTAAGTTGTCCTGAAGGGCAGTGTATAAATCAAATGTTGTTGTTGTTGTTATACGCTGTTCCTCCTAATTGTATTTGAAAGTCTTAACCACAGGGGATATCTGCTTCCGCTTCTAAGATCTAATGAGATCAGACTATACTATGCTGCCTTCCCTCCTATATTATGCCCACTATAGAAACAGAAAATTGAGAAGGTGGTCTCAAAGCTCTTAGATGACTGGACACCCGTCTTCCAACATTCCAGCTTCCAACAGGTCCAACATTCTATCCAGTACACTGCAGCTGTTTTCATAGGATCAGACATTCTTAGGCTGCAATAATGTGGTAACTAAGAGCAGAATCACAAGTGACAAAAGGCACAGATTGGACACTTGTCTGCTTTTGATGGGAAATGTAGGCATCCTGGTCTCGCAGCTTCGCTCTCTGACTGCTGTCCAATGGACTTTTCAACTGTCACTTGTCCAACATTCCGCCAAGCTGCCTACATTTCCCATCAAAACTTGAGGGAAGCTGACAAGTGTCCAATCTGTGCCTTTTGTCACTTGTGGTCCTGCTCTAACTGTGGTGAGCATATATCGATGCGGAACTGGGAGATATGCATCCAGACTGGGAGATACGAGTTCGCTAAGCAGTCTTGTGAAAGAGGTGACTGCTTTCCACAGCATTCCTGCTTCCTTGAGTTTCTCATCAGGTAAGGAAGTCTGATAAATTGACCTAGCATGTAGCTGAGCTGAAAAAGACTGGTGCAGTTTTCACTTCTGCTGTTTCAGTAGCATCTCTGGCTTCCTTATGTATACTCTTAAAATGTATCGATCAAGCCTTGGACATTCTGGGCCTCAGTTGCTTGGGCAGGGGGAGAGAGGCAATCCTTTTGCCCGATGTTGCTGTCACGCAGCAGGAAGTCAGTAATCTCAAGCTCCAGGGACGGCTAAGCAGGAATCCATAATCATTCATTTTAACTCTTTGCTGTGAAATCATAGCAGGTGTTTTCCTATAGCAAAAGAGTGCTTGCTATTGTGGCTTCCTACAGAAGCCTTCCCTCTCCTGTTTCATGAAGAACTAGTGAATTCCTTCCCCTCTGTGGAAAAGAGTCCAGTAGCAGCTTTAAGACTAACCAACTTTACTGTAGCATCGAGAATCACAGTTCTCTTCTTCAGTTGGTTAGTCTTAAAGGTGCTACTGGACTCTTTTCTATTTTGCTACTACAGACCAACATGGCTAACTCCTCTGGATCTTCCCCTATGTGTTCTCTATCATCTTTAAAATAGAAGGAAAATAGAAGGAATCTTTTCCAAATAATGCCTGTATCCTTTCCTTTAAAAAAAAATGTGATGAGCTTAAAAAAAAATATATCTTCTGTTACTGTGTTTCCGGTTCAGTTGCTGCTTTTACAGCATGTTTTGCATTTACTCCAAGCACTGATTTTGATTATTTTATTTCTATCAAAAATATGGTTGAGAGAAAAAGATAAGTGCAATTTTGTCTTGAGCAGGGAGCTCCCAAGTCAGAACTGGGATTTTCAAATAAAAATAACTTGCTCACAAAATTCAGCAATCTCCCTAGACACTAATGACAGCTCAGAGCAAATGCCTGTAAAAGCCTCCAAAGACTGACTTTTAACATTCCAGGGAACTCCGCCATCCCTGAGATAGTCCACAGGCATTAGTTTAGAGTAGCTCTCAAGTTTTGAGAGCAAGGAGATTTACCATCCCTAAATTCGACACAAGAAGCTCAACGAAGTTCTCTATTCCAACTGCACTCAAATTTTAAACAGGAGCTATTAATATACTCTCTGAAATCTCTTCCCGCCAGCACATGTGACTGTAGCCAGGGTTTGGGAAAAAACTGTTTTCATTCATATTAGCTGCTGGGAGAAAGATTGAAAATTTACCTAGTTGATTGGACTCAGTTCTCTCTTGGCACAGGTTACCAGGCCAGTGGCTATTTTCAAGCCTTAAGACTTTAGCTTCACTGTTTGCAACTGACATCTTCAAGGTCAGTCCTGGTTATTTTGGGGTCCTGGCTCAAACCTGAGGGTCGGAAGCAGAACAACGCTACCCTGGTCCTGTACACCCGGAAAGAGAAAAAGCCAGTCACCCCGTTTGCCTCTCTACCAACCACGAGGGACTTCACTGGACAGGGCACCTTCCTCGTGGCTCAAGGATTGGCCGGGCAACCGCATCTTATGCAGGGATTTTATAGTGAGGGTTTTGAAGAGGCAGTGCCTGTTTCTTCCCTGCATGGTGAGAGGCTTGACCAGACAGGTGCCTGCTCTCCCCCCACATGGAGAGGGGATTGCCCTGGCAGCGGCCTGCTCCCCACAGAGCTCAGGTTTTCAGCTCAGCTGCTCCCCATACACCATATAGCTCTGATGACCTTCCCCACACTTCCTCAGGCCACCTGAATAAAGCTGTCACCATTGCGACTCCGTGGCCAGGGGAGGATTTCATGGCAGTGTTGTGAGGGGACAACACAGTACAAGGTGGTGTACTCCATATGGGACCCCCTTTTCAGGGCCCAGGACAGGTTGCCCAGATGTTCTGTTCCTAAGATTGCCCCCTAAATATCACTCAAGTCAGTACATAGACCTAGGCATAATATCCAAGTATGACCCCATTCATTGCATGCCAGAATCCCTTGCTTATGCATGGGCAGACACCTGAGGTCTGCAAAGCAATTGGGTGCATTACAAAAGGAATTACAGTTTTGAAATCTTCTTTCTTGAGGGACAAGAAGAAATAAAAGAGAATCCTGAAAATGCTGACATTTCTCAGAAGCTGGAATTCACTGAGCCAAAAGGTTACGGAGCTTTATCCTGCCTTTCTTTTGTCGTATTTGTTCATCTCCGACGTAACTTCCAATTACCTTCCAATTTCTACTGCAGAATGAAAGCAACCTCTGAGATGAGCAGGCTGATTCCACCCCCCTCCCCCCAGCCTCTTTGACACCCACATGTCAGTATTCTCCAATTTTAACCATGATTTAAGAAATAAAAGCAATTTCCTGCCTCCATCGAGTCCCTTAGGAAACGCTTCTTAGAAAACATTTTTTAACATTATTAAATGCTTTGTTTGGGTGATGTGCTTCCTAGCAGAACACACATATTTACTTATTTAGATTTATTGCCCTGTAAGAATTATGTCTACAGCTATAATCTACAATGCAATCCACAATCTCATTAAACTGGAAACATTTTTTCTATTATGCTTCAATTAGATATGCCGAAAATTGCAGCCTTAGTCCCAGTCTCATATGGATCGGTCAGCAGCTCTACCAAGAATCAATTGAATATCTTCTTCTAATCTTTCCACAGGTAGCTCAGATATTATTATAGCTCTCATTGCAGACTCTTACGACTCATCCATGAGGCAGAGCCCCCTGAGGCTAATTTTGCACACCAGTGCTAGTAAAGGGTGTCTACCTTTCCCCCAGATTTCACTATTTATAGTGCGAGTCTATGAGGGACCCATTGAAGGATATTATGTATACTCCAATTTTCTCCTCAGTGGGGACATGAAGCAATTTATACCACCATTCTCTTTTCCTCCACTTATCCTCACAACAATAGCCCTGTGAGGTAGGTTAGAATGAAAGAAAAAGTAAGTCAGAATCACTGACCCAGCTTCTATGATCAATTGGGGGCTTGAATGTGGGTCTCCAGGACTCCAGTCTGACATGTTAGTTACTGCAACCTGATGGATTCTCCCCTGAGGGATCCTCCTTAGGATATGCCACTGATTTACTGCAGCCGGCTATCCCATTAACAATTGTCTGGAACTTTCCTCAGGGAATTAGTGACTTGGGAGGGGTGGGGTTAGGGTGAAAAGGTGGGGAGCTTCTCTTTCAAAGAACTGGTAACTCATTGTCCTCCTGGCTGTTTGCAGCTCCTGGCAAGAAAGGAGAAAGAAGGAAAATGCAGAAGGCTGCTTCTCCCAGAATTAGGGTTTGTGGAGAGAGCAACCCTATTAGTTGGGGTTCTGTGGGACAGGAGCTGCAGTGCATTAGCTCAAACACAGGTGATAGTGTGCCATGGGGGCATACGCATATCTCTGTGTCTTTAGGTCTTTCTCCTGGCAATCCTACAAGGGCCACATACCTCTGTAGCTTACTTTGATTAGATTGACAAAAGCACATGTTGCTGGGAAGACATGTATATCCTGCAAGTACATGCCGACTTCTGTTGTAAGAAAGAGCCAACACACATTTTGTGTTGGCTCTTTCTTACAACAGAAGTAGGCATATACATTTCTCTTTACAAATGAAACCGAGGAAAAGTACCGGGATAAATGTGGGGATTTTAGTTGGGGATTTCAAAGACACTTACCTGGAAGTAAGCACTATTGAATAACACTGGACTTACATCTGAATAGACCTGTTTATGGAGGAGCATGCCTTTTGGTGCTGTTAACTACAAAGAACAGCTGCCCCAAGAGCCTCAAAGTTCTTGTGGCAACGAACAGGGTTGAAAGTCATCATAATAACAGGGAAAAAATCTAAAATGATTATATCCCAACTGGCAACACCATACCCAGAAAACACCAACAATGGTAAACGGTTCATTTGGAAACCTTGGATTTGAAACTGAAATAAAAATTTTCTCATTGCGCATCCCTAATCTGTCTTTATACCAATTCATAGGATTGGGTTTGAGGATATATAACAAATAATATTATTCCAATGAACTGTCTGGAAAGCTGAGTATGGAAGAGGGACCTTCCAAATTTTAATCAGCAAATTGGCTGATATTTGGCAAGGCACTGTCAATCATACCAATCTACCGCCCTGCATTATTTTGTGAGAATAAAATAGGTTCATTTGCAAATCTTTGTGTTCTTTTGAGGGAGCACATGGTGGAGATGTATTAGTTACACTGATGAATAAGAGAATTGTCATGGGCATCAACAAGGGGTGGCTCTTCCTACTGAGGGCCAAGCTCCAAGTGACGCCTGACCCAGGTTGGACACTTGTCAGCTTCCTTCAAGTTTTGATGGGAAATGTAGGCATCCTGGTCTTGCAGCTTGGCTCTCCAACTGCTGTCCAATGGACTTTTCAACTATCACTTGTCCAACATTCTGCCAAGCTGCCTACATTTCCCATCAAAACTTGAGGGAAGCTGACAAGTGTCCAACCTGTGTCATTCGTCACTTGGAGCTTGGCCCTCAGATTCTAACTGCCATCACACCTACTGTCTATGGAGGACTTTTGGGGCTAGAGTAGCTCTGAACCTTCTCATCTGCTTGGCCAGTGCCCTAGCCAAGGAAGCCAGAACCTCCACTGATACAGGCATGGGAGGATGGCAGATCATGTTGGTGATTCTTGTTTGAATTTATTACAAATAAGAACAGCTACTATGGTGTGGTAGCTACAACGTTGGGCTGGGAAGACCTACGTTCAAATCCTCACACTGGCTGATTCCGCACACGTTGGATAATGCACTTCCAATCCTCTTTATAGATCATTTGGAATGGATTTTTTCGTATGCGGAACAAAAAATCCACCTCAAATGATTGATAAAGTGCATTGAAAGTGCATTATCCAACGTGTGCGGAATCAGCCACTGTCAAAAAGCTCACTGGGTGGCCTTAGCTGGTCACTAGACTAGATAGAGTTGCCAAGCTCTATGTGGCTCCTGGAGATCTCCTGGAATTACAACTGATCTCCAGACCACAGAGATCAGTTTCCCTGGAGAAAATGGATGGTTTGGGGTAGACTGTATGGCATTATACCTGGCTGAGGTCCTTCCCCTTCTGCAATTCTACCTCCCCTCCACCCTCAAACTCTTCAGGAACTTCCTAACCTGGAGCTGACAACCCTAGGGTGAGATGGACCACCTGTCTGATCCATTAGGGCTTTTCTTAACCTGACTTACAGGACAGCTGTGAGAATAAAATGCCCCCCCTGCATTCTTTGGGTGAAGGTTGGGAGTTTTAAAAAATGTACCATATAGTAACAATGAGAAACTGCTGTGAAATCCTAAATGTAGCAAGAACACTTGACATAGAACTGTACAATGATCGTAAATAATTATCTTATTATTATTTGTGTGTCGGGTATTTTTAAAATTGCTACCTATACCTTTATTTTGAAATGCATTTTTTTAATCTGAAGTCCTTGCTATGCAGGCGCCCCTTCCAAAGACTTTTCTTTTCGTGTGTCTGCAAAACTACATCATGTTGGAAACTTTAATCTTTAAAGCAATCCTGCATTCATGCACTCACTGATGTGTATTGCCTACTGATGGTGTTATTTGTAGCGTCTCTCCAACTTGCATGGAAATTACACAACCTATTTCAGCATTCTTTGGTCTTTAACAAGCAGGCCTGGGAATTGAGGAAAAATCAGTAATGGTTATCTGCCTTTCCTATTTAAGAACAATAATGATGTTCGCTCATCCCGAACAAGGCCTTTAATTAATCATTGTAGTTATGCAGGTTGAAGTCCCAATGTTACCATCGCTGAAGCATAACAGTAATATAAACTCTAACTTAAGTGCTTTTGTTCTTTGAAATAAATCTTTGCATCCATCTCTAATAGTTTATTAAAAGTTAGGCTCTGCCCCAATATTACCTTTTATTACATTTTTTTTTGCAGGTCAAGTTTTAAAAGATACTTAACAAAATCCCTTTCAGCTGTTCAAAACTTGCAAGAATTTAAATAGAGATTTTGAAAGCATCTTCTTTCATCCTTTTCTGGATAAGGGACAAAATATGGCACAGTTAAGCTTTCATTTTTTAAAAAAAATCATTTAATACACTATGCTTCTTTTTAAAAAGCATATGCAAAGCGGTTTAAAGAGATTAGAAAGCCAAAGAGCACAGTTATACATCACAAAAAATATTCATAAAAGGGGGAAATTCTATAAAACAAATGATCAGATTAATAAGATTATTAACACTCAACTTTAAAAGCCAATGTTTAGAAGCCTGGTGGATAATAAAGGTTTTCACCTGTCTTCTAAAAGATATGATCAATGTCACTACCCAGGTCAAAGGGACAGAGGTCCATATCGAACTTTCTCATAACATGGGGGAAACACTGTACGTGTCCTGTTGGATGGAAACACAATTTCCCACCATCAAGAAATGAATACATGAGTTGATTTATATCTAGCTGTCTTTAACTAGGTTTTATTGAATGACAGATCTGCCAGAACTTATCACCAACAAATTAACCTTAACTCCACTTATGTTTTTTGGGTTACTTCTAAGAGCCAAGCTACAAGAGATGAATTACATGAGGAGGAGCACGTGAAGGGAGTTGCAACGTTAGCCAGGAAGCTGAGTTTTAAAAGAGATTGGAAGGCGTTGTCAATTTCCCCTCTCTACAGAGCCAGTGAGATTGGTGCTCAGAGGGTTTGTTAATTTCCTCTTTGCCTCCCAAAAGCTCTGTCAGTTTCACCTCTCCTTCTAAGAGAGTGATATAGTGTGCATCAGAATAGAGATTTAACCCTGGGTGTCCCCAGGTTTATCCTGATATTCTAACCGCTACAGGACACTGGGTCAACATGGATCTCTCTGACCCTGTTGGAGTGTGGCCATGATGCTTGGAAAGTCAGTAGCTGGGATGTTCAGTTTTCTCACATTGGGATCTGTTTACAATCTTTATACTATTCTCAATTCAGATTTTTTTTTTGCACTTCAGTTTCCCATTTGCAACTAATGCTGTCCTTTTAGTTTGCATATATGCTTAGCAGTATCTATAACAAAGTCATAAACACATTTAAAATAAACTATATGTCGAATCCATCTCCTGGCTTTTACGGATCTGGTGCATTATTTTACTTTCCTCCTTTTAATTAAGAAGCTCATTTTTCTCACCCCCGCCCCCACACCTCTAGCTTCTTTTTTTTATCATTTGCAAAGGAAGGTAGATACACCGAACAAGAAAGATATCAAAGACTGAGTATCCCTGGTTGCTTTCCCCACATGAAAGTTTCTCCCAGTGCATTCCTGACTTCTCTTAGTGGTTTGTATAACGAGATTGGTAGATTCAGTGCAGCTGCTAAGAGCTAAAGAATCACTCTGCCATGGTAATTATTCCATTTGAAAAGGGAATATTTGCTGCTGCCGCCTTTCTTCTTTTTTCATACATCATATGTTATGTGCCGAATGTGCTCTTATACAAGAAAGGCCCAGTCCCAGCCCCCAAGAGTTTACAATTTAAAAGAGAGAAAAGAAGATCAAACAAAACACACTAGGGGTAGGGGGGGCATGACAGCACATGATTTAGAACTTGAGAATAAAGTATTGTGTGGAATAATGATGGTGTTAACATTGTGCCTGGGAGGGTTTTCAAACAGGAGCTGAATGAAGTAGGTTCAGCAATCACAGAGACAGGAGTGGAAGGGCAGCTTTGTCCTGAAGTTGTGCCTCAAGATGAAAACCCCAAGCAGAAAGGCACCTCGGGCAGCAAGCGTACATGGGAATAAGCCCCGCTGAATTGCTGGGATGTAATTCTGGATAGACGCATACCGAATCCTGCTGTGAATGGAAAATCAATGAACCGTTTTTCAAGGGAAACACTACCACAAGGGGATATTTCTCCTTTAATTCCTTAGTGGCTACTCATTCTTCTCATGGTATACCTGTTAGGAGGTACAATGCCAGTTGGTCCATGCTAATCACTTACATTGCAGAGATTCTGCAAAACTTAAATGCTTCTCTAGGAACATCTTCACATTACCCTTTCCTTGACCTGAATCACAGCAAGTACTACCCTGTCAGAAAGTACTTCTATCCTCCAGTTAAGTAACTAGTTAGAGAGAGAGAGAGAGAAGAGTAGGAAAAGGCTTCTCTAGGAGAAGGCCAATTGAGACTGCTAAAACTGATTTTTTTAAACCTTTAAAAGACCTTGGATAGCCCAGGTAAGCCAGATCCCATCAGATCTCAGAAGGTAAGCAGGGTTGGCCTTATTTAGTAATTGGATGGGAAACCTCCAATAAAGACCAGGGTTGTAGAGGCAGGCAATGTCAACTCACCTCTGTTCTCCTACCATGAAAACCCCACCAGGGATCATCATAAGTCAGCTATGACTTGAGGGCACTCTCCACCATTACCACCCGCAGCAGAAGATAATCAGACAAAGGCAAACAACTGTGGGGAACTCACAATATAATCCTATGCAGACTTACTTCCATCTGATCCCATGAGCTCCAACTGGTACAACTTTGCATCAGATCACATAGAAGTATCCCTGATAGGGATGACTTCATCGTCCTGTGTAGAAATGGGCACTAACCCAAATATGAACCAAAAAACCCCATGAACCAGCCTGGTTTGTGGTTCACGATGCAGTGGTTCATGGAAGCTCATTTCCACGAACTTCCACGAACCAGTCTACTGGTTCGTTTGGTTCATAGTAAAGGGGCACTTTAAATGACCATTTCCCCAGGTAAATAGCCATATAACCTTTTCCTGCCACTTACAAGCAGCAGGTTCCTTTAAACTATCAGCTGGCAGGCAGCAGGGGGGATCTGAAAGAGAGAGATGCTGAAAATGGCCTCTTCCACTGACCTGTGGGCCGTGCGGCAGTGGAGGAGGCAAAAAACGGCCTTCCCGCCCCTCGTAGGAGGAGGGGGATGATGCCGCAGACCCGCAGGGTGGCTGGGCAAGGTAAGTGTGGGGCTGGAGGCTGGGATTTGGGCTGTTTAAAGGGCCCTGCTGCTTGCAAGAGGCAGTTCCCTTTAAACTATCAGCTGGCAGGTGGCAGGCGGGATTCCCCCTGCCTGCCAGCTGATATTTTAAAGGGACCTGCCCTTTGCAAGGCAGGAAAGGGCCCTTTAATCTGTCAAATCCCCCTTTCCCTGCCACTGCTACATGGCTAGAAAGGGATATTTAAACCCCACGAACCACCAACCGGTTTGTGAACTTGGCCAAGTTCATGACAGTTCCTGGTTCCTGGTTCGTGAAAACCCATGAACCACGAACCTCACAGTTTGGTTTTTTTGTGGTCCGTGCCCATTTCTAGTCCTCTGCCTCTCCTATGAGCATCTTGTTATGAGATTCAAACCACCTTTTTACTAGAAATTCATTCATAGGGACATCGATACTATTGCGGTACTCCCGGCTGCCACACAGTGGCTTGAGCTGGGGACCGTACTTTGCCACTTCGGAAGGAGAAGCAGGCAGAGACATCTCCCAGGCATATGGGGATATAGCTGGGGGGGGGGCAGAGACAAAGCCTTCAGAAGACGGCTCCGCCCTCCCTGCTGGCAGTTGCTCTGCGTGCTCGGCCCACCCACCTCACCCTGTAGTAGTGCAGGATTAGCCGGCTGCTGTTCCCAGAGCCAGGTAGGAATTTTTTCTCCTCTCCCCATATTGGCAAGGTGGGAGAGGTGGTTTTTTGCCTACCTTGCACTGCAGGCAGAGGTTTGAGGTAATTGGCAGTGGTGGTGCATCGTTGTAAGTCACTGGCAGGAGAGAGTTTGGGGATAGGGAGCGGGCCGGTGAGCACCCCTTGGCAATTCCCCATTGGTGGGGAAATGGGGTCTACCAGGAGCGGATGGTATGCTTGTGACGGCTACCACCACCTGGAGACTGCCTGCAGTGAACCCCATGTGTAAGTCCTTCCCTCATGCTGTACGGCTGAGGCTTTAGGAGCTTGAAGGGGGCAACCATTTTGCCTGGCTGGCCGGGGAAAAGCCATTGCATGGATGGCTCCTACCCGGGGCTGTGGGGCTCGCCCAGACAGGTCAAGGCGGTGGTCCAGGGGTGACCCCGTGGCTTGACCTGTACCGCTAGTTTGCCCTTGCCGTATTTAATGGTTGATGTTATATTAATAAAGTGGCCCTTTAGTTCCAACTCCTGTGTCTGCCTCTTCATTCCGACTGGGGTGGCAATGTCCCATCTCTTCTAAAATCAAAGAAGGGAGAGAACCTTATTGGCTGGGACAGTTAATTGTTGAGCCTGTAAGGAGTGGCCATGCAAAAGACTCAAAGGGGCTTCCCACTTTCCCTTTACTTTATGCTGTTCTGATTCACTCTCCCTCCCTCTTTCCGGACAACATGAGACTAACTGGTTGTTACAGGACTAAATAGGAATGTTGGGGTTTTTAAGAGACTGTTTTTTACCTACTTCATGTTATCTCCTGTGACAGGAAATAAATGGGACTTGTATTGTTACTGGTTAAGCTGTATCTAAGAAAGGCAGGAATAGGGCAGTTTCAAATGGGTAGCCATGTTGGTCTGTAGTAGAAGAGCAAGATTCGGGTTCATTCGCATCTTAAAGACCAACTAGATTTCCAGGTTATGATCTTTAGCGAATCAAAGTTTTGAGAGAGCTCTGAGAGAGCTGTGACTGATCCAAGGTCACCCAGCTGGCTTCAAGTGGAGGAGTAGAGAATGAAATCCAGCTCTTCATATTAGAGTCCTGCCGCTCTTAACCACAACACCAAACTGGCAGAGCAGAGTTCACACAAGGTCACTACCAGATTCCCATCCAGGCCACCTCACCACTGAAAACGGCTTGTAATAGAGCACCAAGAAATGTGTCCCCTCATCTGTAAGTTACTGGGTTTTTTAAATAGTTATTATTTCTGAATAGTTCATTCCTGGCAGGACGTGAATCTGCATGTTTCTGCCAGCGTGCTTGAGTTCTGAATAGATTCTCTTCCATCAGTTTTGAAGAATGTTTGATGCGCTGTGGCATTGTGTGCCATGTCACAATAAAAGAAGGATCAAACACTGAAATAACTACTTTGTTTGCCAGTCACCAAACAATCCCAGTCCATCAGCACTCAAATTACTATAGAACTGTTTGATATGTGTACTAAAAAGAAAAAGGGAGACTGCATTCTGGCTTTGCCTTGCAGTACTTCAGCAAATAGCATTACTTAATAGGATTACTATTGAGCTGTGCTGCATATTTCTATCTCAGTAATAGTCTTTGTATGTTGTCTTCTTTTGTACTTTACATCTGTAACCATATTAACTCTTAGTATAAAAAGTCATATTAAAATGTAGTGCTTTTTTTTGCTGCGTTCAATATCGAACAATAAATTGTGTTTTGCCAATAATGCTTTAACAAAGCACAGTAAATCAGGTTCTGAACGTTAATGATTTTTTTTAAAAAAAAATGAATTTATCTATTACAAGCTTTTATCATTCCTGCAAGATAAAAAATATCCAACAACAATTATGGCCTGAAAAATACTTCTAATGGATTTGAGAATAGCCATCAGACATGATTGGACACAATCTGGCTTGGGGTACAGGATACCTGAAGGGTTACCTTTAACAATATATATTCTCCTTATTTTATTTTATTTATTTATTTATTCATTTTTGATTTTTATTCCACCCTCCCCACATTTCCAGCAGGCTCAGGGCAGATTACAAAATACATAAAGGTTAAAATATATAAAACAGTTGTTATAATTAACAATTCTAAAAACATCCAATTTACACAGTTACAATTATATATATCAACATAGCAGCACAGAATTCTACTGATCAAATTTAAAACAACTTCAGAGCACCTCTGCATTCAAGATTTCTTTTTTTTAATGGGGGTATTGGTGGTGGAGAGGGCCCAATCCCTCATCAACTGGCCAGGGGGGGTCCGCCTAGCACTTCTCATAAGCCTGGCAGAACAGCTCCATCTTGCGGGCCCGGCTAAAGGATAACAAATCTTACTGGGCCTTGGTCTCTTCAGACAGAGCGTTCCACCAGGCTGGGGCCAGGACTGAAAAGGCCCTGGCCCTGGCCCTTGAATCCAAGCAGAGCATTCATCATCTCTCCTTGCTAGATGGCGTTGATGACAGTGAGTTTAGGGATGCTCAAACACCAGCCAGTTTGACTTGTGACCTATTTGTGAACAGGGATGTGACTTTTTTCAATAGTTCATCCATCTGTCCATTGGTGTTCAACAGGTTCCTTCACTGTATTCCTTCCTAAAGATTCTTTACAGTGCTTTTTGTGCATGTTGAGTTGAATTCTTCCCATCATGGAGTTCTCACACATTCTATCTGAGTCCCCTCTCCCATCCTTGCTGTGTAAATATACAATTTAAATATACAAATATACAACTGGTGGAGAGTGCCCTTAAGTCATAGCTGATTTACGATTACCTCTGGTGGGGTTTTCATGGCAGGAGACTAACAGGGGTGGTTTGCTATTGCCTGGCTCTGCAACCCTGGTCTTTGTTGGAGGTCTCCCATCCAAATACTAACCAAAGCCGACCCTGCTTAGCTTCTGAGATCTGATGAGATCAGGCTACCCAGGCTATCCAGGTCAGGGCAAATATACAATTAGATAACTCACAAAGCATATGAAGTTCATAAATAAATGCTGAGTTTCAAATAGAATCCTGCTATTACTAGTCCTTAGTTCATGATGCTAATGGCTGCTGATCCATTAGAGTTGGCAGCATATTTGCTTACATAGTATCCCAAAACCCTGGTGCAAACCTGTTTGGCAGGCAGTCACAGCTTTTCAGCATGAGCTGAACAGATCAGATGATTGATTTCCTTCTGATCAACACTTTTGTACACAGAAAGTTCAACTGGTAAAATGTGTGTAGCAAAATTTGCATCCTCTTTAGAGAAGATGTCATTTTTTTTCAGGGTAGAACTTTGAAGAAGAATAGGATCTGAGAGCCCAGATTAGAATCCCTATTCTTCCATGGAAATCTACTGGGTGGCTTTAGGCTGGACAGACATTTTGAGCCTGACAACTCATGGAGTTGTTGTTTTGAGGATAAAATGGAGGAGGAGAGAATGAGATTGTAAGCCATTAAATAAATGAATACCTTGACTTGGATAGCCCAGGAGAGCATGATCTTGTCAGATCTCATAGGGTCAGCCTTGGTTAGTAATTGGACGGGAGACTTCCAATGAAGAACAAGGTTGCAGAGGCAGACAAGGGCAAACTACTGCTCCTCGGATGGTTGAGAATCCCACCACAGGTCACCATAAGTCAATTATGACTTGAGGCCACTCTCCACCACCACCAAATAAATAAATATCCCAAATAAATAAATATCCCAAGACCAAGAAATATAAAATATGACAATATTTCTGCTAGCTAGAGCTCCACTCCATTTTCCAACATCCAATGTATGGATGTTTACCACACAATATTATAACTAGAGTTAACAATTTTTGTCTAAAGTGAAATTTTAAGCAAAATCGGGAGTTCATTCTCAGATGAGACATCTGAAGAATTTAAAGGGAAGCCAAAAAGAGTTCCAATAAGCTGAGCAACATTCCTCAGGGGATATTGAACATACTTAGGCTGTCACTTGGTTTTGCCTAAAGATAAATTCAAAGTGAGTTTGGAGGTTCCTCCTCAGGCGAAACATCTGAGGAATTTTGAGGGAAGTCAAAAGAGCTTAGAATAGTGAAATTTCTGAGGAGGATTTTGAATATGTCAGCAGGAAAAGCCTTGGGGGTATATTCAGTGGAAATAAGTTGCACTGAAAGTAATGGAGACTTATTTTCCAAATAAATATTCTCATGGTCATGGGTTTAGGCTGATTTCTTTTGCAGTATATTAAATAAGCTAGCAAAAAAGCAAAAGATATAGCCTTATGTTTGTTTCTACATATAACCTGGGGGGAAAAAGTGATTGATTTAATTAGAGCTTATGTGGGAATTGGGCAAGGGGACAGCAGGTTCAATGATAGAATCTTTCTATCATGTTTAAAAGGAAATAGCAGTATATTGAAAGGGAGTTTATTCTGCTCCACTGCACAGTTTCGCTGTGTCCCAGTCTTCTGGACATTCTCCTTTGCATCTCCATGTGTTTTCTACCAGCTACTAAATGCAGAGGGTTGAATCTTACCAGTTTTTGTGTTGGTGCTAAAAGAAGGAAAAACAACATCACATGATTCATTGCATGGGAGGGGGTGTTCCTGCCCCCTCACATAGGTCCCATGCTCATAGGCATATTTATTCATATATTTATACCCTGCTTTTGTCCCCGATGAAGACCCAAAGTGGCTCACAATATTCTCCCCTTCTCCATTTTATCTTCTCAGTGCTATGAGGTAGATTAGACTGGTAGTGACTGGCTCGAGGTCACACACTGAAGTTCCATAGCAGAGTGAGGATTCAAATCTTTTCAAGGGGCACTCCTTCCTCTGGTCTTAACGGAAAAACTGGTAGAATCTACCCCAATGGTCTCTTTAAAGGAGACAGTCTTTCCAAACAGATATATTTCTTGTATTTTGTGCTTTTTAAATGAAGAACTAAAATATCTAAGATATACGCAATGAATGGTATGAATAGCATGAGAGCCAGTTTGGTGTAGTGGTTAAGAGTGTTGGAACTCTAATCTAGAGAACCGGGTTAAATTTCTCACTCTTCCACCTGAAACCAGCTGGGTGACCTTGGGTCAGTCACAGCTTCTCGAAGCTCTCTTAGCCCCACCCACCTCACAGGGTGATTGTTGTGGGAATAATAATAACACACTTTGTAAACTGCTCTGACTGAGCATCATGTTGTCCTGAAGGGCGGTATATAAATCAAATGTTGTTGTTGCTGTTGCTGTTGTTGTCATCAGAATCCCTCTCTCATACACTAAGAGAATGAACTCCCAGCTGCAGAGTTCTTTTCAAAACACGACACATTCATATTCCTCTATTGCTTTTTCAGCCAACCAAGCAAGGGAAAAAAATCTAACATATTAATGTCAAATTGAAAGTGATTAAGAGTCAAATCCATTGTGTCATTGTCGTACGATCTGTGAATGACCTTATTTCCAACTGGGAAGTCATTGCCTCTTGTGAGATTTCTCATATAATTTGTCTAGATCGTGTGCTTAACTCAGAGCAAAGCTTTCTAGCCAGAGGCTGAGAATAGGGCCACATAACTGTGGGAATGAGAGATTTAAAGCCAGCATCCTTTGCTAAGCAGAATTGTAAATTGTGGCATACTATATGTCTTGAGGCATAACCACATCTTGCATTGGATCTAGCTAGCAAAAAAGGAAGGGAGACTTTGACCATCACAGTCAGTCACAGCTTTTTGGAGCTCTCTCAGCCCCACCCACCTCACAGGGTGATTGTTGTGAGGATAATAATAACACACTTTATAAACCACTCTGAGGCCCTTTTTGCACTGGGACTTTAAAGTTTCAGTATCTGTTCTGCTTCCCATGTAATTAGGAGTTTCACACTTGCAAGGGACGAGTACCGATGTTTGTCCATGGTATCCCTGATTTTTCCCCCTTGGGACATACTGCAATGTTATTTTCAAGCCGCTGCCAAGTTGCATCTGGCCCGATTAATGTCAGTGTGAACTCTATAGTCCCCTTCTGCTTCTCTTCTCCCCCCTCTCCTTTTCCCTGGGAGCGGATTGGTCTGTACAGAATTAACCTCTCCCACCCTCCTCAACTCTCTGAACTCCTTTTCCATCATTTTTATCAGTAAAGCGAGGTAAGCGTCATAAGGTTGTTTCTCCATTGGCTTCCTTCCTCCTGGGTATACACACACACTTTTTTTCCCTAAAGCCATGAATGATTCCTAACATTGCTACTTATTCCCTGCTGGCTTTAAAAGCCAGGAAAGGGTTAAATGGCTGCTTTTTTTCTCCCCCCTCAAGGGTATGCAGACACTCTATTTTTTTTCAAAGCCAGGAATGAGTTGCTGTGTTGTAATGTTACTGCTCATTTCTCCTGGCTTTAAAAGCCAGGAAAGGGTCAAATGGCTGCTTTTCCTTCCCAGTGTCTTCTGCTAATGTCAATCCCCCCCCCCCAAAGTTTTTTGCAAAACAAATTGCCAGGGAAGGCTGCCCTGAGGGGATGAAGAAGCAGCATTTTAACCCTTTCCTGGCTTAGCTTTAAAAAAATAAATGAGAGTGGAACAAGTGTAAAAAGTACTTGTTTTCCCCCAGAACTCTGCCACGAATTGCCTCTCCAGTGGGCACAGGACAGCCCAATCAGCAAATACGGGAGGGGGGGATGAATTCCAACATTGCAATGTTACTATGCCTGCTCAAAGTTTTTTAAAAAGTGTGACATTAATTACAAAGCCCCAAAAGCCCAAAACTGCACTGAGGCTTCAAAGCCAGTCTAAAATGAAAAACACAATGCCAAATTGAAACTGCCTCAGACAGTGTGGAACGTGGGGGTGCCATTCCAAAGCCATTGTGATTGTGGCAAATGTGGTTTAAACCATATGTGTGAAAAGAGCCTGAGTGGACATTGTTCTGAAGGGCGGCATATAAATTGAATGTTGTTTTTGTCACTGAAAATGCTATGCTGGGGATCATGGGACATTCATGGACAAAGGTCATGTGGGATGTAAGTAGGAATTGGGTGAAATTCAGTGTGTGGAGATACACAGCTGAATCTCCTGAGGTAAGGAGAGGAATGGGAAGTAGACCATGGAGGAGGGAAGATGAACTCTTCTTCTACACCATTGTCTCGATAGAAACCCCTGTGAGACTCTGGTGACAGGTGCCTTGTCTATTTTTAATGCATTGCAACCAATAGCTGGTTGGCATGTGTTTATAATTACCATTATGAAGGAAACCCGTGTGGGAGAGGAATAAATCCTCTTATTCCCCAACACCAAATCCTATATAGATAGATTCAGAATTTATGACTGAATCTTGGAATTTATCTGAGAGATCACAAACACAGTCTATAGTCAGGGAGGTATAATTTGGCCCCACAGACATTAGGCCGCAGCACGGGGGTGTGATGACATCAATGGGTGGGCTAGTGCACCACATAAGCAAGGGAAGTCATTATTTTCCCCACACCCACTACACATAGGGTTAGGTCCAGCCAGCTTTTCTTCTAGTAAAAAGAGAAGGAAGGGACCACCAAAAAGATGTCTATGATGGAGATCATGGAACTTGCTTGAACAAAAGCCATGTACATTGGTGAAGGTGGTAGGTGAGACCGAGAATCTCTACACAGGAGGCAGGGATGCATGTCTGTCGAGTAACAGGAGATGCACTGTTAGCTGGGAAGTGTAGTTTTGAAAAACAGGAGATGGATTCTCTCATCCATGGATTCTCTCCGCTGACTCTGGCATGCTGGACTGTATCCTCTTCAGGAGCTTTTACCCTGCTGCCCTTGCTGCTTAAAACTTTGACTGAGCCTCAGCAGGGCAAAGGCTCCAGAAGGGGAGATACCAGAGGCGGTGGAGGGCTATGAGATAATCCATCCCCTCCAGAGTGATCTCTGCTGGCTCTGTCATTTAAAACTACACTTCCTGGTTAACATTGCATCTCCTGACCCATAAAAAACATGTGTCAAAAGTATTGTGTAGAGAGACTCCGGGCGAAAAATCTAGCTTTGTCCAAATAACATCTGTATCGGACCAACATTCCTCAAACAATATGCTCCATCTAAACTAGATTTTGTTCTCCTACTAACTTCTTTGTTGCAGCACAGTATTATCCAAAAAGGCTGGTAATAATAACAACTGCTATTTGAATCTCTGGCAAATATTTCCTTGCAGCTATGCTTGTAATTTTATATGCATAATTAACTGCTAGGTGACATTCTGAAAAATTAGCCTTTTCTCCTTCTTCTCCTGAAGCTTTTCTGCTTTAGATACACTAAAACAAGATGTATAACATTTCCAGATTCCGGTGCTCTCCCCCCGCCGCCCCCATCATTCAAATAATAAGTAAGAGTTTGAGTGTAACCATTAGCTTTCCTAAGGGTAGCAAGAAAGAACCATTACTTTTGTAAGTCTTATCAGAATATCATGCAGGTACAGTCATTTTGCAATTCAGTAAAGAGATGGACGGTCTCCAGGGTAGGGCTGTCACACAAATGACTATCATGCTGGCTGAATAATACTCTCAGTCTGTGGACCAAGCCAGCTCAACCAAGCAGTGATAAGAATGTTGGCAGTCTTTGAGGATCAGCTGAAAAGTTTCATTTGTCTGAGTTCAGATCTTACTCCAGTGTCAAGTCATGTCTTTGCACACTTGGATTTTTACACACATGTGTCCTCTAGCTGTTATCAAGAGATTCTCTCTTTTAACAAACAGCGTGTTAGTTAAATCAAAAGTATTGTGCATGCAAGGTGGCAACACCCAGCTGCAGCCATTGGCTGCTATGGATGGGTGCCGTTATTTGCTACCCTGGAAGGAGAAGAGGCAGCTCTTCTTCCTGGGCATATGGGCTCTTGGCAAGGGGCAGAGCATGATGTCTTAAATGGTGGCTCCGTCCCTGTGGTGCTTAATCTGCACCTCTTGCTCGGCCCACTCTCTGCACCCTGTAACAAGGCAGGTCTAGCCAGTTGCTATTTATGAGGCCAGGTAGGATTTTTTTTTCCCCTTTCACCAAGTTGCCTACCTTACTCTGCATGCAGTGGTTGTAGTAATTGGATAAGATGGTTCTGTAATACAATTTGGCCACTGGCAGGTTAGAATTGGGGAAATGAGAGCAGTCCGGTGAGTACTTTGGCATATCCCCATTGGTGGGGAAATGGGGTCTGTCAAGAGTGGCTGGTAGACTTTACAGCAACCAGCTGGTGGAACCTCTTGGACAAGTCCTTCCCTCAGGGTCCATGGCTTGGAGTGTTTAGAAGAGTGGAGATGCTGTTGTTGTTATTCTCAATATCTCCAGTGAATAATATAAGCAGTAAATTAAACAGCAAGGCTAATAGATAAACAAAGGATAATCTATCCTGGTCACTAATACATCTGTTTTGGAAAGATTTTTCTAGTCAAAAATATACCTTTGCTTCACATCTAAACATATTGGCACAGATGTGAGGAAGGATGTGGATGGAGAAGTGATTTGGCCTGAGGGACTTCATTATATAAAAACAGGAAGGTCTAAATAATATCATGGGTGGGGGGTGGTGTGGTGCATGTGTGTGTGTTATGACACGTGGCCAACTCCTAAAATCAGGTCCAGCAGGACAGAACATGCAGGCAAAGTTTATTTCACAGGAATAAAAGCCCAAAGTGGTGAGCTAGAACATTCTTTTTATTAGTCAAATGTATGCGTGCAATTAAGGATATCAGTGAAAATCTGCAGGGCGTGGGAGAGTGGTTATTAAAAATGCAAATGGAACAGTTCCTCACTTGCAGATGGAAAATGGATGGGAACTTGCATGGGGGGGGGGAAGAGCCCCAATTTGGTAGACAAAAGGGAATTTAGATTATCATATTATGAGCTCAACCGCTATCATTTTTACACAGAAGGAGAAGCTTTTGCAGACAAAAGTGTATATGTGTAGGTGTATGTATAGTATTCCCTAACTAGTTCTCAGTGAGGATATATATATATATATATATACCAGGAAAAAGACGTGCATACTTCTATGAAAGTTAAAGCAAAAGGTTAAGTGAACCCCAGGGGACAGTTTAGAGAAGGTCCCATGAACAGCCTCCTCTATCTAGTTCCCAGTGATGCTGCTTTATTCAGCAGCTCTCCCTGGGGACTGATCCAGGCTGTATTTACCATTTGCAGAAGGGAAATTTTGTGACAATCCCCTCCCACATCGGCCCACTGATCTCCCCATATTGGGGGATAGGGGACCCCGAGGAACCACATGAGGGGTTTGTGGTAGGAAAGTGGAATAGGTGGAAATCACATATTTACAGTGAAATCCTAAGCAGAGTTACTCCAGTCTAAGCCCATTAAAATCAATAGGTTTAGACTGGCGTAACTCTGTTTAGGATTACACAGTAAGTCTTCATCCTGTTCTCCATTAGCTGCCACTGCAGGATTGTTTAAATGTAATTTCAAATTTATCTGTTTGTTTACTTAATTTATAGTCAGGCTGTCTCACTGAGACTCATTATTTTAATGCAATAAAATAATATGACATGCTATAAACATTGCCATAAAACCGGATTACAAAATTAGAAAAGAATGCAGTAAAACACACATACTCGCAAGATAATGCATACAATAATATGTGCAGTGAACTACACCTAATCCTTTTATTAAAATGCCCTCCTGATCAACTAGCTACTGATTGCATACACTCTCCCCTCCCCTCTCCACCTATATATCTAACCATTTTCTTCATACCCTCCATGCATCTGAATAAGAGAACTGTGATTCTCGAAAGCTTATGCAACAATAAAGTTGGTTAGTCTTAAAGGTGCTACCGGGCTCTTTTCTATGTATTGGTTAGTGTGGGTTGACCAAACGTACAGTGCCATCCTAAAGCAGAGTGCCAAAGGCGGGGGGGGGGGACAGATTTTTCTCCATTTTTCTCCTCCACGTGGGGGGATTCTGCACACGTGAAACAGTAAAAATGGGGGGGGGGAGGAAATTCCCCAGACTCAACTCTTTAAAAAACTGCACTTTCAGCTTGACCCTAAACTCAATTGGCATAGAAGGGTGGATCTCTACTTAAGACAGCAGAGTAAAGCTCCAGTCCTCTGAATACTTCCCTGGAAGTAATCCTCTTTGAATATAGTGGGACTTATTTCAGAGTAAACATGTATAGGATTAATCTACGACATTGTTATGCATTCTGAATTGCACAGAAAAGTTCTGTCTATCTTGATCTGGAAGGGTAAGATTATTTTTTTAAGGAATCTATGAACTGCTGAAAAAGGAGCTTTAAGGATGATATTTATTTAGGAAATTTGATTTTTTTAGTTTTTAAGCATGATTTTGAATGACGTTCTCAGGCGTTTTATATTTGTTCTTAAGGGAATGGTGTATTTGCACCTTGAGTTGAAACCTACTCTGATAATATATTGGGATCATAATACTATGTTTTGTTGATTTGTCTTATAACCACAGTAGAATTAAAAAGAAAAAGCGAACACAGGTGCATGTGTAGAGATAGATGTGTATATGTGCCCCAGAGGATGCTCCGATCGGGAGAGAAACATCTATTGGTGGTCCCTGGCCCCAAGGAGGCCCGCCTGGCCTCAACCAGAGCCAGTGCTTTCTCGATCCTGGCCCCAGCCTGGTGGAACTCTCTGTCCACTGAAACCAGGTCCCGGCAGGATGTGTTGTCATTTTGCTGGGCCTGTAAGACAGAGGTGTTCCTCCAGGCATATAGTTGAAGTCAGGCTTGGCCTCCACCGGCTGAAAAATGGAGAAAAATGGAGAAGCATACAATCTGAATCCCTCCCTACTAAGGTTGTCCGCCCCCTTATTGTGTCAAGTTGTGACTGCTACTATTGATTACTGCCATTTGAGTATATATTTTTATATGTGAATATATTATATTATTTTTTTAACAATCTATTTATGGTTTAACTGTCTAAATTAATTTCAATGTGTTTTATTATGCTGTAATCTGCCCTGAGCCCTTGGTGGGGAAGGCAGAATAGAAATCCAAAGGAAATAAATAAATAAATATACTCACCTGCTGAAGTTTTTCATCCCCTAGTGACTGACCTATGAAGAACGCATGTATGACATATTACTATTTTATGAACAGTTAACAGGTTGCCTAAAACCACTCAACACAGAGTCAAGAAAAGTGCTCCATATTAAAAGCTGAAATCTAAACTCTCGTCTAAGAACAGAAGGAAGTGCTAAACTCCATCCATTAAAGGTCTGTCTTTTAAAAATGCTTGGTTCAGTAGCCCTTGGGAAGAGTTACATCTTATCCAAGGCTAATAATACTAAAAGGTTTCATGGGAGACCTAAAGGGGATTTGTCCCGCTCAGTTAATATACCAGTTAAGGGACTACAGATGCTCTTCCTCTCCTTGCCACCCCTTCGCTTGCAAATATGATCAAGGAAATTGAAAGGGAACACAGTAAGTTTTCATTAACAAAGAGACTTGGGAAATTCTCTGAGGACAGTTTAGCAACTCTGCTTCTTATTTAATAATAAATATTGATTGTTTAGCAGCCAAGCTTCCAGATGCTGAAATGACAAAAGTGGAAGCTGCAGCAAATCGTCGTCTTTGGAATGTTCGGCATTGAGTAAGGCTTACGAAAAAGGCAGTTAACCATGAATGCTCCAATCCAATTTCTTTCACCCTGCTTTTGTGCAATCACACTAACCACTCCTGAGCCTTTGGTGAGTCTTGAAGTGTATCGGCTCGATATGAAGCCATATTTTATTCTACTTGAGAGTCATGCTCGATGTGATGGGTGCTTATTGTTCCTGCAACAGGGACCCAGATTAGGGGAGGACAGGCAAAACACTCTGGTTTGACACTGAATGCAAATCAACTCATTAAAAATGGGTATATGCATTGTTGTATAAACTTTATTCCTCACCTCCCTCCAGAAGGATTTGGGCATTAACCAGTAAGTGTCTTATGTACTGTCAAGTCACTTTTGACTCACGATGACCCTATGAATTAATCACCTCCGAAATATTCTATCAGATCTTGCAAACCTGAAGACCATGGCTTCCTTTATTAAGGGCCAAACTACAAGTGACGAATGACACTTGAACGACAAGTGTATTCTTCCCTGTTCACTTGCTCTCCACTCGATCCACTTGCTGTTAAAGTGTCATGTATCACTTGTAGCTTGGCCCTGAGTCAATCTGTCTCATATTGGGTCTTTCTTTCCCCCCACAGCTTTCCACTTTTCCTAGAATTTTCCCCCCAATGAGTCTTAAGTATTTTGAATGCCATAAACAAAGTTCCCTCCATAGCCTGACATGTAAAATCTACACATTCCCCATCTTGCCTCCAGCAATTTTTGTCCCAGTGTTGTCTGGAATCCCCTCCCAGAACCTGGACATGAGCTTTACATGGACTGTGCACAACATGGCACTGAGGCCAGTCCTATGTATGGAAAGGGAACTTCACGGGATTGGCAGGGCACCCTCCTAGCCAGTGCCCAGAAGCTACCCTCCCTGGGACCACTCTGGAGTAGCTGCTCTGCACCCAGACCAATGTGCCTGTTTGTCAAGATGCCAGCTACCACTGAGATCCCAACCTGAACTGGGACCAGTACTGGGCCAAGGAGAAGCCATGTTCCAGAAACAGTTTTAAAAGGAAGACAAAAGGATAACTATTTTCCTATGGAAGCCATGATTCACCAAAGCTCCCATCATGCACCACTTTCCAGGTGTGCCTCCTGATACATAGATGTCATTGTCCAAAGACAAAGACAAAGATGTGAAGCAAGACGCCTCTGGACTCTGGTAATCTCCTATCAAGATAATTGCTTCCACTCATCAAGCCACGGACTATCAGAAAACCCATTCATTCCCCACCCGTCCTTCCTCTTTGCCCTTTTGTCCCTTCTGATATGTCACAAAAACAAACTTTAGATTCCAAAGTGTCCACCTTGGATTTCTTATGTCCCACTAAAGCGGCACATTAATTACTTTTGTTAAATTGCCTGAGAATCACTTACGAGGCGTGAAACCCACCCTGGGTCCTGCCTCAGGATAAAAATTGACTATTTAAGGTGACCCTTTCAGGTCATCAGTCAGATGCTCGAGATCTCACTCCCTGCCCCACCTCATGTAGTGCTGAATGCTGATCACTTCACTAGGCATTCTGCTCCTCGCTGCCGAATCTCTGCTTCTCAATGGACAGGGGCATATTGCCCATCAATGATCTCTCCACTAATGTAACTGTCTCTGTATGCATTTCACCCTTTGATTTCCTAGTCCTGCATTGAATGTGTGTGTGATTCTTAGACCCTGTATGCTTAAAAGTTCCTTAAGTAAAAATCGTGATTCATTTTGAAATACTAGTCTCCTTCATCATTGTGCGTGCTCCAGAAACTCTGACCCTGGTATACACAAGTTATGATCCCATAATATATGCCTATTGCCTATTAATTCCCCATCTTTGAGGCAATTCAGCTAACACCAGACTGGCTTAACATATGGTTAGCATGGAACTGCATAGCAGTACTCCCTACATCACCAAGTTTACAGAGACCAGACACCCCACCCATCACACTGCCTATTAATTCCCAATCTTTGAGGCAATTCGGCTAACACCAGACTGGCTTAACATATGGTTAGCATGGAACTGCATAGCAGTACACCCTACATCACCAAGTTTACAGAGACCAGACAACCCACCCATCATACTGCACCCTCTCTTTTGGTGCTTGAAGGAGGTCTTGGCACCCTGCCAGCAGACAGACCAAACAGAGATGAACAGATTTCCCAAATCAACCTGGGGTATGTTTCTGTAAAAATTCTACCTCTCTGCCCATTCCTATGCTTTGTATGGCCTGAATCCTATATCCTATATCCATGCATTGCATGGCCTGCCCTGAATCCTAAAGCTGTCTCTTATTATCAGTAACTAAATCAGTAGGACGGGCACTGGCACTTCCTTCTATGAAATGACATACCTGTTTGGGGGGACTGCAGAACATAATACTGTAGAAAGCTTTCTGGAGTATCACCTATTTAAGCAGTACGTTGTATCCTGTTTGTGTGGCTCCCTTCTGCTACAAGAGCTGAGCTGGGCAGAGATAAAGGGGTGTGGTGTATATCAATGACAGTGCCCAAGTAAGACTTGGAGGGAATAGGCTTTAGCTCCCCTCATCTTTCAGCTCATTTTCATACAAAAATGGACCCTCCTTGCTTTCGTATGTGGGCAGGTACATGATTAAATGCACATCTCATTGGATCTGGTTTGGAACAAGGTATGGGTGGAGCCCTAACTGAGGGCCAAGCTACACATGACGAATGACACTTGAACAGCAAGTGTATTTCTCCCTGTTCACTTGCCCTCCACTCAATCCACTTGCCATTCAAGTGTCATTCGTCATGTGTAGCTTGGCCCTGGGTGTTCCTTAGAAGCTGAGATCACATGAATACTTTGGGATTTCGGTTTGCTCTTCCCCAAATTTATTTATTTAAAACTTCTTTTAGCTCCCTTTCCTGCAAAGATGTTCAAGGTGACTTAGAATGTAAAAGCATTTTTTTAAAGTTAAAAACATAGTTAAAACACAGTTGTGGTGGTGGAGAATGCCCTCAAGTCATAGCTGACTTATGGCGATCCCTGGTGGCATTTTCATGGCAAGAGACTATCAGAGGTGGTTTGCCATTGCCTGCCTCTGCAACCCCGATCATCTTGGAGGCCTCCCATCCAATTACTAAACAAGGTTGACCCTACTTAGCTTCTGAGGGCCAAGCTACACATGACGAATGACACTTGAACGGCAAGTGGATTGAGTGGAGGGCAAGTGAACAGGGAGAAATACACTTGCCGTTCAAGTGTCATTCATCATGTGTAGCTTGGCCCTCAGATCTGACGAGATCATGCTCACCTGGGCTATCCAGGTAAGGGTAAAATACATTTAAAATGCAGTCCTAAATAAAACAATCTTCAACTGCCTCCTGAAGCTAGAGCATGAGGTAGCCTGGCACACCTCCCTGAGGTTCTTGTTCCACAGCTGTGGGATTGCCTCCCAAAAGCCCTTCTCGCATGTACCTGCCAACAGAGCTCCTTTGGTTGATGGGGCAAGCAAGAAGGCCTCTCTCTGCGATCTTTCAGAACTTAAGAGTAAATTCCTATCTCCTCCCCAAAGTTTGCCTGCATGATCATTCCAATATTGATTTCCTCTGATGTGCTAATGGAGGAAGAATGAAAGATAAATATAGGATCAGTTGGCCATAAATTCAGTATGCAGCAAGTTTATGTGTACCATTGTTAGTGTTTATTTTTACTTCTGTTATGTATAGTCCATCTTTCTCACTGAGACGTAAGGCAGATTACGCAGTGTGATTCAATATAATCAGTGTCTCAGGCATTCAGTAACAATGTGATAGAGTATGGATTGCAGAAACAAATACAGAGCTGAAACAATGCCAAGACAAAGCATAAGCAATCAGACTTGACATATTAAGTGATGCAGAAACTACGTGGTAGATACACAGTAGTATAGTCCACAGCACCTGTCCCATAACCAAAGCATCTGTTAGAATCATTTCCTTCCAGTGCACCCTTCCTATCTATGTAAAAAAGCACTCTTGAATAATTCAGTCTTGCGTAGTTTACAGAAAACCAAGAGAATATGGGCACTCAGGCAGGCCATTCCATAAGGTAAGGTCACAATAGCTGTGTATGGACAGCTATTGATAGTGCTGTTGCAGGGTGGCACCTGTAGAAGACCCTGTTCAGATGAGTGGAGAGTGCAGTGCAGTGGAGGAGCACTGGAGGTCTTTAAGTTTAGGCTGAATAGTCATCTGTTGATGGTGCTACAGTTGTACATTCCTGCACTGAGCAGGGGGTTGGTTGGACTAGATGACTTCCAAGGTACCTTTCAGCTCTATGACCCTCCCCCTTCCTATTCCAGCATACTCTCTACAACGGCCATTCTTAAGCTATTTCATGTGATATACACACTTACAGAAAACTCCTATGTTAAAGAGTTGCACATTCCCTGTGGACTGCAGTAGAATTCTCTCTCTGAAATTCTACTAAAGGGAAATGGAAATCAGCTTGGGAAGATCCTTATCAGGTGAAATATTCAATGAATTTTTGGAGAAGTCAAAAGAGTTTTGATCAGATCACTAACATGACTAAAAGTGGTTGTTGTGGGTTTTCCGGGCTGTATTGCCATGGTCTTGGCATTGTATTTCCTGACGTTTCGCCAGCAGCTATGGCTGGCATCTTCAGAGGTGTAGCACCAAAAGACAGAGATCTCTCAGTCTTTTGGTGCTACACCTCTGAAGATGCCAGCCACAGCTGCTGGCGAAATGTCAGGAACTACAATGCCAAGACCACGGCAATACAGCCCGGAAAACCCACAACAACCATCGTTCTCCGGCCGTGAAAGCCTTCGACAATACATGACTAAAAGTGTGTGTGTGTGCGTGTGCATGTACACATGTGATATCCATGCCTCTGTACATACTATAATAATATAGCATGTAGTAATGGCCCCAAGGGCTTAGGTAAAGTAACAGAGGACCAAACATATTATTTACCACAGTTTCCAACCCAGAAAAAGCCTAAGGCCTTCACCTACCCTGGAATGTTTTTTACTATATAGAATTATCATAATTTTCTTTTTTATTTTGTCTTATTTCAGTGCTTTACTACTGACATTACTGCACTCTATAAAGAATTCTATGGATCACAAGAGAGCTTTATATTATATGTGAACCTTCCATTTGAAGAATCTTAAAAAGTTTTGATTAGTAGGATGCACATTATAGTTGCTTTGATACACCTTTCCTGTGTTAATAGATATGGTCTCTTGTAATTGATTAGTTGAGATCACATGGCACAGGGTATCTATTGGATTGGTTGAGTCTAATGCTATTGATTTCAGATATTCATTTCTTAAAATGCTGAAGAATTGCTATTGACATGTTGACAAGCTTCGATTTCACTTAGGAGATAAAACCAATTCAAACTGACAAGGTTCATGCAAATCATTTATTTTGATGATAACTTCTGAACAGAAATGCTATATAAAGCCTCATAGTTATTTTTTTAAAAAACTTTTAGGAACTAGCAAGTGTTCTTACAAATTGTATTTCTTGGGGCTTTTCTAAATAACATGTAGTAGTAGGTAGAGGTGGGCACGAACAGCAACACGAACCCAAAAAAAGCAACGAAGAGCCTGATCAGCTGTGCACGAGCAAGCTGTTCATGAGGCCCCGTATCCCAACAAACATGTGTTCGTTCTAAGCCCTGTTCGTGGTGTTCATCAGCCATTCGTCAAGCCAGACAGTCTGGCTTCTATCAATCAATTCCCTTGGCAACAGTAGGCACGGACTTTCTGAACTCTGTCTGAAGTCCTGTTGCCCCGGAAACCCCAATCTAAGCCCAGGGGCACTTCACCCCAACTCAGCTGCTTGTCAGGGGGCTGAGTGCAGCCTGCTGGGGTAAAATGCACTTCTCTCTGCTGCTGCACAGCAGTAGGGAAAGGGGCACTTCACCCCCGACTCAGCCGCTTGTCAGGGGTTTCCTGATAAAGTCTCCCCCCTCCCTCCAGCCAGCTGGAAGGAGGGGGAGTTTGAAGGGAAGGAGGTTCCCCACGCTGTTTGCAAATGACATGGGGAACCATCTTCCCTTCAAAGTCTCCCCCCTACCTCTAGCCAGCTGGAAGAAGGGAGACTTTGAAGGGAAGGAGGTTCCCTACGCCATTTGCAAACCGCACAGGGAACTTTCTTCTCTTCCAAGTCTCCCCTCTCCGTCCCACAAACAGCCAACCACAGACATGATCGTGAACAGGGTCATGTTCGTGGTTGTTCATGATTCCCTGTTTGTGGATGGCAATGAATAATGAACATCATGTTCATTTTTGTTCCTGTCCGTGCCCACCTCTAGTAGTAGGCCTCCCATTAACCACCCCAGGTCCGGAACTACCAGTCCACAGTCTCAATTTCCCACCCCAAAAGAGTGAAGAAAAAAAAGTGTTCCCTATAGTGACACTCTAGGAATCTCCCCTAGTCTTTATGGCAAAGACCACAGACGCTAAGGGAGGTAGCCAAGAGCATCATCAAATAGTAACATCATGTCCTCCCCAAACTCTGCCATCCCAATACACAGCTCACAAAACCTCCCACAATTTGCCAAGGCAGTATTAGCAACCCCATGTAGCAGCAACTCCAGAATTTCTAAAATTTTACCTTGTCAGAGAATTCCTGTCACTCCCTGATGGGCATCCTTATTGCAACAACAGGTTGATAACTTTGATTCTTCCAAAGCAGAACCAGAGACTGTTTCAGCAAATGTGTGGTCCTTCCTGTGAAGGAGGTTGGTATGAGAGTAATTGGTCATGTGGGGCCAATCACTCTCAGATCAGCCTCCTTCACAGGTTTGTTATTGTGTACGTACAATGGAGGAGGGGTGAATGATGTTGCAAGCCTCTTGGAGTTCCCATTGGACAAAAACATCAAAATAAATGAAAATAATATTGGCAGGGAAGGATCAGTGTACAGGCTAGAGGGACACTTAGTATATATGTTAACTAAACAACCTTACCTATTCAAATTATGCACATATAGGCCATCAAGTCACAGCCAACTTACAGTGAACCCAACAAGGGACTTTCAAGGCAAGTGAGAAGCAGAGATGGTTTGCCATTGCATTTCTTTGCAAAGTCTTCCATGGTGGTCCCTCCGTCTGAGTACATACCCAGTTTAGCTTCCAAGATGTGGTGAGATCAAGCTATACAACTATTTGTTTAGGTGGAGCATTCCCTCCACCTATTGAAATTACATTTTAAAAAATCACATTTCCTTTATTGAAAATGATATTGCCGATTAAACAAAGTACAAGAGTCAAATAAGCTTGGAGGAAGGAAGGAGTGTGCTTGTCAGGCATCCTGAGAGGGGGCAGAGTAGACTGAGGAACACATTGAAAGTTTGTTCTGTGCCCAGAGAAATGATGCATAGGCTTTGCAAGGTGCTGTCAGGATCACTCAGCTGCCCTCACATGTCACTGCTTTGGAATGTTGCTGTACTATACACTGTTTGAAGCAGCATTATTATGTATGGCTACTTCCTAAATTCGTTCACAACCAGATTATTCCACATGCAGAAAAAAAATGGAAACTTTGATGGAAACCTTCAAAATGCCATGTCAAAGTTGGTTTGCAAGTATACTTAGAGATTAATCTGCAGATGACAGATCCTGCAGATGACATACAGGCAAAGGGGAGCAGTCAAAGAAATGTCTGAGATAGATATTCTATATGGTGCTCCCCTCCTACTTTCTCTCTGCTGATTAATATGGGGGCATGATCTTTTGGGAAATCCTCCTGCAGAGACTTGATTGAAGGGAATGTTTAATTGTAATAGGTCTTGCCAGGAGAACTTCCTAGTGGACTCTGCCCCATTGCTCAGATCTGAATGTCTCTCTGTCAGTCTCCCTTAATAATGCCTCCGATTTTCTTTGCCTGAGGCAGTGGCTCACCTTGCCTCATAGGAAGGACGCCTCTATTGGCAACGCATATTTCAAAGGCAATTCACACCTCTAATCTCTCCTTAATAATGTCTCCACAGCGTCTGCAACATTTACAATTGTGCAAATGGCATTATCAGCCTGCAAAGCAAGCTGAAGCAATTATCCACTCGTTTTTAAGTAACGCATCCGCTGATGTATATTTGGCTTTGGATAATGAGGAATAATCGTTCAACTGGAAAGCCAAAATACCACTACCACCATCCTATAAAAAAATCCAGCCAAGATTGATCATGGAGAAACTCAGTAGTGGCAACTTATTCAATTTCCGGAATAATGACAACAGTGGAAATTAATGCAGTTCTATCCCATATTCTTTAGGTATGCCATTGAGTTAGGAAGCAATGTTCAAAACTATCCGAAGAATACATTTGCATAGAAAAACACTTGGCCTCCTGTCCCTCGAGGGAAACAATAATTAATCATTGACAAACAAATGTTAATACTGATTATACATCAGAGCAGGGTTATAATATCTTCATGTTTCAGTGGTTCCGAGAGACAGATAGAGAGAAAAAGTAAAAGGAACCCTGCAATGCACAGCAGGAGTTGCCACGGCAATGCCTCCATCTATATGGCAGCAATAGACCAGGCATTCCTATTGCAGACATTATCTGCAGCCAACACTCATCAGTAATATATGTAATAGCAGAAGAAAGGCAATCAGCGAGACCTCCTTCTGGAAACTCAAAAGAATTAACTTGTTTGTATAACCCCCAAGAAGCCAAGGTGACTACTTTTGAAAGGGATCAGTCTGAAGACAAAGACTTGAGGGAGTCTCTGGTAGTAGAGAACGAGATGTATACTTCGTGCACAGAAATTATTTAGTAGGCTTGTTTTATGTTTTTGAGTAGAATGTTGTGTTTTTCTGTTTCAGCTGTTGTACACTAGGAGCTTAGAAGTGCACTGACAATTGGTTGAGGTTGGAAACCAGCAGGAGGGTTGTAGGGGAACATGGAGGGCATAAGAAATCACTTCCGGGCACAAGGAAGTGACAGTAGGCATCTCTTGGAATCATCAGAAAACACTGTGGTTTTTCATTAGACTTTCTGGTGATTCCTAGTGCTACCCATTCTATCTTCCAGGTTGTACCCAGAAGTGACATACCGATACAAAAGCTGGCAATTTTGTTTGTCTTTTTTGTTAATTGGTGTGGCAACCCTGCTACTGGGCTCTTGATGGGTTTGTTTTGTCACCTTTGCTTAGCAAAAAAATGTTGCAGGGGGTGGAATCTTAGAGGCTTTAAGAAATGAGTACCAAGAAATGAGAAGAACATCTGCTTACAAATCACTGGAAAATGCATCTTACTGCAATTATGGATATGTTCCTGGCTGCCGCTGAACTCCGTTAACTGTGGTCAGTTGAAATTGTGTATGGAGTGAACTCACCACATCCTGCTGGACCTGTTGGTTGTGGGTTTCTTTCTGCGGGGATGGGGTAGGCTACAGTAGAAGGCTGTGCCTAACTGTAGGTCTAGAAGGTATGGAGAAGCCTGAAGCGGAAGCAGTTTCTATTCTACTGACTTGGCAAGGGCAGAAGGCCAACCTCCTACTATCTAACACCAGGCTTGACTATCCCAGAATCTTCCTGAGGCTTTCTAGCTGCAGAAGTGTACCCACAGTGGGAGAATATTAAAAACAGTAGAGTATTCCTTTCTACACCTGGATCAGAAGGGTTATCCACCTCAGAGAGGTATAGTGGCAAGAGTATTACACAAAGAGCTGGAAGACCCAGATACTCACTTTGCCATGGAAGCTCACTGGGTAACTTTGGGCAAGTCTCTTTCCTCTCTCAGACTGATCAACTTCACAGGGTTGTAGTGAGAATTAAATGGAAGAAGGGAGAATGATGTTGTAAGCCACTTGGGGTCCTCATTGATGAGAAAAACAGGATATAAATAATAAAATCTCTCCTAGGACTCTTATCAAGTTAGAAAGGTCCTAACCTTGTATGTGGAGAGTGCCTCCAAGTCATAGCTGACTTATGGCAACCCGTGGTGGGGTTTCCATGGCAAGAGACTAACAAAGGGGAGTTGCCGTTGCCTGCCTCTGCAATCCTCATCTTCATTGGAGGTCTCCCATCCAATTACTAACCAAGGTCGACCCTGCATAGCCTCTGGAATCTGATGAGATCAGGCTTTCCTGGTCTATCCAGGGCAGGGCAGGTCCTAACCTTAAGCCACAATTATTTTTGTACAAACCTGCCCTGTGGTTCAGAGGCTCTTCTAGCAATGAGGAGATATTTGACTAGGGAGAGCTTTCCTCATTGTGGAGGAGAGAATGGACTAGGATCTGGATCCAAATACCCACTGCACCTGAATGACCTTGGGCCAGTCCCTTAGCCAAACTATTCTTACAGGGTTGTTGTGAGGATCAAAAGAGGAAGAAAGAATGATGCATAGCTCCATGAAGGGTCAAAAGCCAGTGTTTTTAGGATTGTGCTGTTAGAGTAGATTTGGGTAAGCATGCCATGTGTACAGGCTTAGTTCTACTGTTTTAACACACCATCCTTCAAGCTGGGACCAAATGGAGTTCCATGTGCCTTTGGGTTAAGCGAAGTCCAAACTACATGCTACATTTTACCAAAGACATACTGATGGTGGCCACCATACTACAGTTGTGAGTCCCCAATGATAACCATATAAAAGCACTGCAGGGGCCCAATTCTGATCAGAACCACAGTGTATGGAGAGAAGGGGGTCTTCCTTTCTCCATGTACCATTTTCCCGAGTAGCAAAAACCCAAGGGGCTTTATTTGCCCCATTCATTGGGATATATATGCCAGAATCCAATGCTTGTGCAGCAGCACTGGTGGGACACATAATGCCACCTATTTTGGCTCTAGAAAATATCACTGAGGGGAGACAGGAGCACCTTTTCCCCAGTGTGAGGGTATAAATTCCAATCAGCCACAAGCAGTACTTTTACATCAAGTTGCCACTGTGGAATCCCAGCTGCACCATGACTTCAAGTTCCTGTGGCAAACCCGAGTAGCATGTAATGGAGAGTTTGGCCCTGAGCCAGAAGCAAGGGAAGTCTAAGAGGTCAGTCCTTAAAGAAGGGAGCCATGTCAGAACTGGCCCTTAAGCATAATGGCAGCAACCACTCTCTGAACCACTCACTTCGATTTGCAGGTTCCCTTTGTTCTTGCCTTAGAGATTCAGTGCTCCAAAGTGTTAAACCGGCCTATTTAGCATTCAGGCCTCAATCTTGATAAGGAATTACTATTTTTAATTGAACTAGATTATAATTTATCCCTTAATTCCTGCCATCAAGCAAGTGGTTCGTCTTGTTTACCCTGTCGATAGCAAATTGACAAGGGGAAGCAGATAATAAGAGAAGGCAGATCAATGAAACCATCTGAAATAACAGTTACATTTTGTTGGGCTCTCCCCCCATACACACACCAATAACAGGAAAAAATCTAGCAGAGAAAAAATACTTTGGCTGCTCATTAGCTCACTAGCCCATGGAATAAAAATTGCTTTCCTCTGTATAAGACCTGCCCGTATTATCTCCTTTGATAGCAGGGGAAAACAGCAAATAACGGATTTTTCTCAGTACTAAGTGAAAACTGGTTTCTATCTGCTTATCCCCATTTTGATTATTAGGGATGATCCAAGTAGTGGAGTTAACAGCAGGTTGTTTGTGTTTCTCATTCCTTGTAAGATTTATCCTTAGAATGCCAATTCAATCCCATTCCACCTCTGGCACGCCCCTGGTGCTACCCGCTTCTGGCCCCTATCCAGATTTACCCTGGCACATCATTAGCGAATGTCTAGATAGGCTGACATATCTCTGAATTGTTCTGATGCATCTCTGCTTTATGCCGAGTTGCCTTCCTAAGCAGTTTATAAACTGGCACTGATGAAAACAAATTACCTTTCTGTTACTTTTCATTACCACCGTTTGTCTACTCATCACTACAGAGAACACGTGAGGTTCATGGAGAAGGCAGAGTCAGTTTCTAGAATGCTGTGAAATACTAATGATATGTTGGAATGTTTCGATTTCTGCAGCAGGACCAACTTTGCCTTTGTGATCTCAGAATTTTAAAACAAGAAAATGGAGGAGAGGGCAGAGTGAGCCAAAATCCTACGGGCTACTGATGTCATAATGGACATTAACTCTCCGAGCCAAACTACAAGTGACGTCTTACACAGGTTGGACACTAGTCGGCTTCCCTCAAGTTTTGATGGGAAATGTAGGCACCCTGGTTTTACATCTTGGCTCTCCATTACAGCTGCAAGACCAGGATGCCTACATTTCCCATCAAAACTTGAGGGAAGCCGACTAGTGTCCAACCTGTGTAAGACGTCACTTGTAGTTTGGCTCTCCATTAGAGAGGCTTACGGTACATAATGATCTCTGACTGCACACGTTTCAGCAACCAGATCCTTTCCCTAGTTCTCTGCCCGATCTCAGAAAGCCACAGAGCACCTTCACTTGGGTTTTATGTCAGGTTCTTCAGCTACACCCATTTCTTGGCTCCCTTGCCTTGATTGAGAGGGAGATTTCTCTCACAAGGAGGCTATTACTAATGAAGAGTTTACTTTCAGGATTAAGAGAAAGATAGTGGGGACTAACCATCTTTTGCCTACCCACGAGTAGGATTGTCAGCCAGCAGTTGGCAATTGGCAGATGTCTGTGGATGGCAGGGACATGAGGAGCAACATCAGGCAATGATGTTGTATTACTTCTGGGGAAAAACCAGAACTGATGTCAGTCTGCTCTAGAAATCATTGGAAAATCTATGATAAAACCACAGGCTTTCTGGTGATTCCTACAGTGGACTGACATCACTTCTGGTTTTTTCCCAGAAATGATATAACACTGTCGGTGGTAATTTATTAAGCTTTTTTAAAAAAACCTCTCTGGCAGGAAAAAAGAGCCAAGGGTGGGGATTCCCAGCACACCAGCAGAAGTCTGGAAGCTTTACCCAGGAGCTTCCCCTATAGGTCCCCCCTCCGGTCTAACTTCTTGCTTCATTCTTCCCTCCTTTGTTCCATGCCTCCTTCTTGGAGACTCTGAATTCTGGATCACAATCATTAGATAATTTAATGTCTTTTGCTCACATTTGAGCAGTTACAATTTATCCCTGAAATCCTTTAAGATTTTAAGGCTTAAGGGGTAAAACTGCTAATATTTAGGGGGAGATAAGACACTGCTTAACATCATTGCTTTGAAATTATCGACAGAGTTTGATTTCTCGTCTCTCAAATCAGATTTTTAAATAGGAATGCAAGCATATATTTTAAATTTGTTTCTCCTCTGTTTGTAGGTATTTAGCCAAGGGTGTGTGGGCAGAGGCATTTCCAGCAGGGGAGGAAGGTGGAGGAGCTGGGGAGCTGGGGCTGAGAGGAGTGGCTTACCCAAGGGCACCTACTGAGTTCATGGCAGTAGTGGAATTCGAACCAGCAGAATGCTGATTCGCAGCCAAACCACTTAACCACGGTGCTACATCTAATTGTATTTTTGCAAATTGTATTTTGTGTTTGCTTTAGAAACCCATTAAGGAGAAAGGTGAAATTAAAATGCTGAAAAAAAATGAGGTTCAAAATGTATGTAGCATTTGGGAATGGCTTGCTCCCCCTCCCCCTCCTTGGCTCAGCTCCAAAAGGGATTCAGCAAATGAAACCAAGCCCAGTTCCAAAAATGTGCCCTTTGCAGTTCCAGTGACATTAAGATTGCCAGATGCAAAGGTGGGACCCAGAGCTGTCCCAGAATTACAACTGGTGTCAAGACTATGGAGCTTAGATCCCCTGGAGGAAGTGGAGGTTTGAACTGTATGACTTGACGTCCTCATTGAGTTCCCTCCCCTTCCAAAACACCCACATCTCAGGCACTTCCTCCAAATCTCGAGGAAGTTCCAAAGATGGATTTGTCAACCGTGAGTGAATTCAATAGGAGTACAAAATTCTCCATAACTTGCCCCCTTAACCCACCTCCACAGAAGTCCCGGAGCTCTGCCCAACCGCTCCCTTTCATTTCTTAGCAAAGGAAACTGGGACGCCTCACTGGAGACTCTCTCCAACAAGGCCTCTCTCCCTGATGCCTTGAATACTACAATAGTAGCATCCCTTGGAAAACTGTCTTTGCAGCACTAGGGAAGGAGGAACATTGGCTTGAATTACGAACAAAGCCAGAGAAGAACTCTTTGGGAACATATTCCACCATAGGTAATCTTAAGCTTTGGAACAATCACTAGTAACATTTATAGATTGTTAATATGGGTGGGGGAGGAGATACGCCCCTCTAATTTCCCCAAGAATTTAGGCATTGCAAGAGAACTTCACACTCTCTCCTTTGTTTTCACATCTGTATTAAAAAAAGAGTTCATAATACTGAACCGTTTTGCAGTGGTTGATGAGAACACACGGAGCGCCACAGATGGAATGCGCACCAAGTGTGCTAAGAATGAATACTAATGACCTCATTATGCTTCATGTGTTATTTTGCAAAATAGTACCTATTGTAGCATTGAAGACTACTTAGCAAATGGATTGTTTCAATAGTCTCTTAATAATAGAAAGAAATAAGAGTCTCATCTTTCTGCTTGGAGTATTTTCTCTTTGGTAAGACAGAGGAAGTCTGAGGAATTTGAGGAATTCTTTAAAGATTTATGTTTGATAGAATTCTCAGAAGTTTATATCAGTTATATTCAAGAAATTAGATGTTTGGAGGTGTCATCAAGGCAGAATGCACTACCACTGTGTCTGCGTCATGTATCATGGGTGGGGGATTTCAGGACCCTGTTGGATTACTCACCAATGCAAAAACCATCCTTTCACTTGCTGTGGAACTAGTGATCTGCAAATTATATTTAGTCTCCATCACAGACTATTGCTATTTAATGTGTATATAAAATGCAGTCAAATTATAGCTGATTTATGGTGACCCCAGAGGGTTTTCAAGGCAAGAGATGCACCAAGGTGGTTTGCCATTGACAACCTCTGTATAGCATCCCTTGTCTTTCTTGGGGGTCTCCCATCCAAGTACTAACCAGGGCCGACTCTGCTTAGCTTCCAAGATCTGATGAGATTGGACTTGCCTGGGCTACTGGTAAAATCCAGTAATATCACAATATTACCAGTAATGATAATTCCTAGACTAATTGGACCTTTCACTGCCTGTATTAACTAGGCAAACCTATTTTATACTTTATTATTCATTTTATGCTTTTTGTACATTGGCAGGCATTTGGACAGATATATATATACAATCATTCCCTCCCAGCCTTGCTTACTTCATGAAGTTGTTGTGAGGATAAGACAGAAGAGTGTAGAATAAAATACACCACAGCGAGTTCAATGGAGAAAGGTGGTGGTGGTGAAGAATGCTGTAAAGTCATAGCTGACTTATGGCAATCCCTGGTTGGGTTTTCATGGCAAGGGAGTAACAGAGTTGGCTTGCCCATGCCTGCCTCTACAACCCTAGTATTTTTTGGAAGTCTCCCACCCAATTACTAACCAAGGCCAATCCTGCTTAGCTTCCAAGACCTGATGAGATCAAGCTTGCCTGAGGTATCCAGGTTAGGGTCACTGGAGAAAGGGCAGGATAAAAAAAAAGCAATAACAACAACAATAATAATAGCAACTTGTTCCACAGTGGAAAAAAAATCAAATTTGGAGCACTCATTTTCCTTCTGATAATATTTACGCTAAATTTTAAAAAAAATGAATAAAGAAACATTTAAAAACCTGGAAGGCAATTCAATATCACTGAAAGGTCTAGGCATAGAATTTGGGAAGCTTTTTTTTTAATTAACCAGTTTTTTTACTCAACCTCACCCAATCTCCCTCCTTACTCCAACCCTTGCGCCCACGACTTTTGTCCATGCAGGTCACATGATACTCAACACAGCTTTCTCGGGGCAATGAAAAAAGCATATGCAAAAAAGCCCAACATGATAAAAAGTGACACACACACACCTCAATACTACTCATAACTGGTAAATGAATTATGATTTGAGCAGCTCTCTCACAAATAATTGTGGTTAGAGATGGGCATAAACCAGAAAAAAAACCCAACCATGTGGTTTGTGGTTCGTTAAATTTTACGAACCACGAACTTTCACAAACCTGCCCCTGGTTCACGAACTGGTTCGTTTGATTCATGAAAATGGCACATCCAGGTCAGAAAATCATCACTTCCGGGCTAGCAGAATTTCACTTCCTGGTCAGCAGAAGGTCTGCTGGAAGTCCATTCCCTGTAGCCTAGGAAACTGATTGATTGGCACCAGGCTGTCTGCAGTGAAGAACCAAAAAATGAACCAAATGAACCAGCCTAAAAGTTTGTGGTGATTCATCAGAAATGGGATCTGACGAACCATGGTTCACGAACCACGAACTGGCCTGGTTTGTACTTAATTTTGGTTCGTATTTCGGTCCGTGCCCATCTCTTGTTGTGGTCTCTGCCATGCTTCGGATTCTGCATTAGCTCTTATGGCACAAACCTCTAGTTTAATTTCCTTGCAGCAGACAAAGCCATCCCATGGAATCAGGCTGCCCCAAATCCCTTTTCTGCTTTCACTATCATCTCTAGAATATAAACAGTCACCTCGTGACTATCAGAACTGTTTTATAATATAATACTCCCAGCATGGGTGTTATAATTGCAGCCATACATAATAGCTCCATCTAGGATATAATCATGAATTGAAAGATATATTTCGCCCAGTAAGAGATGAGAAAAACACATACACACACATTGTGTTGTTACATACATCGTAATTGCTTTGTACCTGGCAGGAAAGTTTTGAAACAATGGCATCGGGGGAATCCATTATTAAAGCAATCAAATAAGATTTGTAAAGATAATCAAATGGAATGTTTTATGGCTTCCTTGGGGGTTCTTAATAAAAAAAATCTCTAGCAACCCAATTATTTGATTGGTATGCCTTCTATATAGGTGGGGCAGAAGAGAACATATTTAACTTTTGTTTTTATAAAAGAATACAGTAAATCTGATTACAAACTGCATATGAAGGAAAATGTAATAAGCCCTTCAGAAATGAGGGGGGGGGAAGGAATTAAAATGTTTGAGGCTATGAGGTTACTTCTTGTATCACTCAGTTCTACTTCTGAATAATAATGCCTTTAAAAAAGTTTAAAGTTAATTAGAAATCAGTGGCTCAACAACCTTCACAATGAAATCATTAATAACATTCTCAGTTTATCACCTGCCCCTTACAAGAATGGGAATGTATTGCTTTTTAAATGGTGAATTTCTGACATTTTCCTCTGCATAAACATGTATCTGAAGATGGATATTAGTGAAATAACCCTAACATGTCTCTATGAAGTCCTTTTTCATAGGGCTGAACTGAAACTACTCAGTTTTAGGATGTGGGATACTGAACTTCTACTTCTGTGAGTGTGGGTAGGATTTTTTGGCAACTCCTCAAAGATTGGGAAGGGCTTGTAAGCCAGTGGTAGAACTCCTGCTTTGCATGCATAAGGTGCCAGGGTCAGTCCATGACATCTCCAGTTTAAAAAGTTGCAGGTAGTAGGGAAGACTTTTTCTACCTAAAACTCAAATGTACATGCCAGAGCAGATAGTGCTGAACTAGGCTGGCCTGTGGCTTGACTTGATATAAATCATCTTCATGTGAACATATCTCTTGCATTAGGGCTGTGGCTCAATGGTAGATTACATGGTTTACACAAAGGAAAGTTAACTTCCTGGAATCTCCAGGAAAGGATTGCAGCTGGCAAGTGTTAGGATAGTGTTGAGATCAGAGATGGACACAAACCGAAATATGAACCAAAGTTCATCACGAACCATGCCAGTTTGTGGTTCATGAACCAGTATTTCGTCAGAGCCCATTTCTGACAAACCGCCACAAACTTTAGGGTGGTTTGGTTGTTGTGAGTTTTCCGGGCTGTATTGCCGTGGTCTTGGCATTGTAGTTCCTGACGTTTGGCCAGCAGCTGTGGCTGGCATCTTCAGAGGTGTAGCACCAAAAGACTTTAGGGTGGTTTGTTTGGTTCATTTTTCAGTTCGTCACTACAGACAGCTTGGCATTGATTAATCAGTTTCCTAGGCAACGAGGGATGGGCTTTCTGCAGACCTTCTGCTGAACGGGAAGTGACTTTCTGCTGACCTGAAAGTGGTGATTTGCTGGCCTGGAAGTGACATTTTCACAAACCAAACAAACCAGTTCGCAAACCAGGGGCAGGTTCGTGAAAGTTCGTGGTTCAAGTTCTTGAAATGTGACGAACCACGAACCGCATGGTTTGGTTTTTTCCTGGTTCATGCCCATCTCTAACTGAGAAACCATTAAGGTGCTTTACCAGTCTGAATAACCACCAATATTCTACTAGATAGACCAATGCTGGGTCAGATAGGCAAGCGGTCAAACTGAGTATAAGGCAACTTAATATGTGCATTTTCCAATAGAGTAATGACAGAAACTCTAAGAACTGGTTTATTGCTGCAGACACCTTCTGGGAATTTCTGAACATAGGTTAATTATGCATTACTACTCTTTGAGCACATAGAAAGGAAGATGCAGAATCCCCTAAACTTCCAGTATCAGAACAATCATAAGCAAACTTTGTGGCTTTTATTTTTTGGGGGGGGGGGGAAATTGAGGAATTTGAGGGAGAGGACATGACTCAATGGTAAATCATATCCTTTGTCTCTTGGTGTAGTAGTTAAGAGTCGGACTCTAATCTGGAGAACCGGGTTTGATTCCCCACTCCTCCGCTTGAAGCCAGGTGGGTGATCTTGGGTCAGTCACAGCTTCTTAGAGCTCTCTCAGGGCCAAGCTACAAGTGACAAATGACACTTGAACGGCAAGTGTATTTCTCCCTGTTCACTTGCCCTCCACTCAATCCACTTGCTGTTCAAGTGTCATTCGTCATGTGTAGCTTGGCCCTCAGCCCCACCCACATCACAGTGTGATTGTCATCAGAATAGTAATGACACGCTTTGTAAACCTCTCTGAGTGGGTGTTAAGTGGTCCTGAAGAACAGTACATAAATCAAATGTTATTGTTATTACTTGTATGCAGAAAATACTGGGTTGAATGCCTGTTATTGTCTGTAAACAATTAACATGTACTGAATGGATGTTCTTTGCCTGATTGCCTAGAGAATTGCTGCCAGTCTATAATTAGCTGGATTGGTTAAAGGTCCGATGTTAATCCCTGTTCACAAGTTACAGTAAACACACACACAATCCATGACAGTGCATACTAGATTTTTCCTTCATATGAGCAGAGTATAATTCTCATATGACCTTCAATGCATGAACAGCTGGAGGTGTGATTGAAACCGTCTATTTGTTCAGGTACCGATCATTGCTTTCATTTGTAAAGTGAGCATACATTGGCTCTTTCTCGCCAACAGATGTGCACACACTTGTGCAGGACCTATGCACATTCAGTATAACATGTGATGAGGCTTCTGTTAATCAGATTCCTTTTTTTGTGCATGTACATTTATTTTGTGTTCATAGGGTTTGCCACATCCATATCCAGCTTCTTGTTACTCATAGATCCATGATCTCACAACATCCATCTTTCCCTTCTCATCCTTGCTCTGCACCTGCATACAGGCTAGGCTGTCAGGGTTCTCACTGGAGCAATTCACACTAATTCTGTTCAGATGTTGATAATGGGAGCATAAAAAGGGAGACTGGTGTTATGCCATTGAGCTCCACCTCAAACGCCTATATATTCACTGAGATACGCATTGCCTTTCTGTACATACAGATGTATTTATTTATTTAGATATTTATACTCTGATTTTTCAGCCCAATGCGGATCCAAAGTATTTTGTGTCTTTGTTCTCCCGTCTTCCATTTTATTCCCACAAGAACAAGCTTGGCAACCAGTGGGAGGGCTGGAGGCAGGGACAAGGGGCATGCAAGTGACATCACTTCTGGGTACAACCTGGAAGTGAAAAAGGGTGGCTCTGCAACCTGGAAGTGTCAGAGGGCTGCTCTACGAATCACAACCATAGAGTTTCTGGTGATTCCTAGAGCTACCTGTTGTTGCTTCTGTATTGAACTTGGAAGTGACATAGCAATGTCAGCAACTGCAGGTTTTTTTAAAAATATATATTTTTCTGCCACCACTGCTCCAAAGGCAGAGGACAACGGGGTTTACTGGTGGCAGATCTCCCACCGTATCAGGAAGCCTGGGAAGCCTAAGAACAACCCTTTATGTGGTGAAGGTGACAGAGAATGTCTGCCTCAAGGTCAACCAACAAACCAACAAGCTTCTGTGGTACAGTGGTGACCCAAACCCATTCCAATGTTCTAACCAAAATACCACCCTAGCCATGGAGCCTACAGTGTTTGTGAATAAGTCAGAGGGATATGCACTATGCACCTCTCCCAGCCCCCTCATTTTGAACAGGGCTACTCTTTTTCTTGTTGGCTTCTCTGTCTGTAGTTATTCATATTCATTAGCAAACTGCTGAACATAATTATGGGAGGATTTATATCCAAGAATGATTTTTTTCCCTTGAAACTTTTTTTCATTAACATAATTGAAAATGGTAATTTGTTATGGGTTTTTTTGTATTGTTTTGTTTATAAAATCTTGCAAGATTAAGTAGTTTGACATTCATACACGGAAGACTTACTGCATTGTTTTGGGAATGCATTGGGCTTTTGTTCTTCTACTCAGATATTAAAAATATATATTAAAGTAAACCAATTTGCTGGCAGATTTTTATTCCTCTTTGCAATCTCTATCACAAAATTGGGGAATGATATTTTGTACAAGAATCCTTTCTGGTAGTAAGCTGAAAACAGCATGACTTTGTTTAAGTCTTCACACCCAAAAGGATGTGATAATTTAAGGACGTAGCCATGTACTGAAAAATAGTCAGGCTGTAATGGCATCCATAAAAATCACAATGGCTTGTGCTGCATTTTAACTATGTTGTTCTAATGTGCTTTTTCAGTGAATCGTAGATTTTAGTTGTGTGTTTTTTTAAAAAAATGTGAAAATGATCAAAACACTAGTTTATATCTTGCTGGAAGCAGAGAAGTCAGAGAAAAAGTTAACAATGGCTCTTTAAGGATGCCTTCAAATTTCTTGTCCCTGATGGTTCAGTTTGAAAATCTCTATCAAGATTTGCGCCAATCTTTTACCTCCTGCCATTTCCCCCATGTATTCTTTGGAGGAAAGTATGCTTTTAAAAAATGTTTGCTTTTTAAAAAGCAGCTGGTGTGTCAGTTGTGTATATATGATGTACAAATGATCACCTGATATCAACTACAACCCATGCCTTTTCCATTATAGTTCCCACCCAAAAGAATGAGATTCCTCAAGAGATTGTTGGGGGGGTTGCCTTACAGTGCAATCCCAAACAAGTTACTCTAGTCTAAGCCCATTAGAATCCAATGAGTTTAGACTGGAGTAACTCTGTATAGGATTGCACAGTAAATGGGATGCAAGCTGCAGGCATTATGCTGGGGAAAGGGATTTTTTTATATTTTTCAAAAATATATATTTGTGAGCCAGCTAGGCTTATGGGGTATAAATATATAAATAAATAAATTTGATGTTTTTTTTGGAACATCCACAATAAAAATGGGTAAAACATAAAGGTTCACAGTGATAACATATACCTTTCAAGACATATTCATACTAGAGATTTTGTATTTTTTAAAAAATATTTAAATTTTATTTAAAAAGATAAGATATAACAGTAGAAAGTGCATAAGAACTTATACAAGCGCTACATTTGAGTTTAAATTAGGCTAATAAAAAGATATATTCAGAGTAAATAATAGCACAATTAAATTATATAACAACTCTCATTCCCTCTCCTTAGCTGCTTATACCCAAACTTAAGTATCAATAATTTTTAATCAAGAATTTCTCCAGTGTTTTATCTTTATATCATATTATCTTAATTTATCTTAGTTTTAACGTAAGTAATTGAATAAATCTTTCCATTTTTTTCCAAAATTCCACTATTGATCTATTGTGTGCATAAGAAGAGATTCTGTACATTTCATGGTGTCCATTTCATGATCTACGGGTGTGATCACTCATGGGTTCATCTTTCAATCTGTTTGATTTATCATGATCAGTCTTGAGGTGCAGCTAAACAGCTTTGTGGCTTTGCAGTAGTGGCAAAGCTGTGCTTTAATTTCTGTCTGCCTTGCTTTGCTATTTTTGCATCTATGAAGCAGAGAATTATCCCCAAGAGTCATAAATGACAATTAAATAATGTTGGCATAGGCTACTTTCACTCATGTTGAATAAAGCACTTTTGATGCATTTTTGATGCAACTTTAGCAATTGTTTGCAAGTAGATTTTCCTATTTCAAGCAGGAAAATCAAGTTGCAAATGATCACTAAAGTACACTGAAAGTGAATTAGCCAGTTCGGTGTTGTGGTTAAGAGCAGTAGGAGTCTAATCTGGAGAACCAGGTTTAATTCCTCACTCCCCCACTTGAAGTCAAGTGGGTCACTCAGAGCTCTCTCAGAGCTCTCTCAGCCCCATCCACTTCACAGGGTGATTGTCGTGAGGATAATAATAACATACTTTGTAAATCGCACTGAGTTGGGTGTTAAGTTGTCCTGAAGGGCGGTGTATAAATCAAATGTTATTAATGTTATTAAAGTGTGTGCAAGTAGCCAAAGTTTGACTTCCTTGAGCAAACAACCTCAATTATCATGAACTTAAACACCAAATAATACGACTTTTTTTTTAAGGACAGTTTTGATTTAACATCAGTGGTTGACTATTACATTTACTCACTGTTTTATGTATAGAGCTGGCTGCTGAACAGTGAGCATCATCAATAAGTCTGTGGGAAAGGGGGAACAATGAGGTTCATAGCTCTCAGCCATGGACCAGTGTGTTTCAGCCCACATGAACTAAATGTGGCACGAGGCTTGATTGGTGGGGCCGAGGTGGCTCAACCAATCCGAGTGGGACAGCAGAAGATGTTTCTAGCTGCCTTTTCATTCAACTGGGATTCATGGCTGGGTGGTGCTGTGAAGGAGCGCCCTCGTGCTGATCGACATCTCCTGAACCTGATAAGTGCCTTGTGGCCTGTCATGGGAAGCAGATGAAGCTGGGCACCTCTTGGCACAGGAGGTTGAGCAGCCTATGATAAACCAGGCAGGTAAAAACCACCAGCCAGATTTTGAGCCTGGATGGACTTGCCAGTTGGGCACCCAAGAAGGATGTCTCATGAAGCCCACCCTCAAAATGTGCACAATAGACCAATAGTCAACTTATGGTAGAAGAGTTTGATGGAGATCAGCAATTTAAAGTTAAAAGTGAATAAAGAAACTCGTTGAACCCATATAATTTGTGTTTATCTTTATTGCCTCGTGTCATAATTGGGTGCTGGGGCAACTAGCAGGTGGATGCAGCCCAACATTTCTACTTGTGATAGAGTTCTGTCACCGGAGGAAATGCAACAAAAAGACAGCAGCAACTCTTGCTGCTTAGTCTAAATCAAACTTACTGTACCCCCTTTTGGATTTCCACTTCTGCAAGATCTATAGTAAAAAGGAAGAAAAGTGCTACGTGTTGCACAAAACTTACATAATTGGAATTGCATGAAGTCTGTTTATGTTTCCACTTGTGCATTGCTGGATCCAAGCTTCGGATTCTCATTATGCTGTGCAATAACAATGCATGTGAGAAATGCTGGCAACTGTAGTGTTTAAATACACTTAAAGTAAACTGCTGAACGAGCTTGAAACATTAATAAATAGACAAATAGATGAACAAAAATATTGGCTCCCTATTTGCTACCGAGAAACAAAACATGGGCAGAAGTGGCAAGTATTTGAGTGTTGCTCATTCATACATTCCTAGTTTGTTTGCTTTTATCTGTCTGAAAATACTGGTGCAGTTTCAGCAGTCAGTTGTATAATTTTGGTATAAACGGAGGCTCCAGACTTACCTGGGGGCCTGGTTGCCGCCAGTGGGCGGGCAGGATTGGGGCATGGCGGCCGCCATGTTGGAGAGCTTGCCTGGCATTCCCTGGGCGGGCCATCAGCCAATCAGTTTAAAATCCTGGGTCGACCAATCAGAGGTGGCCCAGAAGGGAGCTCTGAGGGGGGTGGGGCTTAGCTGCGGACCTCGGATCTTCACACAGGTCCGGCAGCTGGGTATTTATTCCACTGCTGGCTCTGCCGCCCCCACTTCGGCTCTGGCTTGCAGACACCCACCCTCCTCTCCCTGTTTCAAGGTTCTAACTGTTCTTTTTTGTCACAACTTGTGGGCGGTTGGCATTGGATGAGCTCCCATTTTGGGGGAGTCTGGGCCTCCGGCATAAACTCCCTATTGAGGGGATTCCCATAAGGAATTTTAGGAGTGAGTAATGGAGGTGCATGCCCAGCTCAAGGGCTGTCGGGGCATTCTCACTCCCAGGTGGCAGGGGAGTCACCAAGGGGTGTACACCAGGTGATCTCCCCCTTAATGTCACTCCTTGGTCCCCCCCTTCAGCCTGGGTCTGGGGGGGCAGGGGTTCATTGGCTGGCAGGCGGGTCAGCTGATGCTATTTTGGGGATCTGATCTGCATGCGGCGCCAATACTCATTGTTGTTGTTAATAAAGTTGTGGCCTGGTTTTATTCCATTCAGCGTGTGGGTCTCAGTTATTTTGCTGTGCCCCTTCTCCCTTCCCTGCCCTCAGCCATAGGCAGCAAACAGGTTAAGACAGACTTGTGATGACCAAGTCCTCATCAGCTACATACAGCAGTCTGTCAGTGACTTTGATAAGCCTTCCATTTTGCAGCAAATATGTGAGGTTACTAAGTAACAGGCAGGCTGGAATAAAATGCTGATGGAATGAGTTCTGCTTGGCAGTCAGAAACTGAATTAAGGCCAGGATTAAGATACTAATAATATTAATAGAATGGTAGCAGAGGGAGAAGTTGCTGTGGTCTAACTGGGTGATGATCGTTTAACATGGATGGCCCAAGCTAGCCCAATCTCATCAGATCTCAGAAGCTAAGCAGGGTTGGCCCTAATTAGTATTTGGATGGGAGAACACCAAGAAAGAACAGAGTTGTTACACAGAGGCAAGCAATGGCAAACCATCTCTGTTAATCTCTTGCCTTGGAAACCCCTTGAGGTTGCCATAAGTCACTGCATATACACTGCCCTTCAGGACAATTTAATACCCACTCAGTGCGGTTTACAAAGTATGTTATTATTATACTCATAACAAACACTCTGTGAGGTGGGTGGGGCTGAGAGAGCTCTGAGTGATACAAGGTCACCCAATTGACTTCAAGCGGAGGAGTGGGGAATCAAACAGGCATTCTCCATCACCAATTGGGCCGTCACCCAATGCTTGACCTGAAATGGCTCACGTGTTTTGAGCATCCTTGTTAAATACTAAGGTTGATCGATATTAGTAAGTATTCAGTAGAACTATGGAAAATATGTGCATATACACACATTCATATGAGTGCTGTCCCAGTCAGCCTCCCCCCCCCCCGTTAGCTTAAATGAACATTCACTTTCTAAAGGAGCAACTTGATATGGCCCTAACCTCAATGGTCCAGGTTAGAGATGTGCATGAACCACAAAAAAACCGAACCACAAGGTTCATGGGTCATAGATTTTCATGAACCAGGAACCACGAACTGGCACAAACTGGGGCAAGTTTACGAACCAGTTCATGGTTCATGGTTTGTGGGGTTTAAATACCCCTTTCCGGCTGCTTAGCAGGAAAGCTGCAGGAAAAGTTTATATGGCCATTTCCCTGGAGAAATGTCCATTTAAACTGCCCCTTTACAAACCAAAAGAACCAGTAGAACAGGTCATGGAAGTTCGTGGAAATGAACTTCCACGAACCACTGGTTCACGAACCACGAACCAGCCTGGTTCATGTTTTTGTGGGTCATAGTTCGATTCATGACCATCTCTAGTCCATGTTCCTCTGATCTTGTCAGATCTCAGAAGCTAAGCAAGGTCAGTTTTGTTTAGTAATTGGATGGGAGACCACCAAGGAAGACCGGGGTCACTATGCAGAAACAGCCAATGGCAAACTACCTCTCTTGCCTTGAAAACCCCAGCTTGGGTCATCATAAATTGGCTGCAACCTGACAACACTTTACACATGCAACTTGCTGTGGGAAGATCTCTTGCAATAGGCAGAAAATCACTCTTCTTCATCTTTCCAAGCATTACTGGCTGCTCTTGGGGGACCTTGAGCTGCACAATGCCTTCTTCAGGTATGGATTCAGGTAGACCAACCAATGGCCCAGGCATTGATCCTGTTTGTAGCTGGGCGTAAGTGAAATAAACAGGGAACGCTTAAATATTCAAACTGTATAAACCTTTTTAATTGAAAAAAATATATAAATAGTGGTTTAAAATTGTTTGGGGGTATGCTCACAAACACACACACATGGAGATAAACTTCCTTGGTGGACTCCTGAGTGTGTGTATATTTGTTTGAATTATTAGATCACATAGTACTTAACTAACAACAAGTCTTAAGTCTTAATTATTTAACTGCTGTGTTAATGTATTGATCAGTGCTCCATTTTGCTTTTCATTATGCTAATGTGGATTACTGTTTTCATCAGCAGTATGTTTCCCTTAAGTGGATAGTCATGTACAAACAATAAACACAAATTGTACTTTTAACATGAAATGTCACATTATTTAATATCAGGACTACAGGGGCATGCATGAAGAAATCAATTGGATTGTACCATAGCTTTTCGCAGGAAACATATTTCTGGGTGTAATATTTCAGATATTTCTTATTTAGCTGTTATTTGAGTTGTATGTGGATTACATTTCCAGCAGCATTTCCCTAGGAATGTGAGCACATTGTAGTTTCCTAGTGGGCCCCACACCACATCTACAGCCATTTCTGAGTGTCTCACCCCACCCTCCAGAGGAGTTTTTCAGAGGCACTGTGGGAAATGAGAAAGCCACATTCTTCAGAGAGAGGCTGACAACCATCCCACTGCCAGCCCTCCTTATTTCCCCAGGCCCCTTTAAACACAGTCCAAGCCAAGCTACGCATTGTACAAAGGGCGTCCTTACCCGTTTCCTCTCACAAGCGGAGGCCCTAATTTTAATTGCCCTAGTAATAGATCTGTGGGCTTGTTGTATATAAAGATGTCTGGGGGAACAATGAAGGAAGGATGAATGCTCTTGGGACCACTCTCAGGGGGGCACAATGACATCACTCGCAGGAAGTGACATTGTCACACTGCCCCAGGAGCACACCTGGGAGACCTGTTTCCAAGTATTGATGGGGAATGGAGAGTGAAAATGGGGGGGTCCCCCGCTACCACTGGGGGATCCCCCATTTTCACTACTAACTCTAGTTGGTGCTCTGATTCCTTCTTCATCTGTATAAATTTTCTTATTTGTTCCATATAATAATTCTACCCTACTTTTTGAGAACAATGTAAAGATTATGAAAGAATGTGTTGCACACATAACTTCGAGTGCTTGGTGAAAAATGTGACCTAAATGACAAGAAATATTTTATAATTCATGGAGTAACAGCAACAAGAACTCTATTAGCATCCTTCTGGAAAAGAGCAATAATATCCTGAGAAGAAGAACTGATAGCGAAGATAATGGAAAATGCAGAAATGGACAAATTAACTTCACTAATGAAAGGACAATTAGAAGAAGATTTTGCAGCCCCATGGACACCATTTTATGATTGGATAAAAAACAAATATAGCGACTTGACTGTAGTAACCATATGAAGACACTATTGTAATGTATTATTAATAACTACAGTTAAATGTTTGTTGAAATGTTATGATGAAAAGATATAGATAAGTAGAACTCTAACTCAAGCAGACATCCTATTTCCCCCCCTGTCCTATTTGAGAAAACCAATAAAAATCTATTAAAAATGTTACCTAAATGCTGCATATTTGTTGTTGTTGTTATTATTTTATTATTCCAATGACAACTACTACTACCGCAACTATCACCTCTGTCATTGCCTCTCAAAACTTACAGATACCTCTTCTGAATGAAACTTTTCAGGCAAGCAAGAAATAAATTATGGCGACGTCGTTTTAAAAAAAATAATTTTCCTTGCAGAGTTAATTTGCAGTCCCAATATACATGTAAATCTTTCTCAGATGGGGCATGTTATAGAGGCTATTTATTGCTTCAGCAAAGCTTTTCCTTTCTTTATTCTGTCACTCTGTGGTGGCTTCTAGATCAAGGGAACGGATACATTTATGATGATGTGGAAATCAGTTTTGCACTTGTAGAATGCAGGTCTCTGAAATTATATTCCTTTTTCATGAATAGAAGGATATATGATTGTGTCAAGTTATATTTTGTTTCTTTATCCATCTCAACATTTCTGTTTCACTTCCTGTTTACATACAATGCAGCGTTTTGTTCCTTTTGCATTTGGATTTTAAATTCCATAATGCATCCCACCCATTAGCAATACAAAGCTGGAGCAAACAGGTATAGTAAACAGTAAGAAATCATTTTAGCACCCGGAACAAAAATTAAAGATGTGTATTTCCTGAATGCTGAAGACAAGTGCATACAAAGTGGGGGTAACAATGTTTTTCTTTGAGTTCAGGCAATGCAGAAATGAAAAGAGACATTTATTACTGAATCACAACCAATGAGAGACCTGAAAGCTTCGCCATGCGAGTCTTCTGCAGATAACATTGCACACATCAATTTCCAGGTGCAGAGAGAGAAGACAGAAGAGGGAAGACTGCCCTTGCTCTCTGGAGGGCCAGTTTGGTATAGCGGTTAAGAACAGCAAGACCCTAATCTGCAGAACTGGGTTTGATTCCCCACTCCTTTGCTTGAAGCCAACTGGGTGACCTTGAGTCAGTCGCAGCTTCTAGGAACTCTCTCAGCCCCACCCACCTCACAGGGGGATTGTGGCAGGGATAATAACAACATACTTTGTAAACTGCTCTTAATAGGCATTAAATTGTCCTGAAGGGCAGTATATAAACCAAATGTTAACATCATCATCATCATCATCATCATCATCATCAACATCATTTATGTCTGATCACCAGCTTCTACAGCACCCTGACCTTATTGGGGGAAAGGTAGTATAAAAAAATTAATAACAAAATAATGTTTTATCGGTATGGGACATTGGTGAGGCAATGAGGGAAAGATGTTAGGGAAGACCTTGGTTTCTACACCCTGTTTGTTGGTTCTGCAGGGCAAATGGGCGACCAGTGTGTGAAACACAATGCTGGATGAGTTGGACTACTGGTCTGATCCATCAGGTCTCTTCTGATGTTCTTCTGATTGCACAGAAGGGACGCAAAGCCATGGTAGAGCTCTTGAAACAGGTAGCAAACCTCTCTTCTCCACCTTCCCAGACATTACTGACTACTCTTAGTGGACCATGAGCTGCACAATACATTCTTCAGCTCTGAATTCAGTTTGGCTAACCAATGGCCCAGACATTGATCCTGTTTGCACTTGGGCCACTGGTCTGATCCAACAGGTCTCTTCTGATGGTTTTCTGAGTCCACAGAAGGGACTCAAAACGTGATAGACAGAGAAGCAGGGCCTAGCCAGGATGTGTTGTTTATTATAACTAAATAATATTGTTTAATTTGGTCTAGAATTTTCTCTAAACCACTTTGGGTCCCTTGGGAGAAAAGGAGCATGGTGATGCCATAATAAATAAGTATAGATAGCAATATTTTACCAAAAATAAGCACCACTAACTACACACAGGGGCATAAGGACTCCTATCTCGTATTTATCTGTTCAGTAAATATATGAACAGGTATGACACCTGTTCCAATTCGCTGTACAGTTTAGATTAGAAGTCTGACATTACTTTATCCATGTAGATAATGATTTGTTATAGGTGGGTGGGTGGAAGTTGAACTGTTCTGTAGAATAAGTAATTTGGTTACCTTGAGCTTGTGGGACCTAATTAGAGCTGCATTCTCAGGAGCTGGGGAAATCAACATAACAGAGGAGATGTGCTTGAATAATGTAGACATTTTGTCATGAATACTGCAGTGGCCCATTTCCATCCAGAGATCTTTTTTGAACATAATCTAGGCACGCTGCAGGCTGAATTGCTTAGATGGCATTGAGAAGGGAGAAGCAGAGAAGTGGGAACAAACACGGCGACAATAGCTTCCCTGATTCAGGAGGGAGTGTCGGAAGGAGTATCAAGTTGCTGCTTTGGACCCATAGTAAGATGTATACGGCTGTAACCTAAAAGAAAGATCATGTCAGGAAGCCGTGGGGACGTTTCCAGATTTATTATTGCCTTTAGATGAGTTGACAATGTATAAAAAGCAGAGACCTGGAAAACAGTAAGCAGAAATTCAGTTTTCAAACATCTTCCAGGATAAGGAGCATAATCCCATGTTCCAACATGTAGACCCAAATGGGTCTCCCATGTTCGATTATGCAGAGCTCAGTATGTTCTCTTCTGGGGAATGGAAGGATGTTCTAATCATACAACACGTCAAAAGCAATCCCTGATCATAGCAGTTTCTTGTCTTCCACCTTTCTGTATCTTCCTACTGTGTGTTTTTCCTTTTATTATTGAGGTATCTAGTCTGCCCAGCAACAGACTATAGTCTCTTTAATATGACAAACAAGCTACAGCTATTAAAACACAACAGCAATGCTCCAAGCTCCTTAGAAGAAGAGTAGAAGATTAGAGAGAGAGAGAGAGAGAGAGAGAGAGAGAAAGATAAAGACCTGAGAGTTTTTAGATATGGGCACAAACAGAAAAAAAAAAACCCACCAAACATGGTGTTCATTGTTTGTTGCCATCCACAAACAACAAACATTGACAAACATGACCTGTTCACAAACATGTTCGTTGTTTGTTATTCATGTGGGCCAGCAGGCTCTCCTCCAGCCATCAAGATTCCTACTGCACTACTCCCAGAAACCCTACCTGAGCAGGCAGCAGGAAATGTACCAATAATACATAATAGCTTGGCCCCAGAGCCTGGCAGCAGCCCTGGAACCTGAAGGGGTAGATCCTTACCGCACCAGTCCCAGAAACCTTACCTGAACAGGCAGCAGGAAAGGTACCAGTAATAAATAATAGCTTGGCCCAGAGCCTGGCAGCAGCCCTGGAACTTGAAGAGGTAGATCCCTATCCCACCACACACAAAGAAAATTCAAGCTCCAATGCACTCTCCCTGTCTCTCTCTCAAAATGCCACCAGCAACTGTCTCTCTCTCACTGTCTGTAAACCCAGAGCTGGGAGCCCCCCTCCCCCTGCTCTTTGCTTCCTTGTAACAAATTTGGAGCTCCACACTTGAAAGGAAGACCTGCCTATCAAGCTAAATTGGGCTTAGATTGGGGTTTCCAGGGCAACAGCAGGAGTTCAGACCGAGTTCAGGCAGTCCCTGCCTCCAGTTGCCAAGGGAATTGATTGCAGGTGGCAGATTGTTTGGCTTGACGAACAGCAACAAACAGCAACGAACGAGGCTTGCAATGACCACCTGTTCCTTTAGAATGGGGCCTCACGAACAGCTTGTTTGCGAACAGTTGATTGGGCTGTTCATGGCTTTTTTTAGTTCGTATTGCTGTTCGTGCCCATCTCTACTCACCAACCGACCTACATTTTATCTGCCCCAATCTTTCTTTCTCTCTTGCTTGCTTGCTTTACTCCTCTGATCTATAAGTCTTAAGAAATATTTAAGCCCCAATCTTCAGATATATTTATTTATTTACTTTCTCCACAGTGGACAAGTAGCCAATTGCATCAATCACTTCTCTTCCATTTTATCCTCACAACAACCCTGTGAGGTAAGTTGGCTAAGAATGTGTAACTGGACCAAAGATGGCAATATTATTGTGGTTTCCTAGCAACAGCTAGTGAGGGCATTTGTTTCTTAAAGCTACAGGTGTTGCTTCTATTATTTTGCTATGATTTAACTCCATAGTGTCATTTTTCTTTCTTTTTTTAAGATTTCAGATTTTTCTGCAAACTTTTCTCATGTGTGTAGAAAGATCAGTCTTGTCTGTTCATGGCTCCATACTCAGGATTCAGGTATCCACAGATTACTCCATGTTGAGAATTAGATATTTGTTACATGATATATTAAGCTCAAACCATTCTGATCTACAAGTCATTAGGATACATAGAAGCATTCTACTGATTTTTATACAACCTTTGGCTTGAGCGCCATTTGAAAAGTATTTGGCTGCTGAATGGATGTCTCTTCATAGTAGTCAATGGTTCATAGCTGCTATTTCTGTTCATTTCTTGTCATCATCTGGCAAAGTATGGCCAATTCCATTTGCAACTCTTGGCTGGCTGTGAGCTTTGATAACTTTGACTGTCATCGTTCTATCAGAGAAAAATATTGTGCGTTAATGTTCAGCAGAATGTAAAACCATGACATGTGAGTGATACGTTCCCATGCAATCGATGTGTGAGAGAACATTTCATCAGTCGGAAAGAAACATTTCAATCACGCTCGTTAGGTATCTGAAGGGAGATATAGAAGCTTTATATGGAGAGATTAAAGAACGGAGGAGGCACATTGGCTGGGTCTCTCTATTTCATTTAGACATAATAGATGGTGCACTCTGTGCTGGCCTAATAAATAACATCGAAGATGGGGAATACACCGCACTCTTATGCAATATAGGAATAGCTTAGCATATTATCCTGGGGGAGGTAAGGCAAGGAATTAACAGAATATTTAAATAGTAACTGAAGGGTAGATAGAAGTTAAAGATTATTTCGTGCCACACCAACACTAGACTTTGCTAAGCAAAATATGATATTCTAAATGACAGGATCATTGTTAGAAAAAATATTTGATTAGTAAAGGCTAAAGTGGTGATATAAATTGAAGATGGCGGTGTTTTTTTAAAAAAATCTGCCTTATTCTTTATCTATGCTTTACTCTTTTTATATTGTTGAGCTGGAGAGTAGGGGTGTGCAAGCCAAAAATTTTCGGCTATAGCCGAAAGTAGAAAGCCGAAAGAAGATTCTCTATCGTTAAAGCCAAAAGCTGAAACAAGAATCTCTTTCGGCTTTCGGCTTTCGGGATTCTTTCGGCATTATTTCGGCATTCTTTCGGCTTTTTTCTAAGGGAAAATGCCTCCGTCTTCCCGGACGTCTGGGGGAGGCATTTTCCCACCGAATAAGCCCAAAATTGGTGGGGACCTTCCTCTAACCCTTCTCTAACAACCACCCAAGTTTCAGAGAGATTGGACTTTGGGGGGCCATGTTATGGCCCCCCAAAGCAGGTCCCCCATCCTCCCATAAGAAAGCGAAGGAGCAGCATATTGTTAGCATGCTGCTGCTAATCTTTCTTCATTATTTCCTATGGGGAAAAAATGAAGAGGCAGGCTTCCTTTGCCAGGGGTGGCATTTTGCATGCAAAATGCCCCCTTACCCTCAGGGGCCCTTCTCCCACCCCTCCTCCCACCCCCCACCAAGGCTCAGCCTGCTCCCACTTGGGGGGGCCATTTCATGGCCTCCCCAAGTAGGTGCTCTAATCTCTACCACTGACAGCTGGGGGAGGCTTGTGTTGCCAGGGGTGGCATTTTGCATGCAAAATGCCCCCCAACCGTCTGGGGCCCTTCTCCCACCCCTCCTCCCACCCCCCACCAAGGCTCAGCCTGCTCCCACTTGGGGGGGCATTTCATGGCCTCCCCAAGTAGGTGCTCTGCTCTCATCTCTACCACTGACAGCTGGGAGAGGCTTGTCTTGCCAGGGGTGGCATTTTGCATGCAAAATGCCCCCCCCAGCCCTCTGGGGCCCTTCTCCCACCCTTCCTCCCACCCCCCACCAAGGCTCAGACTGCTCCCACTAAAGTCCACCCCTTACAGCCCCACACAAACCCAATTCCCCCCCAGCTGCCACACACAGACCCAAATCCCCACATTAGCCCCTCACAGACCCAAATCCACCCCCACCTGCCCCACACCCATAACCCCAGGAACAGGCTGGCAAAGGCCAGCCCTCTCCCTTTGTTCCCTATGCTGGGAACTTCTAAACTCTCTTTCCCTGGGCAATTCTGCACAGCCCAGGGGTGCCACAATGGTGGGCACACTTCTGAGTGCCAGCTGGTCCCTGTGAAAGAGCACATGAACCACAGACACCCTCCCTCAAATTCCCCCACCACCTACAGAGATGGCTGGCCAGCCAGCCCCATTGTTCCCTATGATGGGAACCAACTGCACAACAAAGAATAATGCAAGAACAACACAAAATAAAGTTTTTAAAAAATTATTTTTTCCCTTCCAAAGTACAAGTAGGCAAAGCATTATGACACATTACACCAGCAGTCCCCCCCACAGAAAAATTAAAACAAAACTCACTTAACATCAGAGAATCAGAAAACATGATTCCTGTCAAAAACACTTTATTTCTTGAACAGCTTTAGGCTACACAGCAGGGGGGGAACACCAAAGGGCATGGAAGCAGTATCTTACACAAAAATAACACAACTCACTTCACATTAAAGAATCACCCCAAAAAATTGCTGTCAAAAGCACTTTATTTCTGTAACTGCTTTACGTTACACAGTAGGAAGGCACCACAGAGCAGGAAAGCAGTATACTACACAAAAATAACACAACTCACTTCACATCAGAGAAACACACAAACACAATTGCTGTCAAAAACGGTGAAGTGGGTTGTATCATTTTTTGTAGTACATTGCTATCATGCCCTGTTGTGCCCTCCTACTGTGTAACCTAATGCTGTTCAAGAAATAAAGTGTTTTTGCCAGGAATTGTGTTTTTGTTATTCTCTGATGTTAAACGAGTTGTGTTATTTTTGTGTAAGATACTGCTGACATGCCCTTTGGTGTTCCCCCCTGCTGTGTAACCTAAAGCTGTTCAAGAAATAAAGTGTTTTTGCCAGGAATTGTTTTTGTGATTCTCTGATGTTAAGTGAGTTGTGTTATTTTTGTGTAAGATAGTGCTGCCATGCCCTTTGGTGTTCCCCCCTGCTGTGTAACCTAAAGCTGTTCAAGAAATAAAGTGTTTTTGACAGGAATCATGCTTTGTGATTCTCTGATGTTAAGTGAGTTGTGTTATTTTTCTGTGTGGGGGACTGCTGGTGTAATGTGTCATAATGCTTTGCCTACTTGTACTTTGGAAGGGAGAAAAAAAATTTAAAACTTTATTTTGTGTTGTTCTTGTTTTATTCTTTGTTGTGCAGTTGGTTCCCATCATAGGGAACAATGGGGCTGGCTGGCCAGCCATCTCTGTAGGTGGTGGGGGAATTTGAGGGAGGGTGTCTGTGGTTCAGGTGCTCTTTCACAGGGACCAGCTGGCACTCAGAAGTGTGCCCACCATTGTGGCACCCCTGGGCTGTGCAGAATTGCCCAGGGAAAGAGAGTTTAGAAGTTCCCAGCATAGGGAACAAAGGGAGAGGGCTGGCCTTTGCCAGCCTGTTCCTGGGGTTATGGGTGTGGGGCAGGTGGGGGTGGATTTGGGTCTGTGAGGGGCTAATGTGGGGATTTGGGTCTGTGTGTGGCAGCTGGGGGGGAATTGGGTTTGTGTGGGGCTGTAAGGGGTGGACTTTAGGGGCTGAGAGGACCTACTTGGGGAGGCCATGAAATGCCCCCCTCCAAGTAGGAGCAGTCTGAGCCTTGGTGGGGGGTGGGAGGAAGGGTGAGAGAAGGGCCCCAGAGGGCTGGGGGGCATTTTGCATGCAAAATGCCACCCCTGGAAAGACAAGCCTTCCCCAGCTGTCAGTGGTAGAGAAAAGAGCACCTACTTGGGGAGGCCATGAAATGGCCCCCCCAAGTGGGAGCAGTCTGAGCCTGGGTGGGGGGTGGGGGGAAGGGTGGGAGAAGGGCACCTGAGGGCTTGGGGGCATTTTGCATGCAAAATGCCACCCCTGGCAACACAAGCCTCCCCCAGCTGTCAGTGGTAGAGATTAGAGCACCTACTTGGGGAGGCCATGAAATGGCCCCCCCAAGTGGGAGCAGGCTGAGCCTTGGTGGGGGGTGGGAGGAGGGGTGGGAGAAGGGCCCCTGAGGGTGAGGGGGCATTTTGCATGCAAAATGCCACCCCTGGCAAAGGAAGCCTGCTTCTTCATTTTTTCCCCATAGGAAATAATGAAGAAGATTAGCAGCAGCATGCTAACAATATGCTGCTCCTTCGCTTTCTTATGGGAGGATGGGGGGACCTGCTTTGGGGGGCCATAACATGGCCCCCCAGAGTCCAATCTGTCTGAAACGTGGGTGGTTGTTAGAGAAGGGTTAGAGGAAGGTCCCCACCAATTTTGGGCTTATTCGGTGGGAAAATGCCTCCCCCAGACGTCCAGGAAGACGGAGGCATTTTCCCTTAGAAAAAAGCCGAAAGAAAGCCGAAAGAACCCTGAAACGTTTCGGCTTTTTTCTTTCGGCTACCCGAAACGTTTCGGCATTCCCCGAAACGTTTCGGCATTCCCCGAAAGAAGCCGAAACACTTTTGTTTCGGCATTCTTTCGGCATTCTGAATGCCGAAACGCACATCCCTACTGGAGAGTTAATGAAGAGCCAGTCAACATGCTGGATTTGAGTGTGTCCCCACTGAACTGTGTTACCTTTGGGTAAGCTAATCCACTTCCTGTCTCCTTTGATTAATAAGTTAAAGCAGCAGCATATAAAGCTTTGAATTTTTGCTGCATCTTTTGCCGATCCTTCCTCTCCATTCTTTGGGTGTTATAGTTCCAGTGTTAAGAAAAGAATCAGCCTGGGAGTTCTTGGCTGAAATTTTTCCTCCTTCCCAAATACTCAATCTGCAAATCAGTTTTGTTTATGGGTGGTGGAGAGTGCCCTCAAGTCATAGCTAACTTATGGCAACCCCTCACCTGGGTAGCCCAGGTGAGCCTGATCTCATCAGATCTCAGAAGCAAACCTTTGTTAGTAATTGGATGGGAGATCTCCAACAAAGACCAGGGCTGCAGAGGCAGGGAATGGCAAACCGTTTCTGCTAGTCTCTTGCCATGAAGTCCCCACCAGGAGATGCCATAATTCAGCTGTGACTCGAGGGTAGGATTTAATTTCAATTTTGTTTAAGAGCATACATAAGCCAAGTGATCCAGTAAATTGCCAGCATGAGCTGGCAGTGGCTACCTGGCCAGCCAACCTACTGAACACTACCAATTACATATCCAGACAACCACGAGATACTAGTTGTTTTGAACTGTGGCTCATCAATGCGACTGGATGTAGCAATGCTTGACTCAAGAGACCACACTATTGTAAGCAGGGCATGATTCATTGGCAAATATTTTATTCCTGAAATATCAATAATAATAAACATAGTAATAATAACAACAACAACATTCAATCTATACACTGCCCTTCAGGATAACTTAATGCCACACTGAGAGTGGTTTACAAAGTATGTTATTATTATCCCCACAACACCCTGTGAAGTGGGTGGGGCTGAGAGAGCTCTGAGAGAGCTGTGAATGACCCAAGGTCACCCAGCTGGCTTCAAGTAGAGGAGTAAGGAATCAAACCTGGCTCTCCAGATTAGAGTCCTGCTGCTTTTTACACCAAACATCGGGGAAAGGAAGATGTAAGGTGTTAACATATACCAAAGAAATAGCATTCAAAAGTAAATTTGTTCTATGATTAAGCGTCTAGCATAATCATTCTTCTTCAGTGTTTTATTTATGTATTTATAGTCCACCTTTCTCACTGAGTCTCAAGGTGGATTATATAGTGTAAGATTAGTACAATCAACATCAAGGACATTTCTGTAAACCTTGCCATAGGTAAAGAAATACAAGTTTACAAAGACATAGTGTTAGCAAGAATCTAATACAGACTACCTGCAAAGAGCTCAGATTGCCATATATGCCCTCCCCCCCATTCCAACTGTATCCTCTGAATAAAACTGTGGGTTCTGCTGATAGAGAGTGTTTGGTCCAAGTCCGTTCATTGTTCTTGAAAACGTGAAGCTGCCTTATACAATTAGACCATTGGTCTACCACAGTCTGACAGGCAGTGGTTCTCTAGGTTCTCAGTCAGTAGGAGGCCATTCAGATTATCTGCTACCTTATCCTTTTAACTGACAATACCGGGAATTGAACTGTTGGGACTTTCTGGATGCAAAGCAGTTGCTTTACCATTGAGTCATAAATTTTCTGGTAACATGAAAAGAAGCCCTGACCAGGATAGCCCATATGAACCTGATCTCATCAGATCTTAGTAGCTAAGCAAGGTTGGCCTTGGTTAGTAATTGGATGGGAGACCTGCAATGAAAACCAGGGTTGCACAGGTACGCGATGGCAAATCAACTCTGTTAATCTCTTGCCCTGAAAACCCCACCAGGTGCTACCATATGTCAGCTATGACTTGAAGGCCCTCTCCACTTCAACATGAAAAGAAAAAGGGAAACTTTCAAGATGATATTGTCATTTCCTACAACAATGTTGATCACCGAGAGATCCAAGCAGTGCTTGCTTAGGAAGGAATCAAATAGCTGCCCTTGCTTACATAGGATTGGATGAAGCAGGCATTTTCACTCACTCTCCCCAACACAGATCCTTTTTACTGGACCCAACCCATGTGGCATTTGACTATGAAGTTCCCACCGTCATCCACATAGTCTTCCTTGGTGCATTCCTAATCATTGAAGCCCATCAGTGGGCTTCGAAGGGTGTCACTCTATTTAGTCACTCTTCATACATATATCAGGAGAATAAAAGAACCCACATACCTCTAAAGAGTAACATGAATTATTTGTGGATTTTAAAAGTTGAAGCTTAAACTACAAAAATGACATGCATCGTTGACCTGATAGTTCTGCCTCATATTTTGCTTTTCAAAAGTAATAATACTTATATACAAGGAAGGTACTAAGGGAAATGGAAGATGAGGAAATCGAAAAGAAAAGATGCAACCTAAGTTAAATGATTTTGACCTCAGCAATCAACAAAGCCAAAGAGGCATACTTTCTCATACATTCAATTATTAAGAATTTAGTGTTCGGTCAGACCTAATCTTTCACAGGTCTGTCAGGACTGGCAAGTTTCAGGTAGTTGCTCACCTATAAAATGTATGTGAGGTAGATATATGAAGCTGTAAAGCATATCTGAAAACCTTTTTGACATCAGAAAATTTCTTTTATCTGGCCAAAGTGAAATACTGCATGCCAATAACGCTGTCACTTAGCAATTGTTCCTACTGGAATTCAATTTTAATACGGTAGCGGGGGCAGGGAGAGAGAGAAAAGAATGTGACAAACTACATTTCATTTCAGTGTTAGTGTTGATGAAAAACTTTCTTTGGGTGATTGACATGACTTGCTTTTGATTGGAACGCTTCCAAATTTCCCTTCAGATGAATTCCTGCCCCTCATGGAATGGTGGTGATGCATTTCAGTTGTACATTTTTTCAAATAAACAAACCAAGTGGGCTCTAGATGAAACATGAATTCTCCCTGGAATGTAAAATGACTAAACTGAGTCTATCATACTTTGGTCACATCATGAGAAGACAAAATCCAATGGAAAAGACAATAATGCTAGGAAAAGTTGAAGGAAGTAGGAAAACATTAAATGAATTGACTCAGTAATAGAAGCCAGGGCCTCCAATTTTCAAGACCTGAGCAAGGATGTTAATGATAGGATATTTTGTATGTCATTAATTCATAGGTTCACTATAAGTCCAAAACAACTTGATAACACATAGCACACAACACATTTTTCAAGCTTGCATTTCCAAATGAAAGAGGAGGAAAGAGAAGGGCAAAGACTAAGAGCTAAACTACAAGGGATGAATTACACAAGAATGGTCACATGGAGAGAGTCACAACGTTAGCCGGGAAGCCGTGTTTTAAAAGAAAAATTGGAAGGTTTTGTCAATTTCCCATCTCTACAGAGCCAGCAAAGATCTCTCTTCTCTTTGCCTCCCAAAGGCTCTATTAGTTTCACCTCCCCTTCTAGGAGGTGAAGAGGAAATAAACAAACTCTCTGAGGAGTTATCTTTGCTGCTCTGTAGAGAGGGGGAATTGACAGAGCTCTCCAATCTTTCTTTTAAAACTTGGCTTCCAGGCTAACATTGCGACTCCCTTTACGTGAGCATCCTCGTATAATTCGTCTCTTGTAGTTTAGCTCTAAGAAAAATTGATGACTTGCTTATATTTCAAACCCAGATTAATAATGTTACCTTTGGAGGGATTCAACTGCACATTCCGTAAGCACACACTACCCACAATGCTCTCAATGTGCACGTTAGCATTTTGTCTGCTACAGAAACGTGCATATTTTAAAGCTTCAGTATTCACACATGGATTACTACTTTTTTCCAGGATATGGGAACATATGTCTGAAAAGATCCACATTTTCCTATTCATACAAAATGGTGACAATGTTTACTGGGAGCACAAGCTCCTGCACAGTTGGACATCAACAAAGGCCTAATTCCTTCTGTGCAAGGCAAAAGACACTAAAACGAGGCCATCAAGTTTCGTCTCAGGGCCAAGCTAGACATACAGGTTTTTAGAGATGGATTTGTGTTCCCCAGACCCAACTTAGGTTTCCATAGCCATACAACAGTTAAAAAGTAAATATTTGTTTAAAAAATAAAGGAGAGCCCAAATGACCTCAGAATGCCTCTGCAAGGGAAAGAGGGGTCTCCCCAAAGCTGCTGTGTAGCTGCAGGGAATGTCTAGCTTGGCTAGGGTTGTCAACCTCCAGGTGGTGGCTGGAGATCTCTCAGAACTGCACCTGATCTCCAGGCCACAGAGATCAGCAGTTTCTCTGGAGAAAATGGCTGCTTTGGAGGGTAGATTCTATGGCATTATACCCCACTAAGGCCCCTCCAGTCCCCAAACTCCACTCTTTCCAGGCTCCACCCCCAAAATCTCCAGGAATTTCCCAACCTGGACCTGGCAACCCTAAGCTTGGCTTTCAGATTATCTCTTCCCACTGTGACTCCCCCCTCTCTTTTTTTGTAGGGCTAACAGTGGGTTAGCTGTGCCTGGGAATCCCATGAAGAACTGGGCTCCAATTCACAGGGATTTGTGCCTAGCTTCCAAACTGGGGAACCTGGAACATCTCCAATTCCAAATCTATGACCATTTTCACATGTCCCTGTAACCCTCTGGAAAATCGTGCAAAACTCACAGAACAGAACGTCCTCCTAGCGCGATTTCCTGTCATGATCCCATTTAATGGGGTGATGACATCAGAAACCACAGCATCACATGGGATCATGATGGGAAATTGTGCTAGGAAGACGATTCATGCCGTGAGTTTTGCATGATTTTCCGGCGGTTACAGGCATGTGAAAACGGCCTATGTCAATTATGATTCTACATCACAGGGCTTTTTGATAGAGAGGGGCCATTTTCACACGCCTGAAAATGCCTCTGGAAATCACACAAAATTCATAGCGCCATTTCCCATTTAATGGCATGATGATGTCAGAATTTGTGCCATTAAATGGGAAATTGTGCTATGAAGATGCCGTCGTGCCGTGATTTTTGTGTGATTTTCTGAAGGTTTTAGGCATGTGAAAATAGCCAGGGTTTAAACTACTTTTCAAAAGATACGTTTTAAGCTCTATCATGAAGTGTCTTCTCAGACAAGTGCACATAAGGGCTTGTACAGTATCGCTCTTTTAACAATATTTATTGATTGCATTTTATCCTCTCCTCCTTTTGCTATCATACCAATCTTGCAAGACTAGTTAGCCTGAGAGATATTAACCCTCTTAGGGCCAAGCTACACATGACGAATGACACTTGAACGGCAAGTGGATTGAGTGGAGGGCAAGTGAACAGGGAGAAATACACTTGCCATTCAAGTGTCATTCATCATGTGTAGCTTGGCCCAGAGTATCATAGCTGAGTGGGGATTTAATTCCATTCTTCTTAGCTCTCATCTGACATGGGCTGAAAAAAAAATTGACACATACTGTCACACACGGTCTATTCAGGGTTAGGGTTGCCAGGGAATATGCTGGAGCTGGGGTTTCCAGATTGCCAGAGGGTGTGATCGGTGTTCCTGGAGTGATGACATCACTTCTGGGTTATAATGTCATTGCACCAGGGATGCCAATCACCCACACACCCAGTTCACCAGGCATTTTGTCTTGCTGCCCAGTTGATAGACAGTAGGCAATGGGAGCTGGAGCAAGAGATTCTCCTTCCCTGTGGGAAAGCAGTAAGGCTATCCAAGGTAGTAATAACAATAGCGATAGCGATAGCGATAGCGATAGCGATAGATAGCGATAGCGATAGCAATAGCAATAGCAATCTATTTATATACCACCCTTCAGAACAACTTAATGCCCATTCAGAATGATTTATAAAGTATGCCATTATCATCCCCACAACAAAACACCCTGTGAGGTCCAGACTAGCCCAAGGTCACCCAGCTGGCTTCAATCAGAGGAGTGGGGAATCAAACCCAGCTCTCCAGATTACAGTCCCGTGCTCTTAACCACTATACCAAACTGGCTCTCTTGCCATCACTTGAAGTTCCTTTCCTTTTTTGCCTTAGTATACCTTAGGGAATAATCATATAGGGTGGTTGTTAATAAAACTGAGCTCTAGATGTAGAGACTGATTTAAGAAATTGTTATATTTAAATTTGAATTTTTCAACTTTAATTATACTAAGCCAAGAAAATAAGACCAAAATGCCACAGTAACTCTAATTACTTACCCTGTGCGCATTGTGTTTACATACAGCAGTCTCTCTATTTCTGTTACATTTGCATCTGCCATATAAACTTCCCTTGTCTGCTCCATTAAGCCAATCTTTCCGGTTCCTTTTTCCTTAACATTTCCTTCATTGTCTCCTCTTCAACTGCTTGCACCTTAAGCAGGTCTATTCAGAAGCCTGCTCAGTGTATTCAATGGGGCTTACTTCCAGGAAATTGCACTCCAACTATCCTAAATGAACTTTCCACAATCCTAGAAGTTTTACATTTTTGCCAGTTAGGTGCACAGTTTCCCAATTTGACCAATCCTAGGCAAGCCAAGCAGTATCCATACTCTTTCAGTTCCTGCTTCTAAACTCATGCTCTGAGTTTCTTTTTTCTTTTTTACTTTACTGTTTGTATTTTAACTAAAGCTCTCATTCTGTCACAAAGACCAGTAGGGAATACTGGTAAAAAGTGTCTGCCATGGTAGTATCAATAAGAAATACATGTTTCTGAAACTCTTTTGATAATCTAACTATTTGTTTCAATAATCAGATCTGTCCTACTTTGGGTGCTTGATGCTGATTTTTAGTCCCACCCTCGTTTTTCTGTTTAATATAAAGGGTTGCTAGTGAAAAGGGAAGAAATGGTCCCATTTGATCATCAAAAAAGGAGACTGTATTGAGGTTCATAGGATATGCATGGACAAAAGATATGTGGGCTTTTTTTCTGGGAAAAGAGGTGGTGGAACTCAGTGGGTTACCCTCGGAGAAAATGGTCACATGGCTGGTGGCCCCACCCCCTGATCTCCAGACAGGGGGGAGTTTAGATTGCCCACCGTGTCACTCGGCGGCACATAGGGCAATCTAAACTCCCCTCTGTCTGGAGATCAGGGGGCGGGGCCACCAGCCATGTGACCATTTTCAAGAGGTTCCGGAACTCCGTTCCACTGTGTTCTAACTGAAAAAAAAGCCCTGAATGAGACTGACTAAAAACATTGGCTGGATCCAATCCAAGAACCTTCAGAACGAACACTTGTAGTCTTTACTGTTATTTCCTATATGACATCATCCTGAGGAAACATATCTTTGTAAACTCATTCACACTTCCAATTCATTACCTTAGAAGCTGTTGTTATTTTTTAACAATACTAATCACTTAAAACCTTTTAACAACCTGGTACCTATTTTTCTAAGAATTGTAACAACACAACATTCACATCCTCCATTTCACCAGGGACTATATATTCCATTTGGAACTTCTGTTTTAATTTTGCTTATGTGTCTTCTCATAATGTACTTAATTTTTTAAAGTGCCTCACTGTAACTTGCATGGCCCTGCATTATTTCTATAAATAACTGGCATCCGGTAAGTCTGTTTGCACAGTATGTTTTTTTTTTCTGTAAACATGGTCAGATAATGTCATGAAAGCTTTTCCAAGATTGCCCAGGGGTAAATACTACATTAGTCATTGTTTATTCTACCAAGCCCAGAAAGGAGGACTTATCAAGCAAAGGTAATAATAAAGAGACATTTTTAAAAATATCGTTAATTAACAGGACAATATGAAGCAGAGTAAAATCCTTGAAAGCCCATTGACTTCATGCACTTAGAAGGCTACAACTCTGCAGCAGGTGAGAGAGTACCTTTCCTCAGTATTACATATGTGATCAATATGATATGTGGACTTTTGATTAAAAGTACAACACTAAGTCCAATGACAAGCTGACACAGCTCCAGATCACAGTTGAGATGATGCATTACTGAGATCCAAAAGCTACCAAAGGCATCCAAAGTCGCATCGACATTCAGTTCACAAAATTAAAAACATCAACGTGATCAGCTATAGGGTGAGCCAGTAAAGAGAAGGGCTCTATTAGAATGGAGCAAGGAATATCTCGATAAGACAGATGCTAGCTTTGCATCTTGGATCAGTAATTGCCCAGTGGAAAGGAATGAAGTGACACAGCTGCAGGCAAGGGGAATGCAAGAAGGCAGACAATTTAAGATAGCCTTAGGGACTCCTTGGCCCCAAGGATCTGTACAAACTCCAAAGAACGAATGACATAGTTTGCAAGCATAACTTTCTAGAATCATAGCTTCCAAGTTGCCAGATGAAGAGGAGGAGGAGGAGGAAGAGCAGCAGCAGCAGTGATGGTGGTGGTGATGGTATGCACATTTTATTGTGCATATTGATAATGCTACAAAAAAAAATCACTGTGCATAAAACTTTACAGAGCAACTAAGAGACATTGCTACCTTAAAGAGCCTATGGTTTGAAATTTGTCAGAGGGTAGTAAGAGAGAAAGAGAAGGCTTACAGGGAAGGACTCAGTTCTGTTTCACATGAAGCTACATTTCAGTAAAAAAAACAATGGATTAAGCAAAAGGTTTTGAGAAAAGGAGAAAGAATTCATACATCTTCTGGATTTTCCTGAGTGTAGAAAAAAGGAAAATCCAAGAAATTAATGGCTACAATTGCCCCATGTTCAAATGTGTATGTATTCCTCCAAAGAGCTGTGACTTCATATGAAGTTGGATACAACTCAAGAACTGTGGATTTCCCATGTTTCCTTCCCCCAAGCAACCATTTTTGAATTTTTTGAGGGAAGAGGGAGGAGAAATATTACCCTCTTTCCCCTTCCCAATGCATCCTTTGGATCCCCATGGCCTGGCCCCATGAGTGTCCCTGTAACCCTGGGAATAAAATTTCCCAAGACTGGAAATACTATCTATAAAAAGAGAAACACAGGGAATATTTGTGGTTATCAGTACCTCTGCTAACAGTTGATTGGCTCTAACCATGGAAGAGAGCTTCAGGTACCAGAGCAAAAGGACAAAGTTTAATTTCACAAAGACTGACTGATATAGAGTTCCAAAATAATGAAGCAATGGCTCCTATAAAGTATAGTATCCTAAAAAGGCAACCATATTACTCAGTGCCATCATACCTGTCAGATATCATGTATGAGAGGTACAGATGAGCCTTTTCAAGAGTGCATTTTGACACACTTCCCTCTATAGTTTTATATGGTAGATTCTGTCACCTACCATTACAGCAGTGTTGTTGTCCCTGCTCTGAAAACGTGGTTGAGTTAGTTGTACATATCTTGCTGCATTGTCAGTTTTGCCAAAAAGAAAGAACTCTTTTGATTATTCCACTTCTCACTAGGTTTAAGCCTTTGAAATATTTTATGAATTTTAAGACCAAAACTCTGTGGGAATATCTCTTAGAAGACACTCAGAAATCTGTCTCATATGCGGTAGCTAAATTCTGTTCACAAGCAATTCGGAAACAAAAATCCTTGATTGATGGAATTTTGAATTAGTGTACCCTTTAAAAGATTTTAGATGTACAGTTTGATTTTATAACTTGTAACTTTTTTTAAAAAAAAATGTATTTTAAATTTCAACCTTCGGTGTTTATTTTGTAACGGCTGGTCGTATGACCATAATAAATTGAATTGAATTGAAAGGACAAAGTTATTTAAGAGATAAGGAGAACTTCAAATGATTGTAGGTGCAAGATTTTGAGGAATGAAATTTACAGAGAGATATATTGGATTATCAAGACAGAGAGTTAAAGGAGCGAGGCTGTTGAGGGATTTGACGGCAAGGAGCCAAAGTTTGGGGTGAATATGAGTGTGGACAGCGAGACGGAATAAGGATTTGCCCCCCCCCCCCAGTTGGAAGAATGAGACAGACACAGAGCATTGGAATTAAGGGCTGCTTTATTAAACACAACATCAACACTAAACTGTGGCAAAGACAAACTAGGCGGTACAGGTCAAGACACAGGGTCAACTCTGACCTCTGCCTTGACCTGTTTGGGCAAGCCCCGCTGACCCGGGCATAATCCATTCATGGAATGGCCTCGGCCCGGCCGGCCAGGCAAAGGGTTCCCCTCTCAAGCTCCTAAAGCCTCAGCCATACAGCATGAGGGAAGGACTTGCACCTGGGGTTCCCTGGAGGCAGTCTGCCCAGGTGGTGGTAGCCATGAAGCATTACCATCCCTCCTGAGAGACCCCATTTCCCCACCGATGGGGAATTGCCAAAGGGTTGCTCACCGGCCCGCTCCCTATTTCCCAACTTTCTCCTGCTGGGGGAAGCCTACAAGGCACCACTCCTAAAACACCTCAAACCTCTGCTTCAGTACAAGGTAGGAAAAAAACCTGTTCTCCACATGGCCAGTTGGGGAAACAGGAAAAAATTCCTACCTGGCTCAAATAAAGCAACCGGCTAATCCTGCACTGAAACAGGGAGAGGAGGGTGGGCCAATCGCTCGGAGCAACTGAGCCTGAAGGGGGCGGAGATGCCACTACCGGCTCTGACTCCACCCCCCAAGGCAAGGACCCGGATGGCCGGGAAAAGCTCCTGTCTCCTCCTCCTGCCGAGGAGGCAAACTTCGGCCCTACGGCCAAAACCGCTGCGCGGCTGCCGTGTATGGCCGCATCATGAAGGGGTCCAAATGGTCATGTGAGTTAAGAAGCAGTTCACATGGTCTGAACAATAAGATAAGTGATTTTTTTTTTAACGGAACCATTCTGGCTAAAGGTGAGAAGGTCCATGGACTTCCAGAGAAAAGGTTGTAATAATCAAGGTGAGAGATATCATCACATGAAACTCAGTTTTCAGTGAGGAGATGGACAGGAAGGCTCTCATTTTGTCAATGAAAGCTGAAGGAAAATCTAAATCAGCTAAAATTTTATTAATGGGGCAAAACAGTTTGAATTGATATTCAGGATAAACTAGATGTATGACCAATTTTGTAAGCAGTGTAAAAAAGTTACAAAATTCTGTACAGGCTAAGCTTAACAACTGCCTGCCTGCTAATCCTCCCTTGAAGAATTCCCCCAGACTTGTATGAATTTGCATTTCCACAGTTACCTTGCTGATCATTGGAATTAGGAGGTATGCATTTAAAAAGGTATTATTTGGATTTGGGTATCAGGAATACCAAATATATTCATAGATCCAGAGGAGTTAGCTGTGTTAGTCTGTAGTAGCAAAATAGTAAAGAGTCCAGTAGCATCTTTAAAACTAACCAACTTTCTTGTAGCATATGATCTGACGAAGAGAGCTGTGGTTCTTGAAAGCTTATGCTACAATAAAGTTGGTTAGTCTTAGTGCTACTGGACTCTTTACATATATATTCAGTATTCTTGCTGATTGGGTCCAAAACTACTAGTATAGTATTCAGATCTGTGTTTTATCCGGAATCCGAATATATTGGGCTTAATTATTCTCTATGAGGAAAGCTATCTGGATGGCTGGAGGAGGATTTTTTGCGAAAACTCCACCAAAATTGTAAGGAAGTAGTCCTTCCTGTCCACTCCAGAGCCGCTCTTTCCCTTACCCAACCCAACACCATGTTGACCCCTCTGCCCCCAAAAAACAGGAAGAAAAAAATGAGTCTATGGGCCAAGCTACACATGACGAATGACACTTGAACGGCAAGTGTATTTCTCCCTGTTCGCTTGCCCTCCACTCAATCCACTTGCCATTCAAGTGTCATTCGTCATGTGTAGCTTGGCCCTCTGACTCTCAAACTAGGTAGATGGTCCACCAGGCAGGCAGACAAGTAGGCAGACAGGCAGCAGTTCCTCAAGTCATCCTCCAGGCAGGCAACAGCAATAGTCCAAAAGTATCCCAAAGACAGTTCTAATCGAAAAAGGCAGAATCCCAGAGCAGCCATAGGCTAAGAGCACTCCCAGCACACTCTCCAGAAACCTCCAGAAGACTCAAAATGGAGTCTTCATTGAGCCACGGCTGCTTTCATGTTCTTGCAAGAATTTGAAAAGGTTCTCCCATCAAAGATTGGCCAGACAACTAGAGCTCCTCCATTCATTGATAATTCATTAACTCACTCCTCCTCCCTCCTGCCTCATTGTCCCCTTTCTCCTCCTGCCTGGGGGAAAAAAGGCCAGGAAAGTACACAAGGGAGATGCTAACCACTAACCAGCTTTAAAATGGCCAGCGTGGTGGTGATTCCCACATAAACCTGAATAATTGGAGTATATTCAGGAATCCAATATTCAGTATACTCAAATATATCTGTTTAGACTGGACAGCAGCAGGAAAAGAGGAAGACCCAAAACGAGGTGGCTTGACTCAATAAAAGAAGCCGCATCCTCCAGTTTGCAGGATCTGAGTAGGTCTGTTAGAGAGAGAATGTTTTGGAGGTCTTTCATTCATAGGGTCGCCATAGGTCGGAAACAACTTGACAGCACATAACACACACACGTACATCTGGATAGATTCGGGTATACCAAATATATTGCATAATACAGGTAAGGTGTTATTAGGGTATATATTTAGATGAGGAATACCAAAACACCTAATTGGAATATTTAAGGTAATACACAACAGAAACAGTGAACTTTCAGTTGTCTGGAAAAATCGAAAGAAGCATTACTTTTCTGCACTTTCTCTCAATACACTTTTGTATCCTGCCATAAGAAAGGGATGCCCATATCTCCTTGCTGGATGATGCATATTTTCAAACCACATGGGCAAGACATTTCAATTTCCTCCTTCAGCTGTGACCGAGAAGCATGGAGGTATAGGAAGCATGAATCACTCCTGCTTTCTCTCTTGCTATTTCCTTTGAACACCCAAGGCAGCCATCAAATTGTTTTGCAAGCTTAGCTTTACATAGCTGTAGGTGCATAAAAATGATGTCTTGAACATTAAGGTTGATGAAATGTCATGAACCTTTGAAAATCGTCATGTTCCGCTAAATGAAGGTGTGGAAACCTTGTGGTAGGTTTGTGTTTCCATCCATTTCCGTAACATTTTTTTGGTGTGTTGCTCTGTTTTAATGTTCATTGCGGGTTTTAAAAGACTTCCACAGCCAGTTAATTGCCCTCAATCTACACACTATTGGCTTATTCGCAACCGATCAAAGGCAATATACGACACCTAAGTTAAGTTGTGTCATGTTCACTCTCCTCTTCTCATGACTACAATTTCTCCCATCCAGTTTGAAAAGTCAATTAGACTGATGAAAAACAATCAGGGCCTTAATTGGATGAATTTCAATTGCACTTCATGGCCACTGATGGCAACTAAGATCTCATTTAAACCTGGCTACAGGTTTGTTTAAAAAGTTTTGCAGGAAAATGGTAGGGACGACTGGAGAATAACTAGGGTATTAATTTGTGTACTAAAGTGTCACTTGGCTTTTAATTATACCGAAACCCACATTTTCCACTCTCTAACTCTCTAAATTAGAAACTGAATGCAAACCACCTCTCCAAATTACCCATACTGAATAGAGACAATTATCATATGTAAACATACCTGGAAATGCAGTTTTTCTTCCTTGGTTATCATGGCTCAGAATTTGTTCATGTCAGTGATCTCTATTGTGTGGTTTGAACTTACAGGTTTTTCTCACAACTTTTTAAAAAGAAGGGTTTTTTTTATGAAGAAGTAGAAATTAATTATACTGCTGCCTTCACAAGCGATGGGTTGGACTGAGGGCAGCACTTCCACAAATGCAAGGATGTCTTCCTCCACAGCATAATTTTTGAGGCTCTGACTTGCTGTACCCACCCAAAATACCCCCTAGATCTTGCTCCTAGAGGACCCAGGTCCTAACCCAATGAGTTTATAATTGAATTTGTCATTGCTACCCTAGTTGATAGTACACAGGCTTGGGTACTAAGGGCCACTTTATTGAAGCAACAACATGAACAGTTAACAAGGCAATGGGGGGCTAATTAACGGTACAAGTCAAGCCAGTGGTCCCTCTGGGACCTCCTCCTTGAACCTTTCTGGGCAAAACCCACTGCCTTGGGTGCAAGCCATCCATGAGGCATGGTTTGGGCCTGGCTGACCAGGTGAAATCGCCCCTCCCTTAAAGCTCCAAACACCCCCAAGCTATGAAGCCTTAGGGAAGGACTTGTCTGGGAGGTCCCATCAGGCAGTCTGCCCTCACAGCTGGGCCGTGAAGCCACAGCTGCTCCTGACACACACCAATTCCCCACATATGACCAATGGGGAGATGCCAAGGGTTCTCACCATCCTGCTCTCCTCTCCCAAACTCTAACCTGCTGGTGACCTAATTAATGTGGCTCCACCAATCCAATTATCACAACTTTTGTGTGTAGAGCAAGGTAGGCAACCCCCCCCTCATCCAGCCCAATTTGATGAAGAGAGGAAAAATTCCTACATGGCCCCTGAAATGATGACCCGTAAAGCCTGCTCTACTACAGGGTGTGGAGGGTGGGCCAAATATGAGGCACAGAATGAGATGCTGATGGGTGGTGCATGCTTTAACATGCTAAGCTCCACCCACCTTGTAAGTGCTTATGCCCAAGAAGGGGGGGCTGCCCCTTCTCCTTCCAGGGCAGCAAATTATGGCACCCCACTGTAACGGCAGTTGACCAAGGATGGAGATTGTCACTTTGCCACACTGCTGAATTCCCTTTGAGTCAAGCATCCCACTGTCTGACATTCTAGTCACTATACAATCCTGAATCTCTTATTGTACGAGCACCCTCAAATAAGGACATAACTCACCCATGTGCTGGTTAACTGTTTTATTAACGGTTGAGCTACCTCAATGAAGCATCCCTTAATTAGTTCAAGTTCCTGTTAACAAACAGCCTGCCTTGGGCTTTTCTGGGCAAGCCATAATTTGACCATCATTACCACTTTAATAATGCCTGAAGAGTCCTGGCCTGGACAGCCCAGGCAATTCAATCTCTTCAGATCTCAGAAGCTAAGCAGGGTTGGCCTTGGTAAGTAATTGGATGGGAGACCTCTGATGAAGAACAGGGTTGCAGAGTCAGGCAATGGCAAATATTTGTCTCCTGCCTTGAAAACCCCACCAGGGGTCACCATAAGTCAGCTATGACTTGACACCACTTTCCACCCCCAATGGCTAAATCACATCAGTAACATACCTCCCACTCTAAACTTGAAAGTGAATTTCTACCAGGATTTGGGTAAATACACCTTAGCTTCAACCTTGGTCCAGTAACATCCCCATAGCCTTTGCTAGTTCAAGCCTGCACATAAAACAGTGCCAAGAGATGTTATGCCTCATATCATCCCTACAGCATACTGCTCAAGCAACTATGGACTCAAGCGATACAATTAACCGTGAAAGGCATCCTCTCTCCAAGCCACCCTGACCCTTAAGCTTGTAATAGACTAGCTTGGAAATGATCCTTCATATTTGGATATCTTGCAGTATTTGCCAGTCATTCCTGCCTATACTGTAGCAACTCCCACAGTTCCTGCCATCAGTTCTCATAGCCTAACCAGTTGAAAGGCCAGGTCTAATTAAAGGATACCACCACTCCAGATACTGTAGAGAAGGCAAAAAAGTCCCCTTCCAGGCCGAACAAAGGCTAACGAAATTCCCACTTAGAGGTGACCAACTAATTTCATATTGGGTTGGATCCCATGACGTTCATCCACCAAGCCTTCTTCTATCAGGGAGCTATGTATTAATTCAGATGTTTATATTTTACTTTTCTCCACAATGCGGACTCAAAATGGCTTATAATATTGTCACTCTTCCCTCCATTCTACCCTAACAACAACCCTTTGTGGTACGTTATATTGTGAGAAAGTGGCTGGCCCAAGATCATCCAGTGATCTTCCATGACAGAGTGGGGATTCAAATCTGGGTCTCCCAGATCCTAGCCCAGCACTCTAACCACTACACTAAGCTGAATCTCCTTGAAGGTGTTGGCACCTAAGAGCTTCAGACGTCTTTCTTTTAAAGTCAGTATTCATGGGTTCTGGGCCCAGGATCCTGTTGGCAGAGTGCCTTGTACAGCGATAGCCATGCACTACTGCTTAAGTTTAAAGAAAAGTTTATTTAGGAACTTACATGCTTAGGTAGTGAAGAGGAGAGATAGAGACAGTGGCCGTTTCCACATGGCTAACCTTGTTCTGGAAAACTGAAATCTCACTAGAAATTGCGAGAGAAAACGCTGTAATCACACGAAATCGCGCATGAAGACGCAATAACAGTGTCTTCTCGCGCAACTTCGCACACAATTTCACTGTTTTCTGGAACAAGGTAAGTCGTGTGGAAACGGCCAGTGTTTAGCTATCTAGCTAAGGGCCAAGCTACACATGACGAATGACACTTGAACAGCAAGTGTATTTCTCCCTGTTCACTTGCCCTCCACTCAATCCACTTGCCGTTCAAGTGTCATTCGTCATGTGTAGCTTGGCCCTGAGAGAGAGAGAGAGAGAGAGAGAGAGAGAGAGAGAGAGAGAGAGAGAGAGAGAGAGAGTACTTAGAAGAAGTAGGTTATAGCCCTGAGAGTACCAATCAGGAAACAAGACAAGGAAGGGACACTGAAAGAAAGAGAAGTACTGTTCTCATACTCCTGACTAATCCTTGTTGCCTCCTGGTGGATTTTCTTCTCTTTATCTTCGTACATTCAGCATTGCTGCTTGCAACAGAAGGAAGCAAAGAAACACATTCCCCCATCAGAGGAGGCCTTTCTTCATCACAAAAACTAGTTCTTTTTTGGAAGAAGCTTATATCCTTGGAAAGAAGACTCAGTACAAATGTGTTATAGGCTCAAACCCTTTATCTACATAGAGGGTTGGTGGGCCAACAGACAGAGCTTAAGTAGCTCCTCAAGCCCTGGTCCCAATTGGCTGTTCCACAATCCAGTATATTGTAGTGGTTACAGTGTCAGACTCGGATCTGGAAGAACCAAGTTTGAAACCACACTCTGCCAAGGAAGTTTACTGGCTAACTTTCTCACACACTCTTGGCCCAACCTACATTACATGATTGTTTTGAGGATAAAAATGGATAAGGGAAGAATGCTGCATGCCAGTTTGGAGACACAAGTGGGGACTGACTGACTGACTGAATGAATGAGCTAAGAGCCAATAGTGTTCTCTTGTTTTGGGGACTGAAGCAAAGTGGCACCTGTGCCAAAGTTTTAAAAAATCTGCTCCCCTACAACAGGATTATTTTCTTTGACTTTCTTTCCCAATTGCCTTCACTCGTGGCATGATGAATCAGTATATTTAAGAGGCAGTGTGTTAAGCCAATTACCCAGCAAATTTGCTATTAAAAAAACTGACAGTGAAATAAATGCATAAATCAAAAAGCTACTGGCTTGGATCCAAAGACTTCTTTCCAGACATATGAGGAGGAATCTCTGATTTTCACTCTTTGAATTTACTTTTCCCCAAAGCTATATCACACCATCCTGGAAAGTCCACCATAGGGCTAGATGTAGTAGCAAGTGACTCACTATGCTTGGGCAGAAAAGGTGTTAGGTTTGGGAGATACTGATCCTATGGATCTGTCTCAAGCTCCAGGCACAACTGCCATTAGGGGTGTGTGATTTGGGATTTGTGTTCTGGCTAAATAGCTGTATTTAGGCCATCGGGCATAAGATGGCTATGCTGGATCACACTGGAGATCTGGGAAGCTGGACTCTGTGGGACCAGATTATTTGGCTGCAGGCAGCTGCAGCAGAAAGGCAGAGCAGCAGCAGGCAGATAGCAAGAGGGCAGCAGAGTGAAGTGGAGGCAAACACCATGCCACAGTAGGAGAGCAGCAAAAGGTTGGTGGGGAACAGGAGGCAACAGGCAGAGTGGGTTTTTCCCATCCCTTCTCACCCCTCCACCCCCACCTGATCTGCAAAAGAAACCTTCAAGTTGCTGTCAGCCATTTTTTCAACTCTGCAGCTCCAGCGAGCCTCACCCCCCACCCTTGCTTCAGTTTGGGATTCTCTAGTTTGATATTGGGAGTCTCTGGTTTGACATTGATTCCTTTGCTTCACTTTAGTTCTGTTCTGTTGTTGGCTCAGCTTCCATTTTGATTAGCTTGTGGCCTGGGGTTGCCTTTGCCTGGAAAGCCTTGGAAATGTTTCCCTGCATAGGAAATAATGGAGACTTAGGGTGGGGTAGCTTGTTCAGGGACCCATAGAATTGGACCCCGGGGTGCAATCTTCTTGGAATTTGGCTGGTCTTTAGTGGACATGAAGGAGTAGGTTTCCTGCAAATTTGGTGGAGTTTTGTTTCAAAAATGCCCCCAGTCCCCCTGAGGAGTTTTCTATATAGAGAATAATGGCTGGACAAATTCAGGATTCTCTAACCAGATTACAGAATCTGGCGTGGATTTCAGGTTTTGTTTTTTGTTTTCTGTCCGTTATCTCTGAAACCCAGACCTAGATCTCCTGACTTTGGGGGAGGGGTGACCCCCTAACTATCACTAGGTAACCTTGGACTAGTTACAGACATTCAGCCCAACTCATAGCCCCATGGCACAGAGTGGTACTGCAGCTCAAGCTCTGTTCACGACCTGAGTTTTATCCCGGTGGAAGCCGGGTTCAGGTAGTGGGCTCAAGGTTGACTCAGCCTTCCATCCTTATGAGGTCGGTAAAATGAGTACCCAGTTTCCTGGGGGTAAAGTGTAGATGACTGGGGAAGGCAATGACAAACCACCCCGTAAAAAGTCTGCCAAAAAAAGTTGTGGTGCAACGTCCCCCCATGGGTCATTAATGATGCGGTGCTTGCACAGGGGACTACCTTTACCTTTTACATAGCATTTATGTTCATCATCATCTATATTATTATTAGAAAAAAAATTACCACATTAGTGCCCCTTTAAGAAATGTGAGAGTGATTTTACTGATACCACAAAACAATTGAACATCAAGAACAGCAAATATCAAAACCCAAACTAATTTGATTTTATTTGCTTATATATGGCATGAATAAGTACAGATTTACAAATCCTAGCATGTAAATTTATCATCTTATATTACAAGGATAAATCATGTGTGCAAATCATGCATCAACATCGTAAAATGAGCTACTAATGCAATAAAAAATAAGGTATTCTAAAGTTGAATAAGGGGCACTACAAACTGGGATGCACAGAAGATCGAAGAAAACAAGATTGCAATGCAAACTTTTACCCTGAGTGGACTTATTATTTGCTCCTGATCCAAGCTCCTCACTGAACAGCATTGATATATCGGCTCAAAGCCTGACCAGAACACCATGCTGATAAGCTTTGATCCTGCATGGCAGGTTTTTCCTTTGTGCTTGTGGTAGCTTTCACCCCCTTGCCCAGTTGATGAGCTAATAGTATAATCTGAAGCAGAGTAACCCCTTCCTGTCCATTGAAATTGCAGAAAGGGCATGTCTCAAAACAACTGTTGACTGAACATCTTTGTCGAACACCATCTTCACCATTTGGTGTAGGCACAGCCCTGGTTTGTTGATCCACAGAAGTAATTTTACAGAAGTAAAGGAGCAGTAAATCCCCATTGTGAGAACTGAATGTTGTGGACAGTTCTTCAGAATCATGCAGCCGCTTCTCCTCCTTCCACATTATATTACTCCATCTTGATTACCATGATCAAATATGATGTTTGCAATGCCTTTTCTGTATCTTTGTAATAGAAAGGATGCAGAAGACTGATTCAATTTGGGGGACAAAAATTTGCCGGAAAGTTGCTTCTGTAGAAAAGTGTACATACTTGAGCTCCGACAATGTCACTCAATGTAGGGCGGGGGAAAAGAAAATCATCTTTTGCATTAAATATATAGTTTGTGTGACATTTGTGCTGATTGACTTTGAGTTTGGATTGCAATAAATTATCCCAGCAGCTTTAAAGACACAGGAATGTACCCAACATTTGCAGCACATCAGAACAAACTTTGATGTATCAGACTTCATTTTCTTCAGCATGCTGTTTCTAGCAGTGGCCGCTCAGATAAAATTTGGGGCACACTCAAACAAGATAGGATAGGGGAGGCAGTCATACCTGACTGGTCCCAGATAATCCTATTGGGGTATACAAATATGAACTTTTTTGTCTCTTTTTATTTTTGTACCATGTTTATCCCCCTCCCCCCTTTGGAATGAAGAGACAGACACAAGGCTTGGGTATAAATTCTGGCTATTTATTGACCAACATTAAACTTAATAACGGCAAGGACATCACTAGTGGTACAGGTCAGGACCAAGGGATCACCCTGGACTTCCTCCCCGACCTGTCTGGGTGAGTGACCCCTGCCCCAGGTGCAAGCCATCCATGTGAATGGTTGTAACCCTGCTGGCTAGGCGAATGGTTCCCCCCTAAAGCTCCATACACCCCAGCCATGAAGCCCGAGGGAAGGACTTGTTCAGAGGGTCCTACAGGCAGTCTGCCCTCTCAGCTGGCAGCTACACAGCCCATCAGCTGATCCCTGACAGACCTCTATTCCCCACCAATGGGGAGGTGCCACCTGGTGCTCACCAGCCCGCTCTGTCTACCCAAATCTAACCTGCTAGGGACCTAGCTTACAGTTCCACCACTCCAAATACCACTCCTACAAGGTAGTACAAGGAAGGTGAAAAACATCTCTTCCCTGTGCCAATTTTGGAAAAGGAGAAAAAAATCCTACCTGGCCCTGGTAACCAGCAACCAGCTAATCCTGTACTACCATAGGGTGCGGTGGGTGGGCCGAGCTTTCAAAGCTGACTGAGCCCTACAGAGGTGGAGCCACCCTTTATAGGGCCAGGCCCCACCTCCCAAAGCCTGGATGCCCAGGAATATAAGGCTGTCTCTCTCTCCGTGCAGTGAGGCAAAAAGTGGCCCCCAGCCTAAGCATGTTTCACATGCAGCTGGGTGTGCCATCTTGTTGCAGCCGTTTTCATGAGCTGCTGCTTAAATGGGGCTATTCTTCCTACAATTAAGATGAAAATTTCAATGAAAGACTTTGTTACAAGCTTTGCACATTGATGAATCCTGGTCTCCTGTTGGAGAAAAAGATGTCCAGAACAGTGAAAACTCAAGACACAAGTACATGGGTTAAGCCAAGTTTATTGAACTGATCTGCAGCATAACCTAACTCAACTTCCCCAACTCATGCAGATCACCTCAAGTAGTCCCAAAAAAGCTGCGTTATTAACAGAAGCCCTGGCTCAAAACTCCACACACCTATCCCACTGTCCCTAGCTTCTCATTGTGCATAACTCTGTCCTAAGAGATGCTGAGTGTTACTACTCCCCCCTTCCCAGCCATAGAACATCTAGGGCTCAGAGAAAGGCTGCCTGGCAAAAAGGGAGCCCACTTCCCCCACACTCTGGGCCGCCCAGCCCATAGGCAGCTGGTTAGAGTAAACTCCTTAGATCATTGGAAGCTTCAGGTTACTCTCCAAATTAATGACCTATCTTATTTGACTCCAGCATATCTACGAGACCACCTCTCGCCCTATGTTCACCAGAGGACACCTAGATCAATGGATAAACATCTCTTGGTGGTCCCCAGCCTCAAAGAGAGCTGCCTTGCTTCAACCAGGACCCAGGCCTTCTTAGCCCTGCCTCCCGCCTGGTGGAACTATCTGTCTGTGGAGACCTAGGCTCAGCAGGACTTTCCACTGAGATGTTCCACCAGGCATATGGTGGTTGAGGTGAGTGGTCCATGAAGCTGGCCACCTGTCATGGGAGGATTTACCCCCTCTTCTGTCAACATCTAATAGTTGGCTATCCAGCTCCACAGATTGCTGTTTGGGTTGTGCAATATATGTGCTTTTGTCTTTTAGAAATTGTTTTATATATTTATTGATGTTTTTATTTGGTTTTAAAGTAATATGTTTATGTATTTTATATATGTTGTATTCCACTCTAATATTGTTTGTGGGGAGAGCAGATTAGAAATATAATAAATAATAATAATCCACACATGCCTGCCACAAGATGGGCTAGCCTAGCTTTGCTCCCTAACAAACAGTTTCCAGCTCCAATTCCAGGTTTTGTCACTCACATTTAAAACCATTTGTGTCCTGATGCCTACATATTTGAAGGACCAAATCTCCCTCCGTATTCTAGTGAGACAGCTGCATTCTTTCCAGCAAGGTCCACTGCCAGTATCCCTCTTATCCATTGTTCTGCAGTTGTCTTGGCACTGTTTTTTTCAGCGGCTGCCCTACGCCTATGGAACAGCCTCCCAGAAGCAGCTAGGGTGGCTCTACTTGCCTGGCTTTCCATTGAGGCTGTAAGACAGAGTTACTCAGGAGAGCTTTGGGTGCAGCCTGGGCAAAGGGGAACACCCTACTGGAAGGGGCACAAGCGGTTCTTGTATGTTATGTGCCATCAAGTCACCTCCGACCTATGGTGACTCTATGAAAGAAAGACCTCCAAAACTTCTTAAATTGCTTAGATCTTGCAAGGGGTTCTTAAATTAGTTTTAATGGCTTTATATCCATTGTTCTAACATTTATCAACTTGCATTTATATTTTTGTTACCTGCCTTGGGTCTTAAGAAAGGAAGGTATATAAATAAATAATGCTGGTGCTCCCAAATCTTTCTTTCACAGCATTTTTATTACATTTATACATCATTCTCTAATGTTCATATTCCAAGAGACTTCATATTGATGATAGCCCCTGTCGGAACGAGCTGAAAATATCTATGCAACGTCTAACTTATCCGTATGATAATCTAATTAGCAATTCTTAGACATTCACGTTTTAATGGTGAAATCTATTTAAACAGGAAGAGAAGCAATCTTGGAATAACACAAGAAGATGCTAGAGGATGTTTGTCTTCGCTCTTCTGCTGTTGCCAAACGGCATGGACAAAATATGTCCATACCATCTGCACAAATCCTATTGGCAAGAAAAGAATGTGATTTCCATACCATGTTGAAGTTGAATAGTGTGGTTTATACTGAGGAACTATCAGATAATTCAAAGTTGCCCCCCCCCCAGTCGAAATGAAAGGCAGATAAAAGCTTGGGATAAAAGCTTGGGATAAAATTGGGTCGCTTTATTGATTACAACATAACTTGTCACTATGGCAAGAGTTCTAACTAACTAGCAGTACAGGTCAAGTGCTGGGGTCGCTGCGAACCTCCGCCTTGACCTGTCTGGGTGAGCCCCCACTGCCCCAGGAGTGAGCCATCCAATGAATGGCTGTACCCAGTGGCCAGGCAAATGGTTCCCCCTCCAAGCCTGTAGCACCTCGCCGTACAGCAGGAGGGCCTTACTTGTATAGGGGAGCCATGCAGCAGTCTGCCAGCCTGGTGCCAATCAATCAGTTTCCTAGGCAATGGGGGTTGGGCTTTCTGCAGACCTTCTGCTGACCCGGAGGTGACCTTCTGCTGACCCAGAAGTGACCCAGAAGTTATTTGCTGGCCCAGAAGTGACATTTTCATGAACCAAAACAAACCGATTCATAAACCAGGGCAGGCTCGTGAAAGTTCATGGTTCATGGTTCGTGAAATGTGATGAACCACAAACTGCATGGTTCATTTTTTTCCTGGGTTGTGCCCATCTCTACTTGCCACTGGATAGAGGAAAGTACCACCTTGGCACCTACTAATGTCCCTTTGCCATCCAGGGCAGGCATTCATGTTCCAAATCTATCTGCCTCTTTCAAGGGTGTTTTACACTCATGGGGGGGGCACCTTGGAATACCCTCCTCCCTGTGATTTCAACCAGAAGGATCCTTCCTTCCTTTACACAGAGGTTGTGTGCCAAAGCAGCCAGGCAAGAAATACAAAAAAACCCCAGGAATTTAACATAATGCATGGCAGGGAAGTCACAAAAAGGGAACAATGAAATATAAACACTAATGTTTCTAACTGCATCTATTACTATTCTAACACTTACCTCCCTCTCCTTGAAGACAGTAAGGGATATAACCCAAACCTGGCTTTTCCATGCCAGCCTCTAGCAACTAACTTAAAAACCAACTTTCCCCCCACACTGACACCAGAGCTCTATGCTGGTAGAATCCTCATTGGCCATGCCAAGCTGTCTGCTTGATGCGCCAATATAAGAGCAGGGCTAACATGAGAGCAATCCTTTGCCTATTATCTAACTATCCAGAAGACTATAACCATTAAAAAAGACACCTGCGCCCAAATTTGGGGAGTTCTTTGGTTCAGTTTAAATGTGGTACAAGGGGGGTGAGCTTTATAAATTATGTTATACTGTAAGTCAAAATCATGGTGGACTAGGAAGTTCAAGAAACCAATGAACTTGGATAGTAAATGTCAATATTGACACCTATTTTTCAGGATTGTTTAAAAAAAATCTTAACACTAGTTTTGTACCTCTACTTTGACTGTAAATGCATATTCATTTCTGATGTTTTGTTGTTGAGTTTACAGAGGTGGTATTTGTTCAATGGAGCGCCCTTTCATCAAAGAGGTCTTACATTATTGTTTCTCATTCTCTCTTTGTCATGCAAATAGGGCATGCATACCCAGCAAGGCTTGCCAGCACGAAACAAAACATATTGTTTTCTTCAGAGGAACAGCTGAAGTAAGGTATTCTTTGAAAAAGCAGTAATTCAGAAGCACTTTTTTGAGGCATGGGGGAGAATTTAAAAGAATAGATGCTAAACTACTCAGAAGAAAGGTCTGAGTGATTTGCAAAGTGAGTGCTCCAGAATTCATAAAGTAGAGAAATGCAACAGTTTGGAACTAGAAGGGTGTGATTAGAGGGAGAAACATCTGAGATGAAGGATAAAATATAGTAAGCCACGGAGGAAAAGAGAAAGTAATTTTGTTGTGTTACTGAGGCCAAGCCCTGACCTGGATAGCCTGGGTGACCCTGATCATGTCAGATCTCAGAAGCTAAGCAGGGTCGGCCTTGGTTAGTCATTGGACGGGAGACCTCCAACGAAGACCAGGGTTGCAGAAGCAGGTAATGGCAAACCACCTCTGTTAGTCCCTTTCCATGAAAACCCTACCAGGGGTCACCATAAGTCAGCTATGACTTGAGGGCACTCTCAACAACAACTGAGGCCCGAACTGGATGCTCCAACATTCACAGGCCCAACCAGAGGACACCATTTTTTTAAAAGAGAATTTGGGATCATTTAAATGCTGCAAATCCTATGACAGAATAGGACCAAACAATCTGGTTGTCTGTAACCACATATGCCTTCTCAAGCAGCAAAACAGCTCCACCATATCTCCTCCCTGTATCTCCTGCCAGGTGCAAGCAACCCTCATTATAAATTTCATTTAACAGGTTTCAGGGCTTAACAATAAAGCCTAATTGCCAAACATTGCTCATCTTTCTTTGTTGCTTCCAGGTTTGCTTAGGGTTTTCAGATCTGCTAAGGGCTCACAACATCCATATGGGGCCTGGAGTTCATCTGAAATTATAACTGATCTCCAGACTACATCCATCAGTTCCCCTGGATAAAATGGCAGCTTAAGGGAGAAGGCTCTATGGGCTCTATGGGCTACACATGACGAATGACACTTGAACAGCAAGTGTATTTCTCCCTGTTCACTTGCCCTCCACTCAATCCACTTGCCGTTCAAGTGTCATTCGTCATGTGTAGCTTGGCCCTCAGTTCTACCTTTGATTCTAGGGGAAATCAATCCCCAAATCCCCCCCTCCACAGGCACCACGTACAAACCTCCAGGAATTGCCCAGGCTGGAGTTGGCAACCCTAAATATGCTCCCAGGGTGGGATTCCTTCCTGAGTTCCTTAGCCCTTCTCTTAAGCTCGCCCTTCTCCTATACTTCCTTCTAGTATTAACAAACTAAACGATCTTCTTCTAATCCCACCTGCCTCTGCTTTTGAACTACTTCCTCCAGGCCACACCAACATTCTGGCTGTCTAATCCTGAATAGACATTTTCTCCAAAGTTGGCCTTTGCTCCTGAGCAAGCAAGTGCTAGCAAGCTTTTCACCTTGGTTAGAGGCCTGACTTGAAGCTACCTGCACTTTACAGCTGAGCTGCTGCTTCTTTTTGGACTGCTCCTTTGCTCTTTTCTCTCTAGGATTGCAACTAGAAATGGGCATGAACCAAAATATGAACCAAAGTTTGTGACGAACCAGGCCAGTTTGTGATTTGTGAACCAGCGGTTCGTCAGAGCCCATTTCTGACTAACCGCGATGAACTTTAGGCTGGTTCATTTGTTTCATTTTTTGGTTCGTCACTGCAGACAGCCTGGTGCCGATCAATCAGTTTCCTAGGGAACAAGGGATGGACTTCCTGCAGACCTTCTGCTGATCTGGAAGTGGTCTTCTGCTGGCCCGGAAGTGACCTTCTGCTGGCCTGGATGTGACATTTTTATGAACCAAACAAACCGGTTTGTGAACCAGGGCAGGTTTGTGAAAGTTCGTGTTTCGTGGTTCATGAAATGTGACAAACCACGAACCACACGGTTCAGTTTTTTCCCGGTTCATGCCCATCTCTAGTTGCAACTCCAGCGTGGGAAATTCCTGGAGATTTGGGGACAGTGCTTGGAGAGGGTGCAGTTTAGTCATCATTCTTCTATATCCAATTTGTATTTACATCGTGCTTTGCTCAAATGCCTATACAGTAACTTTAAACAGAAAAGGATTCAGGAGTACAATTTAAAGATATAGTTCAAATCAGGACAAATGTTTGATGACAGGTTTTTTTTTAATCCTCTCACATTATCTAAACAGTCTCTGAATTACAAAAAAAAAATGTCTAGGGGTGCCTATGAATTAAGTATAGATCATCATCGCATAGTAACCTTTGATAGTTCTCATTAAAACTGCAACAGCAGAATCTGTTAAGTGTCTCTTGAGAGATATTATGTGTAAATGCAGAAATTAAAAAATGAATATTGAATGATCCTATTGAGAAATTAAAGCCATTCAATTGTGTTAATGGCAGTAGAATATCAGATCTATGTTTTTTCATCTGTTTCCCTAAAAGGAAAATGAAAAATCAGAGCGTAATTTACCACTTTCATGGAGTGAATCCAAGCCATACCAATTGTGAGTAATGCTTCTCATGCAAATTTACAATAGCCCCAACAATAGACACGAAGTCCTTGATGTGAATGGCTTTGTTCCATTTCATACAGCTGATGTTGCAAAAGAGAAGCAGAACATGCTCGGCCTGGCATATTTCTGAATTTTCTTCTCTTGATCTACATTTTTGTGCATTGTAGTACTCCTCCCCAACATTGAAGCATGGCAGGGTATATTCTGTGTATTAATGATGCGTATGCATGCATTGCGCAGAAAGATCCAAAGTGGTGAACTGGTTAGAGTGTTGGACTAGGATCTGGGAGACCCAGGTTTGAATCCCTGCTGTGACCTGGAAGCTTGTTGGGCAACCTTTGGCCAATCACTCTCCATCAGTCTAACCTGTTTGACTGGATTGTTGTTATGAGGACAAGAGAGGAGAACAATGTTGTAAACTGCTGTGGCTCCCCATTGGGGATAAAAGCAGGGTATAAATATATATTATAAAATGTGCCTGGGAATCCTCAGGGTGCCGCACAGCCCTTCAGTCTCCTCCCATATTGCATGGCTTGATAATTAAACATTCACAGCAAACCACAGTCCAAAAACAAACAAACAAACCATGGAAAATCTGTGATTAGAATCTTACAAGTTGGGCACCCACAGGGACTTGCATCTTATTTTTCCCTCCCGTATTTTTTCCTTTTTCCCTCCTCCTGGCAGCCCCCCTACAATCTGCTCCTTCCCTGCTTCCTTCTCTCATTTTCACCTACCAGCCAACCACAATGGGAGAAATCATTCTCTTTTACCCTCACAGCTACCCTGTGTGGTAGGTTAGGCTGAGAATATATAACAAGCCTAAGGTTACCCAATGGGCTTCCATGGCTGAATAGGGATTCGTTCCTGGGTCTCCCAGCTCCTAGTCTGAAACTCTAAGCACTACACCAAAATGGTAATTGTAAGGTGGGTGCTATTGAACAAAAGCAAGCAGCTTGGCCTCAGTGAGTCATGCAAGTTGTGTGGTGTCAATTTTCATGGTGGTTGCTGCCAGCCCTGGCATCAATGAGTCCTTCCTCAGAGGTCAAAACAGTTCTGGATAGGGCCCTCTCCTCCTCTCCCTTCCTATTTCCTGACAGAAACAAAGGCTTGAAGGCTAACATTACTGCTGTGGTTGCCTAGCAAAGGCCATGATGACCATTGAGTTTCTTAAAGGTACAGATGTTCTGTTTTTTGGAGGTTAACCCCACAATATACTTGCATATTTTTCCGCAAACCTGGGAGTTTTTTTTTGGGGGGGGGGTGTAGACAGATATATCTTGTCTGTCCGTGGCAACAGTTTCTGCATTTAAGTATCCACTGATTTGGTCATACTGAGAAACAGATAGGTTGATGCAGTTCGTGATGTGATGCTGAGAGTGGAGGTGTAGGAATGGAGAAATTCAAGTTCCATTTGCCTTTCAGACACCAGCCTCACTAGGGACTTTCGGCCAATTACTCTCTTTCAGCAGAATTTTACATCACAGAATTTGTATGATAACACAGATTGGGGAGAACCTTATAGGCTACTCTGAGCTCTTAGGAGGAGGGGCATGATAAAAATGTAATAGATAAAATAAATAATATAACAATTCAATTAAAACTTATTTTGCTATTTATATTCTATGTTTGTTTATTTATTTATTTAACTTATATACCATCATATAACTTATATATCTCCACCATATTTAGTGCTCTAGGCAGTTTACATCTTTTATCTTGCTTTTCTTTTTCTCACCAGTTGGACCCAAAACAGCGTATATTTCATTTTCCTCCACTTAACGCTCTCTGTTCAGTGGCACCTTAGAGACCCATAAGCTTTTCAGGGCATATTCTTTAATGAGTCAAAGCTCCCTTCTTCAGATGCAGGGAGGATTGGAGATCCCTGGACTTTATATCCCAGGCAGGAGACAGGAAGAAAGAAACAAAGAAGGGAGTCGGGATGTAAAGACATAATGCAGCTTTATTAAAGCAGAAAGTAGCATCGGTAGCAGTGAGATAGGAAGCCTATGTCTCTATTCAGCCCGCCACCTGGGGTGGGGGGAGTCACTGTTCTTTATATATAAGGAACTTGTAAATGAACTCAAGTTCAGCAATCTCACATTGTAATTTGCCCTTGAAGATTGTTTGTGAACAGCCACTTTTAGGTCAGCAATGGAATGTCCAGGAAGATTAAAATGTTCTCCCTGAAACTACTGGAGATATCTGTTAGCTAGCACAGCAACGTTGCACAGTCAGCAAAACGCACAAAGCAAACACGCTTGATGCATGTATATTGCAAAAAAAGATACAACTTATTTTGATTGAGGGAGATTCACATCCAATTTGCAATAGAAAGGTGCTAGAGATGTAATCTAAAGCATACCTTCCCCCTATCATAGGTGGCTAGCTAATACAGCTTCATGTCTGTGGATGCTTACATATCTGGGTATGTCCCTGGTGTGGTCTTACAGGACAGACTGACAAAGACATCTTGTCTGTTGCAAAGAAGGGGGAGAGAAAGAAGACAAAAGGCACAAGAAAAGAAAGAGGAGACAGAGAGAAGCTCCTGTCTTTGTCAAGGAGAGGCATCCTATTCAGTAAGAAGATAACGCATACACATCATCTGGTTCTAGTGGAAAGATAAATATACTGCCCCCCCGCCCAATGTCCATGCATGCGGAGTCACCTTTACTCCAATAACAACTGGCTCAGGGTCACCCAGTGAGCTTGCATGCTAGTGTAGAGATTTGGAATGGGTCTCTCTCCAACACTCAGACCACTACAGAAGGCATAAGCTGTATTCATCCTGCTGTCTCTCTGCTGTTCCCATTGACTGTGGCTGTAAATGGAAGCAAGGAGAGAAGGTCAAATGACTTTCTTGAAATGGGGAGACAAACGGCAAAGCATCTCCTCCATGAATCTCCACAGCAACGAGGCCAGGCCTTGGGGTGAATTCAAATGCACACTCCTTGACATGTGACTGTGCCACTTCAGATTCCCTGTGGCAAGTCTTATGAAAACACTTCGGCTTCCCTCAAAATTCCTCAGATAGTTTGCCAGAAGAGGAACCCATAACATTTTGCTTCACTTTTCCCCTTAGGTGACATTTCAGTTGAAGCTCTAATAATGGATAACTCTTTCACATCACATCAGTGTATTAAATTAAAAAGAAATTCAGAGAGGCTGGGACGTGACAAGAAATAACTAACCAGAATAGCAACTTCACACTCATGGGGGGGGGGGGGGAATCTAACCTTCTCCTTGATTGCATAAGACTAGTCTCTAGCAGTGTTGATAAAAACTGTGTTTGAAACCCTTCAGTTTTTTGGCCTATGGACCTGATTCTCAGCCTGCCAGGGAGAAATTATTACAAAGAGATTTGTGTGAGCATTATTGGATGCTTCTCAGTGTTGAACTGGTTCCAGGTGATTACCCAATTATGAGTCCAAAAGTGGCAATTCTTCAATCCTCACTCACGGATGTAGCTGTACAGCGTATGGACAACTTGTCAAGACCTCAAAAGGAGCAGTGTTTCTAAGCACAAATGCCTTTTGGCTGGCCTGTCCAGTAATACACCTTACAAAAACACTACCGGTTGCCACAAAAAGATCTGATGCGGACTAAAGAGACTCTCTTGCATCTGCAAAATATTTCTAATCTGTAGTGGTTCTATTTGCATGTTAATGAGTGTGAAGGCCAGATGCCACTAATTACAACGTACCCACTCGGTCCAAAATACCACAACGAAATGCTTGTGAGCAGACCTCTTAATTCCATTATGCAAATTCTACTTAAGAAGTACAGAAATTCCAAAGAGTGGCATCCCATGGCAATGCATTGGCAGGAGGTAAATTAATAAATATATTCATGGGATAGAAATTAAAAAATTATTATTATTCAACACCAGATTAATCATGCCTGAATAAATATGGAAGGCATCCAAATGTCTTCACGGTGTCATATGCAATAGAATTAGAATTTCCAGTAACTTGAGAAAGTATATTACTGAGTATTTCCAGAAATAATCAATCAGATAGTTAAACTGATGTGGAGTCTTTGAATATTAATTTCATGAAACTTTCTAAGGGGGGAAAAAACCACTAATATTGTAATTTCAGCTGGTATAAACTGGCACTTGTCCAGTAAATTCAACAGATTTATTTCTTTTAAATACATTGAATTTTAAATATAACTTTACTTAATTAGCTAAATAACTATTAAATGAATGAAGTAGCTACTGAATATATAGGTCCAAAGAGTAATTTCAGAGTTGACTGATAAAAAATTAATGATCATGAATGAATTACTCTATTGATTTATCCCAGAAGTCCAAGTGTGTTTCGTGGCTGAAGCATTGAGGAAAAAACCATTGGTGGAACATCACCAAAGATATTGTAAATGTGCAAGTGAATGCCAATGTATATAAGCACCTTATATTTTCCAGGGGAAAAAATCAAGAAATTAACTCCACTGACTGAGTCTGTGCACACTGAATCATGCATGTACCCTATTTGACTTTTAACAAGCTGAGCTGGATGTTCAATGATATCAGGAAATGAAGCATTCTTTTCCTCCATCCTCACCCCATATTCTCTGTCATACATCAAGTTCTACCGAGACATTGCTCCAAATGACTATTTTTTCCCATCTCTTTTCCCTTTAAAATTGAGACTCATTGGGCTTCAACTATTACTTGTTTGTCTTTTTGTGAATAACATGGTTCCAGCCCCTGCACTCTACTCACAGAGGTCTGAAGGGTGAACAACCCAAAGTGGTGAAAAGTGAAGTCTCTATAGCTCACATGACAGTATATTTCCCAGAGCTCCTTCTACCTGGAGCCAGGTTTGCAAGCTTGGCCCTGTGACTAGATTACTCCTTGCTGTGTCTTGCCTTTATCTGAAGATTTTATTTTCTTCTTTGGCAATCTGAGAAGGAGGCTACGCCCCTGAAATTTGTGGTCGAAATGTGGAATAATAAAAGCAAGAGAAGGAAGCTATTTTCCAAGGGGACTTTCCCTATCTGAGAAAACCAAATTTGGAGTCCTGTTCAACCTTGGAAGCTTCTTGGGTAACCTCTCACATCCTCACCTATCTCACAGAAGGATAAAATGGAGGAGGGTGTAATGGAGGGTGGAAGAATGATGATTAAGCTACATTGGGTCCCCATTGGAGAGAAAAGTGGGATTTAAATATGTGGGGATGTGAACTAGGATTTTCTGGGCCAGCCATTAAAGCACACTGCATCTTTACTGATGAAATATTGGAGCAGCTTCTAAGGGATTATGAGATTCTGAAGCTGCATCTACACATGTCAATGATATATTTAAGTCTGAGGGCCAAGCTACACGTGACGAATGACTCTTGAACAGCAAGTGTATTTCTCCCTGTTCACTTGCTCTCCACTCAATCCACTTGCCGTTCAAGTGTCATTCGTCACGTGTAGCTTGGCCCTCAGTGAGGCCACATCTGTTGATACATAAATCCAGAGACTGGGGTCATTGACAGACATGACATATCTTTGTAAAAACCTGAGAAAAACCTCAGTTTTGCAGAAAATCAGAAATCTAAAAACAAAACAAAACATGGGTTAACCTCTCCCCCCCATGTAAAAAACATTGCCTATAGTTTTAAGAAATGAATGTTCTCAATGGCTGTTGCTAGGCAACTACTACAGTATTGCCAGCATTCAAGCCTTGGTTTCTTTCAGTAAAAGGCAAGGGGAGCAGATAGGGCCTTTTCTCAGGGCCATTTTGGCCTTTGAGGAAGGAATCATTGGGTCCAGGTCTGGCAGCAACCATTAAGCTTTCATGACTCAGGCAGGTCCAGCTACTTGCTACTATAGAACAGCAGCCAAAGCAAGAAAGCCAGTGTGTTGTAGTAGTTAGAGTTTCAGATTAGGATTTGGGAGACCCATATTTGAATCCCTACTCTGCTGTGGAAGCACAATGGGTGAACTTATGCCAGTCACAAGCTCCCAGCCTAACAAACCTCTCAGGGTAGTTGTGAGGATAAAATGGAGGGCAGGAGAATGATGTAAGCAGCCTTGGATCCCCACTGTGGGAAAAGTTGGGGTATAAATGAAGTAAAGAAATAATAAATGAAATATTGCTGGAGATAGAGGCAGATAAAAGGTAGATGGTGGATGAGAAGGAGAGAAGGAGAGGGGAGAAGATATGGGAGCTGCCAGGAGGAGGCAAAGAGGAAATAGTGGGGAGGGCATATTGGAGGAAATGAGATGCCCCCATGCAAGTCCTTGTGTGTCTCCCATTTGTATTATCCTATTGTCACATTGTAGCTTTTGTTCTCCACTGGATCAACTTTAAATTTTCTATTAATGGAAGAGGAGGCATAATTTCTGGCAATTTCCTCTTTCTACTGCAGACCCTAGATTTGCTCCTCATTTGATTCTTGGGGATCCTCTGTCTCCCAAGAGCAGCATTTTGGGCAGGTCAGTGGGGAGGAAGGTAGTTGGGGGCAAGAGGGTAGTTGGAGGACAATTTAATCTGGATCCACCCCCCTATGTAGATGAGACAATCCACTTGCAAATGATTGTGATCACCTAATAATGGTTTAATGGTAGAAAAGAGCAAAAGTCCAGCAGCACCTACAAGACTAACAAAATTTGTAGTAGGGTAGGAGCTTCTTCAGATGATTTAATGCCTTATGATATGCAGATGTAGGGTGAAGGGGGGGTTCTCTCTTGACCTTTGAGAAAGCCAGTGTGGTATCATCTTCTGTGTACATGACTGTTTCATAGCTCAGGCCATTTGCAGGCTACAGCTGGTGCCCGATTAGTAGAAATAAAGGGGAAAGACTGAGACAGGCCAAATTGGCATGATGTGCTTTGTAAATAAGAGTGGTAGAAGGCTTTCCATGTCCTTTCATTTGGTGGCTGCCTTTGAATATGATTCTCTGGGTTTAGAAAATGAGCTGCTCAGCCAAATCATTTTCCTGACCTTGCCAAAAAGAGAGCTCAGGAAAAGAGGCCAGCTCCATCTGGTCCTTCCTTATGTTACAGACAGTGAATGATAATTTTTTTAAGCCTCACTCAGGCATTGAAGAATTCCATTCCTGAGAGGCAAAGATATGAAGAAGTACATAACTCACTATGAAATATCTCACTCGAACTATATCAAGAAACAGAACTTGAGAAAGAGGACAGGAAGGCATAAGCCATTGCTCAGCTCTCATGGACATTTCTTATGTGCCCAAGGTAATTTCAATCTACACTAGACATAGGCATGAACAGAAAAAAAACTGAACATGGTGTTCGTTGTTCGTTGCCATCCATGAACAACGAACATTGACAAACATGACCTGTTCACGAACATGTTTGTTGTTTGTGGGGGCCAGCAGGCCCTCCTCCAGCCGTCAAGATCCCTACCACACCACTCCCAGAAACCCTACCTGAGCAGGCAGCAGGTAGGAAACCCTACCTGAGCTAGCAGCAGGAAAGGTACCAGTAATAAATAATAGCTTGGCCCAGAGCATGGCAGCAGCCCTGAACCGTGAAGAGGTAGATCCCTATTGCACCACACACAAAGAAAATTCAAGCTCCAATGCACTCTCTCAATCAAAACGCCAATAGCAACTGTCTCTCTCCCTCTCCACTGTCTGCAAAGTCAGAGCTGGGAGTCGCCCCCCCCCCCGCTCTTTGCTCCCTTGTTGTAACAAATTTGGAGCTCCACACTTGAAAGGAAGACCTGCCTATCAAGCTAAATTGGGCTTAGATTGGGGTTTCCAGGGCAGCAGCAGGAGTTCAGATAGAGTTCAGACAATCCCTGCCTACATTTCCAAAGGGAATTGATTGCAGGTGCCAGACTGTCTGGCTTGACAAACAGCAACGAACAGCAACGAACAAGGCTTGCAACAACCACCTGTTCATTTAGAATGGGGGCTCATGAACAGCTTGTTCGCAAACAGCTGATTGAGCTGTTCATGGCTTTTTTTGTGCCCATCTCTTATCTCCACTTTGGGGTTAGGAAGGAATTGGGCTGTTTGTGCCCATCTCCGATCTCCACTTTGGGGTCAAGAAGGAATTTTCCTCCAGGCCAGATTGGCAGGGAATCCTGGAGGGTTTCCCCCCCACCTTCCTCTGTCATTGAGCAGGGATCACTGGGAGAGTTGGAAGGAGGTGCTGTGAATTTCCTGCACTATGCAGGAAGTTGAACTAGATGACCCTTTAAGACTCTCCCAGCTCTATGATTCTATGGTTGGTATACCCAGAGTATGCCCTGACCTGGATAGCCCAGGTTAGCCTGTTCTTGACAAATCACGGAAGCTAAGCAGGGTCAGCCTTGGTTAGTAATTGGAAAGGAGACCCTAACAGAGACCAAGATTGCAGACACAGGCAATGGTAAACCACCTCTTTGTCTCTTGCCATGAAAACCCTGCCAGAGGTTGCTATAAGTCAGCTATGACTTGAGAGCACTTTCCACCACCACACCCAGAGTAATGTGAATCCTATTTATTGATTTCTATTTCTAGCCTCCTCATAGAATTTATAGATGATAGGTTGATTAGTGGTTAATAACCATAACGGTTAAATATAGTCTCCATGGTCAGAGCCGGTGCAGCTCCAAACACCCATGGCACCAGGGGGCGGGGGGGGGGGATAGCAGTTCATTTCATTCTCTATTTGTGGGCTTCCCAGAGGCATTTTCTTGTCCAGATGGAGAAATAGGATGCTGGACTAGAAGGATCATTAGTTTGATCTGTCATGGCAACTCTTATGTATTCTGCCCTCTCGTCAAAAAACCTGGATGTCTCATTATGATACAATAGCCCTGTGAGGAGGTCCAGGTAGAGAGAGCCACTTGTCTGCAGAACAAAAGAAATCTCACATTTTACCTCTTTCTTTATAATACAGTTTGTTTTGCATTGCCTTTCTCCTGTCATCAAGACCACCAAGGCAGCTGACAGATTAAAAAACATTTTAAAAAGAAACATCTTTAAATCCCTTAAAACCAAAAGATTTGTTAATTTTGGGACACTTGAGATGTTTAATAATTTGTTGTTATTCACATCATATGTCTCGGGGCCTCAAAACCTAGACTTAATCTTTGTATGAGGCGGAGTGAGGGGTAAGCTTACTAACTGGATACTAGAATAAAGAAAAATACCCCTATCCTGCCTTTTGAAAAAAAAATAAGAAGCATATTGTAGATTAATTTAAAAGATTTTAATGGACTATTTTAATTTATTGAATGTGGCAGTTTACATTATTGCTTCAGAACTGTTCTGTAATAATTGAATATAAGTGGAAGTTAATTCAAGTATGAAAATATAAAATGAAATTATTCCAATTTGAATCTAGGATTATTATTTATAGTACAGAGATCCAAGAAAATATGGAGGAATACGGGGTCTGTAATGAACCCCATTATGAATTCCTACGGCGGCTGAGACCTCTAATGAGTTACAGTGAAATCCTAAGCAGAGTTACTCCAGTCTAAGTCCATCGAAAGTACATGGGTAACTGTGGTTCTTGAAAGCTTATGCTACAGTAAACCTGGTTAGTCTTAAAGGTGCTACTGGACTCTTTACTATTTTACCATCTATGGGGTCATTTAGATCCCCCAAACTTATGGATATTCACAGTACATTCCCAAACATTCCCAAATATTCCCAAACACATTCCCTTCATAACCCTTCAATGGACACAGGAGGGCATAACTCTATTTAGGAATGCAGTGGCAAATTTCATTTCCTCCCATTCACTTTAATTGGGGACAAACCAATACCCTTTTAGTGAAGTTCTCTATTTTTTAAATCACTCTTAGTACTTTAAAATGCTACAGAATTTTAACTTTGTACATGAAGTAGAAAGTGGCAAGGGTTGGTGGACATTTCTTTGGAGTTGTAATACCATTCCAGGGGACCAGTTGTGGATAGACATGGGCACAAATGGGAAAAACAAACAAACAAGCTGTCCATTATTCGTTGCCATCCAGAAACAATGAACAGCGAACAGTAACGAACATGACCCTGTTCACAAACATGTTCATTGTTTGTGCCCCCTTAAAGATCCCTTTAAACTATCAGCTGACACGTGGCAGGGGGAATTCCCCCCTGCCACCTGCCAGTTGATAATTTAAAGGGCCCTTTCCTGCCATGTGCAAGGGGCAGGGCCCTTTAAACACCCCACAAACTGACGTTCCCAATGTCCACTACCCACCAAATTTGTAGAAGACATAGTCCTCACTGTCCTCTGAAGACCCCCCAAGTGTCAGGTCCAGTATATATCTTAACTATACTGACTCCATTTTCTAATGCTTTTAGTCTCTAAGTGTTTTCTCCTCAGGTGCACCAGTTCCCAGGCAGCATTCCCACCAGAGGAGACTGTTTTGTCTAACACCGTTCCACCAGGCATTGGCCTTGAAGGAGAGCAGCTTCCCAGGACTGAAAGATGTTGTTTTGAGAACTGTGGGGGGAGGCTGTTCCAGATGGGTATTGTTACTCTGTATCCTATGCTTGCTCTTCATTGGTAACAATGATCATGTACCATCCTGAGTCTCCTATTCAGGACAGTGGACTATAATGGACCTTTTCTGCAATAAAACTTCCTTTGCTAGACATTGGACTTATTCTTGCTCCTAAAGGGAATCTTGCAGAGAGTACCTTATCTAGCCACAGTCTGACATTTTGTTACCAATCATGTCTGAGTTGGGCCCAGCGGAATCCAAGGTTGTCCCGGACAGGGATCCTTTGTTTGATCCGTATGCGTCTCCCGACAATCAACCGGTGCAAACCCAAGACTCCCAGGAGCTGGGAGCAACCGGGAACGGGACCGGAGCATCCACTTCCACCCTGCCTCTCATCGACTTCAGTACTCGGAACGAGACTGAAAGCAACCTCGGGGCAAGGCCGAAAGCAACCGCTCTCCCCTTGATTTCGGTACCCACCCCGTCGGAGTGGGGAGCCAGACCCCGAGAAACCAGAGAGCGCCGGGCAGGTGGACTCCATCCACGAGTCTCGATGGACGGGCGCCGAAGCCTGGAAACCGTTCCGGAACTAGATAGCAGCCAACCATGGCGATATTGGAACCGGACGTTTGAACAGATGGAGGGGGACACGTCTCGCCGTGGAGCCCTGAGTTGGGATTATTCCGAACTTGCTCCGTGGAAAGAGCCAACGGAAGTCCCTGAACAAAGTTGGGAGCAGATACAAGGTCGCACCTATGCGGTAGATACCAGCATCTCGGCCGTGACGGGTATGGCCAAGGGGATTCTAGCCGCGAGGTCGCGAATAGTCCGAGGAGACCCTCCTCCGTGGGGCCCTTTCTCCCCGGTGAGTACAGCGAATGAAGGTTCCCTGGGCGAACAACCAGGGCCAAGTCGAATACAACAATTAGAAGCTAAGCTGATGGATATGGAAGAAAGTTTGGCTCACGCCATTCATTTAATTTCCTCAATGGGGGCAGGAGAAAGACTGTCTCCTGAAGAGATGGCAATCCAGATAGCTACCCTTCAAAGTGTCATCTCCTATCCGATGGAGGAAGTTCAGCAGCGGTCGTCACCTACCGGCGAGGGGGGCACCTATCCTGGCGAATCGGGAGAACAACCCAAGGAACTTCCCATTCAGCGGGAAATTCCACCGAGAAGGGATCACCCGAGTGTGCTATCTGACGAAGCTCCCATCGAACCTCCGATCACGGGAGCGGAGGCGCCGCCAGACGAGACCCCTGTCGAGAGGCCTACGGAAGGGGAGGAAAAGCCAAGTGATACACCGGTGATACCCCCACATACTTCCCCTATAACGGTCCGGCCGGACCAAGCGGGGGCACCCGCGGCTCCATCCGGGGAGGGAGCCCCTGGTCAACCGCGCGAAACCGTTCCCGTCGGACAACCTCCGGGAAATGGTCTACCAGCGCCTAAAGACCAGCCGACGCTTCCCAAAACAGCAACGCCGGGAGGGGCAAGCCCGCGCGGCCTTCCACCCATTCGGCCTTCGCCGCTGCGGCCCCTTCCGCTTCGACCACAACTAACCCCGCCGCTGCAGCCGATACGTTTGCCACTGGAACAGCCTTTAAGACCTCCTCCGAACCAACCGATGGGGCCTACACCACTACGACCCCACCAACCCACCCCTCAGCGGCCGATCACTACTCCGCCGCACCAACCTCAACTGCCAGCACCTCAACCGCTACGGCCAACACCTCCGGCATTGCCACCCGCCAGACCCAGACTGCCGCCACCCGCCCAGCCGAGAGCACCACCGCCAGCCCAGCCGAGGCCGCCACCCCCGGCTCAACCGGTGATGCCGCCGCCAGCGCAACCAGCACCGCCAGCACAACCGGGTCCCCCCATACCTCAAGTGCCATTGATGCTTCCGGCGGACTTCTACCCAGCACCGGCTCCGAGGCAAGACCTCCCTATGGGTTGGGTGAAACTGGACGCCACTTTTGATGGGGATCCCTCCAAACTGGGCTTTTTCCTAGTGCAAGTCTTACAATTCTTCAACCGGTGGGGACACCTTTTCGGCAGCGAGGCCAGCCAAATTGAACATCTCGGCTCCCGCTTACAAGGGAAAGCAGCAGACTGGTACGTAGGACTATATAATATTGGGGCCCCAGAACTTGATACTCTCCAGGGGTTGGTAGATGCTATTAGAGCGCAATATGAAGACCCCTTAGAGGAAACCAGGGCCCGAACAGAATTGCAGGCCATTAAGCAGGGCAGCATGTCAGCGAGAGACTATATCACGAAATTCCGACAATTGGCTGCCAAGTGCCCCAGGTGTGAGGAGTCCACAAAAATTATTCTGTTCAAACAAGGACTTAATCCGAGACTTTTGGACAGAGCCCTCATGCAAGACAATCCCCCTACGCTGTTAGGTTGGGTTCAACTTGTTTGCGAAGTGGAGAATCGCATTTTAGAAGTCCGTTTGGTTGAGCAACAACAACAAACGGGACAAAGGAGACCATTGACCCTACAGAAGGGAGCTCGGGGAGCGGGCTACGCCACTCGTGGAGCGAGAGATGCTAGATGGCAACAAGGGCTGTGTTTGCAATGTGGACAGGCTGGTCACTTTGCAGCACAATGCCCCTACCGACCTGTGCAAAGACCTCCGCTTCAATTACGGCGTCCAACCCTTGCTCCGTTCCCTATGCTCCAACGCCCGACTCCAGCTCCACGAGCAAACAGAGGCCGCGGCGCTTCCCAAAGGCCAGCCTCAGAAAGAGGGCTGGAAGCGGAAGAAGTTATGGAATACGATCCCGCTTCCCCATCTACAGAAGTCAACCCAGAAAGTCCCCAGTCGGGAAACGAGATGGATCTGTCGTAAAAGGGCCCAAACGACAGATCCGCCCCAAGCCCGTCCCTGCACGGAACCGGCCACCTGGGTCCATTTTATTCATGCCAGTGACTCTAATCAACCCAGAGAGAAAAATGCACATTCGGGTGCAAGCTCTTATTGACTCGGGTTGCTCAAGAGACATCATAGCCCCAGCTCTAGTCAATGGACTGGTCTTACCAACTCGGGATTTACAGAATCCAGTAATTTTTGAACAAATGGATGGTACCAACATGAATCCGGTCACAACTGAAACCATCCCGGTGATCACAGGCATGGGACAACATTGAGAGAAGAGGTCCTTTGTCATCAGCTCTACTGCCAAGTACCCGTTAATTCTGGGCAGCAAATGGCTATGTGATCACAATCCCTACATAGACTGGGCTCAAGGATGTATTACCTTCAACCATGCCAACTGTAAAAATCACCGTTGGAATCAAAACTGGGGCGAAGACCCAACTTACAAAGAAAAGGCCCTCCTCACCCAAGAAGAAGTCAACCAAATACCCGAACCGTACTGGGCTTTTCTAAATGCTTTCTCGGAGGAGGAAGCTGACACTCTACCCCCGCACCGACGAACGGACTGTGCGGTGGAAATTCTACCCGGAGCCTCATTGCCTAAAGGACGACTCTATCCCATGAGTCTCCATGAACGTGAAGAGCTCCGGAAATTCATCGACACCAACCTCCAAAGAGGGTTCATCCGCCCAGCCTCTAGCTCCCACGCCGCTCCAGTTCTCTTCGTGAAAAAGAAGGATGGGGGACTCAGGCTGTGCACGGATTTCCGAGGACTAAATGCAGTGTCCACCAACAACGCCTATCCTATACCGCTCATCCGAGACCTTCTCAACGTCGTGGCCCAAGGTAAGATCTTTACAAAATTAGATCTAAAAGATGCTTACTTCCACGTTCGTATCAAGGCAGGGGATGAGTGGAAAACCGCATTTAATACGCCCCTCGGACAATATGAATACCTAGTTATGCCTTTTGGATTGACGGGAGCCCCGTCTGTATTCATGTCCATGATAAACGAAGTTTTACATGAATTTCTATACAAAGGGGTGGTGGTGTACCTTGATGATGTTTTAATTTATTCTGACACAGAGGAAGAACATGTTCAAATGGTACAAAAGGTCTTGGCCACCTTAATGAAGAATAAACTGCCCATTAAATTGTCCAAATGTGAATTCCACAAAACCGAACTCACTTACCTTGGGTACTGTATCTCACAAGAGGGGTTGAAAATGGATCCAGCCAAAGTACAGGCGATCCAGGATTGGCAAACACCCTCCACCCGTAAAGAACTGCAATCCTTCCTGGGGTTTGCCAACTTCTATAGAGACTTCATAGCGAACTTCGCCCAAATCACACTCCCCTTAACAGAATTGCTGAAAACCAAAGATAAAGGGGACCAAGCCAAAAAACCCTCGGCTAAACTACAATGGACCCCCGATTGCCAAATGGCCTTCGAATGTCTAAAACAGCAATTTGTAACGGAACCCATCCTCTCCCACCCTAACGAACAGTCCCCCTTCATAGTACAGGTCGACGCCAGCGATACGGCGATAGGGGGGGTTTTGCTGCAGAAGGGGGAGGATGGGAAATTACGGCCTTGTGCATTCTTGTCCAGAAAGTTCTCAGAGGCAGAAAGGAATTGGAATGTGTGGGAGAAGGAGGCCTTTGCAGTGAAAGCAGCTCTCACAAACTGGAGGCATTGGCTGGAGGGGGCGAGATACCCTTTTGAGGTCTGGACAGATCATAAAAATTTAGAGGCCCTCCGAAGCCCACGCAGACTGAATGCCAAGCAATTGCGGTGGGCGGAATTCTTTTCCAAGTTCAACTTCACCCTCAATTATCTCCCGGGCAAAACTAACTTTTTGGCGGACGCCCTGTCGCGCATGCCCCAACATAAGAGCAAACGGGCGGAGACTGTCGACACGGTCTTCTCGCCTAAGCAACTTGGGGGCGTGGTGACTACTCGCAGCCGCGCTAAGCAGCCCCTCCCGGCCGACCAAGAATGGAAATCGAAACTTAAAGCTGAAGTGGAGAAGGAGGGGGATAAGGCGCCACGAAACAAACTAACCCAATCCCCACAGGGGGATTGGCTAGCTGGGAGCAAGTTGTATGTCCCAGACAGCTTTAAGCTGGAAGTCTTGCAGCGCTGTCATGATGCTCCCACTGCTGGACATTATGGGTACCTGAAAACTTTACACCTAGTTCAAAGACAATTCTGGTGGCCGGGCATGCGCAAAGACATTTCCCAATACGTTGGTTCCTGCCCTATTTGCCTCAGCGCAAAGACCAGGAAGGGGAAACCTCCGGGTCTCCTGCAACCATTAGAAACACCGAACAGGCCCTGGGAAATAATCTCCATGGACTTTATCACTGATCTACCTCCCTCGAAAGGACATAATTGTATTTTAGTTGTGGTAGATCTGTTCTCCAAACAAGCCCATTTTATACCCTGTACCGCTATACCCTCCGCTCGAAAACTAGCGGACCTGTTTCTAAAGCACATCGTAAAATTACATTCTTTTCCGTCCAAGGTGATTTCGGATCGCGGCGGACAGTTCGTTGCCAACTTCTGGCGGGAGCTTATGAAAATGTTGAATATTGAACAAGGTATCAGTTCAAGCCACCACCCACAAACCGACGGGCAATCCGAAAAAACAAACCAAATATTAGAACAGTTCCTTCGTTGCTACATCAATTTCCAACAAGATAATTGGGTGGACCTTCTCCCTCTAGCAGAATTCTCCTATAACAACAGTGTACACGCTTCAACGGGAGAAGCCCCCTTCAAGATTGTATATGGAACTCACTTCAATCCCTTCCCGTTGGACGCACCCCCTCTCCATTCCTCTAAATTGCCAGATGTGTCCTCATGGTGGGGGGAGGCAGTGCAGCAATGGACTATCATTAAAAGACACCTTGAAAAAGCCAAACTGGATTACAAAAAGTACGCAGACCGCCATCGTGTGGCCGAATGGGAATTACAACCAGGGGACCATGTGTACATTTCCACAAAGAACCTAAAGCTAGCTCAGACAAGCCGCAAACTCGCTCTGAAATTCTTAGGACCTTTTCCTGTGCGCAAGGTAATAAATAAAGTGACTGTTGCTGTAACATTGCCCAAGAACCTTCGCCATGTGCATGATACGTTCCATGTCAGCCTTTTGAAGAAAGCTCCCACCGACAACAAATGGCATATCAAAGCTCCACCCATTCCAACGTTAATAGACGACCAAATACACTATGAGGTGCAACAAATCTTAGACTCTAAAATCAAGAGAAATCAGCTTTTTTACCTCATTAGGTGGAAGGACTTTGATTCTGGTTACGATGAATGGGTGAACTCTGCACATGTTCATGCTCCTAGATTAACCAAAGCTTTTCATACTCGCTACCCATATAAACCAGGGGGGGATTTGTTTTAAGGGGGGCAGAAATGTCAGGTCCAGTATATATCTTAACTATACTGACTCCATTTTCTAATGCTTTTAGTCTCTAAGTGTTTTCTCCTCAGGTGCACCAGTTCCCAGGCAGCATTCCCACCAGAGGAGACTGTTTTGTCTAACACCGTTCCACCAGGCATTGGCCTTGAAGGAGAGCAGCTTCCCAGGACTGAAAGATGTTGTTTTGAGAACTGTGGGGGGAGGCTGTTCCAGATGGGTATTGTTACTCTGTATCCTATGCTTGCTCTTCATTGGTAACAATGATCATGTACCATCCTGAGTCTCCTATTCAGGACAGTGGACTATAATGGACCTTTTCTGCAATAAAACTTCCTTTGCTAGACATTGGACTTATTCTTGCTCCTAAAGGGAATCTTGCAGAGAGTACCTTATCTAGCCACAGTCTGACACCAAGTTTCAGAGAGATTGCACCCTGGAAAAGGCATGATCCATGTGTCCCCTCCCCCTTTGCTCTCAATTTCTGTTCACAGTGGCAAAAACGGAACTGCCTGTTGGAAGGCAGCTACTTTGAGGGGTTACAAACTGACCTTCCCAATGTCCAATACCCACCAAATTTGTAAAGGACATAGTCCTCACTGTCCTCTTAAGACCCCCTAAGTTTCAGAGAGATTGCACCCCAGGAAAGACATGATCCATGGGTCCTTCCCTTTGTTGTCATTTTCTCTTCACGGTGGCAAAAATGGGACTCTCCGGTGGAAGCTACTTTGAGGGGTTACAAACTGACCTTCTCAATGTCCAATGCCCAACAACTTTGCAGGGGACATAGTCCTCACTGTCCTCTGAAGACCCCCCCCCCCCAGTTTCAGAGAGATTGCACCCCAGGAAAGGCATGATGCATGGGTCTCCCCCTTTGTTGTCATTTTCTCTTCACAGTGGCAAAAACGGGACTCTGCTTGAAGTACTTTGAAGAGTTAAAGCCAGAAGGAAAGCCAGAAGGAGTTCAGACAGAGTTCAGTCCCTGCCATTGCCAGAGGAATTGATTGAAAGGCCCCAGACTCTCTGGCTTGACGAACGGCTGATGAAGGCAACAAACGAGGCTTGCAAAGACCGTGTGTTCGTTTAGAATGGCGCCTCACAAATGGCTTTTTTGTGAAGAGACAAATGGGCTGTTAGTGGTTTTTTCCCCATTCGTAATGCTGTTCGTGCCCATGTCTAGTTGTGGCTCAGTGGAAAAGCCTCCACTTTGCATGAAGAAGGCCCCAGGTTCAATCCCAAATATCTCCAGTTAAAAGATCTGGTAGTAGGTAATGTGAAAGACATCTGCCTGACAACCTGCAGAGCTGCTGACCTTGATGGACCAAGGGGCTGTTTCAGGGCCAAGCTACACATGACGAATGACACTTGAACGGCAAGTGGATTGAGTGGAGGGCAAGTGAACAAGGAGAAATACACTTTCCGTTCAAGTGTCATTCGTCATGTGTAGCTTGGCCCTCAGTATCAGACAACTTCAGGTATGACTATTTGGGGGGTACATAGAAAGGTTAAGTGAAGTTAAGATGCTTGATTTCAATTGCAGATACCACTTTGATCTTTTCAGATGTTATGTTTGGGGGATCCATCTGCAGATATTAACAGTCTCTACGGGCCAAGCTACACATGACGAATGACACTTGAACGGCAAGTGGATTGAGTGGAGGGCAAGTGAACAGGGAGAAATACACTTGCCATTCAAGTGTCATTCGTCATGTGTAGCTTGGCCCTCTATGTTACAAAGTACCTAGGAATGCTCAAGTGAACCTCATTTCACATGTCCTTCCTCCAACTTCCCATGCATTTGCTCACACAGCCACACTTAATTTTTCTCCCTGTGAGTACATTCATGCATTCGATATCAGTTCCCCCTCAACTGCTGAAAGTATTCCAGTTTCCCCCACCTCCCACATCCATTCATTAAAATGTAGCTCTTGACACTTTCTCACATCTTAAAGAAATGGAAATTGGCAAATCAATGGAGCCTACAGTAAATTGGCAAGTCAAAGGAGCCTCGCAGTGAAAACAGAGCGGGACTCACCTGCAGATGCTATCACACAAAGGGAGCTCCTGTGGAACGGCACACACATGCACTGATCCAGAACAGCCCGTACGTGGCTTGAGGACCACACACAAAATCCTGCACTTGAGTATCCCTAGATAATTCACAATGTGTAGCGAAACTGTAAGAAAAAGTGGTACCTACAATAATCCCAGTATGTGCAGTCACCGTTTTGTCTGAATAGGGACCTGCACACATTGCCAAGCTTCAGTGCATGTGAATGGAATACTTACATTTTTCAAGGTAGGGGTTCTTGTATACTGAACCCTCCTACCCCCCAAAAAACAATTTTTACTCTTCAAACAAAATAGCAACGTGTATATTAGAAGCATTCTGGGTTGCACACACTCCAGAGACATGTGGCTGGATTCTTCCAAGTGTAATGTCAAAAAAAAATCTTTTGTGTTGGATTGTTATTTCTTGTTTTCAGCAAAAGGAAACATTATAATCAAAACAGCCCTAGCAGAAAGAAATTGAAAGTCAGAGTGGCATTTTACTGTTTGTTGAAATATGGAAATTCACATATGTCAACATCCATTGTCAGATAAGTGACTTACCGCTGAAACACCACATAAAGGAATCTGAGGTTTGTATAGAAATAAATTCTGTTAATTGTGCATCTGCTGCATAATCATCATGCCAACCTGTAGAATCTCTGACCCCTGGACCATTGAGGAAGGGCTGTGACAAAGCATCTGTTTGGCATACAGGTGGTAGAAGGTTCAATTCCAGGCATCTCTGCTTAGAAGAGTCAGGTAATGGATGATGTGAAACCCTCTTCCTGACACCCTCGAGAACCAGTGCCAGGCCAAGTAGACAATACTGATCTTGATAGACCAGTAGTCTGACACTCAGGAAAAGACAGATCCAGGCATGCAAGCCATGTGTGACACCTCATCAGGGGCTTGACATGCCTTCTGATTCTGATGCCGGAGAAATAGGCTGTGTTTGGCTTGGTTGGGACTGCTGGGGGGGGGGGGGTAGTAAGGAGGTTCTAAGTTCTGGGGGTTCTAATTGGCCAGAGGGCTCAGGAATCTTGACAAGGTGCCCCTGGGAGTTACTAGCAGAATCCCTGTTTTAATCAGAGGGCCAAGCTACACATGACAAATGACACTTGAATGGCAAGTGTATTTCTCCCTGTTCACTTGCCCTCCACTAAATACACTTGCCGTTCAAGTGTCATTCGTCATGTGTAGCTTGGCCCTCACATCTTGTGTGTGTTCTTCTGCATTGGAAAGGGCGCAGAAGGACTCTTTATCTAGAGGACTGTGGTGGCTCCTGGAAAGCTTTGCCTTAGTAAATCACACACAACTCATGTCTTGTTTTATAATCTTCCCTAAAGGCAGATCTGTGTGTCATTTTAATGCAAGTAGTTGCCAACTGCCAGGCAAACAACCTCTGTTTATGCAGTTTTAAACAGCTCTGCTCCATGATGGTTAACACCAGCTGGAAAACCTATCCTACATCTTACTGCAGGAGTTTGTCTGAGAAACTGTGGATAAAAGCTACTGTTATGGGCAAAGAAGCATTAGGAACTGATAATTTAATGGGCAGTTATTGGGTTAGCTCCTACCAGCTTTTCTACTGGCAAAAGAGGGAGGAAAGCCTCCTTTTTATCAGCAAATATTTTATGCTAGATGTTGTGAGATCTACATGGACAACAGCCCTATGGGATGGAGGCCACATTGAGGAGAGTTGGGGAGATGGAGCACGAATGTTGGTTGGATCCAACCTGTTACAAACATCCTCTTTGGGTTTAACCATGTGCCTTTCAGATAAGGATATCAGCTTTTTAAAAATGTGAAATAAATTAACGGCAGCTGAATCCAGATTTATCACTGAACGTTGAAAATTTCTCCATGCAAAATCTTCTGCATGCAATACAAATGTCTTAACCAATAAAAGAAATCAATAGCTCAAGAAAGATGGTTCTTGGAATGATATTGACACCGTTAACAGGCACTCCCCCCAAAAATCTGAAATTAATTAAAATAATTCGGCATTCTAGGAAATTTTGGCCCAGATAGAAAACAATAACAAGGACAGGTCTGAATGAAGAGTTGCAAAACACAGAGATTTCTTCTAGAAAAAAAATCTGTTGAAATTAATTAAATTACCAATGCACGATCTAGCAAATCAAACGAAGGATATTTCTCTGTAAGTTCAAGAGTGCCTGGGGAAGACAGGTTATATTCACGTAGCAGGGGACCATATAATTATTTTAAAATTAGACCTGTTTTATATTTTTGCACAGTAACATACTGAAGTGATAGCCACATTGCACTTTGAGCCAGATCAGGCAATATGTGGAAACTCCTGTGAAGAATTACTGCAGTCTAAACCATTGAAATTAGTGGACACAAATTAGATTAATTCTGAGTAGGATTGCATTGTCTTTCCCCTTGTAGGAGATTCCAATATGTGGCAGCAAGGTAGAGTGACTATACCTGTCAGCCTGTTCTGTCCAACATGTCTGCCTCTATCCATCCGCCTTAGGGGTTAAAATTCACTCCAGGTGAATGTGAGCACAGATCACATGCTTGTTTCTTGCATTTTATTTGAGAACTGAATGCAATCTGTTCAAGTATATTTGATTTGAATGTCAATCCCCTCCATGGATGTTTGAAGGTAATGTAGATGTGCTGGGTGAGCTAACAAAGCAGGGGAGAAAATTTGTCATGCAATTTTACCTGAGGTACAATTTCAAAACAAACTTAGCTCTTCCTGCTGAAATTTCGTACAGTTCTGAAGAATTTCACAGGAGCCCAAATGACATTTTTTTAAGACCTGAGAAATAGCCCAGAGGAGGTTCACTCACTCCTATTAAGTGTGGCTGAACCTATGTAGTTCCAAAATTATATCAAAGCAGTGGCCAGATTTCTGTTAAGGTGCTTATAAAACCCCTTTCCCAAATATCTGTTCCTTGGGTATGTTTTGTTTTCCTGTAACTGTTATCTCAGCATAAGACAGATGGAATTGACGGGGTGGCACTATTTACCATTCCCACCCTCCTAACACTAATTAAGGAAGTGAGAAAATGTAATTGGGTTTTTTTGTTTGTTTGTTTTGCATTTTTAAAATTCCCCATAGTATAGATATGAGAAAAAATTTAATGTGGCTATAATGTCATCATTAGGAAAACTGAACTATAAAGGTATTGTGGAATTTTGTAAACATGAGATTCCCCCCACCCTGCACATGCGTACATCTGCCACTTGTTTGATTTTTATTCACATCAGATTTTAAGGATCATTGAAGAAATAAAATTACAGTATTACAATGATGGAGGAAAACATATCTATCTGTATTTCAAAATCAAGGTTTTGACAAGGTTCAAGAGAGACATCAAATGTATGATGTAATAGTTAGAGTGTCTGACTAAAAACTGATTTTGCTGATGAGGAGGAGTCACATGAGTGGAGAAGGGGGCTCTTCCTCCTCCCCAGCCTTCTTCCCAATCCTAAAAAAAACCCAGTGGGAAGGCATTTGCATAAATTTGGAGGAGTCTGAGTGCTCACATCTTGGCATAAGCTCCTCCGTGGAAATTCCTTCTCTGGCGCTGGTCTCCAAAGATGATTGGCTGGGGCCACTCACCCCTGATTCCTTGCAAGGATCGGATTTAAAGGGAGAAATTCCACTGTCTGGGAAATTCAGAGAATCAAAGGGAAACCAATTGGCTGCCTGCTCCTGATGGTAAGCACCTGAACACAAAAAACAACATGGATTTTTTTGCAGGGTAGGGGACATGTTTTGTCATTTTTAAGAACCCCAGATTTATGTTACAGGTCTAGAAAATCGCAATAACAACCCTGAAGAGTGATTTTGTGTATATTTTCATTTTAGGAATACCCTGAAGCAAATCCCTAATATAATCCACCCTGAGCTCCTTGTCGGAAGGGTGAGATACAAATTTACAAGACAGATGACAGTCAGAGAGATAATTGTAGAACCACAACAATAATCCATTCTCATGAATACTGGAATAGAATCATACAGTAACAGTGGGAATGGGCTATTTATTTCCTTATTTACTTTCTTAATTTATACCCCGCCTTCCTCCCAATTGGAACCCAAGACCACCTTTATCCTCACAATAACCTTGGTCGAGAGCCTGTGACTGGCCCAAGACCACCTAGCAAGCTTCCATAGCAGAATAGTGATTCCATCCTGGGTCTTTCAGATCTTAGCCTGACACTGTCATCATTATCTAGTTCAATCCCCATTCATTGCAGGAAATACCAAGCTACCCAACAGATGCCTGTCCATCTTCTGCTTGAAGACGTCAAGTAAGGGAGGTTTGCTCTCTCCTGCCAGGTTGTTGGTTCTATTTTAATATTTCTGCTTCCTTAAGAAGTTTTTTTTTTCTACTGTTCAATATGCTAACCTATGGGACTGTCAATTGGACTGCATTAATGAGCCAGACTGAATGACTGACACTATAAGAAAGCAAGAGCAATGAGTGATGTACTTCAGTTGCTTGTTCTGATAAAAAAAGATTTTAAAACTCAAGAGTTGTTTCTGTAGTCCTGGACTAGGAAAAGAGCAGTATGTGGTTGCTTGTTGCAATTTTTTTTTTAAAAAATCTGTTTGCTGATAAATGTTTCTATTTAAAAAATAAATAAAAATGATATCGGAATGACAGCATTTCTTGGGAAATAGGTGCACAGCCTTGATTTTTTTTCAAAAAAATCATCCTTAACTGTTCCAAAAAATGAAAAAGTGTATGGCTGAATGCCAGAAACTTCACTGGTGTTAGCCAGGAGACAACTACATGTACTATTCATATACCATATAAGATTAAGACACACATACACACACATACATAGTGTATGAGAATCAAAGATTCTATCAAACCATTCCCACCTCCTCTGAAAAGGTTATATTTCTCTGCAACTTAATAATACTTCAATCTCTTTGGCCATGGTTACATGTACCATTGGAATTTACAAGTGGTTAATTAATCGGAGATTGAACTGGATTAATTTTCAAATCATCAGCAAATTTCACACTGCCACTCTATTTGTTAAAGGTGTTCCACTCAAGCAAAAGATGAGCATATACAAAATGGTTGTCAAAATCTGTCAAGAGAAGGTGCTGAGGAACAAACTGTTTGCTTTAAACACACACACACAGAGAGACACACACACAACTCCCTCATGTCATTGAAGAGAAAATCTGATTCACTTTCAAATCAGCAATTCTTGTCAAAATACTTCATGAAAATCACACATCTGATCTGCAATTTATCCTCATAATTAGTAAATGAATCCATTAATATAACTACAGAATGTCAATCACAGACCCTGCCTATTGAAGAAGATGCAGTAAAAGATAGTAAATTATTTGGAAGCCACCTTTAACACAATTATTTCAAAGAATATTAGCACAGTCCATTGCAGAACCTGCTTAAAGAGTACTATTGTCCATGGATTGACCTTTTTAAATAGAGGAAATATTTCAAATAATCCAAGATTGATTCCTCATTTAAGACTGAGAGAAGTTTAATAGCTGGATTCAGACTCCAGCTATTGGCGAGAGGGGGGTTATTTAGACCTCATAATCTTTGGAGGGGGATCTGGGTTTATTATACATTTAAATTTATTGCACCACTGTCTCTTGATAGCTAATTTGTATTTCCTATCAGATTTGTTTCCTGGAGAGTGTGGAATTGCTTTTAGGAGGCGATGATGGTTACTCTAAAGAACTGTGCTTAAAGTAAAAGGTACAGAATGAAATTATTGTTCCCTGATATAATTTCCTATGCATTTCAATATAAAACTCCCCCCACTCACCTTCTTTTCTCTTTATGAAATCTCGGAGGAAATGAGCTTTGCCTCCCCATACCCCAAATGAAGACTATACAGCTGAGTTTCGATTTAATAGGATTTTCTTTATTAATAGTTAGTCTGCACCTGATTAAGCCCACATTCCTTACTACGGGTTACCCTATTCACATGGTTAACTAAAGCAATCCAATGTTACAGGCAATTCCACCTTAGCTAAAAGTGGGAATGGCTTTCAATCTAACCTTAGCTTTTCTTGGCTGTCATGTAAATTGTTTGCCAATAGGAGCTGTTCCTCCACCAACCTCTTATCATGCTAATAAATTTGGTGAAGTCTAAGGTTGTCAGCCAGCTACTGGAACCCAGTGGAATACTGGGGAGCAGAGACATGAAGGGTGCCATTGTATTAACAGTATGACTTCATTTCCAGAATGAACCCGGAAGTTACGTCATGCCACTCTAGGATTCATCAGAAACTCTATGGTTTTCTGCTGAATTCTGGGATGCTATGAGACTATCTACACAAGACATCTTACACAGGATGCTCAAGAGAAAGATCTTACACTTGTCCTCCCATTGTGGATACACATGCACTGCTAGGGAGACAGAGTACACTTGAATATAAGACCAAACAGAAAGGAAGTCACTTGATCATCCCCATGTAAGATCTCTTGTGTAGAGACATCTGCACAAGTGTGTTACACTTGCCCACCCAAGTGCTGGAGAAGCATCCTACCCAGGTGGCCCAACCTCCTCTGCCTCACCCAGGAAGGTGCAGACACACTCGCCTGCCTGGCCCCTCAGTGCAGGGGGAGTGGCCAGTGATGACATTACCCCATATGTGACATCACCGTGCAAGGAACTCTGGGGTCTGGTTTATTTTCTTCTTCTTCTGAGAAGGCTTGTTTAAGAAACCATCCGCCATTATAAGATGCATTAGGAATGTTCACCGATCTCCTTAACTTGAAGCAAAATCCCAAACCGTTCTAGACTAAACAGTCAAAGCTTAACCAATCCTAAAATAAACCTATGTATACATGTATTAACCCTTCACATAATTAGCAATATATGAAGCAGGTGAAAGAGAACCATTTCTAAACCAATCTGAAAGGGGACATAAATTCCCTGAAATATCAAAGTTCCTGAAATATCTAGTTCCACACTGACAAAAACACAGGGTGTTTGGGAAAGCTGCTCCAAGGGCAAGTGCTGTGTAACTGTAGATCACACCTTTGCACTTTAATGTACTTGGTTAATTTATTTTATTATTGCTTATTGTATGTTGATTTTCAATTTTTTGTTTTCTTGTTTTTTATTGATTTTAACTGTTGTTCACCGCCCAGAGCCCCTGAGGATGGGCAGTTTATAAATCGTAATGATAATGATGATAATGATAATGATAATGATAATGATAATGATAATGATAATGATAATGATATTTGTGACATTCCTCATGGTTCCTGATTGGCAAGGAGCTAAGTCTTATGCCCTGTTGGTTCCTGCCTTATTTGGAAGAGGAAGGTAGGAACTGAATTGCTCTTTGGTATTTCTAGAAAGAGTTGTGGCTGTGCCACCCATCCAACAAGTTCCTCTCTCTCTCTCTCTCTCTCTCTCTCTCTTTTGTGCAACATATGATGCATTCAGCAGTATAGAATACTGTTATAAAGGGATTAATTTGGACAACAAATGTGCAGTTTTAATGATATTCTGTCTTCCATGTTCCATTCAAGGGCATCCTCAGAGTTTTTTTGGGAGGCGGGTGGCAGAGCAAGATCTATGAATTGTAATTGCAGATGACCTGAATGCCTGCATATGCCAGTATATTTAGGATTCCAAAAGGGACAAGCACTCCTTTGCCTCCCCTTCTTAGACCAGCCATACATGTTACACAAAGAAAATTGTGTATTGAACATCAGTATGGATGTCTCAGATAAAATAAAGGAAACTGTGATCTCTTTATAAATCTGATTTTACAGATGTACACCTTATTAAAACACAGCTTCCTTGTGTGAATGCCCTAGGACCTCAAAAGCATGCTGGGTGGGCAGCACGGGAAGACTTCCTTCCAAGCTAGGCATAGGAGAGGTATCAGGGAACCGTATCATCTGATCAAGGTCATAATGTTTTGCACTCAAAAACAAAGTTCCACTGTAAGGAAACCTGAACGCAATGACTAAATATGTAATGAATAGACACTAAAATATTCACTTTATAGAGCAAGCCCATTGACATGGGATCCATTAATTATCTGCCTTTGATCTTTTGATGAACTCTAATTGGGTGCAGATGATATGTCAACGGTGGGAGCACTAGAGAAAAGCAGAACATTGAAATTAGGAGCTGATTAGAAGAGCGAGCGCCTTTAGCCAGAGACTGCTGATCTAATTGTCTGCTCACGCTATCAAGAGTTTGCTTATAATTTTTTTTCAAGCTAGCACAGGTGCAACTATGAATCGGATCATCAATCAGTGATTTCATCTCATTTCTCAAGTAAAAAGAAACTAAGTTATGTTTAATGCCACTTTTATTTTCTCTGTATTCAAAATCAAACATCAGAACCTCCTGGGGTCATCTGCCTGAATTGAAAACAGGGTACAATATTTGCCATTTGATTAATGGCAACACGTATGCACATATGTGTTAAGCTAAATGCACGTACATCCTGTATTTCACATTACAAATGAAACTGTGTACCAGCTGTTGCAGTCACTTGTTCAGCTATATGCATCGCATGTAACATGAGAATTACTCAATGCTTGTTTAAAGACAAATCAAGTGTACACTGTACATGGACTGTACAGGTCTACAAAATAAGAGTTGAGAGTGGGTGGAAATATAAGACAATTGGAAATGATTCCTCTGCACAAGGTCCTCTCTCAATTGCATACAGTTTTAAAGACTAGAAGGGCGTCAGGATACTATGGCCATTTTCACACAGCCAGGTGCCGGGAAGATCGCGCAAAACTCATGCCATAAAAGTGTCTTCCTTGCACAATTTCTCAGCACAATCCCATTTAATGGTCCTTTTCCTGATGTCATCGAGCCATTAAAGGGGATCGTGCCAGGAGATCATGCTAGGAAGATGCTTCATGCTGTGAGTTTGCGCGATCTCCCAGGGCACGAGTGAAAAAAGGCCTATATATCAACAAGCACAGAAGGAAGCACAGAAAGGAAGCACAGACACAGAGACAATTTAGAAATCCTCTCCCAAATTATTCTGCACAGGATTCTGAAAGCTATAAGAAGGCACAAGCACTTGGTGGAAGAAGACACACACACACACACACACCAGTGATTCTCAACCATTGTCAATATTGTGTGCTTCCTGGAACATACTCAAACCACATCATGACTTTTAGGGTTCTTTTCTGTTGGATTCCCCCCCTTTTTGTTAATTTTTGAAGTCATATTTTTCCACCCATCCAGTGTAAACTGCTACTTGTCTATCAGTGGCCCGGTTTTGCTGCTTTCATTACTGGCACAGGATGCCCAATTGGATATTAAATTCCAGGAATCTACAGCCTTTTGTGAAAGTCAAGATGCTTTCACTTCTTGGTTCCCATGCTCCGTTACCCACCCTAGCTATATATTCACTGCCTGATTTCCTATAAACAGCTAAACTAACCTTCCATATCCACCCCATGAGCACATATAAAGCTGCCTTTTACTGAAATCAGACCACTGGTCTATCAAGGTCTGTTGTCTGACTGGCAGCAGATCTCCAGGGTTTCAAACTGAGATGTTTCACATTACCTCCTATATGATCATATTAACTAGAGATTACAGGGATCAAACTCGAGACCTTGTGCATGCAAGGCAGATGCTCTATCACTGAGCCACAGCAGGCCCCTCTCCAGAATGTTTGTACTGAAGGCCACCATTTTGTGACTGACGTTTCCCTCCATAGTTATCCTCTCCAAGGCATTACAGCCATTTAAGTCAATGCACATGAGATAAATGTTGGCTTTTATTTATTTCTAGAATACATTGTTCATTAAGTCAAACGACATTTTGCACATTTATTCTCTCTCTCTCTCTCTCTTTGTATAATGTTTCCAGTTACAATAGGTGTACTATGCTCACACACATTCACTTTATATCAAGGAGTTGCCTGCAATATACTCACTTAATGAGATTTTTATTGCCACGTTTAAATCATTGCCCTTTGCATTTAAAATTGAATGCCTGGATAAATGTGATCACAAAACCATTTTTCTTCTAAGCAATTATAGGATTTTTTTTCTCTATTCAAAGGGGGAAAAAATAACAGAACAAAGGCTTAATCTTTCAAGATGTACACAAATCTCTATGTATTTGTATCCCGCCTACTCCAAGGAGCATGCATGGTTCACTGCTTTCCAATTTTGCCCTCACAACAATCCTAGAAGGGAGGCTCGCTAAGAGTGTGGCCTAAAAATACAGTGCCCTCCTAAGAATACATTCCTGAGAGTAAACCCCATTGAACACAGCTGCTAGCAGGCTTATTCTGCTAGCAGGCTTGTAACAGGTCTCCTGACATTCTAATCATTACAACGTGCTGTCTCTAACTTTGGTTGTATCCCATTTCACTTGTGATTATACACACCCAGACAGACTCAACAGAGCCCAAATGCAGGTGTGCGTGTGCACATGGAGTTATGCTTCTTAAGTATTTTTCTGTCTTTTAGTAGAAGTCCTACCATTTTAAAGGGCTGGTTCTCTGTAAACAGACTTGTGAAATAGCCCAACTCAGTCCTTAAAAATTTGACATGAAGGGAAACTATGATAATATTATCTTCTCAATTTTTGTGTGAATATTTTCCAGCTTCAGCATGTTCGATCAGAAACACAGCTTTTAAGATTATATGGGCCTGTCCGGTTTTACTTTAGGTAAAAGGTAGGTGTATAAAATGTATAAGAGCCCTATGGTGCAGAGTGGTAAGCTGCAGTACTGCAGCCCAAGCTCTGCTCAGGACCTGAGTTCGATCCTGGCAGAAGCCGGGTTCAGGTAGTTGGCTCAAGGTTGACTCAGCCTTTCATCCTTCCAAGGTCGGTAAAATGAGTACCCAATTTCCTGGGGGTAAAGTGCAGATGACTTGGGAAGGCAATAGCAAACCACCCTGTAATAAAAAGTCTGCCAAGTAAACATCATGATTCGACGTCCCCCCATGGGTCAGTAGTGACTCAGTTCTTGCACTTTAACTTTACCTAAAAGGTAGGACGTGCCTACCTTATCCCTAGACATTCTCTTAGACTTACAAAATTCTCATTTGCTTGCCTTTATATTCTCCCCATGTTTTGGCAAGTATGGGCCATTCCACTGGCACAGAAATTTCATCTGAGCAATCCTAAGCAAAGTTATGCCCTTCTCCATCCAGTGATGTCAATGATCTTAGAAGGATGAAAATCTGTTTAGGACTGCTGTGTAAATGTTGACTGTCACGTATTTTAAATTTTGTGTTGTTGTTGGCTATTTCCTTCTTTAAGAAAATATAGTCTCACTTTAAGGTGAAAGAAAACACCCAGGGTTGTACAGTGACTTGGTAATAACTGCATTTGGATATGCCTCATTAGATAATTTATGAATCTCTAAACCTATTTACGATTGCCATCAGCAGTAATTCATCTGATTCGCTTCAGCAAGAGCTTATTATATTTGCTGAAGCTCGTTTACTAAACTTTCTTTCTGCATTTTTTTCTCTTTAAGTAAAGTCAAAGTTCTTTTTCTTAAAGGGAAGTTAGGAGATCATTTAAAAAAAATCAGGTTTTTTTAATAGGTTCAGATTGAATTAATTAGTCAGGAATAGGATTGTGTTAAATTTGAAGTACTCCATTGACATTTTCTTTCTCTTATGGCTAAACTTGTATTTCTCTGTTCTGATATTTATTTTTTTTCTTTAAAACTGGGACAAAAATATAAATTAAGATGAAGTAACTCCCTGAAAACCTTCCTATCCTGTTTTAAGTGCACTCTTTTCGGTTTCCTTCTAAATTGCCAACAAGCTTTGTCTAAGAAGCAACAGCGATGAATAAACATTCCCTGTTTATGTTATCAAACTTGCATCTTCACTTTTCAATGCTGGGTTTCCTATATATGCATGTTGTATGTGGTTTTATGCATAATGTTTATGGCATTAATATATAGCATATATGTTATTTATACATAACGTGATGATTTACTGGTGTGCAAACCAGGTGGAAAATGTGTATATTTTATGGGGGAAGTGGCTGGAAGGAAGTAGAAAATGGCATGGAAATAAATAATCACAAGATTAAGCTAGTATTATGTTTAAGCAAATCTTACCTAGAATATAGAGTTTAATCAAGGAAGAGTAAAATGGATACATTGGTGGATTAGTGATTTTAATATAGTATATATATAAAACAATTTGAATATGCTTAGAGTAAGGAATATTACGATATATGTGTTATAGAAGAATATAAGTGAAGTCAAGTTAAGTAATAAGAAGGGTTAAGGGTTGGAAAGCTGTTGGAAGTCGATAAGGAGGGGGGAGGAAAGGGTGGGGGTTAAAGTAAATTAGATATGAGGGGAATGAATGTATTAAATATGAAATATAAACTCACCAATATATATATTTTTAAAAGAAATAAATAATCACAAGATTATGTCGTATAATTTCATATATTTCATTTCATTCACCAGTTTAGTGTAGTGGTTAAGAGCAGCAGGACTGTAATCTGGAGAGCCAGGTTTGATTCCCCACTCCTTCGCTTGAAGCCAGCTGGGTGACCTTGGGTCAATCACAGCTCTCTCAGAGCCCTCTCAGCCCCACCTACCTCACAGGGTGATTAACATGAGGATAATAATAACATACTTTGTAAGCTGCTCTGAGTGAGCATTAAGTTGTCTTGAAGGGTGGTATATAAATTGAATGTTGTCATTATAAGGGAGAAGTAAAATCAGAATGGGTATTGGTGAACAAAAATAGCAGAGATGAACAATTCAAAATCATCATGAACACTGGCAAAATTCAGCAACACACTAAAGCTATCTAGAACTTCACTGAAGATTTTTTTTACTATTTGTATCTAGATCCTTTTTGCTTTCCTTGAAGTTAATAAATGTTTTGCCTGATCTGATCATTTCAAATTCTGTTTGCATTTAACTTCAGCTAAAATATTGGTGATTCTTGTTCTTATCATTAGTACTACAGAAATCGAATGTGAGCCAGTTTCATGCAGGGAAAAGCTCCCTATGACGTGGATTAGCAGTGGAGAAAACCTGCTGCAATTTCTGCAGCTGTTTAGAGAATGGAAATAACTGAAGGTTGCCTCCACAACTGCACGGGATTTTTCCTGGCTAGTCCCCTTGAATGTGTGAACTGCACCTATACTGAAGGTAGTGGATGAAGCCTCTGGCAGTGATTGGCTGATGTGTTCTGATGTCATAGGAAGACTAAAGGTGAGGTAACTAAAGCAAGGAGCACTGGGGATGAACAAGAGCCCAAGAGGCAGTGAATACCATTGCAAATCATATTAATGTTAGCTTGCATGGGACAAAATTCCCCTATCAATGATACAATTATTTTTGGTTGTGTGTCATAATGAAAAACAGACACATTATACATACTGTGCCAAACTCATGTGATTTGTCATAGAGCAGAGAGTGAACTACTTATTGGGAAGGCTCACCAGAATCTGTCAGTATCTAGACCACAATGGTTAGTCAACCTCCCTCCCCAAACCTCAGAGACATTTTCTTTGTTTTGTCCTTTGCTCTAGGTTGTCACTAACTGTCAAGAATTTGCTGACCCATCCACTTGGCTTCTGTGATTCCCTGTGGGGTCTTGACCTGCCATTCAAGACTCACAGACCTAAAGGAAGAAAACCCATTAACTCCACTGAGCCACTGAATGCCCCTGACAGCCATTTTCTTTAATGCACATTTTCCTAAGTAAATGGGAAAACTATCAGAGTGACAAAAAGAGAGTCCCTGGAGACAGTAGCAGCACTAAAGATGGGAAATCACACACAACTGCTCAAAAGCATCACTCTCAATGGTATTCAGACAAGAAAAAGTAGAAACATGTTTCAGATGATAAGAAACCTGTCCTTTCCCTGCCTGACACACAGGTGCCATCTTCAAACATAATATCATTTATTTGCAGGTAGGAGAGAGGGTTTTATGGCACACTATTTACAGTGATGGGGAAGAGAGTCACATTTATTCCTCTTCATCATTCACTATGTCAGTCATTTCATTTTAACTGTATAATGCCAAGTGGTTCCAAGTTGCATAGATAACATGAACAGAAACTTTTATCAGCTGCTTCTGTTTCAGATTGCATGTGCAGGATAGGGGAGAGGAGGAAATACATTTTTGAATGCTCGGGATATATCACAAAGTTCCCTGCAACACAAATTGAGCATGTTTCCTAAGTTTATTGTTTATTAAAATAGTTATTTTCCACATTTCATCCCTTGCAAGGGGTTCTGGGTAGCTTACAACAGATACGCTGTATGGGAACACCCCAGAACCAAAATGAGTCTTTCTTCTCCTCCGTATGTGAAGACACTGAAAGAAGCAGCAGTTGATCTGGAAAGACTTCTGTCATCAAAGGAGATCCATGTGCTGAGAAGATGAGAACAATTATGAAGCCAGAGGTCAGCTGGCAAAGAGACTACCATTTTAAAAATGGTGTTCAATGCGCTCACACTGGAGCCAGTTCAAAAATGTTCTTATTGTGGTGGTCTCCAATGTGGTGACCATGGTGCCTACCAATAAGTTTCCTGATGCCCGCTTGCTTCTTCCCCAAAGCAAAGAGCCAATCCTTGCTTTCTTCCACTTCATTGAAACAGAAGTATTTTGGAAGAACCAAGAAGGCTTCACATTTTTGTTTTCAGGGAGGGTCTTTTCAGAAAGAGCTTCTTTCATCTTGACTTAGGAGTCGGACCTCAAATTTCTCACAATTTCTCTTCCTCCCTCTGCCCCACCATAGCAGAAGTGCGAGTCATCGTTTGCTTTCCCTCAATAAAACAGGAGATCCTAAATCTGGTCACTAACTAGGTTCTCAGAGTTACCATATGAACCATTATGGCTGAGGTAATTTAACATATTTTTATGCACTGCACTTATGTCCTACTGCTACAATGTGCTGGTGTAATAAACCTGTTGGATTTGAAAGTCTAACCAACAGTCTGAGTTTTTTTCTTGATGCCCTTGTAATTGTAGAAAAAGAATCTGGTGTAATTTTAATTACTCAACAAAATGGAGTATAATGTAACACAAGGTACAGGGATCAGTAACAGAATTATCAAAAGGAACAGAAGAAACAACATGAGCAAAGCATCATAAAAAGCACCATAAAACAGAAGAGCTCAGTATTCCATTTAGTGTTGTCTTATTGGAAGGGGAGGTGGCATGGTATACTCTAGTCAGATCTCAGAAGCTAAGCAGAGTGAGTACCTGTATGGGCGACCACCAAGGAAAACTCTGCAGAGGAAGGCAATGGCAAACCACCTTTGCTTCTGGCTTGCCTTGAAAGCCCCTTGGCTGGGGCTGCCATAAGTCAGTTGTGACTTGACAGCACATACATATGTATTGTCTTAAATCAAAGGCCTTCTTAAACATTGCTGTCTTATAATCATACAGTGTTGGCCACATGTGTGGGAGTAGGTAACCTTTAATCTCCCCCAGTATCAATTGTCTGTCCACATAAACTCAGTATGCTTCTTGTGAAATAGCCAACACAATGGTTATCCCATTTTCTTTAGAAGAGGGAGTAACTGACAAATACAACCTAAAGGAAAGTTTTGAAATATTTCTACACAGCCAGTGGGAAGAATAGAACATATCCCATAACTAAGAGATTTTAGCTAAACCTAGTTGGAAGTTAACTCCCTCTAAAATCAATAGGACTTTTGAGTTGAAAAAAAATCATTAAGGTCAGGCCATTGATGGGCAGGGCAGGAGGTTGTGAAAACAAGGACTCCCTCACACTGGTATATGAATAGTGCCAAATGAAGAAGTGTCATTATATGGGGTCAGAGATGTGGCCCCCCAGGCCATAGTTCAGCACAAGACCTCCATGGACTTTAAATATGGTGTGGCAGTATTACCAGTGGAAGAATAACTTAATTGGAAGTACTGACGCTAGGCAGACTTTGAAAGAGGTCAGACAAAGTCATAGTTCCTTTTACTTATTGTGCCTTTGGAGACAAGTTTAGGTTCCTGTTGATGGTTTTGTTTGATGCGGCCTGTTGTCCATTGGAAAAAAAAAGCAGACAGAAATGCCTCAAACTCATTTCACAGGTGACTAACCAACTATCAAACAACATTAACTTTTCAGTCTACTGTGTATTTGGCACTCCTTTGTCAGTCCTTGAGCCCTAGCAATTATTCTGTAACCGGTTTTAAGCTCACATATTGATCTTTTTTTTTTAACCTTAGCTCTGACAGCTTATTTTTTCAGGGCTGCAGAGTCGTGCCAGGAGGCGCATGATGCACTTGTATCAAGTATGTATCTAATTCTTGGGTGACAGTGTTCGTGCCAGAGAATTGTATGGATGTAATCAATGCTGAAGACTAACTTTGAATACATTGGCAGGTCATAACATCAGCATCTACCTACTACAAAATGATATGAAAGGGAGGGGGGAAATCAGGGGCATTTCTTTTCCACAAGTAAATGTAAGCTTCTTCTTTGGTTAGATGCATTGGTGCAGACTTCAGAAAGACTTTAAAAGCGAACAATCAAATCCTTACATTTAGATTCCACCGTTTACTTTAAGAAAACAAAAACACTGAAATGAGATACAAAGTCCTGAAGCAGTAGTGGGGAAAATATGGAAGAGACAGGAGAGATGGGATTTGAAATTACCCTTGCTCCCTAGAGTACCTAGTTCATTAAGGGAATACTAAACTACAATTACAGCTTTTACCACTGGACCCTAGAAAACGAGAGAGAATTCTTTGCCATTGCAAATGCAGAAAGAAAAAAACACCAACAACAACAAAAAAAGCTATGGTGTTTCCACTGAAATGTTACGTAGTGTGAAATCCACGCTACATTTAGGTCTTCATTATCAGGCCAGATATCTGAGGAATTTTGAGGAGGCAAATGACTTTCAATAATATTAAGGAAAACTCAGTTTCGGGAGGGGGTGTCTACACATTGTCACTGAATTTCCTCTAAAGTGAATTTGAAAGATGCCTCTCAATATAATAATAAAGACCCTTGAGATCCTTTAATATAAGGTCCGTCTCTTCTTGACAGAGTAGACAAGATACTGTAGGTTGCTATCTCCGGCCTGGGAAATTTATAGAGATTTATTGAGAGCAGCGCCTGGGCACTTTTAGTATATGGGGAATGGGAAGAAGTTCAGTGGGAATGTAATAACATAAAGTCTCCCCCCTAAAGCTGCCATTTCCTCTCTGTAGCCTGGAGATCATTTGGAAAACTCTGGACACACACAAGAAGACTGAACTCAGTGACCAGATCATCACCGTCATCTTTCTTGAACAGCGGACATGGAAGGGAGACAGTTTCAACTGAAACTACTGTGCTAGCTAAGGAGGAATTGAATCCTTTCCATGTCCTTGCCTCCATATAAATTAAGCACTCGTGAGCTATTTGCCCCATTAGGAAAAATATATGTGTGTTTTTCCTGCTGGGCTGAGATGAAAATAAGTCCATATGAGCCAGTGTTGCATTCCAGTAGGGAAATGGCCAATGTGGTGCCTCCCATCTATCTATCTATCTATCTATCTATCTATCTATCTATCTATCTATCTATCTATCTATCTATCTATCTATCTGTCTGTCTGTCTGTCTGTCTGTCTGTCTGTCTGTCTGTCTGTCTGTCTGTCTGTCTGTCTGTCTGTCTGTCTGTCTGTCTGTTTTATTCAACTTATACCCCGTCTTTCCCTCAAGTGGGCTCAGCGTGGCTTCTAACAAAGTATACTGTTAAAATACAATAAAAAACATTATTAACACATTAATCCAAATAGCATAAAATGCAGGCACCACCAGACAAACTGAGCTACTGTAAGATTACCATAAACCATGGACAGCACCATGATGTAACTCCAGGGTGGCTGCAAAAGGAGGACTTGGTGGTCGGAAGGGCCCCTAGTCAAAGGCCTGGCAGAACATCTCTGTCTTGCAGGCCCTGTGGAACTGTAAGAGGTCCTGCAGGGCCTGGATCTTCACTGAGAGAACGTTCCACCAGGCTGGGGCCAGGGCAGAAAAAGCCTTGCCCTAGTTGAAGACAGCTGAATGTTCCTCGGGCTGGGGACCACAAAGTCTTCCCCGCTCCACCCCCAAGAGTGAGAAAGAGAGAGATTACGATGAAGAGTAAAATATTTGTTATTTTTGCCTCTGCTACTGGGCCAAGTAGCAGTTCTTTTTTTTCTCATAAGGGAAAAGGGGTGTAGGTGCTCCTCTTCACCCAGCAGCACCATGGCTCCAGTATAAATCAAGGCTTTCACACCTTCCTAGCTGTGATTCAATTTGCTTTAGGGAACAGGAAATTTGATTGCCGATCACTGATACTATAATATTGGGAGGGCACACCAGAAAAGAAACATTATAACTCTGCCTTATTTGAGTCATCCATCTTAGGCTCCATTCCAGAAGCCGCACCTTGTTTTCCTAAGAGCATGCCTAATGTGACTTCCCAAGAAAAGTATTTGCAACTTGGTCATTGGATAGCAACTAATGTGGACATACATTACGGATATGTTTCCTAGTTTGGTCCTCAGTTTGCTCAGAACCTTTTCATCTCTATCTTTCAGAGAAAATGTCCCCCTCCAGTGGAATATATAATGTCACCACCAGGGCGCTTTTTCTGGGAAAAGAGGTGGAGGAACTCAGTGGGTTGCCAGCACAGGGGGCAATTCCTGGCAAAAGGTGATGCCCCCGGTATCACATGCACATGCACAAAGTTCGTGCACGCTCCCAGGACTGCACAATGACGTCACTTTGGGTCAGCTGGAACAAGGGGGGAGGTTTTTAAAGTTTAAATCGTCCTCGGTGAAAATGGTCACATGGCCGGTGGCCCCACCCCCTGATCTCCAGACAGAGGGGAGTTTAGATTGCCTTCTGTGCTGCTCCAGCGGCACGGAGGGCAATCTAAACTCCCCTCTGTCTGGAGATCAGGGGGCGGGGCCACCTGCCATGTGACCATTTTTAAGAGGTGCCAGAAATCCATTCCACTGTGTTCCAGCTGAAAAAAAGCACTGCTAACCACTCATATTTATCTGTGTCTGTAACCCAGTTAATGCTAAGTTTACAATACATGCTATAGTTAGCATGGGCCTGACCAACTCGTCGTGACCTGTCAAGTGGAATGCAGCTCATCATACAAATATTGTGGGTTTCTAGGCACATGATAGCCCTGTTTTTTCTTGAAATCTCAGACAAATATCAAAAAGAAGAGGCTTATCAAGCCCGCGGTGGACCACTGTACAGGAAAAGTGAGCTGGGTTCAGATTAGTAAGTTACATATTATGTAGAGCTTGGGTAGTCAGACATGGCCTTCAGCCAATTCTGGCCATTCATTATCTATTATGTACCTTTGAGAAGAGAAGACATCAAGTCAGAGATCAAAGCGATGACACAGAACTCTAAATTATTCTTCATAGCACAGAGAGAAAATGATAAAGAATGACAGTTCAACTGCTGGGGCATTGGAGCAATGTACTCTTGGGGAGTGCTTAGTGAGTTTCGTGGACAGCAGCTCTTAGCAAAAAGGGCAATGGCTGGATAAAGTGGATGATGAAAACTCACATAAAGACCTACAGCAACCTCATCCTAGAGCACTTCAGGACAGACTAATGAGAAGAAGGGCCTGTGGGGCAGAGTTTCAAAACAGCATAGCATCAGGTGTGATAGACATTGAAGGATGGGTTAGGTGAAAGCTCTCAGGAGTTGGGAAACTGAGCCATCTTGATTCCAGATATTTCCTTGAGCCTCATGAAACATCATAATACCCATTACAAAGAAAGAAGCAAATGAATGCAAGGATGTCCATGTATGTAAAATTCTGAACTGTATCACTTTCAGCCTTTGTGGTACATTCTCATTCTTAATTCTCCTCCTGTAAAAACCATGCTCACACACACTTCATATCACATGGCAATTTTTTAGGGGTAAGCCCATTTTCCCCATCCCATTCTTTTATTATTCAGTCGAGGTGTGCAACAAGAAAATTTCTGTTTCAGTTTCAGTTCTGGGGGGTTCCAGAATAATGCCCATTTTATTACTAGTTTGTTACAAGTGGGCTGTTTGGTCTTTTTGGTTTGTTTGTTTGTTTACATGTGTTCAGATCCATTGCGTGCACATTGGCTACACATGCATGTTGACCACACATGTTGTCCTTTTCAAGTGGGTGGGGGAAGGGAAGTCATGGTCTGGGGCATCTGTCTTGTGCTTAAACAAAAACCACATCAACCATTAGTCCCTCTCTTAGTCAAAGTCATTGATCCACTGAGTTTTTCCTCAAGCACAATAACACACACAACAACAACAGAACCGTAGAAGGCAAGTGTTTGTGGGTGGGGCAAGGGGGACCTGTCAAGTAGGGAGAGTGTTCCAACAAGTGCAGTGCAGCAACATTAAAAACCATCCTGCTTCAAGTTCATGTTTTATTTTTATATAATTGTTCTTTTTACCTTTGCATTCTGCTGTTAATAGCATAATAATAATAACATTCGATTTATATACTGCCCTCCCCTATAATTAGTAATGCCTTTTTTTGAATTGTCACTTCTGCCAATTGCTACCTTTGTGTGAACACCCTGAACTGAATGGATCTCTAATAAAGTTGCTTCAACTGGAACACCTGTGTGTTAACTGTGGAGAACTTGAAGGGTCCTAACTGCCAGGGACTGACAAGCAATGTTGCTTGCTTCAATTTGCAATATGCAATATCCAATGACATATGGATCCTACCAAGTTCTCTTTAAAAAATTATTATTGCTCATTGCCTCAGGTTTCAGAGGAGGACAAGCCAAAGAGTTAGAAAGATAGAGAGGTCAGGCACTCTGTTTACTGCTTTGACAGTCCTTTGATATATAGATTGCTGTTCCCCGGATTTCCTCCTCCTGACTTCCCCCCTCTCACTTTTTCTCTTCCTGGCATTGTTCCAGGCAATGTCTCTCTCCTTCTCCTCCCTCCATCTTGGCAGCATGGAAGCAGTACTTGTCCTACCATCCATGTCCATCCTTAGACTAGATAGGTAGTTAGGCTCTGTCTCTCCTCCTTTCCTATCAGAGCATGGAGTTCCTACAATAAAGAATACTTATTTCTTTTCTAAATATAAAGCAAGTGGATGCTTTATTTTCTCTCCTGCACACACAGCAGCCAGCAGAACCAGCTCACAACCACCTATAATCACACTTCCTATGCCAAACGATAGATTCTGCTAACGGCCCAAACATGAAATCTTTTAATTAGGTTTCTGGGGCCTACATACAATTTATTCATCATTTATTAACAATGAGCAGAAGCATATTGCAATATCTCTGTTACTGGACACGCTGTGTGGAACTGATTTGTTCTGATCAGGCCTTGAAAAGGTACACATGATATTAAATATAACAACATCTCCTCCTCCCTCCACAGACACACATTTTTTGCACAACACAAATGTACTTGTTGGAATTGAGATTCATTATATATGGAAGGTTGGATTTTATATTAACCCATTGCATGACTGCTCATAATAAAATCGTCTGATTTATTTTGTGCCTGATCAGGTCTATTCCATTATAATTATAATGCAGCATTTTATCAATATGTGCAGCAATTTATCAATAACCCCTGAAGAAGGCTGTTTAGGTCCAAATGTATACGGTTGATTGATTATAGTTTGTTCTGATCAATTGTATGCAACTTATAAGATATCCTGATGTTTGCCAGTATCCTGTTGGATCTGTCAGCTTAAGGGGAAGATGCTGTATTGATTGATGTAACGTATATATATTTTTAATTTTAGTGATTATTTCATGATTTGTTCCTTTTATTTTAAAAATATCAGTCCACAATGTTAGAGCACATTTTACTATTTTAATTTTGCTACATTTCAGATATTCTTTTTTTAAAAAGCTTCTTTAAATTTAGAACAAACAAATTAGTTATCAGTTTCTTTTGATGTGTTTTCTGGAGCTAAATCAAAAGTGACAAAGCTCCTTGCAAGTAGAAACTTTGCATCTCAAGGACCAAACTGGGCTAAAACATTTCTCTGTGATTTGCAAGGGTGTTTGGTTTCTTTATGTGTGTTTTTTTTACTTCAAATAGAGGTTTAAAAACAAACAAACAAGGGGAGACTTTCAAAATGAGAACCCAGCCTACGGCTTCACCAGGTACCATACTTTCTACTAGAGATGGGCATGAACCAAAATATGAACTAAAATTAAGCATGGACCAGGCCGGTTTGTGGTTCACGAACCAGCGGTTCATCAGATCCCATTTCTGACGAACCACCACAAACTTTAGGCTGGTTCATTTGGTTTGTTTTTTGGTTTGTCGCTGCAGACAGCTTGGTGTCAATCAATCAGTTTCCTAGGCAACAGGGGATGGACTTTCTGCAGACCTTCTGCTGGCCCAGAAGTGACCTTCTGCTGGCATGGAATTGATTTTCTGACCCGGATGTGATGTTTTCATGAACCAAACAAACCGGTTCGTGAACCAGGGGCAGGTTTCTGAAAGTTAGTGGTTCATAGTTTGTGAAATTTGACAAACCATGAACCACATGATTCGGGTTTTTTTCTGGTTCGTGCCCATCTCTACTTTCTACCCTTTAGGATTTTATAATCTCCTTCTGTTGTATGTGTCAAAAAAGTGAAAAGGAATTTTTCTGCATTAGAACTGAGTGTACAGTTTATATAAAATGAATCTCAGTAGCAATGTGGTGAGTCCTGCGAACTGTGAAGTGGAATCCTTGATTCTGAATTCTTTTTTGAGCTTACATTTTCTTTTCTTTTTTTTTTAAACATATAACATCAACCATGACAAAAGTAATTAATTCAGACATTTGCTTCTGTGGCTTCTTTGCCCTCCAGGTGACTTCTTATTACAGATGCAAATGTGTTCTTAAAATAACAAGATGATTATTATCGCCCCATATTAATTTAGGTGAACAACTTGGGGAGGGTATAGGCTGTGCTATGACTATTTCTGACATGGCTTTTGCAGCCTGTAGAAGGGGGAGCACGGAGCTCTCCTGTTTTTAGGATCAGTAAGCATTTCAAATGTTCATCAAGTCTTCTATGTGACTGTTCTCTCCTTCCCCTTTCCCACTCTTGGCAAAGCATATACTGTGTGTGTGCACGGATTTCCCGTCTTTATTTTTTTATGCATGAAGATTAGGTGGTGGGGGTGAACATTATTGTTGCTGTTGTCGTCTAGGTGTTAATTAGAATAAAGGAACACAATCTTAGAACTGGTCTCATCTTAGCAATGCTATGAAGATTGTATTTGTGCTCTGGGAAGTATCCTTGCACTCTGGCATGTGAAAGGTGCAGTTTCCCTTACATTCTCTTCATTGCTGCATGCTTTTTTTTTTTTTACCCCTGGGAAAGATCAGTTCCAGTGTGGTAGGACTGAGTGAAGGAGATACAAGAAGCTGAAATTACTCTTTCTTCCCCTTCTGCAAGTGCAGATCATCTGAGAAGAAAGGGCAATTTCATCCAATCATCACTCCTCACTCGTCTCCAGCCCACCAATTATCATGGCAGTTCTTCATAGGTTCAAAAGAACTGCCACAGTACAGAGCAACGTGGGGAAATTCCTTATGGAGCAACTTCCACACTCGGAGTCAGAGTGTCAGTTTGCTGTTCAGGTCTCGAGCCAAAGCTATGCCATATTCTCATGTTATAATCTGTAGCTGTTTAGTTCTCTCCCTCCAGGCCCAGGTGCTGTCCAGGCCGCCCATATCCATGGGAGCGAAGAGTTCTCTTATCACCCAGTTCTGGCCGACCTTAATGTCCTCACCTTCCCAGGCTCTCCAGACAGGACTAAGGGGGGAGGCTGGGAATGGGTGTCTGAAGTGTTGTTACTTTCGTTTTATGTGTCATTCTCAACAAAGCTTTGGTTCAGCCAAGGGCCTCAAGTCCTTGGATCATGGACCCCTGTATCCTGAGCATAATCTTCCAATAAGCCTTTTGAAACCAAGAGACCTTGTGCTTCTTGCAGAAGGGGGGAGACGAACTCTAGATAACTGGGATTCCACAGTCTGACACTCGGTAGGATGCTGCCAACTCTTCAACTTCGAACCTCTTAAACTTCAACTTTGGACCTCACTTTCTTCAGTTTTCTTTTCTTGTATCTTCCAACCACAGATAAAGCTTTACATTTTTTTTTTTGGCATACCCTCCTCTCTGGTTTTGGTGCTGTGCATGTGTGTTTATCCTTTATACTTTATTTAAACTTTTTTTTTCTTTTAATGCTGAAATGTTTTGATGTCTGCCACCTTGGGGACTCTGTTTGGGTGAAAAGGCAACATAAAAATGTTTTAAATAAATAAATAAGTACATTCAGTGCAGTATTATGGCAGTACATTCTGCCATAATACCAGTTCTCTTCTAAGCTGGTATACTCAACTTTATTTAAAAGGGTTACTTATTCCCAGGAAAATAGTTTCATTTGGGTAGCCATCTTGGTCTATAGTAGGAGAGCAAGATTCGGGTCTAGTAGTACCTTAAAGAACAACTAGATTTCCAGGGTATCTGCTTTCAAGTGTCAGAGCTCCCTTTGTCAGATACTGAGGGCCAAGCTACACATGACGAATGACACTTGAATGGCAAGTGGATTGAGTGGAGGGCAAGTGAACAGGGAGAAATACACTTGCTGTTCAAGTGTCATTCGTCATGTGTAGCTTGGCCCTGAGACGCCAGTGTTTTTAGGATTTTACATTAATCTGTTATTCTCCAATGTATCACAACACTCTTTGGGGGTTTGTGCCCCCCCCCAATTTTTATTTAGTATTCTTCCTGGAAGGAAAGATATTTCAAATCCATTATCTCCTTACAAAAAACCTTGCAAGGAGGGCCAGTACTATTATCACTACAGAACAAATATGGAGAGGAGACAGGGTAACGTAGCAGTTTTTCAACTATTTTGCTAGTTAAGAGGATTTCTGTTTCTCTGCTCATCAGCCTAGTTCTGAAACCAAAGCACAAAAGTTTACAATAAAAACGGTGCATCATATAAATGACATTTACCAAAGGATAAGGCTAAGATAGTCCCCATGAAAACCATAAAACCACAAGTATATGAGATTTAGGCAAACTCTTGGCTTAGGTACTGAAAAATAAAGTCTACCTGTGAAGATGCTGATAAATCCAGCAAACAAAATGGAGGCGGCAGATGAGGGTAGAATGTGGCCCAACTCACTGAAAGCAAGATGGCCCCAGAGATTCTGTCAGTACCTCAGCTCACCTTGGAACTTGCAGGCAGCTGTGAATGTCTGGGAGGTTTTCCCAGCCAGCCCCAGATGTGCTACTGGAGCCTCAGATGGTCTCCTCAGTTTCTCATATGGATATCCACCCCTATGTGCTAGATAGAATGGTCTGGCATGCTGTTCAAGCCAGGACTTTCCTACTCCCCCTGAACTACACCCCTGAACTTATGCCTGAATAAGCAAATCGTCTTTTAGTAAATATTTGAAAAACTCTGTGACTCTAGATTGCAGATATCATAGCAGAAAGTTGGGGCTAGAATCTGGAGCCACCACCAGAAATGACTATTTGGAAGTGGTCATCTGTCTAATGTGAGGTGTGTCCACCACCATTACCAATGGTGGTTCTGAAGGAGGAAGGCATTCTTGGCCAAGGGAAGTCTTAAACAGAGGAATTCATGGCTCACTGTGCATGGTACTAACCAACAGACTCTAGTTGACCTTCTTTCCTTTCCCCTTTTGATCTTTTTGTTTTGTTCTCCGGTCTTCGCAGGTGCCCGTGTTACTTTTTATGCATTTGCTTTTCCCCAGGGAAAAAAAGCAACAGAGGAGTCAGTCTGATTTCTCAAAGAGAAATAGCCCATAAGAACTGATTTACAGGTTTTGGTCTGTGTTTCTCTCTTGTTTGTGAAGAGGCTACAAAAGGGATAGCAAAATATGTATTTTCTCCAGCAGGATGCCTCGAGTGCATGAGCTAAAGGGTTAGCCAAAGGAAACATAGGTGGAATCTTTGTTTAAAGAAAAAAAATAAAAAAGCTGTCACGCTGTTGGTTATGCCGAGCTTGAAAAGAAATCCCTGGAACAAGACTGCTATTCATGCTTATGGACCTAAAAACCTTGAGATTCCCTTTTGCAATTTTTATCTCTAAATTTCAGAGAACAGATCAGGGCAGAGTAGGGTCATCGGGCAATGGCCATTAATTCTCAAGTCTCGTTCTTCAGTTCTGTCAGTCTGAAATGATACAACACTGTCACCAGAATCTCAAAAGAGAGATGATTATTTTGTGGTTATGAATGACATGCCGTTAAAAGCTCTGTTTGCTTAAACCCAAAGGACTGAATCTGTCTGCATACTTCACCGGTGCAAAGCCCCCCCATTATATAATGAGAATTCAAAGCACAGAAGATGTATTTGAGATAACAAAATTGCTTTATGTGCTCAGCTACAGTTTGTAAGAGGAAGGTGTGGAGGAATCTAATCTCCAGGCGACTGTGCAACCCAGAAAGAAAACAATGCAGTTGCCAAGAAAGCAATCAGAGATGTTTCCATCAAAGTGATGTGTCTTTATTCCTATTAGTGGTTGCTTTATCTCTCAGGACACAGCTGGATAGTGAATATTGAGATAGTTATTATTTTTGCACACACACAGTCAAAGATGGTTGTGAGGCTTTTCTTTTCTTTTTTGGTCTAAGAAGGAGAAATTATTAGAGTTGTGGAAATCTGATGTTTAACTTTTGGTCTATCAAATAATGAGGCCACCAACTATAATAATACATACCTTGAAAAGATAACAGCAGCTTTATCTACCCACTTCTACCAATAGTAAGAGATTGATGTCTAGAATCACTTCTTTTGAAAATAAACAGGTAAAAGCTCATGATGTATCTGAATGACAAATTAGTTCAGTGGCCCTCAAGATCCCAACTGAGCCATCTAACTGGAAGAAACCTCTTCTACAGAAAAGGTCTTTTTTCCCCTGGAAAGATGCTACTGTGTTCAAGATTCATGAAAGAGAGAGAGAAAGAGAGAGAGAGAAAGTCTTTATTGGGAGATGCCAGCAACAGAAATTAGTATGGCAAAACTGGCCCTGCAGGTAACTTCATCTACAACGGAATGTAGAAGTTATTTAGTTGGGCCAGGTCTCAAGCACCTAGACCTTAATAAATGTACCTTTTCATCTTCATTCCCACACCCTTCCTCCCAACTAGACCTGGGCACAAACAGGAAAAAAAAAACATGAACATGGTGTTTGTTGTTTGTTGCCATCCACAAACAACGAACAATGAACATTGATGAACATGACCTGCTCATGAACATGTTCATTGTTCATTGTTCATGGGGGCCAGCAGGCTCTCCTCCAGCCATCAAGATCCCTATCACATCACTCCCAGAAACCCTACCTGAGCAGGCAGCAGGAAATGTACCAATAATAAATAATAGCTTGGCCCCAGAGCCTGGCAGCAGCCCTGGAACCTGAAGGGGTAGATCCCTACTGCACCACACACAAAGAAAATTAAAGCTCCAATGCACTCTCCCTGCCGCTCTCTCAAAATGTCAACAGCAACTGTCTCTCCCTCACTGTCTCTAAAACCGGAGCTGGGAGCCCCCCTCCCCCTTGCTCTTTGCTTCCCTGTAACAAATTTGGAGCTCCACACTTGAAAGGAAGACCTGCCTATCAAGCTAAATTGGGCTTAGATTGGGGTTTCCAGGGCAACAGCAGGAGTTCAGACAGAGTTCAGGCAGTCCCTGCCTCCGGTTGCTAAGGGAATTGATTGTAGGTGCCAGACTGTCTGGCTTGTTGAATAGCAACAAACGAGGCTTGCAACAACCACCTGTTCATTTAGAAAGGGACCTCACGAACATCTTGTTTGCGAACAGCTGATTGGGCTGTTCATGGCTTTTTAAAGTTCGTATTGCTGTTCGTGCCCATCTCTACTCCCAACACGACATTCGCTACAACCAATTTCACTGCTGGGATTTAGAGGCATATTTGTATGGTAACCAGCATACCCTGATCTTCTGCTTTGGCTCTTTAGATACTCTTATTAATTATTAATCTCCCTTCCAAATCACCATGGATGTATGGGAAAACATTGGAAACCTCTGTTGTTAAGAGTTATTCAAACCCAAGTGTGAGTTTTCCTACCTTCTCTTTGTACCTTGGTAAGCCTAACCCAAACTGGACCTTTAAAAAAGGGTGCAGAGACCAACCACAGTACCAATTTCAGGAATAATTAAAAAAAAAGTTGTACAAACATTAGTTACAATAAGGCACAGAGTTGAGCAAAAATTGACAAATAACATTAGAGTTGAGGAAAATAAAATAGTTGACACTCACATCATCTTCCCCCATGATGACAATTAAAATAGACAGAATAATGTTCAAATTTCTATATTTCTTGTTCAGGTCTTCACCTTCCTAAGACATCTTGCTGGCCTCTTCCCTTGATGTCTGAGCTAAACATGCAGGTTTTTAAAAAGTTGGGTCCAGGTTCCCCAGACCCAACTTAAGTTCCTTGCAGCTATATAGTAGCTTTGGGAACAGCTGTTAAAAATAAAGGAGAACCCAAATGGCCTCAGAATGCCTCCACAGGGGGAGGAGAGGCTCCTCCCTCCCCCTCAAGCTGTTTCTCGGTGTCAAAATATCATGGGAGGGAGGTTTTATCCCTGTTCTTTCTGCTCTGTGTGGAATATTCTGGGCCTGTGGAGCAGTAAAAACAAAGTGGGGTGGGGAACTTTTTCATGCTATTGTGCTATTGAAGGGGGAGGGAGGAGCCCCTCTTAACTCCATGGAGCGATTCTAAGGCTGCTTGGATTTTCTTTTACTTTTTAACTACTGTATAGCTGTGGAAATCCTGAGCTGTGTTGGGGAAACCGAGACCCAACTCTTTAAAAACCTGTGCAATGTATATAATAATATAAAATAAGACCCCCTCCATATCTACACAGAAGATTGTGGAATCCTTCATTGTCTATGTGTAGCTTCACATAAGTGCCTTTTGTACTTCTGTCTAAAAGCCAAGCTACAAGTGACGCCTGACACCTGACACACTTGTCAGCTTCCCTCAGGTTTTGATGGGAAATGTAGGCATCCTGGTCTTGCAGCTTACAGAAGTGTACAGAGTGGCAGTCTATGGGAGGGAGAACATGCAGTCGGGAGGGGAGTGCAAGCGTCAGGCTCTTGCCGGGCACCCCCCTTCTCCACCACTCTGTGTGTGTGTGTGTGTGTGTGTGTGTGTGAGACAGAGAGAGAGAGGGGGGGGTGTTTCTGTAAACTTTAATTAAATGAAGAGCCAAGCTGTAAGACTAGGACACCTACATTTCCCATCAAAACTTGAGGGAAGCTGACAAGTGTTCAACCTGTGTCAGGCGTCACTTGTAGCTTGGCTCTAACTCATCCACTTTTATATTGACACCTTGCTAGTATTGCAAACTAGAAGCTACTCAAGAGTTGTTCTGCAGCCTTTGGGCTACCTATCAAGGCAGTTTTAAATTAGACTCTGGGTATTCCCAGACTGTAAATTCAGCAATCACCTTGCAAAGGTGTAAATGCTTACATGGATATCTGGGATTGTGTGCGGTTGCATCATACCACAGAATGGCTTTACCATAATACAGGAGTCAAAGAACTTGCAAAATAATTCTGTGAGCCTGGTATTATCTTTCCTCTGAAACTGGTCCACCTCAAAGTCACATTATTAATTGTATTTGGAAGATAATGCAAACTGCTTTTGAAACTATGACATCTTTTTCAGTCAACCTCACCTAATTCCCCTCCTTATATAAACCTCCTCCCCCTGCTTGCCAGGGTCCCACTAACGTAACAACAACAACAACATTCAGTTTATATATCACCCTTCAGGACAACTTAATGCCCACTCAGAGCGGTTTACAAAGTATGTCATTATTATCCCCACAACAATCACCCTGTGAGGTGGGTGGGGTTGAGAGAGCTCCGAGAAGCTGTGACTGACCCAAGGTCACCCAGCTGGCTTCAATTGGAGGAGTGGGGAATCAAATCCTGTTCTCCAGATTAGAATCCTGTTGCTCTTAACCACCAGCATACACTTCCTCTCAATGCTCAACTGGGTGGTAGGAGAAAAATAATGAAGGTGGTGGGAAGAGTCCTGACACTGCTGTCACTTCCCATGTACCTAGAAGTGACATCAGTAAGTCACTGGGAATGCTCTAGGATTTGATTAAACCATAGAGTTTTGGCCAAATGCATACTTGGGAATTGAACTGACTGCAAAAAATATAGACTTATTCAAGAATAACTGAGAAATTGTGGACTCAAATAGAGAAAGATTTGATTAAATGGAATAGATTGAATTTATCATGGTTGGGAAGAATTGCAGTAGTCAAGATGAATGTGTTGCCAAGAGTGATGTTTTTGTTACAGACAATACCAATCATTCAGGATTCTAAACAGTTTGAAAAATGGCAGAGGAAAATATCGGACTTTGTTTGGGCAGGCAGGAAGCCTCGGGTGAAAATGAAAGTATTACAGGACGCAAGAGAGAGAGGTGGAATGCAACTGCCCAATCTAAGACTTTACTATGATGCAATCTGCTTGGTGTGGTTGAAAGATTGGATGACTTTGAAAAATCGCAAATTACTGGCCTTAGAGGGATACAAAAAAATATTTGGATGGCATGCATATTTGTGGTATGAAAAAGTAAAAGCAGACTCTATGTTCTTGCACCATTACATTCGTAGAAACCTCTTCACAATTTGGAAGAAGTATAGAAATTACCTACAGGAAGGAACTCCCTCTTGGGTGGTTCCTTACGAAGTAATAGACCCGAGAACTGTTGACAATGAACAACAATGTTTAACATACAAGGAAATAACACGAACAGACCTTTCTAAATTAAGAATAAAGACGCAAGAAGAGTTGTCTTTAAATTATGACTGGTTTCAATATAGACAGATTAGAGCTCTTTACAACTCGGACTGTGCAAAGGGAGGAATAAGAATGGAGAACTCGGAATTAGAGGAAGTAATTTTACAAGAAGACAAAAAGGAAATTTCTAAGGTCTACAAGGTGTTGCTAAAATGGTACACTGTAGATGAGACAGTTAAAGTGCAAATGGTGAAGTGGGCTATAAACTTTAATAAAGAAATAACAATGGAGGCGTGGGAATACTTGTGGAAAAATACGTTGAAAATCACGACATGCACCAATATTAAAGAGAATGTCTATAAAATGATTTATCGTTGGTATTTGACACCAAAGAAAATTGCGCTAGGGAATTTGAATATGTCTAACAAATGCTGGAAATGTAAAAAGCATGAGGGATCTTTGTATCACATGTGGTGGACTTGTGAGGTAGCTAGGCAGTACTGGGGAGAAATAATAAGAGTAATAAGTGAAATTTTACAATTTCAAGTTAATAAGAACCCAGAACTCCTGCTACTGAATTTGGGAATGGAGGCTATTCCAGCACAATACAGGACATTGCTATTTTATATGACAGCAGCGGCCAGACTTTTGTACACGCAGAAGTGGAAAGTACAAGAAGTGCCAACTATTGAGGATTGGATTTACAAATTGCTGTACATGGCGGAGATGGATAAAATGACAAGAAAATTGAGAGACCTTGATCCAGGTCAGTTTAACACGGATTGGGAGAAGCTGAAACAGTACTTGGTGAAAAAATGGGAGGTGGGAGGAGAACTGTGGCAGTTTGAAAATTACTGAAATACAACAAAAGAAGAGAGAGGTGACTATACTGGGGGGTGGAGAGTCAATTGAAAATTTCTAAGCAATTATTTTATTTGACTACTATATATAGTATTAAGTAATAGTGGTGTTATTATAAGATCTATAAGGCTAGAAACTAATTAATTTCATTGCTGGCAGATAATGGTATAATGGAGAATTTATATAATTAAAATGAATGAATATAAGAAAGGGGGGGGGAAATATACAGTAGCATACAGAATATGGGTCAAATTGATTGACTTATGCTGAATGTGTATAAGGGTTAAAGTGACTGACTATTTCTGACAGAGTTGCATAATGGAGAAATTAGATAATTAAAACAGTACGAAGATAAGATATATAGAAGGAAGCAAAGAGTAATATATGGAGTATGGGTTAAATTGATTGACTTATATTGAATGCATGCAATGTTTATAATGTACTTAAAGTTATGTATAACGAGGGACAAATTGTTTGTCCCATATAGACGAGACCAGAATGAGTAAGATAGAGTATAGGCTACTAAAATGATTATTGAAGAATATATGCCAGAAATGTATTATTTAGTTGTTAAGTTAAACGGGAAGAGAAATAGAGATAGCACTGTGATATAATAGATAAGCTTAGAAGAGAGTGAAAGTATATGTTTAATAGGTACAATAAGTTTGAAATGAGTAGGGGAAAATAGATAAGGGGTTGGAAAACTGTTGGAAGTCAACAAAAGGGGGGGAAGGGAGGGGGTTAGAATTGGAATATTTAAAGGAAATTGATTGTAATGGATATTAAAATATTTCTAATCCAATAATTTTTTTTTTAAAAAAAAAAGAGTTTTGGCCAAATGCTAGAACGTTTGTCCCTGTGGATGGGGATACCATTGCTTATGGGTAGACGAGTGATATCATTACATAGCTGACAAGGCCCCACCCCACTTGATAAGTCTCCCACCTGTTGCCGATCTTGGCTGGCAACCCTGTTTATCCCACAGGGCTTTTATTACTAGGAGTTCCATGATTCCCAAAATAGCTGATTTTAGTGGTCAAAGGGGACCTCCTTCTTCCTTTTTTACCCCCAGAAAAGTTGGCTACATCCAACTCAATATTTTACTGTGCTGACAGAAGATTCATAAGACTATCCTTCCAAAAAGAGTCCAACTGGATACATACTCTGATTTGGTATCAGCCAGTTTCATGTAACAACCAAGAAAAATGCCATCTTGCCATCATTAGATATAACTTCTCCTTATTTTATCTTGTAGGCAACAGAGACTGACAATATTTAGGAAGACCATCTGGTAACAGAACCTTGAATTTTATTGTACTTTGCAGCCCTGAACAGTTTGGTTTATTTGAACTGATTAAGAAAAATGCCAATCTTGCTCATTCTTGATGCACTGGGGGAGGGGATGTCATTTTCTTTCTGCTTCTTGTGTCCTAGTTTGCTCTATATTTTCTCATGTGCATATTCTAAGTAGCAAATTATTTTCTAAAAATACATGCACTTGTTTACCTATCTCTCCAATACATCTTAATCAACAGACTGAATGGAAATGAACTACCATATTACATAAAACTGACAGACCCTAATGCCCTATCATGTTCAATTTTGGAAAATATCACACAAGTAAACAACAACAACAAAAACCCTGTGCTGTTTGGGGAGCTGTTTCCATTTGCAGATGACCACAAAATATGGCTTATTATAGCTCTGATACAGAAAGCCTATAACATTACTTGTCACCTATGTGTTATGTCAGTCTGTGTTCGGGCTGCTCCTGCCAGTGCTCCAGGAAGGAATGGTGCTGACCACGCGGCCTGGAACAGAGGAGGATGGGTGCTCCTCTCAACTTGGCTTGACCACACCTCCACTGCATCCTGCACCATGGTGCCAATACAGCCCACCAGTGAGTCAGCAAGCTTCTCTTTTTAAAAACATTAGTTTTCCTTACAACTCCAGGTGAGAGAAAGAATCTGTACTTGCCCATTGGGACAAATACATGCCTACTTTCCATAATACTGAACCCCTACCAAGTTTGCTGAATGAAAGATATACTTGAATTAAAAGACTGGAGGTGCAACAGAACTACAGCCAATACGGCACAGCGGCAGTTCACATGTGTGACTACTCCCTCACAATAATTGTGTGAGTGTGATAGGCAGTTTGAATATTTACTTGAGCTGGAGAAGCCACAAGTACTGTTACCTTGGGGAGTTGAGGTTCGTATTTATTGCCTCCATGACTTTCTGTTTAGGAATGCCATGACTCTGTGGCAAGCAGCTTCTACAGGTGTATTTATTGAGTTCAACAGGCATAATCAAATATGAGCTGAGCCTCAGATCTCTTTGCCTTGGATAGGCCAGGTAACAGCTTTGCAGCTCTGCAGTAGCTGCAACGTTTCCATTTCATTTCCTTCTGCTTTGCAAGCTGCTTTGCATCTGCCTGGTAAGAGAAAACCCCAGGGTGGGCGAGGTGGAGAGTGGGACACCAGAGATCATACAGACAGGAAACAGACAATGTGTATGAGAAAGTTTTTCGAATTTTCTCATACACATTGGAGGCTCCAGTTAGCGCTAAATGCAAAAATCATTTACCGTGCTCAGTTCAAAGTATTGGTTATTACATACAAAGTTCTTCATGGCTTTAGTCCAGCATACCTACGAGACCGCCTCTCTCCCTATGTTCCTTCACGGCAGCTTCGCTCATCTGAACAAGGTTTCCTGCAGGTACCAGGCTGCAAACAGGTGAAATCAGCAGCAGACCGTGCATGGGCTTTCTTTGTGGTGGCCCCTATCCTGTGGAATGACCTGCCTGAGGAAGTCAGAAGAGCCCGCCCTCTCCTGACTTTCCGTAAACGATGCAAAACCAAACTATTCAAAAAGGCTTTTTACTCAAATGGGAGGGCTGCATTGTAGGGATGGGGTCGCAGGTGCTTCACTAAAAAGTTGGGGATCATAGACTTCATCACCATTTTTGCCTCATATTTTATCTGCTGCTTTAAATATGTACTCCTATGTACAACCAGTGCTCCATGTTGTCTAATGTTAGTCCTAGAATTGATTATGCTTTGCTTCAGTATCTCTACTATGTCTTGGATCCTTGCTAATGCTATGTTTTAAACTTGTATATATTTACCTTATGGTACTGTATTGAAATGTACATACTTGATACTGATTGTATTAACCTTATACTGTGTAATCCACCTTGAGTCTCAGTGAGAAAGGCAGACTATAAATGACATAAATAAAATAAAAAGACACTGCACTTTAGCAGTGAAAGTGAGGCAAGAAGCCTGTTTGAAAGCACTCAAGGTATTGAGTGGCTGGGTGAGGTAATTAAGTGACATGGAAGGAGGGAGATGTCTTACACAGGTTGGACACTAGTCGGCTTCCCTCAAGTTTTGATGGGAAATGTAGGCATCCTGGTCTTGCAGCTGTAATGGAGAGCCAAGCTGTAAAACCAGGATGCCTACATTTCCCATCAAAACTTGAGGGAAGCCGACTGGTGTCCAACCTGTGTAAGACGTCACTTCTAGTTTGGCTCTATGACTACAGTGAAGTTTTTTTTTAATTATTTTTTTATTTTTATTGTAGAAAAGTTAAAAGATAGAGCAAAGAAGGAAAATATAACAAAACATAACAAAAACACCACTACAGAGAGCCAATAGTGCCCTACATACAAAGTAAAAAAAACAGTAAAAAGCATAATAAGCATATTATCAATCCATTACAATTTTTTGCCTACCACGTGTCCTCCTTTAGTATCAATCAGCTTGTGGTCTAATTAATATATTTTTTCTATACCTCATCTTCTTGCTATCCCAGTTCCTTATTCCTAAAAATCAAAACCACCAATCATTAACTCATTTTTCTTCGTCTCTTGAAGATAGTCCATAAAGGGTTTCCAATTTGCCATGAATATAGGAAGTGTTTTGTCTCTGATTAACGCTGTAAATTTGGCCATCTCAGCTAAGTCCATCATCTTTCCAATCCAGTCTTCCAATGAAGGAAGATCCTTACACTTCCATTTTTGAGCATATAAAAACCATGCCACTGTTACCATATATAGAATTAAAATACCATGCCCTTTTTCCAATTTTTTATCCATAAATAGAGCTCTGGTTTAAGATGTAGATTAACCTTTAAGATTCTCTGTTATGACTGCAGTGAGATTGTGCAAAACACACACATGCCCAAAATAAGCTGATTGAGCCCATGGACTTTAAAAAATCCCTAAACTTTAAAAAGCATACCATGTTTATAAAAACCAGCTCATCTGTGAATTTTCTCACTGTTTATAATAGAATTATCAGCTGAGCCTGAAACAGTGATGACAGGTCTCTGGGGAAGGAGGAAAACAAAGACTCCCATCTATATGGCAAGACATATGTAGGAAATACTGCCCATTGTGTTCAACTGCATTCTTTTAACATGCAAAAATAACTCAACAAATAGGACTGAGCTGCTGGTGAACAGCCAAACTGCTTAGAGAAAGATCAGCTTGTGAACAGCAACCAAAGCATAAGCAAAATTGGAGGGTGTTTGAGTATCCTTATTCCTGCCTTGGGGTGATTTTGAACTGGTTTTGAATCCCAAAAACCTCAATCAGAAGCCATGCTTGGCCCTATCCACCTGGCACTATCCACTTTCTAAAAACACTTGGCACCAGGAAAGGTGTTGGTGCAATTGTGCTCATGGGCACCATGTTGGGGACTCCTGCCCAAAGTCATAAAATAAAGCAACAAATACAGTGCAGGTATATTTAAAAAGACAAAAAAAGATAGGAAAATAGATTATCAAAACAGATGGTAGGAATATTTATTTAGAAAATTTATATGCCACCTATCCAGAAACCTGTAGGGATAGAGAGCTCTCTCTGCTTGAATTTGACTGAGGGTACAACAAGTTTAACAGTTACTGTTCCATACTGTGACACAAAAGAACACATTCAGAATTCCCTGATTTACAACACACTCATTTAGGGATGTTTAATTGATATTGGCCAGCCATTAATAAACTAGTAAACGCACTGTAGCCTTATTTGAGAGGACTGGTACATAAGTACCCCGATTTGAGCCAAATTGATAGATATGAGAATTTTCTTACCTACATAACTCACAGTGCAGTCATGAGGAAGGTATGAACAAGAATGAACAAGAGGAGAAGCATGTATATAGCTCTGAGGTCCTAGAAGAAATGACAGAATATATAGGAAATAGACTCTGAGTATAGTGGACATGTCTTCATTTTTTTCATAGGTAAAGGTAGTCCCCTGTGCAAGCACCAAGTCATTACTGACTCAGCTTACCTTGATCGGCAAGTCTTCCTTCCAACCACGGAGCTGCAAAGTGGTTACAAGTTGGGAGAAGACACCCAGGGGAGGGAGGGGGAAGGGGGTGTTCTGTAGCCATGGGCACTCCAATCTCATCCTGCAAACCCTGATAGGCAGCTCTGACGGCCAAACACAGACCTCCTGCGTTGCTCAGTGGGACCTGTGCTTATAAATAGCCATGGGCTCCCAGGCTGGGTTTCACTTTAAGCGAGCAGTGGAGTGGGACAGAGCTCTTGCTTGCCACTTGCTAGCCTTTAGGGAGAGAGACTGAGAGTATAATTGAGCTTGGATTTTTGTGGGAGTTTCCTGGGGGCCTTGGATTGGAGAGGTATAACTCCAACATCCCTTTTGCAATCTTGTCCAAACTTGGATGATGGCTGTAGGAGAGCCTGCAAAAGACTCCCTGGGAATATGGGCTCTCTGAGTACCACGGGGGCCATTCCGCGCCCCACGAACCGGTTCGGCAATGGAAAATGTTTGTTGCAGTTTGCGGCTTTGGGATTGTCATCAGCACTGAACCATGAACCACTGGTTCGTGAAATTTTTTGGTTCATGCCCATGTCTAGTCATGACTGAGCAGAGCTTGGGCTGCAGTACTGCAGCTTACCGCTCTGTGCCATGAGGGTCTCTCATTTTTTTTTCATATTATGCTTTTTTTTAATATTATGCTTCAAAAGCAAGAACACTCACATTTACCAGCTTCCAAAAACATCACTATTATAAGTTAATCATAATTCCCTGGAATATCCTTTTTTTCCGTCTTTTTCAAATAGGTAGCTGTATATTACATGGATAGAAACTTCCTTTCCTTTTTGCATTCTTCCTGCATTCCCATCACCAACATCTTTTTCATCATCTCACCTACTGCTCTAAAGGAGGAGGGGGGCAAAGGCTTTCTTGAAGTTATGCCTCTAGGACTAAAGACATCAGAAAATAGCAGTTGACCTTCTGGCATCACTCCCCTGGATAAATAATGGAAAAGATGGTTTTGACAGCTTGCAACTCAAATGCTCTGTCATTCAGAGCAGAGTTCTTTCCTGGGGATTTGGAATCATCTCTAGACAGTGCCAGTGGCCTGTGTTCCTTTGTATACAAATTGGAGCCCAGGATGAAGGCTATTAAGCTGTGCGTATTCGTTCAATTTGCAGCTCCAAGTCCATTGTGACTGCATCTTAAGCGAGTAGTATCGTCTCTTGAAAAAGATTTAGCTGAGCGTTTTAAGTCCTGGGCCTGTTTAAGGCATACATAATGCTGCTTGCTGGTTCCATATTTAAAAGGCACAGGTGATGCTGCCCTGGACTTGAAGAACCGTTTCATGATCCAAGGATTAGAAACACTCTGAAAGGTGCTGATGAATTCCAAATGCACAGAATAAAAGGGAAGTTGCTTATAGATGTAAGCAGTTCTGAAGAAAGCTCCCTGACTAGAGGCATTAAAGACTTCAGCAAGTCAGAGCAGTTATTCCTTTTCCAAAAGCATCTCAGTCTACAGGTGTGCCATCACCTTAAATGTGTAATTCCTGTTGAGTAACTCCTTTGAAAGATTAATAAATACAGGAAAGACATATAACTGGTCTGTCTGATTGACACATCAAAGTTACCTCCAGAAGTAATGTCTTTTTCAAGTATTTATTCTCTATTTCAATAGGGCCTAGGTCTGATCACCTCTTTTTTTAAATTTTTTTATTGGATTATATGTCATTAAATTATACATTACAATCAATTTCCTTTAATTTTTCCAATTCTAACCCCCTCCCTTTCCCCCCCTTTTGTTGACTTCCAACAGTTTTCCAACCCCTTGTCCCTTTTCCCTTACTCATTTCAAATTTATTCTATCTATCAAACATAAACTTTCACTTTCTTCTAAGCTTATCTATATAACACAGTGCTCCTTCTGTCTTCCTACCTACTTAACAACTAAATAATGCATAACTAAATAATACATTCTTGGCATATTTTCTTTTAATAATAATCATTTAGCTAATTTGGTGCTCTATACTCTATCTTATAATCTCATCTTCAATATGGGACAAACAATTTATCCCTCATTTAGCATAATTTTAGATACTTCTATAAACAGTACATTCAATATAAGTCAACCAATTTAACTTATACTCTATATATTACTTTTTCTACATATCTTATCTTCGTACTGTTTTAATTGTATAATTATATAATTCTTCCATTATGCAACTATCCACCAAAAATAGTCAACCAATTTGACCCATATATACCTCCAAACTAAGTCAATCAATTTAATACATGATCTATACATTAATATATATTTTCCCACCTTGCTTAAATTTCTTCATTGCAATTATAAAATTATCTCCATTATACGATTATTGCCAGAAATGAAATTAATTAGTTTCTATCCTTATAGTTAATTAGTTTCTATCATTATAATTCTTATAATAACACCTATAATACTTAATGCTATATATAACAGTCTAATAAAATAGTTGCTTAGAAATTCTCATTTAACTCTCCGCCCCCCGGTAAAGTCACCTCCCTCTACTTTTATTGTATTTCAGTAATTTTCAAACTGCCACAGTTCTCCTCCCACCTCCCATTTGCCCCCCCAGTTGGAATGAAGACAGACACAGGTGTTGGATCTAAGGGCCACTTTATTAAATAGCCTCAACGACAACATTAACATAACTGCAGCTAGGGTAAAGCGGTACAGGTCAAGACACGGAGTCCTACCTAGACCTCCGCCTTGACCTGCCTGGGCGAGCCCCGAAGCCCCGGGTGCGAGCCCTCCATGTGGATGGCTAGAAGACCCGGCCAGCCAGGCAAATGGGTTCCCCCCTTTCAAGCTCCTAAGCCTAAGCCGTACAGCAGTGAGGTAAGGACTTGCACGTGGGGTTCCCCCAAGCAGTCTGCCCACGCGCGCTGGCAGCCGTCACAAGCAGTACCAGCCGCTCCTAGCAGACCCTTCTTCCCTACCAATAGGGAAACGCCAAGGGTGCTCACCGGCCCGCTAATTCTAACCCAACTCCATACCGCCAGGGACACCACTAACAAGCACCACCACCTGCCAAATTCCATCACTCCTGACCAGGTGCAAGGTAGGCAAAAAACCTCCCATCCCGAGTCCAATTGGGGATAAGAGGAAAAAATTCCTACCTGGCTCTGCAAACAGCAGCCGGCTAATCCTGCACCAACAACAGGGTGAGGTGGGTGGGCCGAGCGTTAAGCCAGACTGAGGCTGGGTGAGCGGAGCCTCGTTAACGAGGCTGCTGGCTCCGCCCACCCAGCAAAGCCCCGGATGCCCGGGAAGGCTGGTCTGCCTTCCATCCTTCCGGGCGGGCAAAACACGGCCACCTCCCTAATCAGCTATGCTGCAGGAGGGTTGGCCGACTTCTTCACTAAATATTGTTTCAGCTTCTCCCAATCCGTGTTGAACTGTCCTGGATCAAGGTCTCTCAGTTTCCTTGTCATTTTGTCCATTTCCGCCATGTACAGCAATTTATAAATCCAGTCCTCAATAGTTGGCACTTCTTGCACTTTCCACTTTTGCGCGTACAAAAGTCTAGCCGCTGCTGTCATGTAAAATAGCAATGTCCTATATTGTGCTGGAATGTCCTCCATTCCCAAGTTCAGTAGCAGGAGTTCTGGGTTCTTATTAATTTGAAATTGTAAAATCTCACTTATTACTCTTGTTATTTCCCCCCCCAGTACTGCCTAGCTACCTCACAAGTCCACCACATGTGATACAAAGATCCCTCATGCTTTTTACATTTCCAGCATTTATTAGACGTGTTCAGATTCCCTAGCGCAATTTTCTTTGGTGTCATATACCAACGATAATTGTAGACATTCTCTTTAATATTGGTGCATGCCGTGATCTTCAATATGTTTTTCCACAAGTATTCCCACGCCTCCATTGTTATTTCCTTATTAAAGTTTATAGCCCACTTCACCATTTGCACTTTAACTGTTTCATCTTCAGTATACCATTTCAGCAGCACTTTATATACCTTAGAGATTTCCTTTTTGTCCTCTTGTAAAAGTGCCTGTTCTAATCCCGAATTCTCCATTCTTATCCCTCCCTTCACACAGTCCGATTTATAAAGATCTCTGATCTGTCTATACTGAAACCAATCATAACTTGGAGACAACTCATCCTGCGTCTTTATTTTGGGTTTAGAAAATTCCATTCGGGTTATCTCCTTGTATGTTAAACACTGTTGTTCATTATCGACAGTTCTCGGATCTATTACTTCATATGGAACCACCCATGAGGGGATTCCATCTTGTAGGTAATTTCTGTACTTCTTCCAAGTTGTGAATAGGCTTCTCCGAATATAATGATGTAAAAACATAGAGTCCGCTTTTACTTTATCATACCATAAGTATGCATGCCATCCGGATATTTTTTTATATCCTTCTAAGGCCAGTAATTTCCGTTTTTTCAGCGTCATCCAATCTTTCAGCCACACTAAACAAATTGCGTCATAATAAAGTCTTAGGTTGGGCAGTTGCATTCCGCCTCTTTCTTTTGCATCTTGTAACACTTTCATTTTCACTCGAGGCTTTTTGCCTGCCCAAACAAAATCTGATATTTTCCTTTGCCATTTTTCAAACTGCTTAGAGTCTCGGATAATTGGTATTGTCTGTAACAGAAACATCACTCTTGGCAGCACATTCATCTTAATTACTGCAATTCTTCCCAACCATGACAAGCTCAGTCTATTCCATTTAATCAAGTCTTGCTCTATCTGAGTCCACAATTTCTCATAGTTGTTTTTTAAATAAATCTATATTCTTTGCAGTCAGTTCAATTCCCAGATATTTCACCTTACTTGTTACTTCGCAGTCTGTTATTTCCATTAATAGTTGTTGTTTTTGTTTAGTCATATTTTTACAAAGTATCTTTGACTTCTTTTTGTTTACATAAAATCCTGCCAAATCTCCAAATTCCTTAATCTTCTCTATTACTTTTGGCATATTCTCCATTGGATCTTCCACAATTAGCATTATATCGTCCGCAAATGCTCTGACCTTATAGGAAAAGTCCTTTATTTTTATTCCACGGATTGCATTGTCTTCTCGTATCTGTATCATCAATATTTCCAAAACCAAAATAAACAACAGTGGAGACAACGGGCAACCTTGTCTTGTTCCTTTACCTATAGTCAATTTCTTGGTCACCTCGTCATTCACCACAATTGCTGCACTCTGGTCTCTGTAAATTTCCTTTACTGCTCTTATGAATCTTTCTCCTATTTGTAGCTTTTCCATGGTGGCAAACATAAAGTCCCAGTTCAAATTGTCAAACGCTTTTTCAGCGTCCACAAAGAAGAAACCAACCTCCTTGTCACGTTTGTCATAGTATTCAATAGCATTTATAACTGTCCTTAAATTGTCTTTGATTTGTCTGTTTGGCAAAAAACCAGCTTGCTCCTCCTCAATAACTTCAGAAAGCCATCCCTTCACTCTTTCCGCCAGTATCTTCGCGAAAATTTTGTAGTCATTATTAAGTAACGATATAGGTCTATAATTTTTCACATTAGTCAAATCTTGCCCCTCTTTGGGGATCAGTGATATATTGGCTTCACTCCAAGTGTCTGGGATCCGTTGATTCTTTAAAACACCATTAGTCACATCTTTTAGGAATGGTGCCAATTCATTAACCATTACCTTATAAAATTTGGCTGTAAGTCCATCCGGTCCTGGCGCCTTTCCCAAGTTTGTTGACTGTATTGCCTTTCTTATTTCTTCCTCCGTTACTTCATTGTTCAATTTATCTCTCCAGGCTTCCGAAATTACTGGGAGCTTCATTTTCTACAAATATGTCGCTATTGAGTCTTTGTTCACCTCTTTTTTATTATACAATTTGGCATAAAATTTATAAAAGGCTCTGCTAATAGCTGTCTGTTCCAGGTACACTTTATTGTCCTCACAGATTTTATTTATTATTTTCTTCTCCTTTCTCTTCTTCAGTTGCCATGCCAAATATTTCCCAGGTTTATTTGCGCCTTCGAACGCCTTTTGATTCATTCTCTTAAGATTCCATTCCAATTCTTTGTTATTCGTTGCTGTCAGCTGTTCTTGAAGAATTTTAATGTCCTGGTAGATTTTCTTTTTCCCTGGTCTTTTCTTTAACTGTATTTCTTTGGCTTTTATTTTCTCCGTGATCTCCTGTCTCTTCTCTTTTTTTTTCCTGGCTCTTCCATTTAAGTCCATTAATATGCCCCTAATTACTGCCTTGTAGGTGTCCCATACCTTGTTGGTTGGTACTTCTCTGTTCATGTTATATTGTATGAAAAACTTTGTTTCTCTTCTCAACATCTCCATATTTTCTCCCTCTTGCAGCAAATCCTCATTTATTCTCCATCCTCTCCTTTTACTCCTTTTCCCCAACTTCCACATAATTGGATTATGATCTGAGCCTACCATAGGCATTATTTCCACGTCCTTAGTCCAAAGCGCTAAGTCTTTTGAGGCCCAGATCATATCAATTCTTGATAGCGTAGAGTGTCTCACGGAGAAAAACGTATATTGTCTGCCTTTGGGATTTTGTCTTCTCCATACATCTTCTAAAGTTTCCTGTTGCGTCAATACAAAAAACGTCTTTGGTAATAGTCCTCTTTTCTTTTGTGCAGTTGCTGACTTTTTATCTAGTTCCAAGTTTGTCACTCCATTGAAGTCTCCTGCAAGAACTATCTGGTCATAAGAAAGTTCATCTAATTGCTTCCTCAAGTCCTCAAAGAAGCTTTCTTTTGCTCCATTAGGTGCATAAATTCCAATCACCAATACTCTCTTTAAATTCCATATACATTCCACTGCTAAAAATCTGGCTTCCGCATCTCTCATCACTAACTTTGGCTGTAGCTCCTCTTTTATATACAATACCACTCCCCTTTTTTTCTTATTAGAGGCCGCTACAAAATCACTGCCCAATTTATTCAATTTTAGATACTTTGCATCCTGCTTTCTAATATGAGTCTCTTGCAGGCATACAATTTCACATTTTTGTTTTAATAGCCAGTGGAAAATACTTTTTCTCTTATTCGGTGAATTAAGTCCATTTACATTCCAAGATAAAACTTTGCACTCCATATTCATAATCTTGTTGCTGGTAAGTCCTTTTCATTGTCCCTTATAAACTGCTCCATCTCTGATTCAGATCTAATACGCTTTTTCGCTCCTCCAAATTCAAAGGACACTCCTTCTGGTAGTTCCCATCTGTACCTTATTTTCATGTCCTTCAGAAACTGAATTAGAGCTTTATATTTTTTTCGATCTAACAACACTGATCTGGGTAATTCCTTCATGATAATAATCGTCTTGCCATCAATCTCCAATGGATTTTGAAACTGTTTAGTCGCAATCTTCTCTTTTATATTTCTGGTTGTGAATTGCACAATCACATCTCTTGGTAATTTCCTCTGGGTCGCGATTCTTGAATTTACACGGTATACCACATCTAGGATAGCCACAACTTCCTCCTCCTCCTTCCCCAGGTATTCAGCTAACACCTCAGCGATCTGTTCTTGAGCTGCTTTTCCTTCCACTTCCGGCAAGCCGCGAAACCTCAGCTGCTTCTCCATATGTTTACTTTCCACAACCGCCATTCTCCCCCTCATCACCCTCATCTCTGTTCATTGCGTATCTGCTAAGTTCTCCACCGCACTTTCCGCTACCTTGACTCTTTGCTGTGTTCCCTGCAGGTCATTTTGCATTGTTTCCATACCTTTCTTCACTTCTGCCAGCTCATTTTTTACTGTCTCTTTAACCTCTTTAACCTCTTTAACCTCTTTCACCAGCTCCGGTTTCATGTCCTTGAGCTCCTTAATCACTTCTAAAAGTTTTTTATCCAAATTCTCTATCGCCGATTGCCACTCTTTTTTCGACATCGTGGGGCTTGCTTTGGCTCACTCCCACGAGTCCGCTCTCTTCCTTAGCTCCGTGGCGTTTAATTTAATGTCCTTTTAGTTTAAATGTCCTGGTCTTTCCAAAAAAAAACTTTTAAAGAGTCCAAAATGTCGGGCGTCTTTTCTCTATGGTTCCTCTATGATTTTTGTAATCCAATATGGCTTACTTCCTCTTTCGCTGAAGCCGCCCTTTCAAAAATGGCGATTCCCTACTTCCTGCCCTCCGGCAAGGGCCGCTTCTCTCCAGCAACTCTATTGTTGTTACGTACTTCCTGTTTCCCCGACTTCCCACAGCAGTTCTCGTGATGGTGAAACTTTCTCACAGCCTGATATCTCCTTATAGCCACAGGTATTCAAAACAATAGTCCAATTTCTTTAATAACTTCGTTTAACTTAGTCCTTTTTCTAATATAATTCTTGCCGGGTCCTCCCCTCCTTATACTTAGTCTGTTGCAGTTTAAAAGTCTGCTTTAATTTTTCTTTACTTTAAGTAATCTGTCCCGTTTCAAGAGATAGTGATCTTTACCTTCTCATTCACTTTCCTTGGGTTGTAGTCACTGTTTCAATCTTAGATTCCCATCCACTCTTCTTTCCCCTGTTGAAGCTTGGGCATGTAGGTCCTATGCCAACCGCATTGGCACCAGGACTGCCGAAGAGATTGTAGCCGACCTGTCTTAGGGTGGGACCTCAAGGGTCGGGAGAGGATCCATTGCGTAGGACCCCCCTCGCCCGAGATCAACGCGCCCTGAGGTGCTTGAGCGTTCTATGCCTGTTCTCTGCCTGAGAACAGTTGGCCGCGGGCTTGATTTTGCCCCGCCAGCCGCTTAAATGGCAGCCCGGTCAGCTCCACAATTAGAGCTGCGTTAGACCTCCATGGATCCCAAACCGGAAGTCTCTGATCACCTCTTGTATGCATTTGCTGAGAAGGAAATGAAAGAAGGAAGCAAAAATTGGATGAGAAAGAACCTAGTCCTGTTCTACTCAAGGCTAAGGGCAGGAGTCTAGGCAGGGTGCTGGAGACAACATCATGATAGCATAGATGTAGTTCCGTCAAAGACTGAGGGTGTGTGAGTAGTCAGGCTGGCCTCTTCCATCTATAATAGCTGCTTATGATATAAAAATCATAAGTCCCTTGAATCTCATATGCCTTAATTTGCATTAGAGAGCCAGGCTGCTGAGCAAAGTGTTGCTGAATCCCACCCGGGAGAATGAGTCATGCATTGAGTGTGCATGCAAAGCCGAGTGATTGGGCATGATTGGCTCCTGCTTCCCCATGCTGCAGAATGTGCTATCTTGATAATATAGGTGCTTATGAGTCACCACCCTGAACATTCCATTCATTGAATTCTGCTCTGCAATCGAGGGCCATCAATCAGCTCTGATAAGTTTGTAACCTCTTCCTGGGAACATTTAATCAAAACTTTAAATTCATCATCTAAGCTCCAGGAACATTTAATTAACTGACTTTTCTTTGTGTGACACCAAGAGTAACCAATCTGCTTTCTTTGTCACACCCCAGCAGCACCAATCAAGATACTTAAACCTTTGTCATTCCTGGGATGTTACCTTTAAGGTCTTTGTCCTAATGGCTGAAGTCACTCTCCAGCCTCAGGACACATCCAGCCCTATAAGAACCCTAGCTCTGCCCCAATCAAATCAAGCAGTGTAGTGGGTGCCTACTTTGAATCTTAGCACTGCTCCCTCAGAGTCTCTCTCTCTCTAAACCTTCTACTCTGGCCAAAGATGCTGGACATTCAAAGCCCTCTTCCTCTGTGGACTAAACTACTCCTCTGATGGTAACTATATCCCAAATCCCTCATGCTATTCCAAACTCTGGCCAATTTCCTAGGACTCTGGTGTGCTTATGTGAACTGTTTTTTTGTCTCTTGTGTGTGAGAGTTTTCCCCCTTAAATAAAAACTACTCTATTTCAAAGAACACCTCTCTCATCAGTTTCCTTGGAGAGGAAACCCTGTAAAAATTGGTGGAGTATCCTGCTTGTTACCCCTCTCACAGAACCTTCTCCTTGTTGCTAATTTTCCCCTACTCGCAAGGATACCAATTCCGGTAACAAGTGAACTCTGGCCTTAATTTTCTTACAAGGAGATGGAGATGAAGGGTCAAACTAAATGTGATGGGCAAACTTGTGGCCACCTACAGGTTCACCAAATCTGTTTCAGAGATTTTAAAAGGCCAATCCCTATTGGCCTTTAGTGCAGAGCTTCCCCCCCCCCCGTGCCTTCACAAGTAACAAAACAGCAGTGTGTGTGTGTGTGATTTAATATAGCCAAATATACTGATTAAGTGTACTTTCCATATATAAAAATAAGTAAACGAAATTTACATCCTGCAATCAGGAGAAAAATTTTGCCACGGTGAGCTTCTTCAATTGAAGTTCAAATCAATTGTTGGATATAATTCTCAAAACACTTATTAGGTAAGTCAATCTCATTGAACACAGTGTGACTTATTTTCCAGTAAACATGCTTGGTATCAGGCTGATAAGTTTCTGCTTTCTGGTACTCTAATTGAGAGCACACTAATTGAAAGAAACCCAGAGCGAACTTGGTTGTGTGATACCTAACAGTTACCAGAGTAGAAAGCATTAGTTTACTGTCCATTTCCCATTCCAACTATAAAAAAACTAGTGTACAGGTATCAGCATAAAAGTATGTGTGATACAAGAATTGGAGATATATAAAACCTGTTAACCCCTACTCCTTTTGGTAGATAGTTCTGCCTTTCCACATGTTGGGATTTTCTATTTGGAACACATTCACAAAAGCTCATTTCCCACTCACTTTGGAGCAGGATATGATTTCCACACCACTCTCTTTAATAATAATAACAATATACCGCTCTTCAGAACAGCTGAACATCCACTCAGATTGGTTTACAAAGTGTATTATTATCCTCACAACAATCACCCAGTGAGGTGGGTGAGACTGAGAGAGCTCCAAGAAGCTGTGACTGACCCAAGGTCACCCAGGTGGCTTCAAGCGGAGGAGTGAGGAATCAAACCTGGCTCTCCAGGTTGAAGTCCTGCCATTCTTACCACTACACCAAGCTGGTTCCCTTAACAAAGTAAGTGGAAGGTTTCAATGAGTGAAATTAAGAAGGCTGTCTCAAGCATACAAATCAACTGGAAGGACTTTTGCTTTGAACTTTTGCCATGAAACTGCCTCCCCTGTATTATGGGATTAACTCATTCTCCTTAGGATCAAACAGGAAATTCTTGTGCTTGGCTGTAACTGCCTCCAAGAAGGATCTCCCCTCCTCCTCACTTTTTTCACATCAGTCAAGAGGATTGTGTATTGTTTAGGCCCTAATTAGGAGGTTTGATAGGATTTGAGAGTTATATGATGCAGATTAGGGCACACCCTGAGGTATCTGAGGATGGGAAGAGGCATCCAAGCCAGTTACTAATGGTTGACTGGTCATAGAGGGATGCTGAAGGAATTCTCTTGGTGGTGAGTATTCCTGTTAATTCCTTATACTCACTTGGGAGGAGGAATATTTATTTATTTATTTATTTTGTTAGATTTATATCCCACCCTCCCCACAAGTGGGCTCATGGTGGGTCACAACATCATAAAATCATAAAAACCATAATTTAAATACAATAAATAGTTAAATCATTAAAAAAATAAAATCCACAGATCTCATTAAAAAGTAGAGCAGAACAGAAGAAAACAGGCAAGGGACCAGCAGGATAGTTCGCCAGCTCCTCAACCACACTCATAGGCCTGGCAGAACATCTCCATTTTACAGGCCCAGCAGAACTGTAATAAGTCCCACAGGGTCCAAGTCTCAACTTGGAGTGTGTTCCACCAGGCCGGAGCTAGAGCCAAAAAGGCTCTGGCCCTGGTTGAGGCCAAACAAACATCCTTGGGGTCAGGAACCACCATCAGATGTTTATCTACAAAGTGTAGCCCTTCTGGATGTTTATGGTGCGAGGGTTAGTAACCTTGACTGGAGTCACCCCCCAGCCTTACCTCTGACTGGTATGGCTCCCAGATGGCTGGGAGGATGGGAATGGAGGTGGCAGCAGAGGGGTGGAGAGGACAACAGAGAAGGAGGGAGCAATAGAGACAGCAAGGAGGCTCTCAGAGAGTAGGGGAATGGCGGCCGTAGTAATGGGGGCCATTGAGAAGGCCCAAGATGTCCTACTGGCCACTGGAGCAGCTGACAAGGAGACCAAAGGATCTGCACTGCAATGGCAACAGGATGGGGAAGTGGAGAACTCTAAGCATTGGGAACTGGCCGATGCAGAACAGCAAGAGGAAGAGCTAGCAGAAACGGGCAGAAGCCCACCCGAGTCCCGGGCGGTGTCAGCATGGCTACCTGAGGTTGACGGGCCATGGAGGAGGAGCCAACTTGGCAATTGCCACACCCCAGCCAGGCCCACACTACAGAGGTCACTCTATTGGGCCCCAGGGAGGAGGCTAGCCAAATCAATCCCCGCAGGAGCTACTGTATTGGGAAGGGGGGTGGCCATCAGTGGAGGGAAATGGATGGGTGAGAGGCTGGAGGAGGGGTGGACCGAACTGGGAAGGCCCCTGTAAAGGGCAGCCTAGCTGGCAGGTCAAAAATGAAGTAGGTTAAGGCAGCTGCAGAGAGAGAGAGAGAGAGAGAGAGAGACGAGGGAAGAGAGCCACCCAGCCGAGGGGAGAGAGGAGTCCAGGGTGATTGCAACCCCCCTCTTCCCCTGTTCTGAGCCCTGTCATCAGAACAGCCCACCTTAGTGACCGACCTGGAGGGTGAAACTCCCCCCAGACTCCCACCTCCCTTGTGTGGACTCTGACATTTCACAAATGTAAACCGAAATAGCCTTGCTGCACTTTATTGGTGTCACAAAAAATACATGAAGAAAGACACCAGAAAACAACATTTTCTGATTATATTAGACTTCTTTTCCCCCCCATTTCTAAATGCTCAATTCATTATGTCCATTTATTATTCTTTAGTCTCATCTTTCCACCAATTAAAAAAAGAGAGAATATATTTCGTCTCAAAGATATACCAAAACTTTATCCAACCAGTTTTTCTGTAGGTGAAAAAGGAAGTGGAGGGGGCTCCCGCTTGACCAATTTAAAAGACTGTGCTAGGATCTACATAGTCAAAAGCCATGTAGGATGGGCTGTAGTAATGAGAGGCACTGATCAAGGTTGAGTGAAAAATCAAAATTTCTCCGTTGTCAACACACCATCTGGATGATGTAAATTTCTTGGCAACGTGCTGGTTTGTTTTTATGGTTGTTCTTCTGAGCCTTTGACAAAGTTGTTATACAAAATGGGATATTAATGCTGGCAATGCCCATTAGGCTCCACCCCACAACATCCTTGGGATAGTAAAATTTGTGTTCCTCTTGAAGAATCCTGGCATTTCATCTGTGTACCTAAAAAGAAGAAACAGCTACATGAACAAAAGCTGAAAATAAGTTTCTCATCTGTGAAGTGCATTCTAGAACTTCTTCCAATTATTGTACTGGACACTATTTGCATTATTACATTTGATTTGAATTTATACAGCATTTTTCTGTATCCAGTGGTGTATATATGGTTTGCATTGTTCATGGTTACTATAGTATACTTACCTTTCCCTAGGATCTTATGTGGTATATTACAGTCTACATCTACATTTGTTGGAATTTCTATGTTTATCCATTTTTTTAGATACTTTCACTGAGCATGTCTGGCACTTTGCACTTTATTATATAATTAAAATAATATATTTGGATTTGGGTTTGTTCCTCCGGCAGGCTTTTTGCCTTTTTCCTTGCTGAGTGAAAAATCAGGCTGGATGCAATCCATAGGGAAGCATGAAAATCTATTCTGGAATAAAATCTTGTTCGTCTCCAAAGTGGCTCTAGACTTTTCTGAAAACAGCCTAACATAGCTACCCTATGTGAATATGAGTATTTCAATGTGTGCTTTAGCAACTGCAGTATGGAAGGACAGAGGTTGCACAGTGCTGCTTCATGTCCATGCATGTTTTTGTCTGTTTCTTGCTATCCTAGTCCCAGATCACTGAAAGCTTTAAAACAAAATAATTAGTCCCTTAAAATGGGTTTAGAAGCAAATATGTACTGGAATTGTTTTACATATTGGCAAGATCTGTTGTCCATAACAAGTGCCAGATAGCAATCTTGATGCTACAGTTTGGCACCAATCTCAGCTTCCAAAATGTCTTCAAGAGCAGCCCCACATACAGCACATTTCAGTGGTCCAGTCTGGACAGAAGTGAAGCATGGATTAACTGTGGTGACATCCTGCCTATTGGGAAAAGGCTACAGCCAGTCCCCCAGCCATAGCTGAACAAAAATGCCTTAAGTGTCTGGAGAAATATAGGACAGAAATGTTGAAATAATAAATAAATGGCATGATGGGTCACAGAGGAGATTTACAGTGCAATCCTAAACTGACTTACTTCAGTCTAAACCCATTGAAATCAATGAGGTTAGACTGGAGTAACTCTGCTTGGGATTGCACTGTTATGTACCTTCAAGTTGTGATTTGCATTTAACAAGATGTATAGCTCATGTGAATGTATATTTGCCTTTATGTGTAGCCTGAATCATCTTCCAGTATTACAGATGTATGTATCAGCAATAGGTTTACAGTGCAATCTGAGATATAGTAGCACTCTCCTAGGCTTTAATGGATTTACACTTATACAACTCTATATAGGATAGCATATACAGCCATAACAGCTTCCCCCCCCCCAATAGTAATATACTCAAAGCTACTGCTTGTATGGGAAACTGTCCATAAAACAAGAAGTATATCTATATGCAGCATTTTATACTTCTGGATTTTAATCCCTTTATTTTGATTTATATCTCCTACATAATATATAATGTGATATTTGCCATCTTTTTTTTAAAAAGGCTATCCATTAGGGAAAGAAAAGAAATATTGAAAAGGGAAAGCTTGTCGTGTTCCATAAACTCCTCAAAAGTTTAATCAAAACACTCAGTAAATATAAAGGTGAACATCACTTGCAGTGTTGGAATAAATTTAATTTGTTGTTTTAGACTTTTAGTATGTGCTTTTGAACATGAGCTGGAACCGCTTTTTAATGAGTAATTGCTTTCTGAAAGGAAACTGCAAAAAAGTGCTCTCTTTTTTTTTCAAACAAAATCAGCTAAGGTTCCATACTGTTCAGAACATATTCACAGCATGACAAATATTGATTAGAAGTAATGCTTTCTCAAAATGTTGATAACTACCTATTTTAGGAGGATGACCTTTTAGCAGCTTGATTATCCTAGAATCTATGCCGATTTTCTGTACGTGAGCAGATATGAAAATGTCATGTATTGCCAAAGCTAGCTCTATAAGGGAAATCAGCTCCTTGCACATCATGAAAAAGAGAAGGAACACTTTTAACCCCACTAAGCTTCTCAGCATGAGTTTCAAGGGGGGGAAATTGAGTTATCCTTCAGAGAAATACACCGCCTGCTCTTCCATATATTATGGGACATGAAGAATTGACTTGTTCTTTCCGCCGTTTCTCTAGAAGGTATAAATATGGTGGGGTGGGGGCATTCATCTCTCTGGGATGGGAAAGTGAGGAAAGAAAAAAAATGCTTTAGTGTGCTATTTAAACTGCAACATTTATTTGATGAACCAGATAGCCAACTTTTAAATTAATTGATTAAAAACATTGATCGTCTAACAAAGCAAAGAGAGAGAGGTGGAGGGGTGTTTTGCATTTTGAAGCCTTCACTGCCATAGGTCGGAGGTGACTTGATGGCACACATAAAGCCTCTTCCTTATCCTATTTGTTTCTTCTGTGTTGATGCACTTTATTTTTGTATCTTCTGAGCAGCTTTGGGTTTCCATTGGGGATAAAGGCAGGAAGTGAGTGAGTGAGTGAGAGAGGGAGTGAATTCTGTACTGAACTATTCTCAAACTTACTTCTTAGGATGTCATTGAAAATGCTTGGCTTTAATGGGTTGGACCCAACTAGCTTTTTTGTTGGTGATAAAAGGAAGGAAGAGTCCCCTTTGACCACCAAACAAGATTATGTAGGTGATCATGGGATGTACATGGACAAAAGCCATATTGGTTGGGAACTGTTGTAAAGGAGAGGAATTGCCCCACGCTCAGCCCACGCACCCACCCTGTAGCTGTGCAGGATTAGCTGGTTGCTGGTTACCAGGACCAGATAGGAATTTTTTCACCCTCCCCTGATTGGCCTAAGGGAGGGTGATTTTCACCTATCTTGCACAGGATACATGGGTTGAGGCTTTTGGCCAACGTGGTGCCAAAGCAGGGAGTTCCTGGAAGGACAGAGTTGGGAAAGTGAGCAGGTCGGTGAGCACCCTTGGAGCATCCCCCCCCAATTAGGGGGGATACAGGGGTGGGTCAGGATTGGCTGGCATGCTACATGGTTGCCAGTTGAGAGGGCAGACTGAGGTGGGATCTCCTGTACAAGTCCTTTCCTCATGCTCCTCGGCTGGGGTGTTTGGAGCTTTAAGGGGGAAACCCTGCCTGGCCGGCTGAGTCACAGCCATACTTATGGATGGCTCACCCCAGGGGCAGTGGGGCTTGCCCAGAGAGGTCAAGGCGGGGTCCAGGGGTGACCCCAGGACTTGACCTGTACTGCTAGGTAGGCCCTTGCCAGCTTTGAGTTCTTGTTCAGTTAATATTGTTGCCAATAAATAGTGACCCTTTAGTACCCAAGCCTTGTGTCTGCCTCTTTATTCCGACTTGGGGGTGGGGGGAGGCAATAAGTGAAGAAGCTTGGTGGGTCCAACCCTAATTTTAGCCCTACTGTGACTCAATATATTATCTATCAGTGCAACACCACTCTGCCGTGTATGCAATTCTAGTAGCTACATCTTCCAGTGTATCAAGAAAGCTCAGAGATTCTCCACCCGCCCCCAGCACAACAAACATAGCTTTATATGCCCTTATTACAGCATATTATTTTTCCTTATTAGGAAAACACTGCTTCTCACAACAGCACAGAGAGAAACTGCAATAACAAAAGCTACTGAAAAAAAGAAAGAAAATCATGCCTTTTCCCCATTATAAGCTGTTTAGATGTAGAATTTGCTTTGTTTTCATTTTAATTGCGACATTTATGAAGCACCCCATTTTTATAATTATTGCAATTACTAACAAAAGTAACACACAGTTCTGCCATTTTGTCTGTCATTTGTAACTCTGATTATAACTAACTGCCAAGGATGTATACACTCTATGCATCTCTTCAAATGAGCTCTGACTTCTGAAAGCTTAGGCTAGAAGATATTTTATTATTTATTTACCTCATTTATGTATTTAGTTTCGGAAAGGAAATCAACATGGCATTAGAAGCTTTTGCTGGATAATGGCCATAGTAGTAAGTTCTTGGCAGATTGGTCAAAGATATCCTGTTTGCTCACATTATCATCCCAGTAGAGCAAGTCACAATATTTGTCACAATATTATCTGAAGCAGCCCAACATGGGGCATTCTCAGAATTGATTTTTGCAACATTTGTATTCAACACCTTTGCTACAAACACATAGCAAGATGGATTGATCATTTTCTCAGATAGTTCTGTAAGACCTTTTGAATTGGTTTCAGCTGGAGTTCACTCCAGAGGAGGAGAGATGTTAGCATGTTGGTTTGTATTTTAGAAAGCTATTAAGGGGAGGGGAAAAAATGCTTTGCTTTGAGACTGCTGGATTAGATGATCTACCACAGCAAATTAACAAATGAGAAAAATATGAACATATGAAACTGCTTTATATTGAATCAGCCCATCTACCCTCGAGTGGTTGGTCTTCAAGGTCCCAGGATATTACTTTTCTAGTCCTTTAATCAAAAGGAATTGAACCGTAGACTTTTAAAACAATATGAATCAGAATCAGGAGAATGATGACAATAACGACAACAACAACAATAATGATAATGATAATGATAACAAACAACTGCGCTTATATACAGCTCTTCTAGACAGATTAGTGCCTCACCCAGAGCAGTGAACAAGTCAGTATTATTATTATCCTCAACAAAACAATCAAAAGGACTGGTCTCAACAATCTGAAAATACAACTGCCCAGGAGACCTATATTCCATCCTGTATCCCGTGGGGATTTCTCTGTTGTCCTCCATTGATGGCTTTTGCCTACAGAAGAAGAAACAACAGATTTCATATTGGACATTGCATCATATGAATTCAGTACTCTTGTTGCCTATCATCATTTAGGAATTGGAACTGTTATACTAGGCTATTGAGCATTGGGTCTGAATACCTATGCATGGAGTAGATTATAAATTATTGGAAGAAAAATCACTTTGCACTAGCACTTTGAACAATAAAATTCTATATTGTTAGTGTGGTCTTCTGGGACCTATATTTTCTTATTATTATCCCCACCATACGGCTCCGCCTGCAAGAAAGCAAATAGAGAAAGCATCAATTGTTTTGCAAACTATGATGATATACATACCTGGATATCATTGTCTGTTTGGTTGGAGATCCTTTGGGGTCCCCCTCCTAGAGTTTGCTGAGCTCCACCTGCAAGAAAGCATAAAGAGAAAGCTTAAATTCTTGTGGAAACAACATTGGTAAATTCTTTTGGATACAACCACCAAAGTTCATTGATTCATAAAAAAACCTTTTGGAAGTGGCATTAGAGGACTTGAATACACGATCCACGTTAAATGTGAGAGAACTTGAATATACGGTCTACCTTAAATGTTTGGACAAACGTCTTGGCAAAAGGTTGTCTATAATTTTTCTACTCAGATTGGATGCATTGTATATTAATTTTGTATGAAATGTTCTGATATTGTGTTTTTTGAAACTGATGCAATAGATTACATGTATTTTGGTCACACTTGGCACCTTATATATCTAGAAATTTATTCATTTATAAATGGCATATTTGAGAGTCTTATCTCCAAGTGTGGTTTTCACTCTGATGCTCCGCTCCTAATACCAGCTGGGTGAAGACAGAGGGTAGGCATTGTCACCTCCTCCACTCCTAATTAGAGATGAGCATGAATTGATCTATGACCCCCAAAAATGCATGAACCAGGCAGATCCCTTCAAACTATCAGCTGGCAGGCAGCAAGGGGGGATCTTGTCAAATGCCCCTTTCCCTGCCGCTGCTAAGTGGCTGGAAAGGGCATTTAAACCCCATGAACCATGAACCATGAACCACAAACTGGTTCATAAACTGGCCCCAGTTTGTGCCAGCCTGTGGTTTGTGAAAATCCATGAACCTCATGGTTCGTTTGGGGGGGGGGGTTCGTGCCCATCTCTACTCCTAATATCAGCTGGGTTAAGTTGGGTGGTGGGCATTGCCACCTGCTCTCATCCTGGTTCCAGCCTGGGGTTCTCATCATGGTAGGTTTTCTGGAGGGACATGGTGCCTTGCCTAGGCTTCCCTCTGTGGCAGCACCCTCTGGTGGTGTACCAGGGTAAAAAGTGAGTTGTCTGAAATATGCTTACTCAATTATATAGTAAGATAGAATACCTGGAAAGTTGACAAGCCTTTCTTGCCTCAGATCTGAATATGATCTGTCATTATAAAGAGATAATCCAGTCTCTTAAACCCCTACTTATTAACAGCAAAGCTCCAAATCAACAATTGTAACAGCTGGTTTGATCATGAATGCAGGGCATATAAAGCAAAAATATCTAAGTTCATAAAGTTCACATAGGGTAGTTGGGATGCTTCCGGAGTTCAACGTATAGCTTAACTAAGATCTCAGTATAAGATCTTGCTTAAAAACAAGAAGGTCGCTCATGCCAAGCAATCATGGAATAATGGTTGTGGGTTTTCCAGGCTGTATAGCCTTGGTCTTGGCATTGTAGTTCCTGACGTTTTGCCAGCAGCTGTGGCTGGCATCTTCAGAGGTGTAGCACCAAAAGACAAAGATCTCTCAGTGTCACAGTGTCGTGGAATAAGCTGGCTCAGGCTGTTTCTGAGAAGAAAGAATCCCATTTGGGGGAGTTAGTTTCATTTAGCATGGGAAGTTCTCTTTATCAAATAGAAGCCCAAATACCTGGGAATGTATTTTACTGGGAAAGTCAGGAAGAGTGCAGGTATAACTGGAATTGAAGCTGTGGCCAGAATGACTTATGGCCACACATGCATGGACACATGACTCTGCTTTATACTGAATTAATTGTTCTATTAATATCAGTATTGTCTATTCAGACTGACAGCAGCTCTCTCGGGTCTCAATCAGAGATCTTTCACATCACCTATTACCTGCTCCTTTTGAACTGGAGATGCTGGGGATCAAATCTGGGACCTTCTGCACCGTCCACCACTGAACCACAGTCCCTCAACAAGGAGGCATGTTAGGTTGCTATACTATGTTTTAAAAGTCCTGGAAAGTAACTTAGAAGAAGGCTCATGGATATCTGCTTCAGTCTTTTTAAGAGGAGAGCCAATGAGAATTGGAGGATGGTGGTCACTTGAAACTCCTTCCTCTTTCCATCAGAGACCAAAAGGGAGCAGACCATAGCCAGAGAGTGGGTGCTATGAATGGCTTGGCCCATGCCCCTCCCACACATCCTATGTATGTGAGCAAGAGAAAGTGGCAAAGTTGCATGTTTGAGCTACAGGCCTGCTAAACCAGGAGCTATAGGTGGTAGCCCAATAACTGTTCTTGGCCAGCTGGTGGACTTCATGGAAGAGTGAGGGATGAGGAGACATGGTACCTAATTCATACATTTCTGCTGACAACACAAACTCATCTTTCTAACAAGGTGACTACAGAAGTTGATGCCGTTACTGTGCAAAGTGTGTGCTTTGTCATTGAACAATGTTTTTTCTAAGTATGTAAAGGCTCTTAATCCAGGAGAGTCTATACAGATAAAATAGAAGAGTCCAGTAGAACCTTTAAGACTACTGTAGCATATGCTTTCGAGAACCACAGTTCACTTCATCAGATGCATGGAGGGTATGAAGAAACTGGTAATATATTCCCTCCATGCATCTGACAAAGAGAACTGTGGTTCTCGAAAGCTTATGCTACAGTAAAGTTGGTTAGTCTTAAAGATGCTACTGGACTCTTTTCTATTTTGCTACTGCAGACTAACACAGCTAACTCCTCTGGATCTATACTGATAAAGTGGGAGTTAGTGGTGATTAAGCAGGAGGAGCCATAGACTGTAGAGATCAAATCAAATTTTAAAAGCTGCCCCTGAACCAATTTAAATGTCACAAATTTGCTTTTGCTTTTCTTTTTAGGTTTCTCCTTATGTTCATTTCCCCTTATTACAATGAACACATTTTTCAGTGTTACGTTGGTATGAGTTGCGTATGAACTGCTAGTAAAGTACATAAAAGCACATGAAATGACACTTAAATGGAATCTAAAGGGAAGAACAAAAACCACATTCCAGAACGGTTGCAAAATTAAGCAGAAGTCTTGAGGCCCCTTCAAGATTAACTCATCCTAGCACAAATTTCTCTAGACTAGAGCCTGCTTCATCTAAACAAAACAAAATAATCATCAATGAAAGAATGAAATCGAATCAAATGAGTACTGATAAAAGTCGGGATTGCTCCATCCCAATTGCAATCTGTGCAAATTTCAGTTAACTTGCAGCCAAGTGTTCAGCTGGCTCTGCAGAGTTTTCAAATAGAATTGTAGATCTGAAAGGAACCCAGAGGGTCATCTAGTCCAATTCCCTGCACAATGCAGAAAATTCACAGTTACTCCTCATTCCTCCAGTGACCCCTGCTCAATGCTCGGAGGAAGGCAAAAAAATGCCTCCACTTCTTGTGGGATTTGTAGGGGTTTGGGGCATATGATACACACTGCCAAAATAGGGTTGCATGGGGCGGGGAATTTATTTTTCAGAAATTCGGCCACACCTCCAGGCAGCTTCGCTGCTCAAGGAGGGGGCCGTAGATTGCTCTCCTGGAAGGCGGAGAGCAGAGCAGCGTTCCCGGGCATCCGGGGCTTTCTCGGGTGGGCGGAGTCAGCAGCCGTTGCTGGCTGCTCCGCTCACCCAACGCCAGTCGCGTTTGTCGCTCGGAGGAGGCAGACGTGTTGTTCTGCCTTCCCGAGCATTGGGCGCGGCGGCGGCTCGAGCGATCCGGGACAGTGTAGGGCGTCTCGGCAGTGGCGGCTTGAGCGGCGGCGGCAGCGGAGGACCCGTTTCGGCCGGGCCCCTTCTGGCCAGAGGAGAGGTTCTGGACGCGGCTGCAGCGGCGGCGGCAGTGCGCTGCGCTGCGCAGCCCCCTCCCTTTTTTGGGCCTGCTATTTCGCAGGGCTCTTGGCGGCTGTATATCAGGCGGCCCCCTGGGCGTGGTAGACCCAGGGGGTTAGGGTCCTGCGGCTTGGGCTGTTTTCATCCCCCTGTTTGGGGTAGTGGGTGACTGGCTTGGGAGTTCCTGCAGCTTCGGCTGCCTTTCAACCTCCCCCCCCTGTTTGGGGAGATTGTGGGTGGCTGGCTGGGGATAACAGCCTGGGTAGTGTATAGAGTGGGAAGGTTCCCTGAGGGGCTGTTGGCTCTTGTTGCCCACCCACCCTCCCCATTCTGTGGCTTGGGTTGTAAGGGGAATTGCCTCTCTTGCCCTGTAGGGATTAGGGTGGGATTGAACGCCCCCCCCCTCTTTTCTCTCTTAGTGGCCTGTTGCCCAGCTTTTTAGCTGTCTTTAGGGCGGTGTGCTGGAGGCTACTTTGTGGTCAATTTGGACCTTAGTAGGCTGTCTGCTTAGCTGAGAGCCTTGCCTACTTATACTTGTTCTGACTGAATAGTGGGGTTGGTTGACGCTATGCCTCCCAAAAAGGGTGCTGGCAGTGCCAAGGGCAAACAGCCTGCCAAGAGGGTGCCAGCTAAGCGGCCAGCCCCTGTTGTTAGCTCTTCGGACGATGAGGGTGAGGAAGCCACTCAGCACGATATTTTGCAGCGGCTGGCAGCCTTGGAGCGCGGTAAAGGGGTGGTAGCAGCACCAGGTACTGGTAGAGCCAGGCCCATTCGGGGGGCATCTAGGGATGCTATTAATAGAGATATTCTTCGTCGTCTTTCTGCCTTGGAAGGCACTGCAGGGGCGGCGGCTGGCGGCGCCAGTAGATCTCAGCAGGCAGTCAACCAAATGGAGAGTGAGCCAGTGGTCGACCTGGATCCTGAGGCCGGATTGGATGCAGCGCCGGTGGCTGTGGCAGTGGACCCTACGGAGCCTGGGGGTAAGGAAGCTGCACCTAACACTGGATCCCCTTGGCCTTGGGGGCCATGGGGGCATCTGCTTCCTCCGGTGTCCCCTGGGGCTGCTGGGACCTCTCAGCAGTTCCCTTCTGCCTGGACAGCCGCGGGACAGCCGGCTTGGCAGCAACAAGGGCCTGGGTTGGCTGGTGTACAACAGAGTGGGCCGGCTCAGACCGTTTGGGGTAGTGGTGAGTGTACATGGGGGCAAGGGCAAATGGGTGTTTGGCCCCCTTATATGGGGGGGCCCTGGGGTTATTACCCTCATTTCTCCCTGTCTTATGGGCAAGTACCATTTAACGCTCTTCCTTTTGGGGATACGGCCTTGCCCCTGGGGGACCATCTGACACAAACCACTAGGGACAAAATATTGAAAGGTGAATATGTTGATGTTTTTACCCTTCTTTTCCGAGAATTGGAAAAGAAGGATAAAGATGAGCTTGATGATAGGGACAAGGAGCGCCTGAAGCGTCGTCGTGTGGACAGAACCTGGGCTAATTGGTTGCCCGGGTTTCTGATCTATGCTGGTGTGCTCGTGCGTGCTCAGCCCCATAGGGCTTTGTCCCTGCTGCAATATTTGGATATCATTTACAAGGGCTACACGGGCTTCTTGGGTGCTGCTTGGATGCAGTACGACGAGGAGTTTCGGATGCGTGCTGCCCTTAATCCCAGTCTCCCTTGGGACCGCATTCACCAGCAGCTTTGGCTGCAGGTGATGTCGCCTGCAAAGCCCAATATGGGAGATCGATCTGATAGCGGCCATGTTGTGCAGCGTTCAGCCTCGGCTTCCTCAGCGTCTTCTACCCGCCCTGCAGCGGGGCAGCAGGTTCAACCCCGGCTGCTTTGCTGGGAGTTTGCCTTCAAGGGCCAGTGTGGACGTAAGCCCTGCCGGTTCCGGCACGAGTGTCCAACTTGTGCGGGATACCACTCCTATAATGCCTGCCCCAAGTTCAGACAAGGTGGAGGGGGGAAACGGCTTGGCGGCGGGGGAGCTAGTGGCCAACAGGCAGCTGGTAAAGGGCCCCAGCCCGGTAAAGCTGAGGGTCCTTGAGCGGTTACTGGCGGATTACCCTCGGGAGCATGATGCTCGTTTTCTGTTTCTGGGTTTTAGTTTTGGTTTTAGGATTCCTGTTCAGGGGCCACGCTCCCCATTTATGTCCAAAAATTTGCGTTCAGTTCTGGGTATGGAGGATGTGGTTCGGGCTAAAATAGCCAAGGAGTGCGCCGAGGGCCGAGTTTTGGGCCCCTTTGATCGGCCCCCGGTGCCCAACCTTAGGGTGTCTCCTTTGGGTGTGGTGCCTAAGAAGGCTGTAGGTGAGTTTCGCCTCATCCATCATCTCTCCTACCCTAGAGGGGAATCAGTAAATGACGCTATACCGGAGCACTTGTGCTCTGTACGATATACCTCATTTGACCAGGCGGTTAGGGTAGTGCGCCGCTGTGGTTTGGGTGCGGAGATGGCGAAATGCGACATTAAGTCGGCATTTCGGCTTCTCCCGGTACACCCTGATGACTTCGAGCTCCTGGGTTTTTCATTCGAGGGCAAGTTCTATATGGATAGGGCCCTTCCCATGGGATGTTCGATTTCTTGTGCGGCTTTTGAACGCTTTAGCTCATTTTTGGAGTGGGAACTGCAGCGCAGGGCGCATAGTCGTGACTCTGTGCATTTTTTAGATGATTTTTTGTTCGTTGGGGCAGCGGGGTCTGGCCAATGCGCTAGGCTTCTGAGCACTTTTGTTCAGTTGGCTGATGAGCTGGGCGTTCCTTTGGCGCACGAGAAAACGGATGGTCCTTCCCAGGTTTTGACGTTTTTAGGTATAGAGCTGGATACAGTGCAGCAGTGTTTTAGGCTGCCCCCTGAAAAGGTGGCCAACCTCAAGGTCAGGCTGCTAGAATTTAGAGCTAAGCGGAAGGTGTCCCTGTTGGAGCTACAGCAGTTGGTGGGGCACTTGAACTTTGCTTGCAAAGCGGTGGCCCCAGGTAGGGCCTTTTTGCGGAGGCTGTGCGACGCTATGGCATTGCTTAGGGCGCCTCGTCATCGCCTCAAGGTTACCAGGGGAATGAGGGAGGATTTGGACGTTTGGTCCGCCTTCCTCAGGGAATTTAATGGAGTCACGTTCTGGCGTGAGGAACTGCTGCTCGAGGCCGAGCTCCAGGTTACCTCTGACGCTTCAGGGTCGTTAGGCTTTGGGGTTTACTTCCGTAAGCACTGGTGTGCTGATCGGTGGCCTCCTGAGTGGCATGCAATTGGCTTGGACAGGGACTTAACCTTTTTGGAATTTTTTCCCCTTTTGGTGGCAGTACACCTCTGGGGGTGTGAGTTGTCCAACAAGGTGGTTCAGTTCTGGTGTGACAACCTGGCGGTTGTTCATGTTGTAAACTCCTTGTCTTCTAGATCGGGCCGGGTTATGAGGCTTGTTAGAGCCTTTACGTTGCTTTGTCTCCGGTGGAACATTTTATTTAAAGCCAAACACGTTCCTGGGGTTAGTAATGGTGTGGCAGACGCTTTGTCTCGCCAACAGATGGAGCGGTTTTGGCAGCTTGCCCCGGAGGCAGACCCGGAGCCGACACCAATGCCCCTGGAGTTATGGCAGCTTGGGAGGTCGAAGCGTCCAGGGCCATAAGGCTGGCGTTGGCCCCCAGCACCCAACGTGCCTACGACAGAGCGGTAGGCCAATTTGGGGACTTTAGGAGGGGTGTGGGCTTGTTGCAGTTATGGCCCATTCCTGTTGAGCATTTGTTGCATTTTTGTGTGCATCAGAAGGGTCGCGGGCTGGCAGTCAAGTCTATCAGGGGCCAGTTGGCGGCATTGGCTTTTGTGAGTAAGTCTCGGGGGTTCTCTGAGGCCACGGGGGACTTCCGTGTCCGTAAAATGTTGGAGGGATGGTCTCGTGAGTCAGTGGCTCCTGCTGACCCTAGAGTGCCTATCTCCCCATCAATTTTGAAGGGGCTTAGTAGGACTTGGGGTCAAATTTGCACCTCTGGTTTTGAAGCCAAACTGTTTCATGCCGCAGCCTTGTTGGCGTTTTTCGGGGCGCTGCGAGTTAGTGAATTAGTCGCTAGCTCTAAGGGGGATGTATCCGGCAGGGCCCTGTTGGTGCAGGATCTTTCGTTTACTGAGGGTGGGGTTGCCATCCGGATCCGCAAGTCTAAAACTGATCAGAGGCAGAGAGGGGTCGTCATTAGCCTCGGGCCATGTGATGACCTGGGGTTGTGTCCAGTAAGGGCGCTTCGGAAATATTTGAGGGTGCGAGGTGAGGCACCTGGGGTTTTGTTTCTGCATGAGGATGGGTTGCCCCTGACTCGGTACCAGTTCTGGGCAGTGACGGAAAGGGCGCTGGCCAAATTGGGCTTATCAGGAGTTAAATTTGGCACCCATTCCTTTAGGATTGGGGCGGCGTCTACAGCAGCAGCCATGGGGTACCCTGTGCAGGTTATTCAGGGTGTGGGCAGATGGAAATCCACTGCCTATCGTTCCTATGTTCGTCCTCTCTCCAGTTTGTAAACGTTACTAATGGTGTTTTCTTAGGTCCTGTGTCTCGCCGGGAAAAGCGTCGGATTTTGATCTGCGGCCACAGCATGGTCTTTTGGGCCGCTCATCAAGCCAGACGGACACAGATTGGGTCCCAACTCGGATTGAGTGAATGGGCGACGGTGGAGTGGCAGGGTCGGCGTGGCCTTAGGTGGCCTGGTTTGTTGCCACTCCTGTTTAATGAGTGGCGGGGCTCAGTGCCCCACATATTGGTCATTCATTTGGGTGGGAATGACCTGGGGTTTGTACATGGTAGAGCCCTATCTCTCCAAGCCAAATGGGATATGCAGGAAATACTCCTGCGCTGGCCGGGAGTGCTCATCATTTGGTCTGCCATGTTGCCACGGCAGGTCTGGCGAGAAGCAGTTAATCGTTCCGCGGTAGAACGGGCTCGGATGAAGGCCAATAGGGCCATTCAGAAAGCTTTAGGCGAGGGTTTAGGTGTATATTTACCGCACCCTAGGATCAGGGCCGAAGTTGCCGGTCTCTACAGAGCTGATGGGGTTCACCTGTCAGAAGCTGGCAATGTTATTTTCCTCAACGACTTGCGGCTGGGGCTTAGGTTGGCGCTAGGCCAATAGTGGGGCGCCAGGGCCTAAGCAGAGGCTTGGCCTGGCGGTGGCAGAATAGAGTTTGGTAAAAGCAGCGGGCCGGTGAGCACCCTTGGCGTTTCCCTATTGGTAGGGAGGAGGAGTCTGCTAGGAGCGGCTGGTACTGCTTGTGACGGCTGCCAGCGCGCGTGGGCAGACTGCCTGGGGAACCCCACGTGCAAGTCCTTCCCTCACTGCTGTACGGCTGAGGAATAGGAGCTTGAAAGGGGGGAACCAATTTGCCAGGCCGGCCGGGTCTCCTAGCCATCCAGGTGGATGGCTCGAACCCGGGGCTTTGGGGCTCGCCCAGACAGGTCAAGGCGGAGGTCTAGGTTTGACCCCGTGGCTTGGCCTGTACCGCTTTCCCCTGCCGCAGTTATATTAATGTTGTGTTGAGGTTAATTAAATAAAGTGGCCCTTTAGATCCAATACCTGTGTCTGTCTCTTCATTCCGACTAGGGGGGCAATTCGGCCACACCTCCAGGCAGCTTCGCTGCTCAAGGAGGGGGCCGTAGATTGCTCTCCTGGAAGGCGGAGAGCAGAGCAGCGTTCCCGGGCATCCGGGGCTTTCTCGGGTGGGCGGAGTCAGCAGCCGTTGCTGGCTGCTCCGCTCACCCAACGCCAGTCGCGTTTGTCGCTCGGCCCACCCTCCTCACCCTATTTGGTACAGGATTAGCCGGTTGCCGTATTCGGAGCCAGGTAGGAATTTTTTCCCCTTACCCTTTATTGGAGTCTTGGGTGAGGGGTTTTTCGCCTGCCTTGTACCAGATTTTGGGTGTTGGAAATTGGCTTTAGGTGGTGCTGTTTAGTGGTGTCATGGGCAGCATAGAGTTTGGTAAAAGCAGCGGGCCGGTGAGCACCCTTGGCGTTTCCCTATTGGTAGGGAGGAGGAGTCTGCTAGGAGCGGCTGGTACTGCTTGTGACGGCTGCCAGCGCGCGTGGGCAGACTGCCTGGGGAACCCCACGTGCAAGTCCTTCCCTCACTGCTGTACGGCTGAGGAATAGGAGCTTGAAAGGGGGGAACCAATTTGCCAGGCCGGCCGGGTCTCCTAGCCATCCAGGTGGATGGCTCGAACCCGGGGCTTTGGGGCTCGCCCAGACAGGTCAAGGCGGAGGTCTAGGTTTGACCCCGTGGCTTGGCCTGTACCGCTTTCCCCTGCCGCAGTTATATTAATGTTGTGTTGAGGTTAATTAAATAAAGTGGCCCTTTAGATCCAATACCTGTGTCTGTCTCTTCATTCCGACTAGGGGGGCAATTCACTTTTTTAGATATGGCCATTCCTCTTTCTTTCTTTCTTTCTTTCTTTCTTTCTTTCTTTCTTTCTTTCTTTCTTTCTTTCTTTCTTTCTTTCGTTCGTTCGTTCGTTCGTTCGTTCGTTCGTTCGTTCGTTCGTTCGTTCGTTCGTTCGTTCGTTCGTTCGTTCGTTCGAGAGCAGGATTTCTCTTCTGTTTCTCTTTGAAGAGAAGTCAATGCTCTGGCCCTTGCAGTTGATTTATGTTACACATCATGGAGGTTGCTCTAGCAGGAAAATAGGAAGGCTGAGCATCTACATAGTGAAATACTGAAATTTTGCAGAACCTCCCCTACCTGCCCCTCCTCTCTTCATCCTCCTCTTTGATCAAAAAGGAATCAATTAGAAATTGACTCCAAATTCCTAAAAAAGAGGATAAGAAAACGATTTCATGGAGAAACTGGGTAAAGAGGAATTCTCTTAACAACCCTACCAAATGCACAGGTATAGAGGCAAAACATATGCTATAGAACATTTAAATGTATCCTGGCTATGAAGTTTCAAAAGGGTGGGGAAATGAAGTGTGAGCAATCTATTTTGTGCTGGGGAAGTACATCCTGACTGTGACTCTGGTGGCTGCAATGTTCACTGATGATTGAGAGGGAATGCACAGGAGCAAAAAGCTACTGCAATTTGCAACCCATACCCTGAATATATTGCTTATTTACAAGAGAATGATCTGCCCATAGAGTGCCAAACAAAGAGTGGTAGTTATGCAGTACTGGTTTAAAGTGTAAAGAGTTTGCCCCCATACAGTCAGAAGAAAGAGACAGACACAATAGTTGGAACCAAGTGCCGCTTTATTAAACATAACATCAACACTAAACTGCGGCAAGGCAAATTGGAGGTACAGATCAAGCCATGGGGTCACACTTGGACCTCCGCCTTGACCTGCCTGGGCGAGCCCCACTGCCCCGGGCTTGTGCCATTCCAAGAATGGCCTGGGCCTGGCCAGCCAGGCAAAGGGTTCCCCCCTCCCCCATTAAGCTCCTAAAGCCTCAGCCATATAGCATGAGGGAAGGACTTGCATCTGGGGTTCCCTGGAGGCTGTCTGGACAGGTGGTGGCAGCCATGAAGCATACGCTTCTTCCTGACAGACCCCTTTCCCCACCGATGGGGAATTGCCAAAAGGGGTGCTCACCGGCCCACTCCCTACTCCCCAACTTTCTCCTGCCAGTGACGCCTACTAGGCGCCATCCTACTAGGCACCTCAATTCATGCAACAGTACAAGGTAGGCAAAAAAACCAACCCCTTCCAGCCAATTGGGAGAATGGGAAAAAAATTCCTACCTGGCTCAAGACAGCAGCCGGCTAATCCTGCACTGCAACAGGGTGAGGCGGGTGGGCCGATCACACGGAGAGACTGAAGCTGGAGGGTGGAGACGCCTCCCAGGGCTTTTGTCTCCGCCCCCAGCTAGAAATCCAGATAGCCGGGAAAATAGTCTGTCCCTTCCCCCATCCGTGGGTGCAAACTTCAGCCCCCAGCTTAGGCTGCAGAGCAGTTGCTGGGAAGGTCCTCATTATTTAGCAACTAAATTTCTGATAGTAAAGAGGAGAGAGAGAGAGAGAGAGAGAATGGCTAGCTATCTAGTTACCTAGGAGAGAGAGTTCTCTGAGGGCCAAGCTACACATGACACTTGAACGGCAAGTGGATTGAGTGGAGGGCAAGTGAACAGGGAGAAATATACTTGCAGTTCAAGTGTCATTCGTCATGTGTAGCTTGGCCCTCAGAGAGTGGAGAGAGAAGGAGAATATTGCCTCTGTTTAGCCCAACAGGAGAAAAGACAAGGAAGTGACACTTAACAGAAAAGAGAGGTGCTATCCTCAAATTCCTATCTGACTAATTCTTGCTGCCCGCTGTATGGTAGGGTCTTCTTCTCTTCATTTTTTGTACATCAGACGTTGCTACTTCCAACAATGACCATGTAGCATTCAATGCAACTTGCCCAGGCAAGCCAGTGAAAAGCAGCAAGTGAGTAAGGGGCAAAGCAATGGTGCCCAATTCACTGTTCAAGCCAAACATCAAGGCAATCTGTTGAGAGGCTTCTCTTTTCTATAAACTGGCAATATACTCATTTGGAAGGAAATCATACAAAATCAAAAATGGACCTAGCAGCTTATCCCTATTGGGCTGTGCTTTCCCCCCTCCTCTCTCAGAAATCCCTCCAGCAGCTGTGAATAGATGGGTAACATTAACTCTCAGACAAAGTACATTATGGAAAATATTTTTCCATCACAGGGGATTCCTTACAGAGAGAGTATTTTTCACATGCCAGCATCATCTGGCATAGGCAGGACTTCTCACTGCCAGATTGGTTCAGAAACAGCTGTTATTTGGACCAGTTATATTTGTGGGCTTTTGTGGCACTAATCTTGAATACACCATTGGTAAGCAAAAAGAGAAGTCGAGGATAACCTCTGCGTGTTGAATAATTAACTAAGAGAATACTTGGCATGAAAGAGTTCTTAGGAGAAATGCCCAATGCCCTTCTCAGTACTAGTATTTATGAACTGCATCCCTTTGAATGGATGAAAGTGAAATGTAAATCAGTGCTACACATGAGCCAGTAAGAAATACATAAATAGTTTTTTTTTTATCAGAACATTTATTTATATTCATAAGAACAGATTGTCCTGTGCAAAAGACTTCTTACAATATGCCTGTTATGGATTTTTTTTCAATATCATTCTCACTCTTTTAAAGACGGAAGTGACCCCCAAAACAAATTCACCTTCAGCAACTATGCCTATGAAGGTGCTTAAAGAGTTTCAAGGATAACATAAAGGAGTTATTATCTAAAGGTGTTCCTATAAAAGCTTCGGAACTTAAAAGGCAAACATGGGAGCCTTAAGTTCGAATTCCCATGAAGGATGGGGTATAGTAGTGCAGTCCTATATGGAGTTATTGCAGCCTCAACTCACTGGTCTGAGATTGCGGCAACTCTGCATGGGATTGCATGATAACTGACTTACAATGCCAATCCACAAGAAGATATAATAGCTCTCTCAAGGGGTGAGATAGTATAAAATGTGAGGATAAAATAAAACAAACTGTGTACGCCCCATTGAATTTGTTGAGGAAAGAGGGGGTAAATATGGAATAACAGCCCTCTGTTTATTCAGCTTCTACTTTTCTGACAGTAACCATTCATAAATTTTGAAACATTGTTGGACTGGGCAGCAGAGTTGTAACAGTTTCTGATGGTTACCAGGAAAATGACAGTTAACTAGTTTGCGATTTTGTTACAGGCCCATCAGGAAATATGGCCACCCCAGCACAAAGAAGGTTGCCTAGGTTACTGCCATCACAGCCTTTTGTATCCTCAAAAGACCGTCTCCTGAACTTAGGAGACTTTCAGTGCAATCCTAAGTAGAGTTACTCCAGTCTAAGCCCATTGAAATCAATGGGCTTAGACTGGAGTAACTCTGTTTAGGGTAGTCTTTTACATACTGCAGAGGATTTTCTCCAGACAAAATTTTCCACGAACAGAGTGCCAATTTCCACCAAGTCTAACTTCCTGATGCAGACCTCCCTCATGTCTGGGCTTTTCTATCCCCCAGAAGAAGCGTTTTATGGAGGCAGGAAAGTTCTGTTCCACTGATGGAAGATTTAATTGGGATCCAACCCCAATGACTGAATTGGAAGGGTCAATTAGCACAGCTGCCCCCATGGACATGTGCAGAAAGCCCCGCAACATATATAGGAGAACTTTGGATCCTATCAGACATCTACATGTAGCTTTTCTCACTCAATGGATGAGTCCTTCTACTAGGATCCATTACAAACTATTTTTTCCATGGCCTCCAGTATGGTCTTCCATTTTTGCTCTGCTTCTCTATCAATGTAATCTAAAGAGTTATGCCCTTCTAAGCTCATTGACTTCAGAGGATTTAAAGGTGTAACGCTGCTTAGGATCACACTGTGTGTGTATGTACAGTCATCACAACTGACTTATGGCAACCACAGCAATGGGCTTTCAAGGCAAAGTGAGAAGCAGAAGTGGTTTGCCAGTGCCTTCCTCTGCAGTCACCCTTGGTGGTTGCCCATCCAAGCACTGACCCTGCTTATCTCCTGAGATCTGAAAAGATCAGGCTATACTATGCTATCTCCTATCCCTGGATCACACTATACATCATCTGTATATATTCTGGGATCAGAATACAGTTGGAATTTTTTTCCTTCCCCTATAGATACTGCTGGGAGGAGTATACAGAGTTGAGTAATCACGTAATGATTAGTTGCTCTTAGTCCATTTTAAAACATCAATTACACATTATCCAAAAAATAATGTCAACTCCTTATTTTGACTTCCTTTTTTTAACTTCCAAATCCTACTACTGGCAATGCGACTTCCCCCAAAAGATAACAATTATCTAATCATGCATCTGCTGTTTATGCTACTTGGAGTTAATTACATAGTAATTAGGTTTATTTCTCGTAAGCTTGTTTGTATAGGGATCGGCATAGATTATAAAGATGTGTATTTAACATCTTTTACCCTATTAAGAACATTCAGTTTCAGCTTGTTTGCATATTGCCAAAAAAAAGTTAAAGGGTTGGATTCAAAGGTGTCAATTCCACAGGCAGAACAGGGAGATTGATTTGAGCGGATTCTCCCTAAATCCCCACTTCCCCCCCTTCTGCTCCCAAGAGTCCCTTGACATCCTTCAACAGACTTTTGGGGACCTCAGCAGGGGGCGAGAGAAGAAAGCCTTGCTCCACCACTTCAATTCTGCTGGTAGTCCATTGGAGCCAACGACTCTGTTTTTAATAATTTCAGAAGTTTATAAGAAGTACTGCAGCAATGGAGAACCATCATGGCAAAATTTAACCAGTCTCTTCCAAAGTTGGCTTCTTTGGAAATATCTCCGATGAATTTGCCTAATATCCAACATGCTTGGGATTCAGGTTGTACCCCTAGTCTTTACTTATTCGTAACTTTTTAGATAATGGTTAATGACTGACATAATGCTGCAGACCATGCTCGATATTCAGCTTACTCATCACAACTCTTTTGTCTTCACCTGCTTGAATGTAATTTATTACATTAACACCCCAGCTCTCTTCTGGTTTGTTGTAGAAGTTAGAGTGTTGGGCTAGGGTCTGGGAGACTTATGTTCAGATCTCTACTCTGCCATGGAAGCTTGCAGGGTGATTGAGACTCTCAACCTAAGCTACCTCATAGGGTTCTTGTGAGGATAAAATGGAGGGGAGGAGAATGATGTAACCCCCTTTGGTTCCTGCTGGGGAGAAACATGGGGTATAAATGAAGTAAGAAAGTAAGTTAATGGGGAAAGAGTCAGTTTGGTTAGTGGTTAAGAGCGCGAGACTCTAATCTGGAGAGCCGGGTTTGATTCCCCACTCCTCCACTTGAAGCCAGCTGGGTGACCTTGGGCTAGTCATGGCTCTCTGGGGCTCTCTCAGCCCCACCCACCTCCCAGGGTGCTTTGTTGTGGGGATAATAATGGCATATTTTGTAAACCTCTCTGAGTGGGCATTAAGTTGTCCTGAAGGGCGGTATATAAATCAAACCTTATTGTTGTTGTTGTTGTTGTTATGTGTTTTCCATTGATAGAATGTACAAATATCTATTTTTATAAAGTTTCGTGCATGGTGGGAAAGATATAACCCCTGAATTTTCTTTGGCATGAACACTTGTGATTGCTTTATACCTTTTTTTTTGCCATTAATATACGTTTGCCCTGACCAGGCTAGCTCAGGCTAACCCAATCTTGCTAGATCTTAGATGCGTCCCTGTTTAGTATTTGGATGGGAGACCACCACAGAAAGCTGGTGGGCATGAAGAGGCAGGCAATGGCAAATCACCCCTGAACATCTCTTGCTTGGAAAACCTTATGGGGCCACCCAAAGTCATCTGTGACTGGAAAGCAAAAAAGTAAAAGAAAAATGATGATGCCAAAAAAAGACATCAGTTTTAACAGCTATAGTTGTATCGCATTTCATTTAGATGATCTGGAAGAAGGATGACAGCAGTTTCACTTCAACTGTTGAGGAACCTGAAAAGTTATTTGAATTCAATCAAAATGGTCATGAAATCAAATATACTTACCATTTAGTAAGAGCTGCTTTACTTTAATCCGGCTTCTATATTATTCAGCTTTCAACATTATATTGGGAACCTGGGTATTTAAGAACGGCACATAGTTCCCATTTCAATACTTCTACGCCTGCTTGATAGAAGGAGACATGGTTGTGGGAAATGTTAGCATCTTATCGGTGGCTGAGCAGTATGTTTAGAAATCCAATTTGAAGTTTATTTAGTGATAAAAGGAAGCTTTGTGCTGTTCACTAATTTGCTAATGATAACCTTGAAACTTTTGTAATGAAGAGAGAAGTCAGCTGAAATGTTAACCCTATTAGTGTTAATGGAAAGAGCTTAAGTACCAAGTCATTTCTGGTAATTAGGTAACATTAGACTTGCAAAAGCCATCACATCTGGAATTAAGGTACCAACTTGGAGCTTGGAATGTGGAGGTTTTTTGCCTTCCTTCCCTGAAAGATTTCAGAGGAGACTGAACCGTTGTGACATCAGAGTCTAGATGCTAAAATCACTGTAAGTAATGGTAAAGTGGCTGGTCCCACACCTATTGAGAAAATAGTAAAACCCATTCCATCCATATGTATGGGACTCCTCGTTGTTGTTGTTTATTTTTAGTCCACCTTTCTTATTGAAATCCAAGGTGGATCACATACCGCAAGTGAATATAACATAATCTATAGCTAGGACATTCACAGTAAAAATACAATATGATCAACACTTGGGACATTCAATGAAAAACAGATACAATAGGGAATGACAGCAGCAAATTTGAAAGCTAGCACTAAGTTGAACACACAGATGAAACCTTCCCAAATTAAAGCGCAAGAAATTAACATGACATCTTTAGCATTGCCGAACTACCCAGTCGGAGCAGATCTACATCAGCAGACACCCCCTGCCCTTTACCATGGTATCTCTTTGAGTTGTTTCTTATGGCACAGCCATAAGAATCTGGTAGAAAGCCCTCCTGAATAATTCAGTTTTGGGTGGTTTTGTGGAAAGTTAAAAGAGTGAGTTTTTCTGACCTCCTCAGGCAGGCCATTCCAATAAGCAGAAAAGCAAGGTTTTGTGAATGAATGCAGCAGTTTGATGAGAACTAAATATGCTCCAAGAATACAGAATGTTGGGAGCAGCTGCGAGAGAGTTAATGAGAAAAGGGGTGTGTGGGAGGGAGAAACTTGCTTTGGGGCTTTGCAAGCACCTAGAAAGATTGAAAAGGAGACTGAGGGGAGGAAGATTTCAGAATAGTTCCCCCTCCCTGTGATACCTTATGACCCCAGCCCCGCCACCACTGCTTGAGAATGATTCTTTTCCATACTATAAAGAGCTTAGTAAATAGGTGAACAAATAGCTAATTGGTAGAGAATGATCATTTTAAAACTGTGAATGCTTATAAGAAATGTCCGGATAAGCAATGTTAAATGTTGTTTTAACATTTCCTTCTTCGTCCTAAAATAACTACAATTTGAATTATTTAAAAATGATCGGTCCCCCCCCCCCCCGATCTCTGCCACTTTTATTTCGATTGAGCTCTCTGTGTTTAAAATTGCATTTTCCAAAGTGGATCATTGTGGAATGGTATCACTGTTCTCCCCTTCAGCAGAACCACACAAAAAGTTTTCATGTGCAAAACACATAATCCCTCTTAACAAAAATCCCAGTGGCCTCCATTGGATTTATTAGCATAAATTCCGTTTGACTCACAAGCTTGACAGTCCAAATTACTGAGTCTGCGTTGCAGTTTGGCCATTTTCATGCAATATTTAAAGAGTGGCATTGGTGAAGCCCTGAGAGTAGTCCCAGTGTATGTATTCCAGCAGCATTTCCATGGGGGAAGCACAGACTTTTAAAGGCCTTTCACTGGATACACTCTGTATGGGATTTATACAACTTTATAACCACCCTTCGAAAGCTTACATATGACCATAGACAAAAGACACTGGGTTTTCTAAAAAGGCATAACATCACTAATTGTTTATAATCTTATTCTATTTGGGGGAGCTTCACTCATCTGAGCAAAGCTCAAGGCTGCCACCCTTCAAAATGGTAAGACTAACAACGGCCTGTATCCAAGTATTCTCTGTTGTGGCTCCCACCCGGTGGAATGGCCTGCCTAATGAGATGAGGAAGGGTCCCATGTTTTTATCCGTCTGCAGAATGTGTAAAACAAAATCTTTCCAGAGTGCATTTTTATAACAGGGAATCAGGCTATAGTTCACATCTGTGAAATCTTAGGTCATGTTCATTGATTTTTCTCTTGTTTAGATTGGGGGCAGACACTGTCCTAAAGTCAAAGCTGACTTATGATGACCCCTGGCAGGGTGTTCATGGCACTAAGGTGGTTTCCAATTGCCTGCCTCTGCAACCCTGGCCTTCATTGAAGGTCTCCCATCCAAGGCAAACCCTGCTTAGCTTCTGAGATCTGATGATCTCAAGCTCACCTGGGCTATCCAGGTCAGGGCTCTTGTTTAGATTACAGTTTCTATTGCATCGTTCTTCAGTTTTGCAAACCAGGGCTGAATCCACACTTATCAGCACAGTACTTTCTGGCGTGTTTTATGACATCATCGCGCCATGATGCCACTCTCGTGGCGCGATGATGTCATAAAATGCTCCAGAAAGACGCTCTCACTCTGCCTGTTTAGCGCTGTGCCGGTAAGTGTGGATTTGCCCCAGCTCTGTTGTATTGTTTTTATGTATTATATTTGTACATTTGTACATTGTACATTTGTACATTGTACTGTTTTAGAGCACTGTTTTCTAATTTTTTTAATTATTTTTGTTCACTATTGGATATATTACACTCTACTTGTCAATATCTAGATTGGACTATTGCAATGCATGCATTCTGTTTGATGGCTGCCCTTGAAGAGGGTTCAGAAGTTATGGCCTGGACAGAATGCTGTAGCCAGGATGTTGTCTGGAGTGGGTCGTAGGGATCATATCACTCCACCTTTGTTCCACTGACATTGTCTCCTACTAGGGTTACAAGCCCCCCGGTGGGGTGGAGTATGCCCTGCTCCCATCCTCTGCCCCCTCCATCTCTCACCTGGCTGGTGGAGAGGGAGGAACAGGAATGCCTGCAGAGCACTCCTGCACACTCCAGAACACTTCCATGTCACATTGGAAATGACGTCATTCCTAGGTACTCCTCACACACACCCACCCCTGGATCCAGCGTGATGATGTCCCTTCTGGAAGAGACATCACCATGCTGCCTGAAGGAGCACTCCTGTGCTCTGCATGGGGCTGATTCAGCCCGTTTGGGGCCCAAATCAGCCCCAAATGAAGTGCAAAAATGCTCCTGTGGGCAGTGTGACAATGTCACTTCCAGAAGTGATGTCGCCGTGCAGGTTGGGAGTGTGCGTGGAGCATGCTCCTAATAACATTCAATTTATATACCACCCTTCAGGACAATTTAATGTCCATTCAGAGTGGTTTACAAAGTATTTTATTATTATCCCCACAACGAAACACCTTGGGAGGTGGGTAGGGTTGAGAGAGCTCCAGAGAGCTGTGACTAGCCAAGGGTCACCCAGCTCTCCAGATTAGAGTCCTGCCACTCTTAACCACTACACCAAACTCAGGCTGTCCTGAGGTGCCTACTGGTGGTGGACAAGTGTGGACAGTGGTGGTGGACAGTGTGACAATGTCACTTCCAGAAGAGATGTCGCCGTGCAGGTTGGGAGTGCACGTGGAGCATGCTCCTAATAACATTCAATTTGTATACTGCCCTTCAGGACAACTTAATGTCCATTCAGAGTGGTTTACAAAGTATGTTATTATCCCCACAACAAAACACCTTGTGAGGTGGGTAGCGTTGAGAGAGCTCCAGAGAGCTGTGACTAGCCAAGGGTCACCCGGCTCTCCAGATTAGAGTCCTGCCACTCTTAACCACTACACCAAACTCAGGCTCTCCTAAGGTGCCTGCTGGTGGTGGACAACCTCCAGGAGCATGTCCCCTCTTGCCAATTGCCGGGGAGATCAGCAGACGAGGGGGGAAATCCCTGGGAGTTTTCCCACCACCGGCAGGCACCTCAGAACTCTAGTCATCCCATGCAATGCAGAAGTGACAGGTCATGTCATGAGTAGGACCAATCTGGTAAAAACCAGTCCCCAAACACTAAATTGGGGACTGGTTCTTACCAAATCAACCCTGTGTGCAACCTATTGCTTCCGTGGCACTCTGAGGGCCAAGCTACACATGACGAATGACACTTGAACGGCAAGTGGATTGAGTGGAGGGCAAGTGAACAGGGAGAAATACACTTGCTGTTCAAGTGTCATTCGTCATGTGTAGCTTGGCCCTGAGAATGATGTCATTCCTGGCACAATACAGACATGTTCCAGAATGCCCTGCATACCCCCTGCTGTCACGCTTAGGGGACCTGGCAACCCTAGCTCCTAGTCACCTTCCAGGCCCCATTCAAGGTGCTGTATTGATCTTAGGTGGCTTGCAACCAGTAAGGACCACTTTATCCAGTATAAACCTATTTGCCCACTTGGGTCATCTTTGGAGGCCTTGTTGTGGGTGCCCCCATTATCTCCAGCAAGGTGGGTGGCAACCTGAGAAAGGGCCTCCTCAATCATGGCATGAACATGATGGAATTCCCTCCCCGGTGGGTTCGAGTGTTGTTGGAAGTCAATAGAGAAAAGGGGGAGGGGAGGTTATATATTCAGGGGTTATATATTCAGAAAGGTTTAATTTGGATAAGTTGTATGTATTAACCAACTATTTTATATCACCTCATCCAATAAAATCTATAAAAAAAAAAGAATTCCCTCCCCAGTGAAATTTAGGTGTCCCCCCCTTGATCATTTCCTTCCACCAGTGGATGAAGATTTTATCTTAGTTTTTGATCCCCCTTTCTGTTTATAAGTTTTAAACATTCATGTGTTTTGTTTAATTGTTGATATTAATTGTTGCTATAAAATACATTTTAAAAAACATGTTTTAATGGTTTTGATTGTTTGCTGCCTTGGGGACCCTAGACTGGCTAGAAACGCAGCATTAAAATGTTCTAAATAATTACGTAAATACTGTTATAGAACTTTGGTAAAATGGAGGTGTTTCCCCCCCCACCTCTAGCAGCAGAGGTTGTGCTAGGGACAGGTATATACCGCTGTGCTCATTTGTATTTTTTTGAGCATCTCTGTCAAAAACCCTTGAAAATGTTTGATGAGATGATCACCCACAAGTGGTCTGCTGCCCTTTCTCCATCTGTTTCTCCTCTTGCCAAAGACTGCACAAAGTTAAACTATCAGTCCATCCACTTTAGGCATACTTGAACAGTCACTGGTTTAGCTTACATCCTGCTCACGGGACAGTGCAGGAAGCTGACTGGTGAGCATTTCAGATGCCTCCAAATGAAATAGGATGTATCTGTTTGCATGATTAAACCATTTTCTCATATGATTAAACTTCTCTGCTTCCACTCCCACCACCCATCTGCTGTTTTCGACACCTCCAGTTTTTAAAAGGGCATATCATAAATTGGGGAGGGGGATCAGGTGGAGATTTTGAGCTGCAACTGAGTTTCTCAATGTCTGCTCATCAACCTAGCTCATAGTGCAATCTTTTCCAGCAATTACTTCTTGAATAGAGGTTGCTGACTGCGCAAGTATAAAAAGCAGGCCATATATTCTATCCAACATTGGTCATTTAAAGGAGGTGTCTGACAGCACAGGTGCAAAAGAGGATAAAGCTTCCTTGCCTTCTATAAGCTGGTCAGTTTAGTGAAGTGAATGCCCAAAAGCTGCAATGACCAACTCGATCCTGTGCAGGCACAAAATGGATTTGTCCAGTGCACAGTGCAGTTCCCGAAAGAACATTAACATTATCTGATAAGGATCTCCACTGCTTGGCATGTCCATGAATCTGTGCTATTTCTTAGAATTTTCCTGATTGAAAATTTCCCAGATTTTGGAAATCTAAATTTCCTTGACTTGTTTCTTGAAAGGAATCAGTAGGAATTCTCCATTGTTTCCTTATTTTTTTTCTTTGTTTACTATTATTGTACAAAGCATAGTATATGGGCTCTTGGCCACAATATTCAATCACAAAATTCAGTTGCGTCTCCCCCCGCCCCAAGCACACACAATGTTAGCAATAAACATGTGCATGTACATACTGTTAGTGTATAGTACACGTAACTAACAAATCTGTTCCAGTTGGGATGTTTTTACTAATAACTCAACGTGCAAGAATGTTGTGTGCATTGATAAAACTCAAACCTGGTTATTGAATGAAGATTCTCTTTAAAAATGCAAAAATATGCATCAGTAAAACATTACACAAAAAAAAAATCTTATACTGGAATTAAGAGATGCAGAACAGAATGAATTTCTCCTGGTTCAACCAGAAATAAAGAGGAACAGAAATGAGTGCAGAGCAAAACACCAGAGTAAAAAAAAAAATCGAACTGGGAAATCTGCTTGTCCCTACTAGGAATTGAACTCTTGGGTCTCATGTAATATATAGCAAAGACTACTTTCCCATCTCCTAATCATTCCTCAAGTCTCCTTTATATACCAATTACTGACATAACAGCTTTGCTTGATTCTGTAGAGCTGAACTTCAATTCACTTGACCAGCTGGGTCAGTGAAAATAAATGACTTTCTTTGAGTAGGTTTACCTTCGGTCCCTTAATGGTATCATTTCACAACCTTAGTCCAAGGACACAATTTTGCTGTGCAAGAGCACATTAAAGGATAAACATCACAAATTGTTTGCTTGTAGATCTCCTCTGCTTTCCATGATATCCAATAACCATTTCTTTTTGTTTTAGGATTTATCAAAGGTTGAAATTTCTTCAAGGTTAAAATGAACACTTTTGACCCACGGTGACATTGCAAAAGATTAATGAAATAAATGTGAGATGAGAAGAAGGTAGCCAAGAGGATTTTTGAAAAAAACTTTATGATTACTGAGAATTTCCACAGAATCTTTTGCGTTATAAAACACAATGCTTCAACTAGAGGAAAATAACCTGGGAATTTCATGCTCACCACGCACTAGATAATACTTTGACTTCCTCTGACTTTTTACCATGCATATCATCTAAAATTAATCTCCACATAACTACTACATTTTCCCCTTTTGCTCTCAGCATTGCTTGGTATTGGAGAGACATTTGATCAACCACTGGTTTTCATATTTTCAATCAGAGGATACAATTGCCCCTTTGACTTCACAATAGGCCACAGGTGCAAGCTAATACCAGCTCCAACTAGCACCACTTTAGTTATTGAAATATTCACTTTATCTATTCGAAGACTTTTTTAGTTGAGCTTAGCCAAAATGATCTTTTAGATTTTGAATTCAATGTGTGCATGCTATGTGCTGTCAAGTCACCTCCGACCTATGGCGACCCTATGAATGAAAGATCTCCAAAATGTCCTACCATTAACAGCCTTACTCAGATCCTGCGAACTGGAGGACGTGGGTTCTTTTATTGAGTCAAGCCATCTTGTTTTAGCTCTTCCTCTTTTCCTACTGCCTTCTAGTTTTCCTAGCATTATTGACTTTTCCAGAGAATCTTGTAGTCTCATGATGTGACCAAAGTGCAATAGCCTCAGTTGTGTCACTTTAGCTTCTAGGGAGAATTCAGGCTTGATTTGATCTAGTACCCACTTATTCATCTTTTTGGCCAACCATGGTTTCTGCAAAACTCTCCTCCAGCACCACATTTCAAATGAATTCAGTATTTAGTCAAAATATCTAAGTTTGACACAAATGTATAAAGCTACCTCATCCTGAACTGGGTCATTTCTCTGTCTAGCTAAGCATGGCTAACTCTGGCAGTGGTTCTCCGGGGGCTTTTCACATTTACCATGGACTGAATATGGAACTTTGTGGGTGCAAAGCTTCCTTAAAAATTTTTATTTATCTACTCTTCATCCATGTCCTATGTAAAGGATCTCAAAGCCTCTTTTCTGAGGCTTCAGGGATCTGTACCACTCCTGAGCTAGCTAAGCATGAGCCTTGAGAACAAAGGAAATTGTCATGAAGGAAACTCTTCAATTTAGGGTGGATATAGGTGAGATGAGTTACCTGGGTTCCTCTGCATGATCTGCTAATTTCACAGGATCTCTGGGTGTGTGGTTGCCTTTGCAAGTGTTCACGCTTGCAATTATAAAGTCACTAGGGTAGAGCATCTGTTATGTTCTATTTCCGCTTCTCTCTCCCACAGAGTGTGTGTCTTTCTTTTCATTCTTGTTGGGAAGAGGGTGGAGTAATTGTTCCAATTCACTTGCTTCACTAATGTATTCCACTCCCCCCTGTTCTGTTAAAAGCAGAACCACTTTCATTTTGTTTTCTTACATGAGCTTTCTTTTTCATGATTTTAAAAATTCCTGTTATTCCATGGGATAGCTTGCTTGGTCTCCTGCCCTGTCCATATACCTTACTTGGCTGTTGCTGGGATGAAACAGAGAGTATGATCTGTGACTGCATTATGTTGCTTGGTTTAACTCTTTGATTTGCGGGATGCTTTATCTAAAAGTTGTGTTACTTAGTTGAACTCGTGGCATCAGAGGCATTTCTCCATTTTCCCTCTTCTGAGAATTAAAAAAATCCCCAATAAAACATTTTACATACTGTTTTTATAGAAGACATGAACATGTTTGGATTATGTATCACAGCCCTCCTTTCCATTTCAGCCAGTTTGGTGTAGTGGTTAAGAAGAGCATGGGACTCTAATGTGGAGAGCTGGGTTTGATTTCCCACTCCTCCACTTGAAGCCAGCTGGGTGACCTTGGGCTAGTCAGTTCTTTGGAGCTCTCTCAGCCCCACCTACCTCACAGGGTGTTTCGTTGTGGGGATAATAATAGCATACTTTGTAAACCACTCTGAGAGAGCATTAAGTTGTCCTGAAGGGCAGTATATAAATCAAATGTTGTTGTTGTTATACTCCCCATCCATAATTGTTGCAAATGACTACAAATTTCTAGCTGTGTGCAAAGATACCTCTATTCCTCATAAACCTATGTGTATTTTCCTTTGTCATGTTGTCAGCTGCAGGTTGTGTTACTGGGGAAACTAACAAGTGAGTGAGGGAGTGGAGAGCTGCAAGCCTCCATGCCTGGCTACCCCATTTGCTGCACTGTGCTCCCAGAAAGCAGTCCCGGTGTGGCTGCGCCTGGAGGAGTGAGCCAGCACCCTCCCCTTCACATCCACATGAGCAAAGACAAGGTGCAACATGGGATTCAATTCCCCCTTTCATCCCCATCTCAGAGGACCTGGGATAAAACTTGTGCCTCTCTGACTACGTGATCAAGAGGTGTGTGACTGCATGAATGAGTGCACAGAAAATGGGAAAACATGTAAGTTTGTTCACTTGCACAAACCCAGGAAACATGTCTTGTCTGTTTCCACTCTGAGCTAGAGCTTAGACAGTGTCCAGTTATATATTGTTTTAACTCCTTACCAAGTCCATGAGACTTTAAAAGGAACTGAGAGTGAAGGTATTCATTAAAACAGTGGTGCAATATGTTCGCTGCTGTTTTAATGAATTGTATACTGATGTTTTTATATTTGTTATGCTACTCTGTTTGATTTATATTTTAAAATTGTAATCTGCTTTGAGCCTGTTTGCAGGGCAAGCAGAATATAAGTCTAATTAAATAAATAAATAATGATATGGTGATGGAAAGTGCTGTCACTTCTGGTGAGCTCATAGGGTTTTCAAGGCAAGAGATGAACAGAGGCGGTTTCCATTGCCTGCCACTGCATAGCAACCCTGGACTACATTGGTGGTCCCCTATCCATCTACAAATAGATCTGACGAGACTGGGCTAGCTTGGGCTGTCCAGGTCAGGGCAAATCTATGGTATAGCTTTAACCAATCACATAGGCTCAGGGCCAAGCTACACATGACGAATGACACTTGAACGGCAAGTGGATTGAGTGGAGGGCAAGTGAACAGGGAGAAATACACTTGCTGTTCAAGTGTCATTCGTCATGTGTAGCTTGGCCCTAAGATAGCGCACATCCTTTCCCCTTGGTGTCAAAGTGTAGAAAATATATAGTGACCAAGGAATCCACTGAGCAGTAAATTTTTATGAAGGAATGGGTATACAAAGAGGATGCCCTAATTGACAATTTTTTAACCAGTAAAACAAAATTTGCTCCATGGTATAAAACCATCAAAAAAGACCATACTAGAGCACATTATCTGGCTGATATCACAGTCTATAAGCTTAGGGTAGGATGTACGTCATTATTACGCTTCCAGTCGATGCCAACTGAGATGCTACTTGGGCGATTCAAAAAAAAAAAAACCCATCAATCAGCATGTATGTATCTGTGGAACCTCAATTGAGGACTTACCACACAGTGGCTGATTCTGCACACATTGGATAATGCACATCCAATCCCCTTTAGAGATCATTTGGAACTGAATTTTTCATGTGTGAAACAAAAAATCCACTTCCAAACAATTGCTAAAGTGCATTGAAAGTGCATTATCCAATGTGTGCGGAATCAGCCTATGTTTTAAACTGTCCCTTATACCAGGAACCAAGGGGAAAATTTCTCGTGAATATTTTATCTGGTCTCCATCTTCTGTCTGATTTTGATAAACTGTATTTCAAATAGGATGGCCCTCTAGGCCCTGGCTGCTAGGAAAATAAGGGCAAATGTGGTAACCAGGAGAGTAAACACCTGATATAGATTGTTGTCTTATAAGCTGCTAGAAACCATTCAGTTTTAATGTAGTTTAATGTTTACATTTTAGGTAAAATGCATTTTATAGTAATTTTATTTATATGCATGTAATTATATTTGTATTCTTGTATTTTTTTTTGTTTTTTAATGAACGGTTTTAGATTATGAAGGCCTGGACTACATTAGTGGTCCCCTAACCATGTACAAATAGATCTGATGAGACTGGGCTAGCTTGGGCCATCCAGGTCAGAGCAAATCTATGGTGTAGCTTTAACCAATCACATAGGCTAAGATAGCGCACATTAGACTGTGACCATCTTTTCCCCTTGGTGTCAAAGTACAGAAAAAATATAGTGACCAAGGAATCCACTGAGCAGTAAATTTTTATGAATAATCTCATTACTGTCTGTTTAATATTGTCAGGTAAATGGAGAAAACTGGTAGCTTGCCTTTTCCTTGTATTGAAAAGTTGCACTAGAAAGCCACACAATATCTTGTGATATGATTATTTAATCAATAAACTCAGCCGCCGTTAACTGTCAAACAAAGTCTAGGACAATCTTGCCTTTCACAAACAAGCACTGGAGGCAGAAAGAACAGATTCTTCCCAACCAATATTTTATTTCCAATACAATTTTTTTTATCGTTCCAGTTGGTATTATTTCTTCTCCCTTTGACATTTTGCATGTCACATGGTGAGTATCCTCCGGGAAAATAAATCAGCTTTCTTCCTGGAGTGCAAACCTTCTACTACTAATAAAATGTGTCGTGTTTGAATACAGGCGAGCTGTACAGTTGTTATAGCAACTGGAATTTAAAAGGAAGCTTACAAGTTTGGAAGGGGTGGCTGCTGGGGTCCCAAACAAATCCTTCACCCTGGTTGCCCCCCAAGGAATGATTTTAAATCACTTTTGCCAACTGCAAGTGGTAACTTCAAGCTGAGATATTTAGCATAGCTCCTGGAAGGTTCTCTCAAAAGGAGGTTCTCTTAACACACAGGGAAGAATAGCTACTTATGGGATGCAAGAGGACTACACTTGGCATCTTTTTTTTTTTTGCTAATATTCAAGGCAGGTATACGGTGAGTTTATGAGCTGCCATATCAACAGAGGAGCTTCTGCTTGGAAGACCACAGAGCAAACTGCAAAGTGTCTTATGTCTGCTGACTAGCAGATGTGGTGGAAATGACCTTGTCTCTGCCCCACCCCCCGAATGAAGACATAAAGCATCAATGTGACCATTAAACAAGATTTTTATTAATGGAAGATCTGCATAATTCTTAAAGAGCCTCTACCCTCTTACCACTTTGGAGGCTTTGACCTAGAGGGCCTAGGGTAGTCCAATCTTATCATATCTTGGAAGGTAAGGAGGGTCGGTCCTGGTTAGTACTTAGATAGAAGACCATCAAGGAAGTCCAGGTCCTCTATACACAGGCAAACCATATCAAGTAGGAGTGTGCACTAAGAAAGTTTCCATTTCAGTTTTAATTCTCGGGGACCTGGAATAATCCTGTTTCATTGCTAGTTTGTTCCAAGTTGGCCAATCCTGACTCAGAACTGATCCTTTTGGTTTTGGTCCGTTTTGCACTCATTCCCTGCAATGCGGAAATGCACACTGTTCTTTTCAGGGGGTAAGAGTGGAGAAACGAGGCTCTGGAGCAGCTGAACCAAAACCAGCATCAGCCATTAGTCCCCCTCCAAGTCTTAACTAATGATCTGCTGAGTTTTTCCTCAAGCACACATATGCCCATGCAACAACAATGGACCCGTAGAATGCAAGTGTCAGCTGGTGGAACAGCAGTAGTGGGGATTTCCCAAGTAGGAGAGTGCAAAAAACAATCCTGCTTCATGGTTACTTTCTTCTTTTCTACAGTGCCAATAGTTTATTACCTTTGCATTCTGCTGTTCCCTGTTGGTGTCATGTTTCCTTATTCTTTGTAGTTTTGTTCTCAACTTCCCCCAATGAGGGGTGAATCCAAATCCAGGAGGTACTAAAATGAATGACAAGAATGCCCAGTGAAAACAACAGGAGAGGATTGAAGGCCCATAATGGGAGCTATGAATGCCGATTGACATGCATTCCCCATTGAAATATATTACAGTCCCCAAAAGTTGCAATGAAAATTATGATGCCTGGGACCGTCATTTCCCTGTGGCAGCTGTCATTCCAGCCCCAGAATATGATTCTATAACTCCATTCCACATTTTCATTGCAACTTTTCATGCAGTGAGAGGGCACAGGAGTCACAGTGAGTGCCCTGATGGCACCATGGCACCTAAGCATAGGAGAGCAGCAGCAGAAGGCAACTGGATGTGCCTGAACCAGCTCCATGTGTATGGGATTTCCTAACTCTACTTTAATAATTGCTTTTTCTTTCCAGTTTTCATCCTAATCAGCATAACATGAGCATTTGTGGCAGTTGGGGGCTAAATGGCTGAAGGAGAACCTCTTTCCTCAAACCTACATGTGTGTGCACACCTCTGTGAATGTTGCCAGTCCAGCCTTTCCTTGCATTGTGCATAAAAGATAACAGAAAGGAATGGCAACAGTGACTCTAGCATTGATGGTACCATACTGTCTGCCGCTTCCCTCTCTGGCGCAAAGGAAACCTTTGATCCTTATGAGCCACTCAATGCCAATGCCATAACCCCATTGCTCAGGAAGCTTTGAAAAAATGCATTCTTGCGTGCCCCACACATCACCTTCCTGTCAACAGAGTTAACTCTAGGGGCTCAGTCTCTCCCCTTTGGAGCCAACTGGTTGCATGTGAAGACAGACTTGCTGTTAAGGAAAACAAGATGCTGCCATATTGCCCTTGACTGCCTGGCCTGCATGCACAGCCTCTGCACAGTAAGTACTAACATGAAATACACAAACTTTGGGGCAAAGGGGAATCATTATAGCTTCATTTTCTGGTTTTGGTTTGGCATTCTGGAAGCTGATTTAACGAGCCAAACCAGCGAGCTCGCCGTGTAATTTCAGCTTGTTTTTTCCATTATGTACACCCCTATCCTTGTCATTCATTTTAATACCTCCTTCCAAATCCTACCTTTTGATGCTCAGCATTATACTGCAAAAAGAGGCATTTTCATGCCAATCTCCTCCATTGCCCAAGTGCAGGCAGGCAGAATGAGTGGTGCCATGAAAACAGAATCATAACTTCCTGCATCCATTTTGGAAACGGTGACATCAGAAATCATGCGGAAAAGCTGCCAGTGTTTAGTGAATGGGGTGCTATTTTTTAGGACGTGGGGAAATGACCAAAAACACAAACTTTTTAGTCGGAGGGACTCATTTCAATTTAGTTTCCAGGTTTTGGTTCATCATTCTGAAAGCTGCTTTAACAAGCCAAATCAGCAAGTTCTATATGTAAGTTCTCCTTTTTTTTTTCCTGTTACACATACCTCTAATATCAAACCACTTCTTGCCATGGGGTCACCATTAGAAATGGGCATGAACAGGAAAAAACCATGATGTCCGTTGTTCGTTGCCATCCACAAACAGGGACTCACGAACACTTACAAACATGACCTGTTCACTAACATGTTTGCGGTTGGATGTTCTTGGGGGCCAGCAGGATCTCCTCCAGCCATCATCCAAGATTGGTCAAGATCCCTACCGCACCAGTCCCAGAAACCTTACCTGAGCAGGCAGCAGGAAAGGTACCAATAATAAATAATAGCTTGGCTCAGAGCTTGGCAGCAGCCCTGGAACCTGAAGGGGTAGATCCCTATCTCACCACACACAAAGAAAATTCAAGCTCCAATGCACTCACTCTATCAAAATGCCAACAGCAGCTGTCTCTCTCCCTCTCTCTGCAAACCCAGAGCTGGGAGCCCCCCTCCCCCCTGGTCTTTGCTCCCTTGTAACAAATTTGGAGCTCCACACTTGAAAGGAAGACCTGCCTATCAAGCAAAATTGGGTTTAGATTGGGGTTTCCAGGGCAACAGCAGGAGTTCAGACAGAGTTCAGAAAATCCCTGCCTAAGTTGCCAAAGGAATTCATTGCAGGTGCCAGACTGTCTGGCTTGACAAACAGCAACAAACAATTCTTGCAATGACCACCTGTTTGTTTAGAATGGGACCTCATGAACAGCTTGTTCACGAACTGCAGATTGGGCTGTTTGTGGCTTTTTTTTCATATTGCTGTTCGTGCCCATCTCTAGTCACCATAAGTTGACTGTGACTTGATGGTGCTTCACATACACACACATCATTTTGGGGCAGGTTTTTCTGGCTGCTCACACTTGGGCATGTCCCACGCTGGCTCTCTATTCCTCTGATATCACTGCCAGCCTTGCCTATCCTAATCTGTGCTGGCAGGTGCCAAATCTCATTTTGTCTTCATGCCATACAGCAATTAAGGGTTTTGCTGCTGCTTCTCAACAGCAAGGGTGTTTCCCTTCCCTACATCCTGGCTACATGGGTAATTGACATAGTTTTAAAAACATCTGAGCTCCAAAACAGCAGCAAAATAAAACAATCCTAAAAATACTCTTAAAATGTTTTTAAAAACCAGTGAGGCAAAAAAAACAGCAGTCAGTCATAAAATTATGATCAGCAACAGTATCTACAGATTAAAAGAAGCTCTGGCATAAAGAACTCCGTACGGTCTCCTAGATAAAATTCATTTTCACTAGCTTCTAGAAGGCTGAGAGGAAAGGGACCTGGTGAATCTCCTAGAATCCTATTTTTTAAAATATATTTGTATTTGAGATAATGTTAAAGAAGACAATACAGTGAGAAAAAAGAAAGGCTGTTTTCATACATCTCAGCTTAATGCTAAACTCATGGAATGAGGGAGCATTCATGGCATTATTTCTGACTTCATCGCACCACAAAAACAGAATTGTGGCACGATGAAGTCAGAAATTGAGCCACGAAGAGGCCCTCATTCCATGAGTTTACAGCTATGCTGAGATGGGTAAAAACAGCCAACAATTGGTTAACATAATTCTATAAGTTAAAAAAAATGACTAAATATATGTAACAAGATATATGAACTACAAAATATATCCCCCCTCCATACCCATACTTATTAAAATACATTATATTCAGAATTTTATATTCAACATATTAAATCACTTATTTGAAAATTAAACCGTTTTATCTCCCAGAATGCCATTGAGCCAGATCAACCAGTTTTTCCAATGGGGAAAAAGGGTGAAGAGCGTCTCCTTTAACCACCCAAAAAGTGATGCTGAGCAATATGGTATCTGTATGGACAAAAGCCATGTGGGATGAAGGCTATAGTAAGGAGGGGAATTAGAGGACATTGCATAAAAAAGCTGACCGGACTGAACCCACAGCCTCAGCCTATGGCAAAAACATCTCTATCCTGCCTTCTTGCCATTCTCATCTCTCACCCCTTCGGCTGGAAGTGCGACTCACTGCTATCACATCAAAGAAGTGTTTTGTACATGAAATGCTATGTGTGACTTCCTGAATACGACTTTGCTTAAAAATCCTAACAGTAAAAAATAATATAAACCCAATTTGCATTTGAAAAAGCTTCATTATCATTCCACATTGGGACAAGAAAAGAAACCTGGGGAATTCAGTATGTCTGATAATCCTAGGAGAAGGTTCTCTTTTAAAGGATACTTTCATGCTGTTTCCCTTTTACTTATTCATTTTTGTTTTTTTAAAAAAGACTTTCTTTTGTTGGTTGACGTCCCTTTGAAAGATGAGCACTGTGTGGTTATTTATACATGCCATGTAGAACTTTAAAAGAGCAATACAATGATGCTAGTTTGTAAATATTATCTATTTTTTTTTGCACCTGCATTGCATAAAGCAGAATGCTGTCAAAGGATGGGATTATTCATTCCTAGACACATCCTAACATTAAAGTCCATTTTGGTTACTGACCCGGGAGTCTTGTCCAAACAAGCTCACTTGAGCATTACCCAGATGGCAGCTGTTTGCTTGGGCCTCATTCGTTACTATTTCTCTAAATCAGGGCAGCCAGCCAGCTGGCAATAGTACTCAGCTTTGCTGTGAATACCGTGTTTTCCTTTGCCACACTGGCAAATAGAGGAATGACAGTCATAAGCCAGCTAATGTCTGCATCATTTTACTGCTTAACCTACTGTGGACAAGTTTGCTCCTCTAATTTCCAGGTCTGTTTATGGCGAGAATAATCTACACATGAGTTAATAGATGCTGGCAAGATCTTAGAGGAAGAGGCAGGGCACAGAAAAAGGAGGTGTTCAGAATGATTAGCAGGAGACTGTATTTTTATCCTGAAACCAAAAATTGGCTTATAGTGCCTAGATATGAACTGATTTCAGTCATTAATATTGACATACTTGAGTGCCAAGAACCATTACAAAGCAAATGTGATGTCAGTAATGGGGCTGAACAGATTTTCTCAATTCTGTTCTATTCATTGTTCAGGGGCGGGGGGTTCACTGTGCCTCACATTCTACTCTGCCTGCCTTCAAGTTTAGTTTGGAAAATTTCTAAAATTTATTCCATAATGAGCATGTGCAATTCTCTGCAGTTTTCAGTGTTTTTTGTCCTATAGGTTATTAAGAACAGTGGTGCATATCTGCAATGATTAAATCACGGCAGGAAAAAAAAAGAATCACTGATATAATTGCATGATTGCAACATGATTTTTTTTTGCGGCATGATTTTAGCAAAGCATAGGTATACACATGCACACTGATTTAATCACAGAGGAAAGATTTATAATGCACTTGTGGAATTACATCTTTCAGTGTTGTGGATATAACACAGTGCCCAAAAGCCCAGAGAGAAATTTGAATGGGGGAAAATTTCATAAGCATCCCCCCACATTAGACAGGAAGGCAGGCAGCATGGTATAACATGGTCTAAGCAGATCTCAGAAGCTAAGCAGGGTCAGTACTTGGATGGGTGACCACTTCAGAGAAAGGAAATGGCAAACCACTTCTGCTTCTCACTTGCCTCAAAAGTCACTTGCTGGGGTCACCATAAGACGGAGGGAGGCTTCACTGTAGAACATGGTTTCCAGTCCTGAAAAACACCAGGCTAACAAAATACTCTATACCCTACAATAGCCCTGCAGAGAAGAACCTCCTCAGGATACAGTGAAGCCTCCCTCCATTAGCATTCCACACCCTGGGAAACTCCTACAGGATGACTCAGCCCAACCCCACCTTCCTGAGTAGATATAAATTACCTGCCAACATCTTTTCCACACTGTGACACTGAGAGATCTCTGTCTTTTGGTGCTACACCTCTGAAGATGCCAGCCACAGCTGCTGGTGAAATGTCAAGAACTACAATGCCAAGACCACAGCTATACAGCCCCAAAAATCCACAACGACCATAGTGCCTGTAATGATTTGCTGTTTGTTTTCAACTTAAATCTTGTTCTTTGGACCAGTAGGTCAACTCCTCCTTACATTACTTTAAACCTTTACCTCAGAAGGGCCCTGGTACCAAACAACACTATATTTATATTTCCATACTCACAGAGCTTCAGGTGTTCTCAACTTTATCTAGGCTTATACATCGAGAACATCTTCCTTCTTTGTGTCTGTGAAACCTCTCCATAGATTTTTTGTCACCACCAAAGGCTTTCACCTTAGATCTCTTCTGTTTAACTGGTACTACAGGAAGGCTTCATTAGATGGCAGTTTGACAGAACCGTTAATATGTGAAAGAGGTTGTGAGGTTAAAAAGGATCTTTTTTGTTACATAAAAGTAGAATTTAATTATAAGAACGTAGTATGATAGTTGCAAAGTTTTAATAAATGTACTGGTTGTCCGGGGTCAGCAGCCCAGGCCCCGGACTTGCCTAGAGGCAGCAGCGGGGGGCAGCCGGGAGACAGCAGTTCAACTGCTCTGACTGGCAAACAGAGCCAGAACCTGCCTGTGCTAGGGGGAAGGGGCGAGGCCCCAAGGCCTCAGAAGGCGAGAGGAGATAAATAAAATAAAATAATAAAATAAAAATAAATAAATAAATAAATAAATAAATAAAGGGAGCCCAGCTAGTCCCACCCGCCTGGGGGAGGAGAGGGGGGTAAGCAGAGCAGAGGAAGGGAGCAAGGACAGCGGGTTTGGGGACCCAGCAGTCACCCACACAGAGCCCTTACCTGAAGAAAAGGAGAAGCAGCCCCAACAGCCCAGAGCCACGCCCCAGCTAGAGGATAGTAGCCTGGCCCAGGTGATGCCAAGAGCCAAGCCCATCCAGGTGGAGCTGCTGGAGGCACTCTGCTGGAGGAGCTGGGCAGCCAGCCAAGGGGCCACAGTTGGGCCTGCCTTCAGCAATCAGCAGAGGCAGGGAGGCTTGGCAGCCAGAGAACAAGGCACAGCTGGTGCTGGTCAGTGGAGCCAGATCAGCTACCCCAGCTGCAGCTACTTGGGGCAGCCCAAGACCAGGCTGGAAGGAGGGCGGAGCAGAGAAAGGAAGCCCTATAAAGGATGGCTGGGAAGAGCTCTGGGGGTGGTGGGTTTGAGTAGGAGTGATGGAGCAGAGTGAGAGCAAAGACCAGGAAGAGAGTAGATGGAGGAGGAGAGGCCAGAGGGGGTGAGTGGCACAGGTTGAACAGACCAGCGAGTGGATTGTATACCACCCCTCCTTTCACAGAGCAGGGTTCTGCAGCATCCCTGGCACCCCTCTGATGTCAGGAGCAGACTGCCCGGTGCCCTGCCCAGTGGTGGCCACTGCAAGCCCTGACACTGGTTTCAGAATTCTTCTTAAGATTGGAGGTTTCAAAAGTAATTATATCTTCTTAAAGGTATTTTCATAGACTCAGTCACACAAACTAATTTTCCACACAGATCTTCACTAACAGAATATACTTTTTTCTCATCCACATAGACATAAATTCATTCAGGCCTTTCTTCACAGCTTGCCTGACCTAGATAGAGCAATCTCTCTCTCAGAAACATACAGACTGATGCAGGAACACATACAGTTTGCCTGGCTTAGGGTCAAGCTACACATGATGAATGAATGACACTTGAACGGCAAGTGGATTGAGTGGAGGGCAAGTGAACAGGGAGAAATACACTTGCTGTTCAAGTGTCATTTGTCATGTGTAGCTTGGCCCCATGACAGGAGAAATACTTCCTCTGAGATACACACAGACTGCTCAGGCTTCAGACAGATTGCCTGACTTAGCCAGAGTAAACTTTCTCCAAGATAAACGAATGGTGACTAAAAACTTTCCCCTCAGCACTGACTAAAAACTGCTATTCACTCTGCCTCCTAAGTTATAGATACCATCCAATCAGATTGCCCTCCTCTCACACATCCAGCCCTCTCCATCTTTCCTCAGAAGTCTGCATTTAAACTTCACAGAAACAATCCCATGCTAACAACCAGAAATAAAATCCAAATTAAAATCATAATATGTGCAATATGTGCCCCTTCCTTTTCAGTGCGTGAAAACCTCAAGAGATGGAGAAGGACCATGACAGTATGGACAAATATTTGGCCACATCAATATAGTGCATAGTCAACATGGCCCATCTTCAGATACTTAAATCCATGTATCAGGCCATATAGAGAGAAATTAGATATTTCTGCAAATTTGGAGTACATCCCACGTTTGCTGAAAAATCTGAAAACAAACAAGAAAGGTAAGGCAAAATTTAAACTTTCCAGAGCCTTGCCTTACTTGGGAAAAGTTGAGCTCTCATGACACCATGATGTAAGACCTCCCTGGACATTTTACAGAAGGAGAGAGAGCAACTGAGCCAGTGAGCAGGCAGGGGGCTAGGAAACTAATAGAGGCACTGTTGCAGCTACAGAGGTAACTAAGAGCCTTCAGTTTCTGCAGAACTGCAGCGTGGAATGAGTTCATTGGGGTGCAGAGTTTGAAAATCGCTACTTTAAAAGTTAAAAAGCACTGAACCTAACTCTTATTGTGTTAAGCAATTTATTTTCACTAATGTTGTATTGCCAGTTCTGAAATGTCTGCTATCTTCCATTCTTTGCCAAAACCCGTGAAGCAAGCATTTCTGATCTGGTTGGGCAGGAGGGCGGGTTACTGTTCTTCACTGCTTAGTTGAATTAACATCTGCACAGAGTGGATCAAGTAAGCTCAGGTCATCCATTGAAATGGATGGATGTTGCACCTTAGTTGTGCTTACAGGATAGCCTCCCAAGTCTTTTCTAGTAGAGGATATAACAGCCAGCTGCTTCTGTACATTAGAGGTATTGCTCACTGCAGATATTACAATCCCTGTTGCTAAGTTTTCATGTTAATAGATTTGTGAAAAGAAAAGGACAGGGCTATGGGAAAAGGGCAAGGTTGTAGGGGATCATTCATTACCTTCAATGGAGTGGACATTTTGTTGGTCTGAATGTACAATTTCAGTAGAGAGCAAGTAGTTTAATTTGGTTCCGAGTTGATACCTTGTGCAAGTGACCATGCAGGCAGTGAGTAGGGGAACTGACATTGATAGAGAAGGGGCAGGAGAAAGAAAAAGAAACACTGACTGAGAAAGAGAGAACAATTGCTTGTGAGAAGAGGGAAGGAGGCGGCGAGAAAGACTGAGAAGGGGTGGGGGAGAAAGAGAGGAAGGCTTACTATAAAAGATGTTGTGGAGGGAAAGTAGAGGAAGCCAAGGATGGAATGGGATGCTCCCTCCCCATAAGTTCTCATGAGTTCCCCCTTGTTCATTTATATTCTGGGCCTTCATTTATAGCAATGTTGTTCTTTGTCATTAATAGGTCACTGTGATGTTTTCAAAATTTGAGCACCTAAATTGAGCTTGTTCATCAGGATCCTGCTTTTCTGCTCAGTTAGGAACTACAAGAAAGCAAACAGTCAAAAAGACATTGAACTCTATTTCAAACTACACGCATATATAAGACAGTAACTGAAACAGTCCTTTCCCACTGATGGAAGGCAATGATAGACCGGCACAGACAGATCTCCTGGAGAAGGAATCCCACAGTTTGGTGCATGACTGAGAAGCTGCATGTCTTCATTCAGAAGATGAGGCTCTATCATGGCTAGAGTTGCCAGGTCCTCCTGGCAGGAGGTGGGGGACTTGGCACCTACCTACTGTGTCCCCTTTTGCATGCACACTCCAGGGCCTGTGCAATGATGTCACATCCAGGAAGTGACATTATCGTGTGGGAGCATTTCTGTACTCAGGCCAAATTGGTCCGCTTTGGGCCCAAATCGGCCTGGATTGGTCCTGAATCAGCCCAGATTGGGCCCAAATCAGCCTAGAACAGGCCTCTCTGGATCACAGGAGCACTCCTGTGCTCCACAGTGGCCTGATACGGCCAGATCTAGGCTGTTGTGGGCCCAATCCAGGCTGATTTGGGCCCAGATTGGGAGTGCCGTGCAGCCCGGGAGTGCGACCTGAGAGGCTTGTGCTTCTCCTGTCAGCCAGGTAAGTGAGGGTGGGGGGTAAAGGGTGGGAGCAGGGGATCCCTTGCCCCCAGCAGAGGACTAGTAACCCTAATCAGGGCCCTCAAAGGTGAGTGGCACAGTCGGGTAAGTTCATATGTGAATAGAACTGCGAATAGAGCACAGGTTAAATCCAGTTCTCACTTCCTTTTCCCTCTCACTTCATATAAATGGCATACATCACATTAACACTATACATGAAGGATAAAAGCAGGGCCACATTTATGCACAACCCAAACAAGTATACAAAACCAACAGTGAAATATGGAAAATAATAAGAAAATCAAGAAAAAGAAACAAAACAGGAACTTAAGTTCATGCTCACAAAATTGCTTAGCATAGGTCGCACAACAATGTGAATGCTTTAAAATGGAGATTGATTAACGAAGCCTAATTTAACCTGCCACTTGGTGTTAACCCGCCACTTGGTCTTAACCCACCTCCCCCTGTATGTTGATGGGGCAGGAATCTGGAATTGACCCCATCTTGGGACAGTTATTATCTGTTTGTTGATTTTATGATGAACTGTTGTTTTTTGAATTGTTTTAATATTTGTATTATATTTTTATAACTGCTGTACCTCGCCCTGAGCCCACTTGCGGGAAGGGTGGGTTAGAATTATTATTATTATTATTATTATTATTATTATTATTATTATTATTATCTGTCTTTGTTTTGCGGTACAGGGACAATGTTTGATACTGCATAGCGTGAAAGCCCTGATCTCTCAGTCTGATCTCTCTTTGGCATTGTGGCAATGACAAAGAAATTGTTTTGAGAAAATTACAACATTATACACAACTGTCTTTCCATTCCTGTCCACATCACATATGGAATTATTCTTGTACAAGAAAAAAAATGTTGATCACAAGAAAACCTTCTTCATGTCATCCTTGAAGATTGGAATTGACAAGACAAGGACAGATGAAATCTTTGATAATACTGTGACATCTCCATTATCATTTCGAAGAAGGGAAGTAAAATTAAATCTCTGGCTTTCCTGAAAACAACATTTTACTTGGTCAAAAGATCCAATCATAGAGATGAATTCTTGTGGGTTCAGCCAGAAAGCTTCTATTGATATGAAGCTCCATAAAAGTGCCAGACCTGATTTCCTGAAGAAGGTAGAGTGGCTTGGCTGAGATATAGAAAACAATGGTTCAATTAAAGAAATTGGGACTAGTGTTGTTGATGTGGGCCTATCAAACCATGATGGGAAACCATTGTTTGATGTTGGTTTGTTATCCACAAAATGAACATTAGTTTTGGGGCACTTTACAGACTAACAAAATTTTATTCCAGCATGAACTTTAATAATAGTAACAACAATATCAACAACATTTGATTTATATACTGCCCTTCGGGACAACTTAATGCCCACTCAGAACGGTTTACAAAGTATGCCATTATTATGTTGGGAAAATTGGTTAGAAATAGTTTAAATTCAGATTTGCAATGGATCTTGAATCAATAGAGTCTCAGATGCCTGTCTGGTTTTTAAAACAGTTAACTTCTAAAGGAAAAAGGTACATGGGGTTTCTACAAAATAAGAAGCTCTATAAGCTACATCTTGACACTATGGAGTACAAACTTAAAAAGCATCTTCTTTTTGTTGTTGTTCTTCTTGACCTTTTTGGAAAGAAGTCACCTGACCTATTGACCAATTACAATTTAAAAACACATCTCAGTTTCCCAGGCTTTGAAACAGATAAGTCTATTGGCTCTTCGCTGGGTGTATGTGTACACACGCACACACAAATATAAAAGGATAGGTATATATATTCCTGATTTTCTCTCCCATGGGATTCAATGTGACTTACAACATCATTTTTCCTAGGGTCTCATAGATTCTAGCCAGAGGCCTTATACCACTACATTCTTATGAATAGAAAGAATGAAGAAAAGGTTTTTTTGTGTGTGTAACATCTGCACATTTACAATCTGGGTGTGCATGTGTTAGAAAGAAAGAGAGAGAATTAACTTTGAAGTTTCACTGTGGATGGCCCAAGAGTGCAGATTTGTGTATCTATTGGCTGCTTAGACTATCTTCATCACAATATCATCATTCTTCAGTTTCTGCTGTTGTTAACATCCATGAGTCCTATTCATATACACACACATACAAACTCCCTCCGTGTTTTGAGTCATCATCACCTGATTTTAGCAGGAAGCAAACTTTAAATACAAACTCCGCACTGTTTTATTCCGTGCCCTTTCAATTTAATCCTTGTCTCCTGCGGATTCCCTGCTTACAGTTCTTGGAGGTATTATAGCTGAATGTGTATCTTGAGATTTAAGAGGATTTTTTTTTCAGAAAGTTTATAATCTTTTTATTAGAACTAATTGAAGTATGGAAGAGGCTTTATTTTTTCTAGATTTAATTAATTTTCCAAGGCTTAATGTAATGCAATTCTTATTGGCCATAGCATTTAATTAACTGGCGTATATGAGGTTTCACTATTGAGGTGGCAGATTTTGGTTATCGGTACTATTAACCATTTTGACACCATTTATATAGTCGAGAAAACAAATCATTCCTGGTTTTCCATACCAACAGATATTTGGGAGCATCTTCATGCATATGAGATGGATTTCTTGACATCTTCTTGGGGAGATGTGATCCTATCAGTGCTAAAGATGGTATTGAGTTTGTTATCTGTAGTATCTATAGTATTACGATGACCCATATATCCCCATTTTGATATGCCTCAGGTGGAGGTGTTTCACATTAACTTCTACCTGCTTCTTTTAACTGAGAAATTGAACAAGAGCCCTTGTGAATGCAAAGCAGATGCTTTCCCATTGAGATGTAGTTCCTCTGCAGCCTGCTTCTCCCTTGTGCAAATCAAACTTGTGCTATTTATTTACACAGCTTTCTATTTCTTTTCCCACCCAAATCATCCCCATAAACAATACATATTCTCTACATTATTAACCTAACCATCTATATTACCCAGTGTATGTATATGCGTGAGTGTCTACACACACCTTAAGGATTGCCTTCTTTCGTACGAACCTACCTGTCCACTCAGGGAGCCAGTTTGATGTAGTGATTAAGAGCTGCAGGACTCTAATCTGGAGAACCGGGTTTGATTCCCCACTTCTCCACCTGTAGCCAGCTGGATGACCTTGGGTCAGTCACAGCTCTCACAGAGCTCTCTCAGCCCCACCCACCTCACAGGGTGATTGTTGTGAGGATAATAATGACATATATTGTAAACTGCTCTGAGTGGGCATTAAGTTGTCCTGAAGAACAGTATATAAATCAAATGTTGTTGTTGTTGTTGATGTTTTTGTTCTCTATGCTGTGTATGTGATTGCTTTATTTCTAGAGGGTGCCCTTTCTAGTCCATGTTTTGGTTATTGGACTGGGAGAAAAGAAACTCTTGGTAATATGATGGGCAGGGAGAGTACTTTGGGACATTTTTTTTCATTACTCAGAAGTACTTTTATATAAAAAAGGCTGGAAATCTCTGCCATAGATGCTGCTTTCTGTATAGACAGTTTGTCTATCAACTTTTCTGTCATTTATTGGGTAGTTTATCTGTTTTTCCCTTTCTATGTGTGTAAACCATCCATTTTCCTATTGAAATGACAGCATCTCCACAGCTTTACTGACTCCATTGGTGAAAAATGCTGTCACAGTAGCCACGAAAGCATCTCACAGACTTCCAATCACATGGCAACACTCTCCAAGGAGCCATTACCGTCACAAGGCAAGCGTCGGAACTGTTACGATGTCAATGGAGTGTCTCGCATACTTTTATTGACATGATAACGGCCCCCAAGGAGTCATTATGCCGTCAATGCAAGTGCCAGAGTGGTTGAGATGTCAATGAGAGTGCTATTTTAATGTCACCATGGATAGGTCTTGCGAAACTCCACAAGCGTGATGGAAATAAAGTAGCTCAATTCCCCAAATGCTGTTTTAGAACAATGGGAAGTATTATAAAGCTAAAGCCTCTTAGAAAAGGCAACTCATTCCTAAGTAATCGTATTGTGCCCAGGCATGCTGTATCCTAGGCACAATCGGTGGTTGCTAAGAAGCCTCTATAGACATAATGATTATAGGTAGCCTTAACTTCCATAGTCCTTGCTTTTCAGAGGGTTTAAAGACATGGAAGCACCAATGCTAAGAACGAAGCATACAGGTGAGAAGGAACAAGAAATTCTAACACCCACCGGCTTCACACTGTTTCTCCTTTTATGCTAAGTGTTAACCCAAGTTCATGTATTTCTTTGATCTTTCAGAGGAGAAAATAATCTACATTTCTGTATTGTCTCATGCCAATCCAGAGGTCTCTTTGGCAAAAAGGTTTGCCCTGTAGCACTCACTCAGCTCCTTCTCTGTATCTAGGATATTATTGCCTCTCACACTACACAGCATTTGATGAGCTTTAATCCATTGAACAGCACCTCCATTATGCAGGTGATAATCAAATATGTCCCCCCAAGACATGAGAGCAGAATGAAGAGCACAGTTCACTAAAGAACTGTGTGTTCCTCAGGTATGAATGATGATGCTGTTAATTTTTTTTCCATTATGCATTGTCATGCATTCCAGAAAAAACAGTAACAGCACCATCATCATCATGACCTACCCCAATGATACTTTTTGTTTGGAAGATTGGTATACAATGTAAAGGATTTTCAATAGATCAGTATAAGCTTCTGTAGAGGAAGAAGTCACTGCTTGATTTACTAATGGTACTGTTTGGAAGCAAAGTAGTACAATTATTATAATTATCATGGATGGCGAGCCAGCCTGTTGAGTTTTAGACAGCCATGGTGTAAATGGAAATATATTCAACAAATGAAAATAATGGCAGAAGAGGAAGGTTGGGATCATCTTTGTGCTGAGTTACAAAGTCTGGACTCAGCTTCTGCTACCACTGTGTCACGGGTATTTAATCTGAGCATGGACAGAGGAATTACCTATCAGGCTATGGGTGACAGGATATGGTAGACAGATCTCTGTACCATTGCAACAAGAAGTCCAAGCTCTTGGTTAAATGGTTTTATTCAGAAATCCAATCATTTCCATATATATGTCCATAGAATTACTCAGAAGCAAGAAAGCATCTAAGCAGTATATGCTCCATTGAAAGGAATAGAAACTTGAAGAAAGTAAATCTCTAAATACCCAATCATTTCCCCCCTCCCACCTAGACCACAGGTTTGCGCGGGAAATGGTCTGGGAATTTCTGCTAGGGTTTATACATCAGCCTAGATAGGACAAAAGGCATAAGATTAAACTGTAACATTCCAGACAGTGGGAGCTTCAAAGGAAGGAGATAAGACAGCTGTGTTCTCAGGATGCTTGAGAAATGAAAGTGATGGTTAGAGCAGTCACCAAATGATATTAAGGTACAGCATTAGCAATACATAGAACAATGACATGAATGTAGAGGTACAGACATGACATTTCTGCCTCTCCAAAAATTGTCCTTCCCCTCAAGAGCCAGGTTTGTCAGGATAATGCTTGTGAAATTTTGAAATTAGTCTGGGAGCATTTACATGGGAACAACTGAGGGCCAAGCTACACATGACGAATGACACTTGAACGGCAAGTGGATTGAGTGGAGGGCAAGTGAACAGGGAGAAATACACTTGCTGTTCAAGTGCCATTCGTCACTTGTAGCTTGGCCCTGTGCTCTAAGACTGGCAATTTGAAGACCCACTAGAGGGAGAAAGGGCTTTTACAAAGCTCAGAACCATAAGACAAAGGTCCAGACCCATAAGAATGCTGCTGAATTCAGGCAATTAGCCACTTAATGTCAGGCTATGGGTAACACGATATTGTAGACAGACATGACATTACATTTGGTTGTTAGCCCAGCAATTTGCAGCCTGGGGCACTGAGTGAGCCAACCTAGTGAATCCAGGTTCAGACCAGGATATGGCGATGTGGTTTATATATTTGTTTCTCCTTCTTTGTTTGTCTAAACTATATTTTTTTTTCCAGTCACATGAACACATGAAGCTGCCTTATACTGAATCAGACCATCAAGGTCAGTATTGTCTACTCAGTATTGTCTACTCAGGCTGTCAGCAGCACTCCAGAGGTCTTTCACATCACCTGCTTCCTGGTCCTTTCAACTGGAGATGGCAGCAATCGAATCTGGGAACTTCTGCAGGCAAAGCAGATGCTATACCACTGAGCCATGCCCCCTCCCCCTTTTGTAATTTCCTTTTACTCTTGTCTGTGCGGGATGCTGAAAAGCAGGATAGACATCAATATAAGTAAGAAATAAGATGGACTGGCGGCAAAGTTCTATAAAATGATGGCTAACGAATTGGCACCTTTTTTGAGAGAGGTAATGAATGAAGTTATGCAAGACCAAAAGATTCCCAATTCATGGAATGAAGCTAATATATCACTGATTCCGAAAGATGGACAGGACTCGACCAATGTTAAAAATTATTGGCCAATTTCGTTGTTGAACAATGACTATAAAATATTTGCAAAAGTTTTGGCGGAAAGGATAAAGGGATGGTTGTTGGAATTTATTGCAGAAGAGCAGGCTGGATTTTTACCTAATAGACAAATTAAAGACAATTTAAGGACACTATTGAATACTATGACAAGCACTGTGATAGGGAGGTTGGTTTCTTTTTCGTGGACGCAGAAAAAGCATTTGACAATCTGAACTGGGACTTTATGTTTGCCACTATGGAAAAGCTGCAAATGGAAGAAAAGTTCATACAAGCGGTTAAAGAAATTTATAGGGACCAAAGTGCAGCAATTGTAGTGAATGATGACTTAACTAAAAAGTTGAAAATAAGCAAAGGTACAAGACAGGGCTGCCCTCTGTCTACATTGTTGTTCATTTTGATTTTGGAAATACTGATGATTCAAATACGAGAGGATGATACAATTCGAGGCATAAAAATAAAGGAATTTTCCTACAAGGTCAGAGCATTTGCGGATGATATAATGTTAATAGTAGACGATCCAATTGAGAATATGCCTAAAATAATAGACAAAATAAAGGAGTTCGGAGATTTGGCTGGATTTTATGTGAATAAAAAGAAGTCGAAGATATTATGTAAAAATATGACCAAGCAGAAGCAGCAAGAACTAATGGAGATAACGGATTGTGAGGTAACTAATAAAGTAAAATATCTTGGTATTGAACTGACTGCAAAAAACATAGATCTATTTAAAAATAACTATGAGAAATTGTGGATACAAATAGAGAGAGATTTGATAAAATGGAACAAACTGAATTTATCATGGCTGGGAAGAATAGCAGCAGTAAAGATGAATGTTTTATCACGTGTGATGTTCTTGTTGCAAGGAATCCCAATTATTCAGGACTCTAAACAATTTGATAAATTGCAAAGGAAAATTTCAGACTTTGTGTGGGCAGGCAAAAAACCATGTGTGAAAATGAAAGTATTACAGGATGCGAAGGAAAGAGGTGGTTTGCAACTGCCCAATATAAGACTATACTATGAAGCAATTTGTCTGGCATGGTTAAAAGATTGGATAACATTAAAAAACCATAAATTGCTGGCTTTGGAGGGACACAAAAAGTTGTTTGGATGGCATGCCTATTTGTGGTACAATAAAGTTAAAGCAGACTCTATGTTTTTGCATCATTATATTCGTAGAAGCCTCTTCACAATCTGGAAGAAGTATAAGGTTTATATGGAAGATGGAATTCCTTCATGGGTGGTTCCATATGAAGTAATAGATCCGAGAACTGTTGACAATGAACAGCAATGTCTGACCTACAAGGAGATAACACAAATACAATATTCAACAATAAGAATAAAGACAGAAGAAGAGCTGTCTCCTTGTTATGAATGGTTTCAGTATAGACAGATCAGAGATCTTTTCAACTCGGACTGTTTAAAAGGAGGAATAAGAATGGAAAATTCAGAATTAGAAGAAGTGATATTACAAGAAGGCAAAAAAGAAATTTCAAAGATTTATAAAGTACTTCTAAAATGGCATACGGAGGATGAAATAGTAAAAGTCCAGATGGTGAAGTGGGCAATAAACTTTAATAAAGAAATAACAATGGAGGCGTGGGAGCACCTGTGGAAAAACACATTGAAGATTTCAACTTGTACGAACATTAAAGAGAATGTATACAAAATGATCTATAGATGGTATCTAACACCAAAGAAGATTGCGTTAGGAAATATTAACATGCCAGACAAATGTTGGAAATGTAAAAAGCATGAAGGGTCACTGTACCATATGTGGTGGACTTGTGAGGTAGCTAAGCAATACTGGGGCGATATAATTGAAGCAATTAATGAAATTTTACAAATCCAAATAAATAAGAACCCAGAATTGTTGCTACTGAACTTGGGAATGGAAGGTGTTCCAATGCAGTACAGAACATTGTTATTTTTTATGACTACAGCGGCAAGACCTTTGTACGCGCAGAAATGGAAAATACAAGAAATACCAACTATAGAAGATTGGATTTACAAATTGCTGTACATGGCGGAGATGGATAAAATGACAAGAAAACTTAAAGATCTTGATCCAGGACAATTTATTGCTGATTGGGGGAAATTGAAACAATATTTAGAAAAAAAATGGGATGTGAAGGGAGAACTGTGGCAGTTTGAGAACTACTAAAATGTGATGTTGAAAATAGAAGAGATAAGCGACTTTACCATTAAGGGGGAATTTAACTATTACAATCTAAGCTAGTATTATGTTTAAGCAAATTTTATTTAGAATATAAAGTTTAATTAAGGAAGAGTAAAATGGATATATTGGTGGATTAGTGATTTTAATATAGTAGATATATAAAATAATTTGAATATGCTTAGAGTAAGAGATACTATGATATATGTGTTATAGAAGAATATAAGTGAAATTAAGTTAAGTAATAAGAAGGGTTAAGGGTTGGAAAGCTGTTGGAAGTCGATAAGGAGGGGGGAGGAAAGGGTGGGGGTTAGAGTAAATTAGATATGATGGGAATGTATGTATTAAACATGAAATATAAACTCACCAATAAATGTTTTTTTTAAAAAATATATATATAAGTAAGAAATAAGTAAAAGTTTTGTTTCTATTTTCTCACTCAGGTTTGACATAAGTAGCTGAAGCTTGTCTATCACATTGATACATAGAGGAATGTGTATTCATTTCCGAATAATGAACACTCATGAAAAAAAATGAACCCCTGAAATAACTCTTAACATCATTGGTGGTAGAAAGTGCCTCCTAGTCAAAGCTGACTTATGGCAACCACTAGTAGGGTTTTCATGGCAACACTAACAGAGGTGGTTTGCCATTTCCTTTCTCCGCAACTCTAATCTTCATTGGAGGATTCTCATCTGTTATCCGCCCTGAGCCTGTGAAAGCAGGGAGGGTGGAATACAAATGTAGTAAATTAAATTAAATTAAATCCAATAACTAACCAAGGCTGACCCTGCTTAGCTTCTGAGATCTGATGAGATCAGGCTTTCCTGGGCTATTCAGGTCAGGGCAATTCCAAGATTTAAAACGTATCAAATACAATAAAGTCCCTCCCCCCCACCTCCATTACATCATTAGGATAATTTTAAGAAATGGGAATGACATGAATAGAAAAGGGGGGGGGCTTGTTTTTCATTAAAGGGAACCTCCAAGATCAGAGGCAATAAACCTCTGAATGGTGGTGGCAGAGAGTTCCCTCAAGCCATTGCTGACTTATGGCAATCCCTGGTGGGGTTTTCATGGCAAGAGGCTAACAGAAGTGGTGCCATTGCCTGTCTCTGTAACCCTAGTCTATGTTGGAGGTCTCCCATCCAATTACTAAGGAATGCCAACCCTGCTTAGCTTCTGAGATCTGACAAGATCAGGCTCACCTGGGCTATCCAGGTCTGGGCAAACCTCTGAATACCAATGCATGAGGGGAAGGACTTGGCCTCTATGCCCTATTTGTTAACCTTTGTTGGGTAAGTTGTATCTTTAATTCCTGTGTATTTTGCCTTTAATCCCTTATAAAAGTAAAACCTTTGTGGGTTTGAAGTTATGAGGAGGGTTTCCCTTGGGTATGAGGTACAATTCTTTAAAAAAACATATCCCAGTGGAATGGAAAATGAAGATGTTTTCCTACTGGAGCAATGGGACTGTAAATGAATATGATGAAAGCAGAATGCCAAACAATGAATGTGCTAAATAATATGGAGGCTTTGAAATGAAACTGAATCCAACTATGAAAATGAAAGCAAGGCCAAAACTGACACAACTGTATGGACCAGATGGAGCCTTCAGAAGTATTGCTCTCTTCCAGCTCTCCACTGGTGTCAAAGTGAGTGAATCAAGCATTTACAGTACAATCCTCAGGGCCAAGCTACACATGACGAATGACACTTGAACGGCAAGTGGATTGATTGGAGGGCAAGTGAACAGGGAGAAATACACTTGCTGTTCAAGTGTCATTCGTCATGTGTAGCTTGGCCCTAAGAAACGTTACTCCAATCTAAGCCCACTGAAATCAAGGGCTTATACTGGAATAACTCTGTTTAGGATTGCACTGTTAGGGTTGGTTTAAGATCTGCAGCCTAGGGAAGAGAAGTCCTACTTCAGTTTGGTGTAGTGGTTAAGAGCGTGGGACTCTAATCTGGAGAACTGGGTTTGATTCCCCACTCCTCCGCTTGAAGTCAGCTGGGTGACCTTGGGCTAATCACAGTTCTCTGGAGCTCTCTTAGCCCCACCCACCTCACAGGGGGATTGTTGTGAGGATAATAATGGCATACTTTGTAAACTGCTCTGAGTGGGCATTAAGTTGTCCTGAATGCTGGTGTATAAATCGAATGGTTGTTGTTGTTGTTGTGATTATCACTATCACTAGCACTACTACTACTACTACTACTACTACTACTACTACTATTAAATGACTGCTGATATCCAGCACTGAGTCTGTACTATCTGTACAATCCTAAACAGACTTAGGGCTGCCAACTCTAACTTGGGAAATTCCTTGACGTTTGGGGAGAGTGAAGTTTGGAAGAGGGTGGGAGCTCAGCAGGGATGTGATATCATACAGTCTCTCCTCCAAAGCTGCCGTTTCCTATCTCTCTAGTTTGAAGATCAGTTACAGTTCCAGGTTGGCAACCCAAGTTACACTCTTCTAAAGCCATGGGTGTAGCAGGGTGTAAATCTGCTTAGGATTGCACTGCAAATCTCCGAAGTTCATCATAGTCTCTAGAAATCATTCCCTCAGATTTGAATAATTGTGCAAAGAGAAAACTATGGAAATATCATAGGATCCCATAATTATTTTGTCTGTCTGTCCGTCCGTCCGTCAGTCCGTCCGTTTGTTTGTTTTAAGCCTTCAGTGTCAATATTGGCAGAAAAGCAGAGTAAAATGATTTAAACAAATATATTGTATATTTGTAACATGATAGACATGTTCTTTTTTGACAATCTGCAAGGAGCATCTGATAAAGACCTCCTTACATTTTCCTGGCTAAAATGTTGCCTTGCCAGCCTGTGATGAATTTGTTGCTGCTCTTGGTTGCCAGCTGTTTCTCAGACTCCCAAGGAAAATAGAAAGCACAGACCTTAACCATCCATTGTCAATACAGCAATGAAAGAACAAATCCTCTCCAGCGGGGACCTTGTGTCCTTTCCTTCATGATTCATAGTGATTAGTGTGTACAGAAAGTTTTCAGAACAGGAGGTCTGAGATATAGAACAACAAATAATTCTTGCTTCTTTATGCCCTGTGTACTCTGAACATAAACACAATATGGAGAACAAAATCCCACTGATAACAGTAGAACTTGTTTAGAATTACAATGTTAGAAATAGAGGTTTTCGTATTTGGGTGCCCAAAGTACTCCTCATATATGCATTTTTTGCTCCTTTGATATATGGAACATGCAGTACTGAAAAAACAACAATAGCGTGCCAGATGCCTGAGTAAGAAAGATTCTTTTCTCCTTCAGGGAGGAATGAAGTTGTCCCAAAGCAGGCTAAAGACTGAAGATAGGGAAGGAGAATTGCTCCCATTCATCTTTTGTTACTGAGCAGAGTGCTTCTCTATTTTCTATTCCTCTTTGCCAACCAGGGTTGTTATGGGGAATGGAATTTTTCTTCCAAAATTCACTTTTTTCGAAATAGCCAATGATTCCTCTTATTGTCTCTCTTTTCTTTTTAAAGAGAGAGATCTCTCTTTTAACTTTACTTTCATTTCTCTCTAAAGAGATATCGATATACCCTGCTGGAACTGGCAATTCTTTTATGTTACACATCCCAGGGTGGAACTCTAGCAGGAGGATAAGAAGGTTTGGGAAGACATTGTCTACCTTCAAAGAGAAATTCTGAAATTTGCAGACCCTCCCTTTCTGCCCCTCCTCTCTTGAAATTTTTCTGTATCAAAACTGAATTAGTTCCAAACTCCTAAAAAGAGGGGAAGAAAAGGATTGCTGGATTTTAGGAAGAAATTGGGCAAACAAGAATTAAGAGAATTTCTTTTAACTAACTTGTTGCCAAACCAATACTGTCACTTACCTTTCTCTGACCAGAAATTGCTCAAGCCCCTCTCACATAGAGCCAAGCTACAAGTGATGCCTGACACAGGTTGGACACTTGTCAGCTTCCCTCAAGTTCTGATGGGAAATGTAGGCATCCTGGTCTTGCAGCTTGGGTCTCCATTTAATTGAAGTTTACAGAGCAGCAGTCTATGGGAGGGAGAACATGCAGTCGGGAGGGGAGTGCAGGCATCGGGCTCTTGTCGGGCGCCCCCCTTCCCCTCTGCTGGGTGTGTGTGGGGGGGGGGGGGTTCTGTAAATTTCAATTAAATGGAAAGCCAGGCTGTAATACCAGGATGCCTACATTTCCCATCAAAACTTGAGGGAAGCTGACAAGTGTCCAACCTGTGTCAGGCATCACTTGTAGCTTGGCTATCAGAAGGCAGGACCTTTTGCTTGAGGCCTTTTAATTTGCATTTTTATAGAATGTTCTGCCAGAGGAGATAAGGAGGGCTTCTTCACTGTGGCAATTTCAAAAGAAGTGTACTATTTGGTGATTGTCTTGGCTAGGTGGCTGGAGAACAGTGCACAGCCACATAACTAATAGTTCACAGAAGTGGACTGGTGGAAAGATATGGGATAGAACTCCTGACACAGTAAATCTATAGAAAAGCATGGAATAGAACATGCATTCATTACTACCCATAGGCCATGCTAGAATCTGGAAGGGAGTGTTTCATGCAATGCACAGATCCCCATGTCTCCTCTCACACCACTGGTTTTTGAACATTCTTCCTCAGGAAACCTTTCCACATTGACTTATCTGCCAGCAAATGTCACATGGATTCTGGAGAATAGAAAATTCAGTTCAAATCAAGGTAGGAACAGTGTCTATCAGGCATCACTACTGCCCAGCAAGAACAGAGTGTGGCCGATTCCAGATGACTAACCTTAAGTCGCTTCATGCCGCCCTCTTCCGGATCGCGACGGGGAAAATGCGAAATATCGCGTTTCCTCGCGCGAGTTTTTGCGCGTCGTCGCGCAAAACTCGCGCGAGGAAACGCGATATTTCGCATTTTCCCCGTCGCGATCCGGAAGAGGGCGGCATGAAGCGACTTAAGGTTAGTCATCTGGAATCGGCCTGTGTGTCAAAGAGCATACCCAACATTCTCTGGCTCCACTTGGAAAGAAGGATTGTAGGTGCATGAAAGCTATTCCCATTACTCTTTCTTGCTGCATCCCCACAAAGAACCTCTCTCCTCAGGTTCAGGGCTATAGGCAGGCCAAGGAAGTCACAATTCACCACGTCTTGTCTCTCTTTACTAGGTAGAGACCCCCAACCCTTTCACACAGACAAAATCCCCTCTCCCCTCTAACAGATATTACCAGATGGGACAGCTAGTTTACTACATTAAGCTCCCTTCACCCAGCTACTGCCCAGTGCTGTTGGGTCCAAGGAACTTTTGAGTATGTGTTTCTTTTCTCTGACACATACCACTTTCAATCAGCAGGGATTAATTATAAACAAGGAGTGAACTTTTATTAAACATTTAACTACACAGAGGTGGTTCATAAAGATATATTAGAGAGAAAGAGAGAGAGAGAGAGAGAGAGAGAGAGAGATTCTTTACATTTCAAACTCTTGACTTTACAGTATTAAGTCACACTTTCAGTTCTTTTTGTGACTAAGTGTAAGTTTCTTTATCATCCAGGACTGACTCAGTTGCTATTTCTATTTCTCGCTTTAAAACCACCCTCTTCTCTATGCAGCTCTCAGCTCTATCATTTAACTGCTTTTTCCTAATGTCATAGTGCTCAACATTCTGTCAGCTTCCATTGGGTGTTCTTAGAGAAATGCAGCTGTCCATCACACCCCTCTTTTAGAGAAGCAGTTCAGCCATTTTGCAATCTACTCAATAAAGAATGCCTGGTCAATTTATTAGGACCTCCCATGGAATACATTTTAACAACAACAGCAGCAGCACTTTTAGACAGATTAGTGCCTCACTCAGAGCGGCAAACAAGTTAGTGTTATTATTATCCCCACAGTACAACTGGGGAGCTGGGGCTGAGAGGAGTGGCTTACCCAAGGCCACCTACTGAGCTCATGGAAGTAGTGGGATTCAAACCAGTAGAGTGCTGATTCACAGCTGAACAACCACTGTGCTACAGGTGTCATCATCTTTATTTAAGGACTGAGGTGATTTCCTTCACTTTTCTCACTTATGTATGTGCACAGACCAGAGGGGGGGGAAAGGTAATTTGATTATTTATTTTACTTCATTCACCCCTTGCCTATTCCCCCCAGTGTGGACTCAAAGCAGCTTAAACCATTATTATATCCTTCATTTTATCCTCACTATAGCCCTGTGAGTTAGGCTGAGTGTGTGTGACTAGCCCAAGGTCATCCAACAAGATCCATGGCATTGTGGAGTTTCAGATCTGGATCTCCCATATCTTCAACTGACACTCTAACCACTACACCATACTGGCTTTCATAGGGTAGCTGTGGTTGACAAACAAAGAAAGAGGTGGTGGGAAAAAAAAACCAAACTCAGCCCAAACGAACAGTAGATACTACAAAGATCAAGCTAAAAACCTTTAAAATATTTTCAAAATAAGTATTTATTATACAGTGTACACAGTAATAATAATAATAACATTTGATTAATACACCGACCTTCGGACAACTTAACTCCCACTCAAAGCGGTTTACAAAGTATATTATTATTAACTCTATAACAATCACCCTGTGAGGTGGGTGGGACTGAGAGAACTCTGAGAAGCTGTGACTGTTCCAAGGTCACCCAGATGGCTTCAAGAGGAGGCATGGGGAATCAAACCTGGCTCTCCAGATCAGAGTCCTGCCACTCCTAACCACTACACCAAATGGGTATAATGTTGGAGAATGTTATACCTATTTTAAGCACGTGTGTAGCCTGCTATTCAGGCCCTGTGTTTTTAATTTCAGTACTGTGCACACTGTGTAATAAATACTTATTTTGAATATATTTTCAAGGTTTTTAGCTTGACCCTTGTAGTATCTACTGTAACCATGGCTGGAACTGTAGCAAGCATCCAGTCTTGATCTTCGCTGGAGGGGGGGGGGGAAAGAGGCACAAAAAGGAAGTGTTTCTCTTTCATACTCTCCTCTGTTCTCCCTTTTAGATTAAAGGGAAAAGTTCCAGATGCCCTCAAATCAACAAGACACACTATGATGCTGTCTTAATGACTTTCCTCCTGCACCCTGTTGTGAATAGGCACAGCACTGGAGGGCATCTGGTACCATTGATCCTTCTGTGAGAATTTCCATGCTTTTATTGTTTCTTTTGCCTCTCTTTAATTTCATTTTTGTGTTTGATCTCAATATGTAAACTACAGGTGTGGTAACAACAACCCCCTTGGTTGAAAGTGGAAAGGAGAGGGATATTTTTACGTCTGATCTCATCTGTGAAAATTAACTCAGTGGCCTTTCCCCCCTGCCTCAACTCCCACCTTCTGGAAGTACAAGCTCAGCAGCCACTAGAGACTAATTTAAGAATGACTGCTGCCATTTGCCCTTGAAGAACGACACTACAGTTTTATGCAAACCCTCCCCCCAACACATTTTTGTGAGACACATTGCAAATGGGAATTCATGAAGTGTGTGATATGTTCAGCACTGCATGTTGATTGAGGCTTGCAGGTACTGTATGTGAGTGGGTCGGGTGTGGACTGGAGGACAGAACAAAAGGACATACATGATCAGACAAAAGATCAATCTAGTCCAGCATTTTGTTTCCAGCAATGACCAGTGAGATTCCTCTAAGAAGTATGCAGGTAGGCATGAAAGCTACATGATGTTCACACGCAGGAACATGCACATGATGCTGTCTTATACGGAATCAAATCACTAATATCTGAATAAGTGAGCTGTGATTCATGAAAGCTCATACTCTACCACAAATTTGGTTAGTCTGAGAGCTAAGCTACGAGAGACAAATTACATGAGGATGCACACGTGAAGGGAGTCGCAATGTTAGCCAGGAAGCTGAGTTTTAAAAGAGATCAGAAGATACTGTCAATTTCCTCTCTCTACAGAGCCAGACATGATGGCTCCTCAGAGGGTTTGTTAATTTCCTCTTTGCCTCCCCAAAGCTCTGTCAGTTTCACCTCCCCCTTCTAGAAGAGGAAGAGGAAATAAACAACCCCTCCCCCCTGAGCAGGCTCCATAGAGAGGGGAAATTGACAAAGCCTTCTGATCTCTTTTCAAACTCAGCTTCCTGGCTAACATTGCGACTCCCTTCCCATGGGGGTCCTTGTATAATTCATCTCTTGTAGTTTAGCTCTGATAGGTGCTACTAGACTCTGGCTCTTTTCTACTGCTACAGACTGACGAACACGGCTACCCATCTTGATCCTGATCTATTAAGTTCAGTTCAAGGTCAGTATTGTCTACTCAGGCTGGCAGCAGCTCTCCAGGTCTCAGGCAGAGGCATTTCTCATCACCTATTACCTGTTCCTTTTGAACTGGAGATTCTGGGACCATCAACATGCCATGAAGAGGTTCTTCAGCTGAGCCATATTAACTAAGCACTGAACCATAACACAAAAAAGAAGATCTCAAGTGTCCATTATCATTTAGAACGCTGCGTACCACATTACTGTGACTACGGGTTTTAAGTCAACATTTCAATAGCTGATTATTGCAATACTTTTTTAAAAACACTGTAAATCATTGTGGATGTTTTGCAGAGAATGTGACTCATAACTTTTAAAAATGAAACAAATCATCTCGAAGTGCTGAACCTGAAATTCATCAAAACTGCCTTTTAGACCCTGTGGCTGGGGTTGACCTGTAGAACAATGTAGGCCGTACAGAAAGGGGGGGAAACTGACAGCTCATCTATCATGTGTACTGCTTGTCCATAGGAATATCAACATACATTGAAAAGCCTGTCTTTCCTCCGTCACTGCAGTCACAAACTCTGTGCTCAAAAAGGAGAGCTTTTGTGAATTAAAACATCACATGAGTTTCTTCCAGTTGTTGTGGCATGGAAACAATCCCTGGGGTGGATCCAAGCAGTTTCTCTGCTGGTAAAAAAGGAAAGGGTGGTCCTCTTTGACCACCCAAAAGGCTATGATAGAGATCATACATGGGTTGGGGGTATGGTTCCCAGGCTGAGCAAGAATGTTGGAGGCAAGGATATCAGTGACAATAGTAACTCTAGTAATGAGCACAACTTTTTGGCAAAACTCTATGACAATTTCCATATCTCCCATCGTCACTTCTGGTTTGTACCCAGAAGTGACATGCTGGTGACTAGGCTAGAGGCTTTTTTCTTTAATTTTTTCCCACTGCCACTCAAAGCAGTGGCAGACAACAGATTGAATTCTTGGGAGTTGCTCTCCATAAGAAGGCAAATGGAAAGCCTTGTTGGGGGCTGTAGTCAAGAGGGGAACTTGGACAGACTGAGGGCCAAGCTACACATGACGAATGACACTTGAACAGCAAGTGTATTTCTCCCTGTTCACTTGCCCTCCACTCAATCCACTTGCCGTTCAAGTGTCATTCGTCATGTGTAGCTTGGCCCTGAGAGATTCAACCCCTTGTCAATTACATGAGTATTTTAAAATATGAAAACCAGAGAGTAGAAGTTAGTCTGAACACACACCATGTGAAGAACCCAGACATACTCTCTTCTTATTGAAAATGGGCCCACCACTTGATGATAGAGGACATGTTTTATGTAACAAAAGTCCTAAGTTAAATCACGGTTGGAGTCCCCACTTTAGAGGGAAGAGGACAAACCATAGTTTGTGGTTCAGATGTAACTTTAAATTAACCTGGACTTCCTGCATACAAAGCATATTTGCTATGTGACCAGAATTGTTTTATAACTGAGTCATGCACAATAGAAAAAGGAAGTGAGAAAGAGAAGGGGCCGTGCAAGGCTGAGCATCACTGAGACTTGTTCATCCAATGGCTTAGAAGCATTTTATTTTATTTTTGTCGACAGAAGCAATAAGAAATGCCTATTTAGGTAGGTCCCATATGTGGAGGATTTAACTCTAATCACTGTGCCATTTTTCTGAACTCGGATATCCCTCTAGAGCCCTTTGGGGGAAACGTATGTTTATGTATGTATGCAATGTATGCATGTATGTATATACGTATGTGTAACACCAATATTCTATTTATATACTACCCTTCAGGACAACTTTAACTCTAAATCACTGTGCCATTTTTCCGAACTTGGATACCCCTCTAGAGCCCATTGGGGGAAACTTATGTTTATGCATGTTTGTATGTATACACGTATATGTAACAACAATATTCTATTTATATACCACCCTTCAGGACAATTTAATATCCACTCAGAGCAGTTTACAAAGTGTGTTATTTTCCTCGCAACAATCATCCTGTGAGGTGAGTGGGGCTGAGAGAGATCTGAGAGAGCTGTGACTGACCCAAGGTCACCCAACTGGCTTCAAGCAGAGGAGTGGGGAATCAAACCTGGTTTTCCAGATTAGAGTCCTGCCGCTCTTAACCACTACACTAAACTGGTATGTGTGTGTAGTCCACCTTTCTCACCGAGATGCATTACAAAATAAAAAAAATAATAATAATAAAGAAAAATAATATGTGACATAAATTACGCAAAAATTGGATTGAAAGGTTTTTTTAAAAAAACTATGCAGTAAAGACAAGATACTGCACACGATAAAGTGCAATAATTGACAATCTCGGTCCAGTAATGAAAGCATTCTCTTCAACAATTCCATTCACTTCAATTCTAAATTGGCCTTTCCCCTATTTTCCTTTCATTTTCTTATGCTACCGCTGCACGGTGTTTTGTGTCACCCATTTTTGTTGCAGGCTTCCAGTTTGCTTCATTTATGGCATGTTTGTGCCAATTTTACTTTGTCTATGTGGCTGATGCGAGAGCATATTAAGAATAATGTTCCTATTGGATTTCATTGGTATGGCCAGGATGAGTGCATTGGGGTGTGACCCTGAGTGAGGAGAACCCGTTTCAGAAACTGTAATTTTCACACTGAAACAGCGTGAGCACGAAAGCTGATAACTGGTTTATGTTTAGCTTTTCTTTAACCACCTCTGTGCTGTGGAAAATGATTCTTTCCTACATGATTTAGTGGTAGTTGATTTTGCATGCCGGAGGTTCTGCAAAACATCTAAGTGTGGCAGAGCGGCTTATGAATGGAGCTGTATTTAAAGGAGAGGTTTGCTCCTCTGGGTCGTCGTGATCGGCCAACATTTCTACAGCCTCAGCCTAGTTCTGTGGTTTAATAGTGATTGGCTTTTTTTTTATTAGAAAGCCTGTGAGAAGTCCCAGGCATACTGAGCAGATGTAATTGTATTTGTGCTTAAAGCCAGCCATAAACATGGATGTAAGAAAGGAAGTGTCCTTTAGTGACCTTGTGGAAGAATGCCTAAGGCACCCCACAGTGGCAGCTGACATCATTAACAACGACTGGGGAGTCTGGGCTCTTGGAATAATCAGGCGATGGAGGAACATTTCACAGGGGGCACATTACGGATGTCAATCTTTCACACACTCATTATGATGCCCGGTGTGTTTGATTATGTGCGAACAAGTGCGATCTACCTTGAGGCATATCAGGAACTCCTGCCGGAGGTATTAGCAATCTTGACAGAGTAAAGCAGCGTATTAAGAGCTCGCTACCGAGAATCCTCTTAGAAACCAAGACTCTGGGTCTCATTTTGCTTAGAATGTTTCATCTAAGACATCAAATATCATGTACCCTTAGCCTTTTGACTGATGAATTATTAATTCCTTGTTTGAACTGGGAAACACAATTACGATTCATTTTAAAGAGGCCAAATGAAATTCCCTGAGCCTTCTGTAGTGGATGTGGTTTAACGTCCTTTTGCTCATGAGATTTTACTATCAGATATTTTGAATAAATTACTAATGGAAGTCACCTGTATGAAGAAAGCACAGCTACCTTTCTGATAAGCAAATGAATTATTTGCTTCACATCAATGTGTGGTTAAGGGTGCAGGCTTAAGCAGAGGCCTACCTGGAATTTCCAAGGGAGTAAAAGTATCTTGCTTCTCGTTAGGACCAGGCTGTAAGATGACAGATAGAAATCACTATCATAAGAAATGGTAGCAAATGATAATTAATTAAGTATGTGTCGTGTGGATTTAGGGCTGGGATTCTCACTTTCTTTTAGCTATTGTGTGTGCAAGTTTTTTAAAAAAATTGATGTCTTTTTAAAAAAATGACCAGGTGATTCTGAACTTCAAAATATGGGGAGAAATTCTGATGAGGATCATGTTGGAAGCATATCTAATTCTGATCCTCTAATTTATTAACATTTTAGTTATTAAAATATTTTACCAGATATGTCTTCACTATCCACCTCTCTGATAACATTCTTGGTCTTGGTCTCAATATTAATAACTATTGTTATTAATAATTTTCTTTCTTTCTTTCTTTCTTTCTTTCTTTCTTTCTTTCTTTCTTTCTTTCTTTCTTTCTTTCTTTCTTTCTTTCTTTCTTTCTTTCTTTCTTTCTTTCTTTCTTTCTTTCTTTCATGTAACATTGGTTGCATAAATGTAATTTTAAACAGAAGAAATCCGCTTGGAGAAAAAAGAAACGAGAATTGAATGGGGGTATTCAAATTGAAGCAGACAGCTTCTGAGTCCACTGCAAGAGATTCCCTCCCTCTCTCATTATCCACCTTGGAGCTTCTTGAATGGCTAGAAGTTAAACTAATTGACTTTCAACATGAGGGGTTCTTGGATACAATGCTTCCCTTGCAAGTCATCCAATACCCCCAACCCTGCAGCTGCAGAATTCAATTCAAAATTTCAATTTTGTTCAGTCATTTGGTTTCCTTCATCAGTGCAACAAACTCATATTAATTGAGGTTAATGATACAATTCTATTCCGGCATGATATTCATCAAACTAGAATTCCCTTCCATAATGGACCACATGACTCCTACCACAGTTCTTATTAGAGATGGGCATGAACTGGAAATGAACCGCGCTGTTCATGGTTCATCACATTTCACAAACCATGAACCTCAAACTTTCACAAACCTGCGCTGGTTCGCGAACCAGTTCATTTGGTTCATGAAAACATCTCATCTAGGTCAGCAGAAGGCCACTTCCGAGTCAGCAGAAGGTCTGCAGAAAGTGCATCCCCTGTTGCCTATGAAACTGATTGATTGGCTCCAGGCTGTCTATGGTGACGAACCAAAAAACAAAACAAATGAACCAGCCTAAAGTTCATGACGGTTCATCAGAAATGGGCTCTGGTGGACCGCTGGTTCGTGAACCACAAACCGCTGGTTTGCGAACCATGAACCGGCCCAGTTCGTGCCGAATTTTGGTTTGTATTTTGGTTCATTCCCATCTCTAGTTCTTATTATCCATACACATGATTTTCAAAATTGGTAAGCATTAATAAAATGCTTCCAGGCATGTATTTCAAAACAATGCATTGATAGAAGAATCACGTAAACTTTGTCATACAGCAGCCCTTTGAATACCCGGAGGCTGCTTTTACATCTGAAAAAACGGAAAATGTAACAGGTTGATTGGCCATGAGTTAAGGTATGAATACAAATCCCTCTGGTATGTGATCTGAACCTCCAGCCACTCCAACCACAATAGCTCTCATTTTTATGCCTTTGATGTATCCTTCCTTTAATTCTTCTATATGAAATTTCAAGCCGCCTTTCATGAATAATGTCATAAATTGAAATAGCAAGACAGTTTATGAAGATTTTGTTCCTTGCCTGATATTCTTTATGTAATCGGATTTAGAGGTGAAGATTAAATTGTTCGTCTTCTTCCACATATAAGCGAAGAATCCATAGCCACATTGTGTCAGGCAAAATGTAATTTAAATTTCAACTTTGTATGTTTGCATGGACCATTGGCCTTTGTGCAGGCACACAGATTTATAACTGGATACAGCTTTATTAGGCTCAAGACATAAAAACAGGGAAAGAAAACCAGTGCAGCAGGAGATAACCCTTTACAATATTAATAAAGGCTTTCTATATTTACTATATTTCTTTGACCTATAATGTCAGAAATATAGATTATGCCATTAAATCATGTGCTTACCTTGGTAGGTTACTTGCTGCACTCTGCAATGAATATGTCCAGATTTTTACAACATCTGGCACTGATTCTAGCAATTAGTCCTGGACAGGCTTTAGCACCGCCGTTCATGATTGTGATGGCCAAGAACATACACAAATTATGATTAGTAATGATTTATTCGTTGACTAAGTAATTCATCTTAGTCATTTGGGCTCAAAAGCTATCAAAGCTGACAGGACTGACAGTTGCATGACTGTTTTCTTGGATAACAATAAAGCTTTTTTTTTTTTTTTACAAATGCTAAGCCTTGAGAATGAATAAAAACACCAGACAGTTGGTATAAATATTATGCCACCGAGATGATATTGTTCTTTGACTGGAATCCCATTCAGTGGAGAAGCATGCCAAGATAAGGAGGTCTTGTCAAAACTGGTTAGAAAATGACTTCAGCAAACACTTCTACATTGCAATTGTCTCCGTATCTTGAAATGAAGGCATGAGACACTGAGTTAGGGGTTAAACCAGGTGTATTAATAGTTGCTTGGTATATTAAAGCAACTAGATTTTAATGTGGGCTACTTTAGAAGAGGGATGGCTAGCTAAAGGCTGGCAACCAGCAGGGAACTTACTCTGAGGCACCAAAGTTGTAATCACATCTCTGGCGATGCATTGACATTACTTCCCATGTGCCAGAAGTTACATCTTCATTGCTGAGGATGCTCTAGCATTTCAGCAAAACTCTATGGTTAAATTCAAATGATTTTGCCCCAAAGCTAGACCATCCCTGGCAATGCACTTATGTCACGTCTGGGTACATGGGAAGTGATGTCAGCATATCAGGATACTGCCCAATGCCGCACACCCACCTCTATTTTCCTCCTGCCACCCAGCTGAGTGGCAGTGAGAAACACCTGCTGGCAGTAAGAGATCCCTGGCCACCAGCAGGAATGTGGTAAGACTATTTAGAGGCATAGCAGCCTAATAGCCCAGAATAGCCTGGTCTTGTCAGAGCTAAGAAGCTAAGCTGGGTTGATACTTAGATGAGAGACTACCAAGAAAACTGAGGCTGCTTTACAGAGGAAGGCAATACTAAACCACCTCTGCTCATCTCTTGCCTTGAAAACCCCACGAAGTGGAACTTTATGGGCTCACCATGGGTCAATTGTGACTCAATGACACACTTTAGCTTTTACTTTAGAAGCATATACCTCTAGAGGTTTTGGACCAGGAACTGTTGAATTAATATTTTAAGTGACTGGGTAATTTTCCAGTGGGGTGTTGCCAGAGCAGAGTCGAAATCCGTTAGTGCTGCTGCTGCTGTTGTTGTTCTCATGATTTTTGTGGAAATAATTTCAATGGGGAAGGGGAGAGGGATCAGTTGGAAACTCTGGGGCAAAATCACACTGAACACAGACTTCCCTCTAATACAGAGAAACCCCAAGTTTCAAACAGACTGAACAACGGGGGTTACAGAGCCCCCCCCCCAAAAAAGTAGGTCCCTTTCTTAGCATCTGCACTAAGTTCTCTCAACCAGCTACCAGATTTTTTTTAAAAAAAGCCCAAAAGTCTGTCTGCAGTCATTTCATTTCCCTACTCTTACAGTGACTGAAAATGTCGAAAATTCACTTTTTCACTGAAAACTCTTGAGTTTCCCTTTCTTCTTTCTTTCAGAAAGTGAGGATGGATTCTGTTGCAGGACCACCACCACCATTGTCGCACTTTCAGTATTCTGGTGTTCAGTCTTCTTCTTCTTCTTCTTCTTCTTCTTCTTCTTCTTCTTCTTCTTCTTCTTCTTCTTCTTCTTCTTCTTCTTCTTCTTCTTCTTCTTCTTCTTCTTCTTCTTCTTCTTCTTCTTCTTCTTCTTCTTCTTCTTCTTCTTCTGTCTGTCTGTCTGTCTGTCTGTCTGTCTGTCTGTCTGTCTGTCTGTCTGTCTGCAAAGCATTTGTCTGCCACCTCTCTACCAAAATAGGGTTCCCAAGGTGGCAAACATTAAAAAAAATAAAACATTTTAAAATGATCTAAATTTACATTTAAAATAGTATAAAAATAATTCCATAGAAATGGACACATACCCACAAACACAACAGAAAGAACAGGGAGGAGGTATTGGGAGTATGCCAGATAAAGCAAAAATGTCTTCACCCGCTAGCAGAAGACAGCAATGGGTGAGAGACAAATGAATCTCTCGAGGGAGGGAGGGCCAAAATGTTGGCACCACGACTGAGAAGGCTTTTTCTCATGGTGCTCACCAATTGTCTAGGCTCATATAGCAGGAGCACCCAAAGAAGGTCCTCTGAAGATGACCACAGTGGTCAGGTAGGTTCATAAGGGAGTAGATGCAGGGCTGGCGCCACCATTGAGGCAGTGAGGTGGGCGCCGCGGGTGCCGGGGTGATGGAGGGGGCGCCAGACAGGATGCAGGGGCAGAGGTGCGCACCACGGAACTGGCATGGCAGCCCTGCCCCACTGCCACTGGCCAGCCCTGTGCTGCCGCCACCACTGCCGCCACACACACACCCGGGCAGGTGCAGCAGCTGCGGGCCAGGCACAGCAGGCAGCCAGTGCGACATGCAGAACGCGGGCAGCCTCCGTGGACTGCTCCAGCCACCAGCCGGCCAATGGGCCCAACATCCTGTGGTGACGTCATCACGAAGTCCAGGGGCACTCGTGCACGCACTGTGTGCACATGTGCGTGGGGGTGGCTGCGGGCGACAGAAACCCTGGAACCGGCAGTGAGTAGATGGTCCTTAAGGTAAGTTGGCCTCAATCCACAGAGGGCTTTAAAGACCCTTGAATTGGGCCTAGAAGCAAATTTGGGAGCCAATACTGATGGAACAAGCCGAGAATGATGCAGTCCCTGCAATTCCCTCCACTCAGAATTCTGGCCACAAAATTCAGGACTAACTGTAGCTTCTGGCCAGTTTACTGCCCCCTTTGTGAAGATGAATGTGAACAGTCCTTATGAGTAGAATGATTTCTCCACTGTAGAAAATGGGAGATAGACTTGCTTGGGTTTTTATGACTCTGTAGGCATTTCATTTGTTTAATTTACTGTTATATACAGTTTTCATCAAACATTATTGTATTTTGCATTTTTTTGTTTATTTTAAGCCCTCTTCGAGGGCATTATCAGGAATTTGCTCAGTTGGGCAATCATGCCCATAAATAAAGAGTGTGAAACAGGTGCAGCACTCTCCACTTAGTGTAAAAAGTTCCGTCAAATTAGTTTTCCTCAGAAAAGGCAGAATCTACAGGTGCTGAGTACTGACAAAGGAAGCAGAGCAGTTGTGAAGCAAAGTACACTCGACACTTTCTCTCTGCCATTCCCTAGGTAAAGCTAATCTTTATTGTATGACCTCTCCATGTCTTTCTTTCATTCTCAAAACCCACAGAGAGGCTTAGGCATTGCCAATTTGTAGAGCACTAGCTGGAATGCCGGAAGCGCTCGCCTCTATGCGCTGTGGTTCGGAGGCCTTGCCATTCTAAACACGCTATCTCCCACACGGCAACCAGAGTGGCTTTGAAAGGGAGAGGGAACTGTTGTGATGTGCTATGAGGACACAGTTTAATTGCTCAGGCTTCTGGAAAAATAAAGAGAGCGTTTTAAAAATGGCCTGTATTTCAGGCCTTTATCTATGATAAGATCTCACCTGTAGTCAGCCTTAGAAACAGCTGGCTGCAACTTGATTTTCATTTTCTGGTGTTTCATTCTAGAAATTGAATTACAACAGTGCATGCCATTGAGCATATACAGAGGATACTTCCTTCTTCACCACCTGACCCCACACAAAGAGATTAAAAGAGGAAGTTTTCAGAGCGTAGATTGTGGCCCTTAGGCTACTTTGAACCCCAGCACTTCTCAATAGAAATCCCCCACTCCCTGGAACTGTATGTTTCAATTATGATAGACTCCTGGTTATGTGAACTTTTATTGTCTAATCTCTCTAAACTGTTGGCTTTGTACTTCCGTATACATCGCAGATACAGCAGACTATTCCCAGTTTAGAAGGTATTTATATGAACTGTGTTGAAAAACATATACACATGCATACACAGCGTATATTATGAAAAATGCATATTTCACAGGGATAACAGCTACAACAACAACAATACTATACAAAATTTAAACCACAACTTTCTGCCCCTTAAAACCCCTTAAAAACCATTTAAACCAAATGAAATGTGGCATTCCCGGAGGGTGGCAATGGCCACCCTTAAGCTGGGTGTTGTGATTTGCCTCCATGGAAGGATGGAGGCAGACAGGTGCTTTCCCGAGCATCCGGGTATGTGTCGGGGGCGGAGCTTGTATGCCTTTTCAGGCTGATCTGCCCCCCGATAGCCCAGTCACCCCTTGTGCTTGGTCCACCCACCTCAAACTATTTCAGTGCAGGAGCAGCTGGTCACCTGTTGTTGGGACCAGGTAGGAATTTTTTCTTCTTCTCCCTGAATTGGCCTGTGGGTGAGGAGTTTTTCACCTACCTTACACTGTTAGTTAGGGGAGGTAATTGGCTTGGTGGATTGACTCCCTGTGGGGCAGGAGAGAAGCTAGGGGGAAAGGAGGGGGCCAGTGAGCACCCTTGACATATCCCCATTGGTGGGGAAACTGGGGTCTGTCAGGAGTGGCTGGCTGCTTTACAGCTCAGTTGCAAGGACAGATGCCCTGGTGGGGAACCCCTGGACAAGCCAGTCTCCCCTGCAGCTTTACAGTTGGGTGGGGGAGCTTTAAAGGGGTGAACCACTTAGTCAGGCCAGGTCCCAGCTATACCATGGATGGGCTTGCTCCCGGGGCAGCAGGTGACTCACCCAGACAGGCCGGGGCGGTGGTCCAGGAGTGACCTCAGGGTCACTCCTGGACCACTAGTTTAGGCCCTTACCATGTTGGTTAATATGTTTGCTGTTACGTTAATAAAGTGGGCAATTAGTTCCCAATTATTGTCTGCCTCTTCATTCCAACTATGGTGGCAAACATACCATTAAAATACTTGAAACCAAAATACACATTCAAGGAAATAAAATGTGCATACATAAAAACAACAATTAAATATAGGGATCCCTAAGGGAATACCAGATGAAACAAACTTACATGCAACAGTGGATACAACAGAGGAATGTAGTAGCCACAGCTCAGGTATGGTTGCCAGTTTCCAGGTGGTAGCTGGAGATCTCCCAAAATTACAACTGATCTCCAGGCAATTGAGACCAGTTCCCCTGGAGAAAACGGCTGCTCTTAAGGGCGAACTCTATGGAATTATATCCCACTGAGACCCCTCAAGAGCCAAAAGAGCCCTGCCCCTTCCCAAACCCCATCATCTCCAGGCTCCACCCCCAAAATCTCCAGGAATTCCCCAACCTGGATCTGGCAAGCCTACACAGTTGTCATACAAATTTTACTTATGAAATGGAATTTGGGTTTTTTTATTAAGCAAGACAAGTGGAGGGTTCTGAGAGGAACCAAAGACATTCCCAGAAGACACCTAGTATTCTCAGGGCCAAGCTACACATGACGAATGACACTTGAATGGCAAGTGTATTTCTCCCTGTTCACTTGCCCTCCACTCAATCCACTTGCCGTTCAAGTGGCATTCGTCATGTGTAGCTTGGCCCTCAGAGGGTTCCACACATTGTTATTCAGAAAGCTGTTAAAAAAGATCATGTCAGAAATCTCACCTCTTCCATCAACTCACAAATAATTATCTTTAAGATTGTACTGAAAGTGGAGTAACCTGTTGTCTACAAGCACAAGGATGCAAGAGTGATTCTATCCAGTTCCTCTTCTCACTGCTCCCTCCTTTGCCATGTGGTATTTTGTTGATAATACTCTCCCTCCACCCAACACTGGATCTGTGAAGTTCACAAGGGGCCAGTGGTGGAGGGGGGAGGTAGAGACTATCTGCTTCCAGGTACTAAAGGGCACCCTTTGCAGGATCCAACCCATGGAGCAGAAATTCTTTGAGCACTCGAAGTCTAGTTTTAATGCACTGGCTTGGCAGCAGATAGCCTTTGATGGAGTCATCTTCCATTACTGGAAAAGTTTGAAAACAGATATCCTCTTTATCCAAATGGAAGACTAAGGGCCAAGCTACACATGACGAATGACACTTGAATGGCAAGTGGATTGAGTGGAGGGCAAGTGAACAGGGAGAAATACACTTGCCGTTCAAGTGTCATTCATCATGTGTAGCTTGGCCCTAAGATATTCACCACATTTGACATAAAAAAGAAAGAACTGTCTTAGAGTCATATATAAATTAACCGTTTTATACAGTAATTTAAAAAAAAACCTTTTGAGTATAACCTTTTATAGAGGGATCATGAGAGCCAATTTGGTGTAGTGGTTAAGAGTGCGGGACTCTAATCTGGAGAACCCAGTTTGATTCCCCACTCCTCCACTTGAAGCCAGCTGGGTGGCCTTGGGCTAGTCACAGTTCTCTGGAGCTCTCAGCCCCACCCACCTCACAGGGGGTTTGCTGTGGAGGTAATAATAACTTTCTTTGTAAACCACTCTGAGTGGGTGTTAGGTTGTCCTGAAGGGCAGTATATAAATTGAATGTTATTATTATTATCATCTTATACTGAGAGGTGTCTTCCATTTGGGTCAATAAGTTAAATTTACATCAATGGTTATAGGGAAATGTAATTTATCTCATAAAAGTCTTGCAGCACAGAGAAAGACAGGCTCATAAATGGGATTGAACATTGGGACCTGAGATTTCAGTTGCCTCATCATATACCTGAATCAGAGAGATCTGAGGGCCAAGCTACACATGATGAATGACACTTGAATGGCAAGTGTATTTCTCCCTGTTCACTTGCCCTCCACTCAATCCACTTGCCAGGCAAGTGTCTTTCGTCATGTGTAGCTTGGCCCTGAGAAGGAATTTTTAGTTGCAGCTTGGAACATGTATTTGCCACCTAGGTGCTATGTCGGACTGCATTGCAGCTGAGTAATCACACCAGACACTTGTATGGGTTGGAAATGGCTACAACTTTATTGATTACAGCTGTATGGAGCATTGGCCTGGCATCTGGGCAGGATCCTCGTTGGCATTGTAGGCCTGGCTGCCGACCGATGCATCACCCTCCAGCCTGCCGCTGGCACCTCGGCACATGTTGTTCCGTCGCTGGCTCTGCCTGGCGACCCTTGCTTCCAGATCCATCGGGGTGAGGAGTCCCGCAGGCCCACTCACCCTGTTGGGATCCAGCCCAATGCCTCAAAAACTGCCAACCCATAAAGTTGTGACAGAGCCCCCTCGATAGCTCTAAAGTGCGGAGGGTGGGAGGGTGACAAGCTGCTCCTGCAGATGCTCGAGTAGCAATGGCGCTGACCACGTGGCTGGACCGGTGTTGGATGGACACTCCTCCTCTACTCTTCGTCCCGCCTCCACTCCGTCCTGCCCCAGGTGCCAACCCAGCTTGCCAGTGAGTCAGCAGCTTCCTTTTGCCCCCTAGGTGCTATGTCGGACTGCGTTGCGGCTAAGTAATCACACCAGACACTTGTATGGGTTGGAAATGGCCACAACTTTATTGATTACAGCTGTATGGAGCATTGGCCTGGCATCTGGGCAGGATCCTCGTTGGCATCGTAGGCCTGGCTGCCAACCAATGCATCGCCCGCCAGCCTGCCGCTAGCACCCACCCGAGCATCTGCCCTTACCTGCTGAGTGGACTGACTACAAGCTGCTCCTGCAGATGCTCGAGTAGCAATGGCGCTGACCACGTGGCTGGACCGGCATTGGATGGATGCTCCTCCTCTACTCTTCATCCCGCCTCCACTCTATCCTGCCCCAAGCGCCAACCCAACTTGCCAGTGAGTCGGCAGCTTCCTTTTATGCTTGCAGAATGCCAGGTCCATTTACTAGCTATCCAATTCTGGAAACAAATCTGTATGAAATCCCTCTTTACCAGTATGTATTAGCCATGTATAGCATTATTTGATAGCTGGGGAGGATACATGCTATATCAAATGGGGTGATTAGTCACTCTTCAATACGAGAAAGGGATTTGAGGAAGCTGAAATCCCTATTTGACTGTAAAACCTAGGACTCCAGAGACAAATCTGTCATATGAAAAATGTCTGTATAGTCCCACACACAGGTACCACTAAAAAAATCCCTCTAGCTGTCAAGACCTGCAAGATGATAAATACAGAAATGATGAAAAGGAAATGACATCTCGCAACTGACCATATAATAGCAGAGACTCTTCTTGGAATGGCTGAAAAGACAGATTTCAGTACTTTCCAAAGAACACCATATCGTATTAACTTATTCAAATAAAGGGCCAGAGATCTCTATGTTTAGGTTTAAAGCTGTCCTGCAAATTCCTCGATAAGGGGAAATTGACAAATCACACTTTTGAACCAACGCATTCTAATCCTTTTTTCCTCTCTCTTTTGTTGTCATAAAAATACCCATGTCACGCAGTTACCAATTCATTTAGCAGTTGTCATTTAGCAAAATGGAGAAAAAGAGAGAGAGAGAGAGAGAGAGAGAGAGAGACGGGAAAACCTGATACCTGATGCATAATGCCTTCAAATATGCCTAATAGCATTTCATGTGAGGGAAAAAAAGTATTTCCCCCCCCCCTTTTACATGAATAATGTGCCTCCTCTATGATTATTATGGAAAATTCAGACGCCTTTCCATTACAATACAATGATAAGAAAGGTGAGCTCTGTTCTGTCATATCTATAAACATATGATACCTTGGCAATCCATACTTGGACGTCCCAATTGACTGAGAAAATATGTGCATGCAAAAGTATTCCTTAGCATATCCTCCTTTGAATAGGGCCTTTCCTTGTCTGTTCAACTTCATCTGCCTCAAGCTTCACGTACTAAAAATATCTCAGACCTCTGTCCTATAGGTTGACTTACATCTGCATAAGAGGTAATAACACTATTCAACAGATATGCTGCTGCAACATACTTCTGTGTGCTGGAGGAAGAGGAAATCTGGTGGGTTTTGCCCTGTTTCTTAGGAAATCCCAGTCTCTCCTCTCCTGTTCCCTATGACACGTGTAATTTTGCATGAGACAATGCCCTCCTATAGGCCTAAACTCTCCATTGAATCTCACAAATAGGATTGTTACTTGGAAAATCCAGGTAGGCAACCTCCTGCTAATGTTCTTTCTTCCCCATGCTTGCTCTATGGAGCATCAGATGCAAATGGGAGGGGCACAACATTGCACGATGCACTGAGATCATTTCTGGGTTTCCACAGCACTGTGTCAACTTCCAAGGAATTCCCCCAATCTCTATAGTATTCACTAGACATGGGCACGAACCAAAAACATTTAACAAATCCACAGTTCGTGGTTCAGTGCCGATCACGATCCCGAAGTCGCAACCCACAACGGACATTTCCCATTGCCGAACCAGTTCACAGCTCATGGTTTGTGTAGCAGGCTCTCCTCCAGCCAGCACCCAAGTTTGGACAAGATTGCAAAAGGAATGTTGGAGTTATACCCTCTCCAATCCGAGGCCCCCAGGAAACTCCCATAAAAATCCAAGCTCAATTATACTCTTTCTGTCTCTCCCCAAAGGCTAGCAAGTAGCAAGCAAGAGCTCTGTCCCACTCCACTGCTCACTGAAAGTGAAACCCAGCCTGGGAGCCCATGGCTATTTATAAGCACAGGTCCCATTGATCAAAGCAGTAGGTCTGTGTTTGGCTGTCAGAACTGCCTATCAGAGTTTGCAGGGATGAGATTGGAGTGCCCATGGCTACAGAACACCCCTCCCCCCTCCCTCCCCCAGGTGTCTTCTCCCAACTTGTAACCACTTTGCAGCTCCATGGTTGGAAGGAAGACCTGCCGATCAAGTTCAGCTGGGCTTCGATTCAGGTTTCCAGGGTGACAGAAGGAGTGCAGACAGAGTTCAGGCATTCCTCTGGCTCTGTTTCCAGGGGAATTGATTGATGGCGCATGACTGTCTGGCTTCCCGAACCGCAGCCAAACACACTGAATCAGCCTTCTTCCAAACGCTGGTTAGTTTGCCATGGACAATCACGAACTGCCTGATCATGATCGCGTGATCACCAATTTCGTGGGTTTTTGAAGTTCATGAGGCAGTTTCATGTCATCTATCTGACATTGCTTTGAGGTTAGTTTATAGCCTGAAATAACACCTACAACGTGATCTATAGGAGGCAAAAGTAATAAGGGACATAAAGTGAAGAGGAAAACAAGCAAACCGAGGCACTAGTTCTGAGGTAAGTTATGTAAATTCCAAACTGACCAGACAAAATGGCTGCTGCAGTAGATAGCTCAGGAGAGCATGGAGCCCAATGGCAGGTGGTCCTAAGCAGACCTCTAAGGCAGCCAGTCCAACATTTCAGGAACAAATTTTATGTATGTATGTATGTATGTATGTATGTATGTATGTATGTATGTATGTATGTATGTATGTATGTTTTTTACCCTGACCTAGATAGTCCAGGTGAGCCTGATCTTGTCAGATCTCAAAAGCTAAGCAGGCCTTGGTTAGTAACTATATGGGGGCTCTCCAAGGAAGACCAGGGTTGCAGTGGCAGGCAATGGAAAATCACCTCTTTCCATGAAAACTCCATGAAGGGTCATTGAAAGCCAGCTATGACTTGAAGGCTCTCCACCACCACTTTATAAGTTGTCTTTCCATCAACTGATCTCCAAGGCATCTTACAATGATGCAAACATTGGATCCTACTGAAAACTTCTGTGAGCACAACAGCCCTTGAGCAAGCAGAAACACTGATATCACTCTGCACTACCTGCTTGCACTGTGAAAGAGGTTGTGGCCCTACTATCTTTTCTGTGTGCACAAGATACAATGGCCTGAGGTATACTATTTACTCAAATTAGATTTTTTTTCTCAGGCATGACATCAAAGAGAGAGAGGGAGAGGGAGAGAGAGAGGGAGTCAGCTAACATTTGCATACAAGTTACGGTTATGATAAATAATAATTAAAATGTATAACCTCATATGCAGGGCTGTCTTCCTTTCTGAGTAAATATGCTATTTCTTCCAACCCAGTTTCTAAAAAAAATAAAAAAAAAATCATGCCAATCATGATTCCAGTGCATTCCAATGTTCCATATGCATATGCTGATTTTGTTAAAGGTGATAAGGAAATACTGCATGTTGCTGTAGTCCTTATGCTATCACTCGCATGAGTGGCACTGTGCTACCATGTCATGTTAATACTTATGCACTGCTTAAGCTTTGTCTCAGATTTCTGCTTGGTTTCAGACATCTGCACTGCTCCTAATCCTATTACATTGCTTATTGGATATCTCATCCTATTGATTATGCTGACTTACACTGTGCAATTCACCTGGAGTTTCAACTACGTGCAATCCAAAGAAGAGTTACTCCATTCTCAGTCCATTGAAATCAATGGGCTTAGACTATTCATTTTATTTTATTTATTTCAAATTTGTATTCCGCCCTCCCCGCAAGCAGACTAGAGTAACTCTGTTTAGTATAGTAAAATTCCCTGTCTGGAAAGACTTTGCTTCGGTCCATTAGGAGAGGTGGAAACTACAGAGCACATGTTTTTTAGCTGCCCATATTATAAGGAAGCATGGGATGAGATGATCACATTAGTTTAAAAATCTCTTGTCTCACTAAAAAAGCTAGACTTGATTTCCATTTCCTATCTGATAAGAATGTGAAGATTACCTATCAAATAGCCAGATACTGACTGGTGATATTCAGGTTTCAGAAATTATATTGTACGATAACAAGATCTTAATTTCAAATTGTTTTATTTGTTCTATTGTTTGCCTTGAATTTTCTTTTTTTGTGGAACTGTGTTATATGAGTGGTCAAATGACCGTAAATAAAGAATGAATGAATGCACTGTCAGTAAGAAAGGCAGACTATAAATAACATAAAGTAAATAAATAAAGTACATTTTCCTTTTTTCTCATGCATCACTAGAACAAGTCGAAGCAAATCAACAATTCTTGTAGATTAAAACAATACAAGGAACATAGTTCAATTTAGAATATGATCCTGGCCAGGGCTCATTTCGAGGGGGAACATGCAGGAACGCAGTTCCGTCAATTCCCCAAAGAGGTCACATGTCAGGTGGCCCCGCCCACCTGACCCTCGGCCATTTTGGGCCCATTTCAGCCTGAATTGGGGCTGAAACGGCCCGGATCAGGCCTCTGACAGGTGGTGAATCATTCTCCCACTCAGCAGCAGCCAGATCCTGACCATTTTGGGCCCCATTTCGGCCATGAATAGCCAGGATTGGGTCCAAAGCAGCCAGGGTAGGTGATGTCAGGGGGTGTGGCATAGGCAAATCAGTTATGCTAATGACACTTTCGGTGATGTCAAGGGGCATGGCACATGCTAATGAGTTATGCTAATGAGTTATGCTAATGAGTTCCTCCAGCTCTTTTTCTACGAAATGACCCCTGATCCTGGCACTTCTTTTGGTAGCAAAGACAGATGTTGGGGGCATGTGACGTTAAAGGCTTTCCCAATGTCCTATTGGCCTTGCTTCAGCAAAACCAGGGATAACCAGTGTATTTCCAGAGCATTGCAGGTTGTATTACTTAGTTGGTGCATGCAATTTAGAATTTGCCTGTTGATCTAGATGACCATACAATGTTATTTTGATACCAATCTATAACCTCATACCTTGAATGATGTTTCTATTAATATGTTTTTTTTATCATCACATAAAACCTTAAGCTGCAATACTCTTTTTATAATACAATGTATACCTACATTCACTGCAGCTATGGGATAAAAGGATTTGCTTTTCATCATAGGCCAAATTAAATTTTAATTGCCTGTTAAAACACAAATGTCAAAAGCAAATCTTCAAGGCAGGGTGATGATCCTCTCACATAGTATGTTATATCCCCATTTCCATGTAAATTAATTCTTTTCTTCACTTTAAATATATTTTCCCCAGCACTTATTAAAGCGTTATTTCAAAACATTTGCTTGCGGTACAACTGGAGAAAGCAACACTTTTGACAGCTTGGAAAGATCTAGCTTCAGATTTCCATATTTGAAACTTTTTTTTTTCAATGACACTTTATTTTATCACTCTGTATTTTGGGCGACAATACTGCTTGGCATTCCGATTGCAAAACAGCAGCCCCAAATGAGCAGTAAACAGAGCAGAGGAGAAGCCCTGACCTTGCAGAAGCAGTGCATAAAATGAAGTTTGGAAAACATAGGTGCACGAGATTTATGGCTGGCACCCCCAATTTCAATGGGAACTGTATATAACCAGCTGCCACATAAAGTCAGAAGTTGACTAATCAAGACCTGACCTGAACAACAGTCATTTGTACACATCAGAAATGCTCTGAGTCCAAAAACTGCCAACATTTCTGATATTTAGGGGAGGTCAGAAACCTCCTGATCTGATAGATCTTTGTGTATGTATCTCATAGTCTGGTTTTAGGGAGGCTGGTGGAATGAAGATCAGCAGCCGTGGCATGATCTTGGGGTAAAAGATCACATTTAAGCCTACGAAAAATGAAGAGTGCATGAATTGCTTTTCTAGTGCTTTTCTTGAATTCTAGTGCTTTTCATGAATTGCTTTTCTGTTATACTGGAGCCTTGCATTCATCCACCGTGGCTCTCTATGTGCTCTGTGCTGCAGCCCAGCTATCTGCTACAAGGAGACCCTTCCAGAAATCACAGTGGGGGATTCAGAAAGCAGCTGCTCTTTAGGCCTCATCAAAATGCTGCTTTTTAATTTGTTTTTATACTAGCAATAAAGCCCATTGTATGAAAAAATACAACAGGCTCTAGAAAACTGTTCTTGGTAATTTTTTTTTATTTTTCATTTGTCATATTTGTATTCTGCTCTTCTTCCCCTCAGTGCCCTTCTGCTCTGGCTTGGGGGCTGCTGCGAAGTGCCCACTTGCTGCCGCAAGGAGGCCTGGTGAATTGACAGTCTGAGCACTCCTTCTGGCAGCAAGCAGACACTTCGCAGTAGCCTGGAGGCCAGAGTGGGAGGGCTCTGAGGGGAGGCGCAGGGAGGAGTGTGTAGTCTATTAATTTGGTGGTCCCCCTCCTGGCGGCAGTCAGGTGATTCGCAGCGGCCTCAAGGCCAGAGTCATCAGCAAGGAGTCATGCACCTGCACAAGGATAAAATGTGAATTCCTACCAATAAGGCTTGCCTTTTATATAGTAGGATCCATCACAATAGAATCAAGACAGCTAACAACACCATCACAAGTTGCACAGACATGAAAATAACAAATAATAATCAGATAAAAATGGGTATACCAAATCAGAAAAAAAAAACTATAAACAGATTATACAATGGAAAAAGAAAGAGCATACTCTGAATCTATGGGAGGAACTTATTCAGGCAGTAAAACAAAATAATTCTGCCCTATTTTGGAAACTTACTAACGATAGGAGGCCCAAGATGTCCTCCTCACCATTGGACATGCATATTTCTGCTGAACTGGACCATATTTTTCCAGTATCTCTATGATGACCATAGTCAACCTGCCTTATCTGAAAGCATAGAAAACTTTCCGGCATGGCCTCCTGTCAGCCCCCTAGAAGTAAGAGCCCACATCACCCATTTAAAAATGGGAAGGCCCCAGGTATGGATGGAATAACTCCTGAAGCATTAACAGAGAATGTAGATTGGTGGGCGCAGTTTCTTGAAACCCTGTTTACGTACATAGACCAAACTGGCCAAATTCCAAAGCAGTGGGGGACTGCTATTGTGGTCCCTATATTTAAGAAGGGCAACAAAAATAAGCCCGCAAACTATAGTCCCATAAGTCTCTTAAACATCGTCAGTAAAATATACACAAGGCACCTTTTAGATAAACTTGAAATATGGTTAGAAGAGGAAGAAATTATTCCACTTGAACAGGCAAGTTTTAGGATAGGGAGGTCAATGGTTGAGCATTGCCTGGTGCTTCAACAGTTGATAGAAAAATACTCTGCCAAAGGTCCAACTTCTCTATATGCTGCCTTCATTGATTTGAAGGCAGCTTTTGATTCTATCTCTAGACAGAGATTGTGGCAAAAACTAGAGGGCTCTAGCATAGATAAAAGATTGTTATTTCTCATCTGCGCCCTGCATGAGGAATCATATCTTAGAGTGAGATGTAACCGGCAGGGACTACTCACTGGAGCAATAAAAATATTTAAAGGAGTTAGGCAGGGCTGCCTATTGGCCTCCATGTTATTTAATTATTACATCAGTGACATGGTGAAAAAATATGATTGACCTCAATTTCCATCCACCGACGTTCACTTCACACCATTTAACAGTTCTGCTCTATGCAGATGATGCAGTCCTATTAGCCTATTAGGACTCCGAAGGGCAGTAGATAGATTCACAACATACTGCGGCAAAGAACACCTAACAAGCAACTTTGATAAAACAAAGGTGATGGCATTTGTCAGATGCCCTGAGAAGCGATCCTGGAGAATGAAAGAGAATAAAATTCAACAAGTAGATAAATTGATTTACCTGGGGGTGGTCATACAGTATTTGGGGACTAATACTGCGCACTGTAATCTGATGGCAGAGAGAGCTGAAAGGGCGGTGAATGCTATCTTGAGATTTTTTTGATCTAAGGGGGGCTTATATGTCCCAGCAGCTCTGAAGCTGTATCAAGCTAAAGTCCCTGTGCAACTCCTATATGGTATTAATTTGGGCATATCCACTGATAATTTGCAAATTCTTGAGAAGAGTCAGTCCAAATTTATCCGTGCCTTCTTACAGGTACCCCCAGGAGTGCCAAATGCCCTCCTATGTCTAGAAACAGGCCAAATGAGAATTGAAGCCAGAATATTGCTATCTTCTGTTTATCAGTGGCTCAAAATTAGAGATGGGCACGATCCGCATTACCATCGGAAAAAACCCACGATAATGGCGATCGTGCGATCGTGAACTGGCGGATCGTGATCGTCCATGGCCAATGATCCAGTGATCGGGAGGGGCCCAGATTGGGGCAATCGGGCTCGGATCGGGAAGCCAGACACTCAGGCACCAGCAATCTATTCCCCTGGCAACGGAGTGAGGGGAATGCCTGAGCTGTGTTTGCCCTCCTTCTGTCGCCCTGGAAACCCGAATGGAAGCCCAGCTTTCCTTGATCAGCAGGGCTTCCTTCCAACCATGGAGCAGCAAAGCAGTCACCAGTTGGGAGAAAACACCCAGGGGAGGGAGGGGAAGGGGGTGTTCTGTAGCCATGGGCACTCCAATCTCAAACACTGATAGGCAGCTCTGACGGCCAAACACAGATGAGTGGCCAGACCCCCCACCCTTTGAGGGGAGGCGGCTCATCACAGTCTCCCCGTGCCTGCCGGGCCCAGCGGCCGCTGCCACCACCCACCTTCCCACATCGCTGGGAATAGCAGCACGCCCCACTTTGGCCTCCACGATCCATGATCCATGGATCGGGCATGGGAGATGATTGGTGTGGATCGTTAATTCGGGATCGTTGCTGGTGCCGATCCACAATCAGCTGGATCGTTAATTTTTTTTGGATCGTGCCCACCTCTACTCAAGATATATAACAACCAAAAAGGTCTTTTCCCTCTAATAAACCAAGATCCTTACAAGCCTAGGTGGATGCAGTTGGTTAAGAGCAACCTAGAAAGATTGGGACTCTCACCTGCTGAGCTACTGACTCAGGGCAGTGACCAGGCAAAAAGTATTTTTAAACAAAGGGTGAGAGACATAGAGCGCCAATGAGATTTAGCTCAATCTCCTCATTTTATGGCCCCCATGGAATCTAGATATGTTATGGGTATGGGCAGATATCTCATTCATTTGGATGTCCCATCTTATAGACGAGCTTTCACCCTGGCCCGATGTGAAGTTATCCCTTCAATGGTCATTGAAGGGAAATATAGAAAGATCCCATACGAGGATAGATGCTGCCATTCCTCCATTGGTGAAGTGGAATCACTTATTCATACGTTCTTTCATTGTCCTTTCCATCAAGTCTATAGGGATAAGTTTATTTCCCCACTCTTAGACACACCAATTGCAGAGGCAAATAAGGCCTGCCTGGAGAAACTCCTTATTGATGAAAATCCAACTATCTCCAGGCAAATAGCCAAATTCTGTCTCTATTTAGTTAAATTCCATAATAAAAAGAATAACCATACATAGTCTGTCCTGCTCTTTTTACGATTTAAACTATTTTAATGTCAATATTTTAAATGTTAGAATTCCTGCAGTTCCCAGAGAACTATATACATTTTAAGATAAGATTTTAAATGCTAAATGTATTTTTCTATGTCCTTTACATTTTTACGCAGGATTTAACTATTCTATTGATTGCTAAGGATGTATTGTCATTGTTATGGTCTCTGACCGCAAATAAATTGATTCATTCATTCATTCAAATGGGTATACAGATTAAAAATACACAGTTAAAATGCACAGTTCAATCTGGCAAAACGGTTTATACTCCAGGTGCCCTCTTAAATACCACTGTCTCATGCACCTTTCTAAATTAGAGATGGGCACAATGCTCTGATATTATTGTTATGCCCTGATGTAATAACTTATTTTTTTATCGCAGATTTGTTTTATTTTAATGGCTTTTGCTGTAATAATAAATGACAAAATGAGATGGGCACAAACCTGAACATGAACCAAAAAACCTACGAACTAGCCCTGTTCGTAGGTCGCGAACTAGTGGTTCGTGGAAGCTCATTTCTACGGAACTTCCACCAACTGCAAAGCGGCAGGGAAAGGGGCAGTTTAAATAGCCATTTTCACACCGCTTGGAGCAGCGCGGAAATGGTCATTTAAACTTTTCCTGCCGTTTGCAAGTGGCAGGGCCCTTTAAATGGCCCAAAGCCCACAAACCCCAGCCCCCCACCCCAGCCCACACACCCCCAGTCCCAGCCCCCCAATTACCTTGGCTCTGCTGCTGGGGTGGTGGGGGCTGCGGCCCAGCAGCAGCAGTTCTGGCCTTCTCTGCCACCCTGCCAGACCTGGCCTCCTCCCCCTCCTCCAGCAAGGGGCAGGAAGGGCGTTTTTAGTCTCCTCCACTGCTGCGTGAGCCCGCAGCGCAGTAGAGGAGGCCCAAAAATGCCCTTCCTCCCCCTCAAATGGCCACCACAGGAAGGCATTTTTCAGCCTCCTCCACCCCAGCAGCAGAGCCAAGGTAAGTGGGGGGCTGGGGCTGGGCTTTGAGGGCTTTGTGCTGTTTAAAGGGCCCTGCCGCTTGCAAGTGGCTATGTATAGCCTCCATTCTATGAGGCTGAGGAGAAGAGTAAAGTTGAATGCTCTGATGTTAGGCTGGGAGTATACAGTATATCTTGTCATCCACCTAGAATTGCTAACCAAGTGCTGACAACCAGTGGGAACTTTAGGGTTATGCAAATGGAAGAAATGATGTCATTGAATGAGTGCAACACCCAGGATTTTACCAAAACTCTATAGCTTTCCCATAGAGTTTTGATGGAATCCAAGAGCATCACATCAATATGATGATGCCATATGCTCTGTTGAATGGCAGCAGGAAGCTGAGGGGTCAGATTGAGAGGTCTACCATTATCGTTGGAGGCCTGTTCCCCCTACATCTTCCACACCGTTTTGGTGTTCTGCTGCCATTGCTCATGGTAACATGACCAGAATATTCACCTTCAGACATATTGTTCTGTCCTCTAATTTAAGTATTTATTGACCTACTCTTCCTTAACTCCAATTATGTATCAAAGCAGGAGAAGCGCTACAGGAAGGGATTGTGAATTGATTATGCATACTGTAGCACAAGCTATAGCTCCTTGAACTGAATAATCTGGCTACTATGTGGCATTTAAAGGGGCTATGGTGGCTTGGTACAAGAGCATACATTCAGGGAGGATTAGGCCACACCAGCTTTTTGTGAAGTCATTATGCATAAAGAGCGATAGTACCCTTAATTGATGTAACTCTAATAATCTGGATGGATACAATTCAATGAAAGTCAAGCCACCTCTGACACTGGTTTTCCATATAGTTCCATTGTATTGTTTTCCCACATGCCTTGTTGTTCATAATTTATCTTGATTATTAAAATAGTTTATGTATTAAAGGTACAGTTTTCAACATGCCTGGGGAGGGGGGAAATGACCTGTCCCTTAAACGAATGTGTGGAAATTGGCAGATGAGCTTTTCATGGCATTCGGGGCAAATAACTTCACCTGGTAGAATAATATCCTATTAAGCCTCTATTGGGAGGGGAGGTGGCATTGTTTTGCCCAATCTCATCAGATCTCGAAAGCTGAGCAAGGTTGGAACTTGGATGGGTGACAACCAAGGAAGACTCTAGAAAGGAAGGCAATGACAAACCACCTCTGCTTCTCACTTGCCTTGACAACCCCTTGCTAGGATCACCATAAATCAATTAGTAAAGTGTCCAGTAGCACCTTTAAGACTAACCAACTTTGCTGTAGCATAAGCTTTCGAGAACCACAGTTCTCTTTGTCATATGCAAGTTAATTGTGACTTGATGGCACACATACACACACAAGCTTCTATTAAAGGGTTTGGTCTGGATTTTTTCCCTAGGCAATAGGCAATCCTAGTTACAGGCGAGTAGAAGGTTTATATACCACTATACAATGCTGAGCCTTCACAGCTTGTACCTGAAACAAAAATAAAAGGCCATTTCTCAAAGTTCCAACATGAACATAATTATTTAGTCTCATTCAATTATCATTCAAATATGGCATGTAATTGTAGAACTTATGGAACTATAAAAGTGGAAATTTATAATGATGCCATCTTAATTTCATTAATTTAATGCATAAAGTAGATATTACGCCAAGACAGACGTCAAATTAAAACACTCCAAGACTTTAATTAGCTTTAGAAGTCTCATGTTTAATTGATATGGCTGTCACAATTCATTTAAATACCGAATTCAACCTGGCTATAATGCTTAAAGCACTGTGAGCTTTGGATCAATTGTGCTATCCTAAGCAAAGATACGCCCTTCTAAGTGCAATGAAGTCAATTGATCTTAGAATGGCTTAACTCTGCTTTAGATGGTACTGTAAATAAATTTTATGATATTATAGTCTGATTTCCACCCACACGCCCCCCCCCAAAGAGTGTGGTTCTCTCTATGCATGTATATAAGCATGAATACCCCTCATCCTTAACCAAACTTGATTCACGAGGAAGATTACAATAAAAAAGTAACTGCATAGTCATAAACAAGCAAAATCTATGTGTGTGTGTTGTGTTGTTTTATGTTGTGTGTGTGTGTGTACAAGACCAGCCCAATTTATTCATCTTGATTTTCCTGACCCCATCTAGGCTGACAATGCCTTGAACCAAGATCAATGTAAAATAAAAGCTTCCTAATAATTAATATTGACTAAAATTAGTGTTATTAATAAATTAACGAATATTTAGTTGCCCCTACATTTCAAAATGGAGCTATTGGACTCTGGAAACTGGGTTAAACTGAAGTTAATCTACAACAATCTGCTTACTAACTGTTGACTTCAATTTACCCCTTAAGTGCAAATTGCTCTACTAAGCTGCAGTTAAAAAGTAGACAACCTTTCTTGGCTCAAACTTTTGGGTACCAACCAACATCTCTGTGTCTTACTTCACACTGCCTGCAAATCAAACATATACTTGCAACCAGGTGCTAGTTACCAGAGCCAGCACAAATGCAGCTGCCTAATGTGTCTACTATGTCCATTGTTTGATAATTAAGCAAATCAAAACATTAATGCTGATTCTCTACCAATTCCTTTTTGATTTCTCCTGGCAATTAGTACAGAATGATCATCATATTTCTTTGAGCAAGAACTACATGCCCTTATTTGCTCAGGCCTCCTTCTCTGACAACAGCAAAGCCTTGTGGGAGATGTAGTTTGCATGCCAGTCATCACAGTGATTTCCTTCATTGGCTAGAACAAGAGAAAGTAGGAACAGGCTTGTTTCTCATCAAACAACTGTAATAATAAACAACAGTATGCTTATATACAGCCCTTCTGGACAGATTAGTTCCCATTCATAATGGTGAACAAAGTCAGTGTTATTGTTTCCCCACAATATAGCTGGGGAGCTGGGGCTGAGAGGAGTGGCTTGCCCAAGGCCACCTGCTGAGCTCATGGCAGTAGTGAGACTCGAATCAGCAGGCTGCTGATTCACAGTCCAATCACTTAACCGCTCTCTTTTACTGGGCAAAATTCTGCCTTTACATTTATCTAGTTCTTCAAGTACCAGAAATTTACCTTTATTGAATGACAGTTGTGAAACTGGGCCAGTAAAAGGCCCAAATGGGCATTGACTCTTGACACGCCCAGATTCTAGGCAAAATATTTGGACATATGTCAACAACACTACACATGATTACCATTTAATTCAGGAGTCTGCAACTATTTGCAATTAAGGAGCCAAACTATGCCAAAATTCAGAGCAAGAGTTCAATGAACAACCAGAAGAAAGTCTATTTCTGTAACTGAAACTACGCTATTTAACATTACTGAGAACTGAAATGTTGATTAATTATTCAAAAAGTTAATGTAGCATAAACACTGATTGTTATATAGTAAAGAGACCAGCAGCACCTTTAAGATTAACCAACTTTACTGTAGCATAAGCTTTTGGGAACTACAGTTCTCTTCGTCAGATGCATGGAGGGAAAGAAGAAACTGGCCAGATATATAAGGTGGTGAGAGGGAGGGGGGCGTAGATGCAAATCAACTGATAATGAGATCAGTTTGCTTCTGTTAATGAAATCAGTTACTTCTGATAATGAGATAACCATTCATAGTCTATTCAGTCCAATTCTGTTTGAGTCAAATTTACATATTAATTCCAATTCAGCAGCTTCCAGTGGGATTTTGTTTTTGAAAGGTTTCTGTTGAACCATAGTGACCTTTAAGTCCTTGATGGAATGTCCTGGTAGATTGAAGTGTTATCCCACTGGTTTCTGGATGTTGCCATTTTTAATGTCAGATTTGTGTTGATTTCTTCTTTTGCGCAGAGGTTGGCTGGTTTGTCCAATGTACAGAGCAGAAGGACATTGTTGGCACATGAGGGCATATATCAGATTGGAGGATGAGCAGCTGTAAGAGCCAGAGATAGTGTAGCTGACACCATTGGGTCCTGTAATCATATTTCCTGGGTAGATATGAGGGCAGAGCTGGCATCTGGGTCTATTGCAGGGTCTGGTACCTCTGTTGGTGACTCTGCTAGTCGATTCATTGTTGTTAGTGAGAAGTCGTTTAAGGTTGGGGGGCTGTCTGTAGGCAGGGAGATGCCTTCCATCCAGGGCTTGTGAGAGAGAAGCATCGTTTTCCAGGATGTCCGTTGCATTTCACGAATCACAAACTTTTCACAGACCCACTCCAGTTCACGGACTGGTTCACTGGTCTGTAGTCCATCAATTTCAGGGGCCTGTCAGCTGAAGCCAGTCCCACAGGGGAGTGCTCGTTTTCATGCTGCTTGCAAGCAAGGGGCACGGAAACAGGCGCTTTAAATCACACGCCTTGCTTCGTTTGGCAGGTGGGGAAGTCCCTGCTGGTCAGCTGGAGCAAGCCAAGGAGGTTTAAAAGTTAAAGCGCCCCTTTCCTCATGGCTTTCAAGCTGCACAGAATGGGGCTCTTTGCAACCCAGCATGACTTGCTTCAGCTGGCTGGCCAGGGAGGAAGCTCCCCTGCCCACCAGCTGAAGCCAGCCCCTTGGGTGAGCTGAGCACCCATTTCCATGCTGCTTGCAAGTGAAGGGTACGAAAATGAGCACTTTATACCCTGTGCCTTGCTTCAGCTGGCTGGCAAGGAAGTCCCAGCTTGTCAGCTGAAGCCATAGGGAGCACCTGGTTCCGTACTGCTTGCAAGCGAGGGGCACAGAAATGGGCACTTTAGACCCCATGCCTTGTGTCAGCTGGCAGGCGGGGAAGTCCCAGGGAAAGCACTGGGATGTATAAATTCACAGACCAACAGACCAATGAACCAGCCTCAAAGTCATCAGGTCCATGGAAAATGTACATACATGTCAAATTTTGGGCCGTTTTCCGGTCCATGCCCACCTCTAGTAGCATACTCTGTGATAAGGGACTTAATTGTTTATTAATCAATGTTTGGTCAATTGTGATGGCCTATGTCTATAGACAATAAACTCTTTTGATCTTGATCTAGTAGCATACTGTTTAAGTGGTTAGGCTGTGAATCAGCACTCTGCTGATTCAACTCTCACTACTGCCATGAGCTCAGCAGGTGGTCTTGGGTAAGCCAATCCTCTCAGTTCCAGCTCCTGAGCTATATTGTGGGGATAATAATAACACTGACTTTGTTTATTTCTCTAAGTGGGGCACTCATCTAGAAGAACGGTATATAAACACACGTTGTTGTTATTTATTAGGAAGTGGTGTACACAGGGTCTCACAAAAGGTAAAAATTCACACACCTTGCACGGCTGTGTTAGAGTGTTTGAATAAATCTGTGTATGGTTCTCCCTTAGATTACTGGCAAATGTTCACTTCTATCATTTCCCTTTCTTTAAAGTTTCTCTAAGAAGACCTTTAGTCCCATAAATATTTACGTTTCTTTTTTAGAAAGTGACATTTACCTCTAGAGCCACAGGTTGCAGACCCTGATCTAATGGATAGGATACAGCCATCCTAGAAACAACTTTTGCAGCCATCTAGAAATAAGAGTCTCCCCCACCCATTTTCCTAATTAATTATAGGTTCTATATCAGATTCTTCTTGAGAGATTTTGCAACTAAATATAACACTCCTGATTTATCTGAGGAGTGACTCACTTTTTTCTTTCACTATTACCTAAGCACTGTGCTGAAAATCATAAATCTATTTGATGAGCCATGCCTGGGATCTTTTAACACATATTATTGCAAGAAAAACAAATTAATTATAAAGGTTCGATTTTATAGCTTAGCTAAGCTGTGATCTCTATTGGTGTTTTCCAGACCTCCTACCGTGCAAAAACTTTGCTTCCTGCAAGCCACTCTTAATGTTCTCTATAAATGGGAAAGTATATTTGTGTTTGGTAAGTTTAACTTGTTCATTTTCTTCCCAGATTGCTGATGCATTTATCATTTTTAAAAAAATGCAAACTTTACTTTAAAATTCTGGTCTAACATTAACCAGCATAAAGAGTGGAAACTCGAACTTGTATTTGCCAGATCCTAGTCCTACTACTGCACATAAACTTACTGCACACTGTAAACCCCAACTCTTGAAATCCAGTATTATCTATCGGTTAGCATGTCACACCAGGAACTGAGAGACCTGGGTTTAAATTCTTACTGGGTGACCTTGGGCATTCTTTGTATTTATTACTAATTACTATTAGTTATAGACTGGATTGCCAGATTGTTGTCCAGCATTCATTCATGCACTATTACTCATTTGCAATGAATTGGTAAGATGAGCTTCTTTTTGAGGTATTCCTGTTAACTGATGGGTGTTCATTTAGTTTATTGGCTTTACTTGTATTAGTTAGCATTACAGTGTTGGTCCTTTTCTCTACAGTTAATTACTGTAATCCTCTCTTTGGTCTCTTGTTCCTCTACTGGGGCCAGGGGATCCTCCATTCCCACCCTCCACTCCCCGCGGCTACTTACCTGGCCATCGGGGGAGGAAAGGTGGGGGAATGGGACTCCAGGGTGAGCTCCTGGGGCAGCACGACAATTTTACCTCTAGGAGTGACATTATCATGCTTCCCCTGAGAGCACTCCTGCACTTCTCGGTGGACTGATTTTGGTCCTAAACAGGCCAAATCCGGTCCATTTGGGGCACAAATTGGCCTGCTGAGAAGCATGCACATGCTCCTGTGCTTGCATGATGAAGTCACTTCTCAGAAATGAAGTCATTACATAGGCACAGGAGTATATATATATATACAAGCAGGAAATGCCAACAAGATAAGCACCGGGAGGGTAGGGGGACATGCTGGGCGGGTGGGAGACCTGGCATTCCTACCTCTACCTCACAGGGTTTTTGTTGGGATTAAAGGCAGAGGGAGAACCATGTTTATCACATGAGATCCTTGGAAGAAGACTGGGGTTCAAAGCTACAAGACAGGTGGTGAGTTCTGTGGTGGAGCTACCAGGCACAATCTAAACTTCTTTCACCATATATATCTTCCACACACTGTTATTGTCTGTAAAGGGTAGCATAATCCATTTTAGCCACTCAGATGTTCTGTTTAACCATGCAGCACAGATCCTCAATTATATTTCCTTTAGAATTTAGAGATCACAGGGAAATTTGCATTTTTAGAAGAGGCCATACATTTGGCGTTTAGATAATTGTATGGAAATGAAAACCCTAAAAAAGCCATGGCAACATACTTAATATAACATTCAGTATAGACTAATTACCACTTTTTCGGGGGTTTACAGTATCTGTTCTCTCATCCTCTTGAAAATCGGAACACCAAACTGGGAGGAGGGAAGGCAAATTAAAAAAAAAAACCATAAAACTGTGTTAAAAAAGACCTGTTTTCTGCTTGATAGATGTAATAAAGAACTAGCATATGAATAGTCATTCATCATGCAAACGAATGGAGTCATTTGTTAAAAAATGAACATTTCAGAGAGATGAAAAGCTGCACTAGAAAAAAAAGCCCTCTTCATTAAAACTGAGGCAAGATTCCTCAATTTTATATTTATATTCAAACACATTGCATTGCAAGAGGACAAGAATTTTCAAGGTGTATTTTTTCCCCTTCTTGTTTGAGCCCCTGTTTTCTCGGCAGAATCAGCTTCTCCAACAAAGCAAAAACTCAATCAATCAATCAATCAATCAATCAATCAATCAATCAATCAATCAATCAATCAATCAATCAATCAATCTCTCTTTCTCTCTCTCTCTCTCTCTCTCTCTCTCCCCTACCTACCTACCTACCTACCTACCTACCTACCTACCTACCTACCTACCTACCTACCTACCTACCTACCTACCTACCTATCTATCTATCTATCTATCTATCTATCTATCTATCTATCTATCTATCTATCTATCTATCTATCTATCTATCTATCTATCTATCTATCTATCTATCTATCTATCTATCTATCTATCTATCTATCTATCTATCTATCTTTCTCCTCCTCTCCCTTCCTTGGGTAAAGAGCAGAGGAGAATAATTAAACAAAAAGAAACATTGTTTAAAGATAATTACAAAGCATCATGGAAGACAATTCAAAAAGATTTAGAAAGATGGTCCAAGCTAAAATTGTCCAGGATAGGAATAATTTCTGCAATTAAAATGAACATTTAACCAAAAATTATTTTTTTTGTTTCAAAGGTTGCCAATTAGTATAAAAGATAAGACATTGAAAGACTGGCAGAGACAGATAAATAAATTCATCTGAAATGGCAAAAAGTCAAGAATAAGATATTGCAAGATGAAAGAAGTAGGGGAGGATTGGCAGTTCCAAATATCAAGTTATATTATGAAGCAACTGGTTTGGTCTGGATTATAGACTGGATCAAAAACCCTAAGGACAGACTAATACGTTTAGAAGCAGCTGACTTGCCTGACGCATTACATAATCACCTCTGGGTGAAAAGAAGTGCAAGGATAAAACAAAATGTCCATGTGATAAGAGACAGATTGATTCAAATTTTGGATTCGGTTAAAATGAGAATAAGTCCTAAGACATCTCCAATATTCTCACCAATCGATGTCTTCTGTGATAAGAATCAGAAAAGATAATGACTTTATAGCTAATCAAGATACGATAAGTTTGCAAGGAACGATAAAATCATGGCAAGAAATTTGTGATGAAGGAAAGAAAATACAATGGTTGACATACCTTCAGGCAGCTTTCAGCTTAAAACAAGTATTTAAGGATTACAGGGGCCAACTGAGGGATCTCACCAATTTTGAGAAGATAATTATGCAGAAAAAGAATCATATGCTAGGTCAAATGTACAAACTTTTACTTCAATATGATACAGAAACAGAACAAGTTAAAAATTGTATGATAAAATGGATGCAGAATTTTGGAGAAAATATAACATTTCAACAATGGGAAAATCGATGGACTAAAGGTATAAAATTTATTGCATGCCAATCACTCGGAAAATTCGTATAAGATGTTTTTCAGATGGAATATTACACCAAAAGACATTGTAAAAATGGACAAGAAATACGTAGGATTGTGCTGAAAGTGTAAAGAAGCGGATGGCTCTTTCTTTCATATGTGATGGACATGTCAAAAAAGTAAAACATTTTAGAAAGATGGTGAAAGTCAGAACATTTTTAGAGTTAATTTTGCCATGAAACCCCAAATCATGCTGCTGGGAATGATACCAGGTAATATTGATAGAACATTACATGAACTATTTTGGTATTTGGTGATGGCAGCAAGAGTAGTAATGGTAAGCAAATGGAAAGAAGAAGAATGCCCCACTAGAGAAATTGGGAAAGATAAAATATCAAAATACGCAGTGATGGCAAAACTGATGAACTATATCAATAGAAGATCTATCAACAAATTTGAAGAGAAAAGGGGAAGATATTTTGTTTACAGTGAATAAAATTTTATGAGGTCTTAACTCTGGAAACTGGAAAGCAATTGTATGTTGATATATCATAATTTGATTTTAAGATGGTCAATAATATGAAGATAATTGGTAGCTTAGGTAAATAGTTGGTAAAACAGATTGTACAGTTTGGAAATATTGATATAAAAGTAACATGTTTATTGAAAAGTAAAGTATCATCACAAGGTAAAGAGATACAGAAGGGATATAAGAGTTTTCTTTTGTACAAGATAAGGAATAGAAATAGGTTAATATCTCTTATAGTAACTCGTATTTATACTGAGTCGCATTAAGAAATAAGTAGTGATTCTGCTAATAATTGTTATTGTTAAAAAGGGAAAGATAGTACAGAATAACAATGAAATAAAGAGGTCTTTTTATTATTATCAATATTAAATAATAAGCAGGAATAGGCTCAAATTATGCTTGTGTAGTATTGTTGGAAAATATATGCCAGTTAAGCTTAATAATTAATTAATAATTATATTAATTTCTATTTTAATATTGGTAAAGCTTTTGGTTTTCGAACTCTGCATTTTTGTAATCTTTGTAGCACATAGTTATATATTTGTCTTAAGTTTCCTTCCCTTTTTACCCTCTTTCTTCTGTACCCCCTTCTGTTAAATAAAAAATAAAAAATTAAAAAGAGAATAATTAAACCTGTTCCAGAGTACCTTGTCTCGAATTCATTCTTCCCTTCCCCAAGGGGCCCTTTTAGGGCCAAAAATACCATCCAGTCACTGGATTCCATTATTGTCACACTTCTTTGGGTTCTGTGCTGTTTCTGCTGCAAGTTGTTGTGATAGTAAATCATGGACCTGAAGGATGCAGTAAAGTACTTTGCAACTGGATAGGGGGTTATAGTATATGATGTGTCACTTCCAGGTAAGGCAAGAGAATTGGCTCCAGTAAAAGACAGCGGGAGTCTCTGCTGACATATCTATTTAGAGTCCATGGACAAGGAATCATTGCAATGAATAAGGTCAGGAGGATGTCGAAGGGCTGTACTATGCAGTACTATGTAGGACACAGTAATACGAAAATAATTCTAACACATTACGAATATATTGAGAAAAGCAAGGACTTTGATTCCATTTAACCGCTTGGCATTCTTTTCACTGTAATAATAATATTACAGTTATCAGCATTCCAAGCATACTATTGTGTATTCAATGCAACATTGCTGCAAGGCAGGCCAGTAATATTACCTCTCATATAGCAGACAAGAATCTCAGGGTACTAGACTTGGGTTTTCCTAGGACAACCTAATACATAGTGGATGCCAGATTGTCACTGTGAACAGGTCCCCCTATGTTTTTGCTTCTCCTGATGATTCATTGGTTTCTTTTATACAGTTTTACATATTTATATGTAATTCGTATTACTTTCACCACACCACCTCAGGCATTAATAAACAATAGCGTGAACATCAAGGTTCATGGGTTCACTTTACAGAAACAAAATCCAAATAAGGATATTCAAATCAACCCTTCAAGGCTGCAAAATTCGAGAGCATCCCTCTTTGCAGTTCCTCTGAATTTCCTATGCAGAAGAAACTGCAAATTCACCTTGACATTTCATGTTTGAGACGACTTCATTTCAATTTGAAGGTGTGTGGAGGCCCTTGAGAATTTTTCTGGGTCTTACCAAGACACTTTTCATTTCATTTCAGCTTCTGCGGACTACTTGCGCAACTTCAAATTTGTCCTCGAATTTTATTTTAAGGGAAACAATAATGTTTCATAATATTGTGTTGACCGTAACTATAGTAATAATAATTAGTAACAGTCAATGCCCTTCAGGACAACTGAACGTCCACTCAGAACAGTTTAAAAAATGTGTTATTACTATCCTTATGACAATCACCCTGTAAGGTGGGTGGGGCTGAGAGAACTCTGAGAAGCCGTGACTGACCCAAGATCACCCAGTGGACTTCAAGCGGAGGAGTGGGGAATCAAACCCGGCTCTCCAGATTAGAGTCCTGCCGTTTTTAACCACTACATCAAACTGAAATTGGATTTATTGTGGCTGTTGTTTAATTATAGTCTGCCTTGGCTTTTCCAAGGTGGATAACATGCCGCAAGTGAATATAATATAATCGATAACTAGGACATTCACAGAGCAAAAATACAAGACAATCAATGGTTAGGGCATTCAATGATAACAGATACAATAGGTTATGGTAGCAGCAAATTTGAAAAACTAGCATAAAGCATATCCATTGATGCACAATAAGCTCTTCCTTTGGCATCTAACCCCATGGTATAGATTTAACCCAATGTTTACAAGAACCCACTGAAAAAAGATGACATTTTGAAATCAGATTTCAAATGGAAAACAAAGTCCATCCTAAAATGGGGGACAGGATCTTTCAAAAGGAGACAGTTGTTTGGTCTCCTTTTTTATTTCTTTTTGAAATATAAAAGAATCCTTATTTTTCCCCAAATGTGAGTTCACGCTTTGAGCATGCCAGTCACAACACATAACAAAAACTACAGCTCATTCTTTTTTCCACCGATGTGACTTCTCTCTCTTAGGTCTATCAGCATTTCAGAGCTGGGCAATATTTCAATCGCACAATAAAATACAGTAGGTAGTGTTTATCAAAATTCCTCCAGTGTTCTCCAGAGTCTTTTGACTGTAGCGAAATTGGCAGTTTGCATTGTAATAGCCATCATGATATACGTGAATAATGTACTGTGTGGCCCATGGGGAAGGGGATATGGCATTTTTAATCTACTAAAGCACCTCCCCCCTGCTACTACATGGCATAATTGTTGAATGGTGAAAGATAGGCAAACTTCTCAAAACATACTAGAATGCAAAGGACTTAAATTAAGAGCCAAAATAATATTATAAATACATGTAAGCAATGCTGTTAGTAAGAGAGTTCAGAGTGTGTTACCAGAACTGCTCTTTATTATAATGGGGAATTAGCTATAGCAGTCTGTAACTATTAATATTAAGCGAGGATCATAACCTATGTTTACGGAGGTCCCGATCCCAGACACTCTAGTGAAAAAGAGGCAGACAAGGAGTAAGGTCCAAACACGTGTATTGAGTGTAGCGTAAGCCTAGCTTGCACAATCATACAAAGAACATACAAGGTCTAAGAAACATAGAGTATGAAATACAGAGACGTTCGCATTAGCTGGTTCCCAACGATGATAGGGGGAATACTCACTTATCCTGAAGCGAAGCAGAGACACAACAGCGAGGTGGCCCAATGGCAGCACTGGAACCACAGACGGACAGCAAGGAAGTCTGGATAGGAATGGCCTAAGCACCGAGTGGTCTGGGAGACCAGCTTAAATACCCCAAAACGTACCCTGGGGCTGGTGCTGTACTTGGTGGTTCTCACAGATTAAAACAAAGGGTCTAATGGGCTACTGAATGGCTTGGATGGGCCACTTTGGTAATCAGATTGTGATAAGTGACACCTCAGGAAGAGGGGACAAAAGAGGGAGGGGGAAATCCAAGTGGGCTGAAAGGATGTTCCAGCGGACAGGGCTTGTCCTGATGTCATCAGCTTTGGAATGCGGAGGTTTCTTTGAGATGCATTCTTTAAGTGCTTGGGATGGTCGGCACTTAGTTCCTTCTCCGGGGCGGCTCCTAAGATATGCAGAGCGGGGCGAGGGGCTCTCGCTGCGGACGTGGTGTGCCCGCTTCGCCGAAATGGCTTCTCAAAGCAGTCTTCTTCCCAGGGTCTTCTGGCTGCCTGAGAACATGGATGCCGGCTGGGCATAGCTGGGGCTGGATAGCAGGCTGCCCGGTAGCGAGGGCAAGCTCGGCGACCGGCTCGCGGGAGGCTCCAGACGGGAACTGACCAGGGAGCGCCTAGCCAGGCTCGCTGGAGGTTTCCCCGGCTGGCGCCCGGCTGCTAGCCGCGGCTTGGGCCCATATGAGGCAGGCTTCCATGGAGGCAGGGGGAACAGCACACAAAACACAGTCCAAAGCAGGGAACAGGCACGGTCCGTGGCAGATGGCAATGCAGGCACGGGGCACACTTGTAACAGAGTCCAAACGCACACAGGGAATTCCAGATATAGGTCAGGGCAGGGCTGCCCAGAAAGAGAGTCCTTTGTGCAGTTAACCAAACATGGAGTCAGTAAACTACACAGTCTATAACAGCAGCAAGGTAATTGACACGCAGGCAGGAAACTGACACGTGTATCAGAACACACACGTGCAAAGCAGTCTTTGTGCAGCAGTGAAACAGTAATGCAGGAAACTTTAACACAGTCCATAGCAGGCTTCAAAGCAGGGGAGGGGGCCTACTTGGCAACAATTCCCCCCCTCGGAGACCCCGGGACGTCAGGCGCGCGGGTCTCCGAACTTGACTTCAAAGGCGAGGTGGTCGGCAATGTCCGGTGGTCGAGCTTCGAGCGAAGAAGGAGTGGGAAGGGAAGGAGGGGGAGGCGTCACTCAAAAATTTAGTTTGGAGAACCACCTAACCGAATAAGTGCAATTTAGATCAGCCAATGGGCTGCAGGTCTCTGGGTTCACACCAGGGGGTGTGCTAAGTGCAATCGTCAGAATAAATAGTAATAATTCATAGCAATAGTAATTCATAGTAATAGGCAGCAATGATCAATTCATGCATATAAACAACAACAATTCATGTTTGGGTACATTGATCAATTCATGGCGGGAGGTAATTCATACGGAATTCATGGTGGGTTAAAAGCGTTAAAAACCAGGAGCAATTCATATACATGGATCAATTCATAGATAATTAAAATCATAAATACATAGGGTTAAAAGCAGGGACAATTAAAAGCAATTCATACAGGGTAAAGTGAAATGTGCAAGCATGGCATAATTCATTGAGGGTAGGCTAATTCATAAATGGTTAAAATCATAAATACATATATGTGATTAAAAGCAACAGTTCATGAAGTTGAAAGCAGCAAGGATAAAAGCAAGTGCGTGGAAACAATTCATGAGGGGGGGTGGTAAGCGGCGGAAGGGCTCATGGGGGACAGAAAAATAAACTCTGCAATTAAAAACCAAATCAATATGGCTGGATTAAAATCAAGTTCATAGACTAGAACTGCCTCGGCGGAGGGAGTTGGGTTAAGAAGGCAATTCAGAAGGTTAAAATCAAATTCATCGGGATGAAGTTCATGGGCGCACTTGCGATAGATAGAGGGGGGGACTAGTTCGGGGCTAAATTCATGGGAGTAAAATTCATAAAAGCAATGGCGGGAAATTCATAAAACAATAGAGTAACAAAGATCACAGACGGCTCAGTCTGCAGTGCAGCTGCTGGACTGGGTTGCATATTTACAAGAACAAGCAAGCTTAGTTCATGTGCTCCAAAACACACTTCCACCCCCCCTTGCTGTCTGCGTCAATCCGCAGAGCAGGGTCGGCAGGCGGCGAGAAGGGCTTCAGGCACACAGTTCTAGTCCTCATGGCGGTGGCGTTGCTGGCGGTCGTTTGGAGACGGGCCGTGGGCTGGGAGGCAGAGAGGTATGTCCCCCCCTAGTCCACAAGAGGGCCTCGGAGCGGCGTCCGGCAGCAGAGCGTCCATGGGGCCGGTGCAGGGTTCATACACATAATAAACATAATCATAGTTCATACCGGCACAAGCAATAAAACAAACAAGGGTTAAAGGAGGGCGCCAAGAATAACCATCAGGGCAGGAGGAGGTCGGGGTTGTAATGATCCAAACGGTAAGACAGCTGGAGTTGCTGGAGCTGTCGGCGGCTCCAACAGCCCAAATAAAGTAGTGAGGCACATAACAAAACTTGAAAGGCCAAAATGACAACGATCGGGTGCAAAGCCAAATTGTAAATTCCAGTGGCAGTGGGGCTCCAGCCAAAGAGGGTCTCCCACCACGAGTGCTCACCGGTGGTCTTGATCCGCTGGGCAAGATCCAAAATCTCCTTTCCGTTGTGGGACACAACCAAAGCAGTGGTATCCCCGTCTCTCTGGATGCTCTGGAGGGTGCGGTGGAGCTGCGGGTGGGCCAGGAGCTCGTGTATTAGTTCCAGACCGATGCCGAGGGAGATGGGCTTCACATAACGATAGATGGAGGGTGCCACCAGGATCTCTTCTTGGGTCCAGACCGGTACCGTGTAGGTGAAGTCGCAGGCTGCCACCGAAGACAGGTTGCAAAAGCAGCGATTGACTCCCGGGATCACGGGCTTGAGCTGGAACGAGTTCAGGATCACAAAGTCGCAGGCCGTTCGCACGCAGGCACATCCTTTCCCAATGTAGACCACAGCGGAGCTGTTCTCCCGGATGACCTCGAAAGAGCACTCATTGAGGGCGTCGACTTGCGGGGCTACACAGGGGTGATGAGGTGCAAAGGCTTGGTCCTGACAGATGAAGCCGGTCTGGTCTCGATGCTGGCACCCTTGGAGGCTGACGAGCTGCCATCCGGTCGGGGTGAAGCGGGCCCAATGGTCGGGGTGGCGGGCGTAGAGGACTTCGATGTCGCTGACTTGGAGTCCCAGAGGCACGACTGGATACACGTGGAATGACTCGTGCGCACTGGCCGTTAATAAAAATAATTTAAGCTCCTGGGTGGTCGGTGAGAATGAGGAATTTACAAGAGACCACCAGGATTCAAGCTCCAGTTCTATGGGTGACAATTTGGGCATAATCAATCTTTTAATTTCCAGGGGCAAGTGCCCATCTGTGGCTTGCCGAATTAGCCCCATGGCCACAGCCTGATTTAATTGTTGGGCTTGCATACATGCCATGGCTATTGACACGTTGCGTTCAAAAGACTGTGTACCTTTGAGCAGCAGAGAAAAATCTCTTTCAATTTGACTCTCCCAGTTAACTAAAATGGAGCTGATCTCGTGTTGCCCATTTGAAATGGAATTTAGGGACTGCACCACCGGTTTACCTAAGTCGGAGATGCTAGTCGTGACATGGGCAAACTTATTAGCGAGAGTCTCAATGTTGACCGAATCCATGATTGCTAAGCCTCCGGCTGCAGGAGCAGTCCAGTCGGCAATGCTTCGTCTGGCACGCGAGAGAGAGGGGGAGGGATCGATCCACAGTTGTAGCCATGCATTCCAACCCTTACTACCGGCCTCCAGATAGGGAGCGCACTGCGGCAGCCTCTGGGTTATATTTAGCTCAGCTAAGTCTATGCGGATCTCTTTTAAAGACATTTGCGGGCGGACTAGAACTCTCTCTCGAATGTCAGTCTTCAAAACATGGGAGCCCACTATATGCGTGCCGCCTTGGCTTAACTGTTCATTGCTAGCAATCAAAGGGTCAATTTGGATGGTGTGGGTCTCCTGGGTCCGGATCAGCAGGGAATAATTGCCTGGTTCGTGAGTCAAATTTACAAAGAGCAGCCCAAGCCGGTGAAATTTCTCTACTAGGGGCTTGGTTTGGCATTCGGGCGTCTGTTGAACCAGAATCCAATCGGGTGGGCCATGTTTGGCTAGGTCTTCCTCCTTTACAATCCAGGTCAGGTTCTCCCAGCGTTCTATAGCAAAGGAGAGAACTGCACCTGAAGGGGGCGTGATAGTGACTGCTGCCGACTCAGTGGTAGTAGTGCCTAGTAGGATGGTCATTCTAAAGGGGTCTCCTGCCTTCCATACTGCGGCCGACACTAAAATTACTTCACAGTATGGTCCGAAAGCCTCAGTGACAAATGGCGAGGTTTCGAAGTTGGCAGGGGTGGTATATTTGTCTACCACCGGGACTGCGGTGGGGGCTGGCCTGATACGGGGAAGAAACATACATGGGATCGGAGCCAGTGGTGACACTGTGTCAGTAGGCGAGTAACATACTAGTTCTTGAGACAGAGTTTTTACTCCCACACATAAAATGACAAGCTCTGGGGGCCGGATCCACTGTTCTTCACAACTGCGGAAGTTAGTGCGATCCGTGGGGGTGGTCATATTGCTCTGCTGCACAACTTTGCAGACCATCATTTCGTTTCCTGCCAGGGTATTAATACATCTCCAGTGGGGGTAGGGCATTAATTTGGACGGGCGTCCCTCTATTAGGGTGCCTGCCAGCACGAGCAAACACAGAGTAGCCAGGTGCCTCATCTCCTGGCCTTCCTTTCCTTTCTGTAGTGAAAATATCCTGGGGAGACCTGCGGATATAAGTACAGGTTCCCTGAGTTTATTGCAGCAAAAATAAATGAAGTGAAGTAGAGAAAAGGAAAAGGGAGAGCGTTTTTCTGCCAGCACTGTCTATTAGGTGGGGCTCGAACGAGAAGTCCCGGAGCACTAAGCGAGCCTTCCAGCTTGTTGCTCTGGGGGACTCCTATGCGGAGGCTTCTTCCTATAGCATGTATATTTCAGGGGGGACGTCTTTGCATCGGGCAAGGGTCGGCCGTGCGTTAGGCGGGATTATGCAAACTCGCCCCAGGGGTCCCTGGGTGCCTGGACTATGTGGCCTTCAGGTGCCCCTTGCTTGGTGGCGGGCTGCTTTTATTTTGTGGGCTGAGAGCTATCGGTCCGGCTTGGCCTGGCCTTGCCGCTTTAAAAAGAAAAGAAAACTAGAGAGCGGTTTCCAGCAACTATAAGGGTTGCTGCAGACGGGGGCCCTCGCTTTAATTTCCTAAAAATGGGCTTTCGTCATATGTTTGCAGGACTAGCAATTTTTGGAGGGACTCCCTCGGGAGGCCCCATTTTCTGGTTTCAAAAAGGTACACCGGGCAAAAAGAAAAATACACTGAGCAAGAAAAATATAAGGAGCAAGAAGTATACGGGTGTGGGGTACTTTCGGGTTGCCCTCATCTGGAAGGCCTGGCATGGCTTCATTATAACTTCAATATGTCTCCCCCCCTTCTTTTCCCTTGTGCGGTACGGGCAAGGGAAAAGATTACGTGGGGCGGGCGGCTGCTGGCGGAAAGGGCCGAAGTGGAGCCGAAGGTGCTCGGCGGCGTTTATCGAAAAGCGGCGGAGGCGGCCGAGATCTGCCGGCGCCACTGGGTCTGGGTTATTCGGGGGTCATCTTGGCGCGGGGGATTCTGGCTATGTAAATGAGGCACGCTGCCCCTTGTGCGTAGCGAACGCACCCCAATAACACATTCCAGAGGTAACATATTTACAAGACACTGGCGGGTCTTTTACCTTTGCACTGAAGCGTACTGGCTGGTGGCGCCGTATAGCAACTCACCATGACGAATATGAACATTAGTAAAAGAGGGGTGTTGGGCTATCTGGGGGTCCTTTTCCAGGGGAGGCACGGCCCTCAAAGCCAAAGCCGACCATCATGCGAAAGCGTGGGTCTGGCAGGTGAGACCCCGAATCTACGTAGATGCGGGATCTTCACCAGCACGGCGGGTGAAATGTTTTCAAATACAGAGATCACCTTTATTGGTGTGTCTCCAATATTGGAAATGCATTCACTCTTGGGCTAAAGCCTCTCCAACCACTTTCACACACAGCAAATCTCTTTTGCCTGTGCAATTTTTTTCCGAACATGCGGCTTACAATCCAATTAAGAATCACTTTCGGTGGTGGTCCTATTTGGCTTTGGTTGCCGTATCTTCCCCAAGGGTCCCAACTGTGGGGCCCGCCTAATGAAGTTAAAGAATAGAACTGACAAGAAATAACAAAAACACTAAATGATTATAGGAAGTTAAGTTGGCTTTTTACATGATTATAGGAAGCTACGTTGGCCTTTTACATCTAAATTCAAAAGGGGATTGGGCTTCAGGTTCACACACACATAAAGTTAAGACTGCACAACGAAAAGGGACGGGGGCTGCAGGGACTTGAACTCAAGTCTCCTTAAGGTGGCTTTTCCACTCCTGGTTCCAATCCCTTCCAAATTCTGACAGGGAACCAGTGATTACATTTATTTGGGCTTACTTCAGCCTGGGAGAGGACAAAAGGAAGAACTGGGAGGAGGTCAGAATCCTGGTCTGGCCAGTTTTTCCATTTCAATGAGGGGTGGGGGTGCAACGCTGAGTGGGAACAGTCTGTTTCAGACGCTGCTAGCAACTGGGATTCTTTCTGGAGTTTGCTCACTTGCATTATTACATTCCTGACTGCACTTACTGCTGGAGGCTCTACCTTTTCACTAAGTTTTGGGCTTGAGCCTTTTAAAACGTGGAAACAGATACACAAATGTCTTTGAATTAGCTCGAGCACTACTAAGCCACACAGGCACAACATAAGATTTTCTTCAGGGGTGTTAGTCAGGGAAGGCTGAGAGAAAGCTATTTGGTGCGTAGTTGCAAGCACTGGATTCTCAAAGCAATTTAATTCTTTTAAAGGAACTGCATTTTTACTCTCGTCGGTTTGGTTTTCAAGGTCATTGCAAGAGGGCACAGTCACGGTGGGCTGTGTATAGCTTGGCTGGGGGCAGTCTATGGGAGCCAAGACAATTTCTTGGGGAATGACTTTTAAACTCTGCACATGCTCAGAGGCTAAAGTGAATTCTGGCTTCTTGGGCGTGGGGGCTGAGGCAGAAATTGGAGGCAAAGGTGACTGACTACCTGTTTCACTGCCTTTGGCGGGGCGGGGTGCTGATTCAATCACTGATTGTTCCTCTAAAGTCTTTAATCTGGCCTCAGTGAGTCTCTGGGATTCCAGGAGATTTTGCATCAGGGTTTTTAAAGTGGCAGTTTCATTATTCTGGTTTTCCAGCAAAGTCTGCATGCTAAGGAATTTATTGTGGAGCTGCTCTTTCTCTATTGTGCAAGCATTTAATTTTTCTTTTAATTCCTCATTCTCTTTATTAAGATCATTTATTTTTAAATTCTGTTCCCTGTTTACACTTATGAGTTCGTGGATTTTATTTTGCAGCTCTGCCAGGTTTCTTTCAGAGGTGTCTGGCAAAGTTGGTGCTGGGTTCTGGGTGCGAATCACCCTTTGGAATCTTTCCTTCTCTCTTTTAAGTTTCCAGCTATTTTTAGTTCCCGGAGGTCGAAGGCTAGCCTCAACCTTTGGTTTTCTCCCACAGGCAGTTAAGTGGGGAGAAGCACGTGTGACCCCCGGGCATCCCTATTGGAAAAAGGGGTTCCCAGCTGGTGGCGGCTCTCCTAGGTCAGAGGGCTCCTCATGGTCCTTTGGCCGCAGTCTCCAGGAGTCAGCCTGACTTGGGGGAGGGTAGACCTGGTGATTGTAGGGGTGAGGTGCCCAAGGGGGCAGGGGTGCCGAGGGCAGCGCAGGTCTCCAGGGCTCAGAGGGTCCCTGTGGGGAGGAAGGGTAGTGACTGGGGGTGGGCGCAAAGGTTACTCCTGGACGAGAGTCCCTTTGGCTGCGGCCCCGAGTGAAGCTACCGCTTCTCCCACGCAAGATTCCACCTCTAGGCTCCAAGTACGAGCTATGCCCTTGGGGCCGATATTGGGAGTGGGGACCATGGTTGGCATACGTGACTGTGTTGATGGGCTCACTCTCTTTCCTATGGGAGGCCGGGGACTTTACATGGCGTATGGCGCCGGTCTCTCGCAACAGGCCAGCAATGCTCCTGGTGCGAGCTTCCAGGTCTCCCCATGAGATGCTCCCGGGCTCCACTCCTGCTAGTGCTAGGCGGGTAGTGCTATTGAGACCATCTAAAACAGCTCTTCTGAACTCTAGCTCATCGAAGTCGGGCACATCGCTCGCGTCCAAATCTACTTCATCGGCTAGCTCAGCGAGGAGCTGCTTTCTAGCTAAATATGCCTCTGGGTCCTCTCCGGGTTTCTGGGATTCTGCGATGTATAGGGCTTTTAAGCTCTTGGTGGGCCATAGGAACGCACACAGTTCTTTAATGGCTCCATACTGGCTGCGGGTGGCTAGCCTTCGGTTGGACACGTAGGCATTAAGGGCTGTGACTATTTCGGGGCTGGCGCAGTGGCGAACCAGCTGAGCTACATCGGAGCCACTGGCAGAGGGCTGGGACATGGTCACGTGTGTGAACCATTGTATAGCTGAGTCCCGGTTCAGGGGTCCCATGCGGTCCGCTATGGCTTGGAGCTCGTCGGGCCTCCAATTGCGGGTCTCCTTAACTATCCGGTCTGTCTTCCTGCCATCCTCGTCTGTGGATACAATTTCCTTGGTGGCTATTGGGTGGAGGGGCTGTGGGGCTTCCGCAGGCTGGGGCGAAGGGGGTGACCAGTTGTCGGTACTACCTTCGGGGAGGGCCAAGAGGGCTGCGGGATGCACGGCAGAAATTACGGCCTGCTGCATCCCCAGGTGCTGTTTTAGGGCCTCTAGCTCCCTCTTACAAGCGGAGTGGTCTGCTGCAGCTATCTTTGCGACTTTCTGCTCTGCCATGAACTGGGCAGCATGGGTTAATTTTGCAATTTTCTCTTGTCCTTCAATTACTGCGTGCTCAGCCATATCGGCACGAGCGGTGGCTACTTCAGCCTTGTGCTGGGCGTCCTGGAGGGCAGCGGCTAGTCCCTGCTTCTCCAGCATGAAGTTAACGCGTTCTGAACGCCACTCGGCTGCTTTTTCCTCATGTTCCTTCTTTTCTCTCCTTAGCTTTTCTATCTCCTGTTCCTGTTCTTCCTGAGCTACCTGTAGCTTATTAATTAGGGACACGCTGTCCTGTAGGGCGGTGAAAAGTGCCCAGGCTCCATACCTATCCTTCTTACTGGACCTAGGTTTCTCTTTTTCGCAAAAATCTTGGAAGGCGCTTCTAACTATCTGGAGCGGGTCGGGTCCCTTGAAGGAACCGGCTTCCCAGGGGCAATCTCCCTTCTTCACTAGCCACTTCTCCAGGCGGGGCACGGTGGGGTTTGCCCGGTGCATTTTACCTTTTCGTTTAAGGCTGATCTCGGGGGAGGTTAAAGAGTAGATCAGCGACACCAGGGGTGGGGCGATTAAAGCTGCTCAAGGGTTTTAACAACTTCTTCCTCTCTATGTCCCTTTTGGGAGGTTTATCCTTCCCTCAGGTCCTCAAGGGTTTTTACCAGGGGGTTTTAAGGTTCTACTTTTAGGTTCACAGGGGTATTTCAGGGTCCTACACTCGGTTCTTCTCCACCGGGGGAGAAGGGAAAATTCCTATTCCCGTTTCAAGCTTGCCTACAAGCCACGGGACCAGGAAAAGTTTACTGGCTCAGAAGGTGCTCTCAAGCTCTCTAAGCCCAAGAACACAAACGCTCAGTGCTTCCAAGCCTCTGCTCAGAAGCCAAAGCTCAGGGGTCTCCCAAGCCTCTACTCGGAAAACCAAAGCTCAGGGGTCTCCCAAGCCTATGCGCTCAGAAAACCAAAAAGTGTTCCCAAGCCTCTGCTCAGAAACTGCAATTAAGGGGGTCTCCCAGGCCTCTGCTCAGGAACTGAAGTGCTTCCAAGCCTCTGCTCAGGAACTGAAGTGCTTCCAAGCCTCTGCTCAAAAGCCAACAATGCTCTCAAGCTCTCTGCCCAAGAACTAAACTCCAAAAAGTCCCCAGGCCTCACGCTCAGAGACAAACGATTAAACTGTCTCCAAGCCAAGACCAAAAGACTGAAAGCGCTCAAGGACTGCCTCTGCACGTCCCCAAGCAAAATTGCTCAGGAGTAAAACCACGGTACTCCCAAGCAGAAAAGCGCTCAAGAGTTCTAACAACTCCCAAACAAAAGTGTGCCCAAGAGTCCCACTGACTCCCAAGCGAGGTGCGCCCAAGAGTCTAACTTAAAACTCTTAAGCACGGTGCGGCCGGCTGCCGCGGGGCTTCAGGAACCTGGCTTTAGATTCCCAAAGCTAAACTGACTGAACAACCGAACGGACTATCGATCCCTTCACGTTTCCTCCGGAGCGGGGATTGAAGCCTAAGTGCTGGCAGGAACGGGGTTTGGACGGGCTTAGGAGAGACGGGGGAGGGCGGAAGAGAATTTTATATGTGCTGCTTCAGGATGTATATATATCTATAGAGCCTACTTCTGGGATCCCACCCACATAGACGCGTTTAGGCGGCCCGGAAAGTGGCCAGGAACTTCACCAGTTCAGAGGTCCTCACCCACAGTACACCGGTTATAACGGCTGGAGGGCCTCGCGGTGCACCACAAAAGGCAAGTAGTCCAAAGCTGGTTGAAGGAGGAAATGGGGGAAAAGCCAACCCACAAGATAGAAATGCTCGCTAGAGCCACACACACTCACACTTTTAATTCCCTGAGCTAAATTGCGCTCTTTACACTGAGGTCTGGAAAATTTTCCTCTAAGTCAGTTCGCTGAAGACACGCGTGTCGACTCACGTGCGTTCACACGAACTGGGTTATGCCCGCATTCTCCACCAGTAAACTGTTACCAGAACTGCTCTTTATTATAATGGGGAATTAGCTATAGCAGTCTGTAACTATTAATATTAAGCGAGGATCATAACCTATGTTTACGGAGGTCCCGATCCCAGACACTCTAGTGAAAAAGAGGCAGACAAGGAGTAAGGTCCAAACACGTGTATTGAGTGTAGCGTAAGCCTAGCTTGCACAATCATACAAAGAACATACAAGGTCTAAGAAACATAGAGTATGAAATACAGAGACGTTCGCATTAGCTGGTTCCCAACGATGATAGGGGGAATACTCACTTATCCTGAAGCGAAGCAGAGACACAACAGCGAGGTGGCCCAATGCCAGCACTGGAACCACAGACGGACAGCAAGGAAGTCTGGATAGGAATGGCCTAAGCACCGAGTGGTCTGGGAGACCAGCTTAAATACCCCAAAACGTACCCTGGGGCTGGTGCTGTACTTGGTGGTTCTCACAGATTAAAACAAAGGGTCTAATGGGCTACTGAATGGCTTGGATGGGCCACTTTGGTAATCAGATTGTGATAAGTGACACCTCAGGAAGAGGGGACAAAAGAGGGAGGGGGAAATCCAAGTGGGCTGAAAGGATGTTCCAGCGGACAGGGCTTGTCCTGATGTCATCAGCTTTGGAATGCGGAGGTTTCTTTGAGATGCATTCTTTAAGTGCTTGGGATGGTCGGCACTTAGTTCCTTCTCCGGGGCGGCTCCTAAGATATGCAGAGCGGGGCGAGGGGCTCTCGCTGCGGACGTGGTGTGCCCGCTTCGCCGAAATGGCTTCTCAAAGCAGTCTTCTTCCCAGGGTCTTCTGGCTGCCTGAGAACATGGATGCCGGCTGGGCATAGCTGGGGCTGGATAGCAGGCTGCCCGGTAGCGAGGGCAAGCTCGGCGACCGGCTCGCGGGAGGCTCCAGACGGGAACTGACCAGGGAGCGCCTAGCCAGGCTCGCTGGAGGTTTCCCCGGCTGGCGCCCGGCTGCTAGCCGCGGCTTGGGCCCATATGAGGCAGGCTTCCATGGAGGCAGGGGGAACAGCACACAAAACACAGTCCAAAGCAGGGAACAGGCACGGTCCGTGGCAGATGGCAATGCAGGCACGGGGCACACTTGTAACAGAGTCCAAACGCACACAGGGAATTCCAGATATAGGTCAGGGCAGGGCTGCCCAGAAAGAGAGTCCTTTGTGCAGTTAACCAAACATGGAGTCAGTAAACTACACAGTCTATAACAGCAGCAAGGTAATTGACACGCAGGCAGGAAACTGACACGTGTATCAGAACACACACGTGCAAAGCAGTCTTTGTGCAGCAGTGAAACAGTAATGCAGGAAACTTTAACACAGTCCATAGCAGGCTTCAAAGCAGGGGAGGGGGCCTACTTGGCAACAAGTGAAAATACAAATATATTATGCTCACAACATAGATGAGGGTGTGAATGATCAACATGCTTTTGAATTTGGAGAGTGGCTATTCAATTCCAGTACACATGGATAAATATTTCAAAATTTTAGAATAAAGGAGGGTCAAATATTGGACCTTCCCATGATGGAGAACTTCCTAATCATAATATGGATGAGTCAGAGAGGAGACAAATAAGAAGGTAATGAAATAGACTGGAAGAAAACACATTTTAGTTCTCTTAAATCAGAAGATGATGAGAGTATAGCCCTCTATCAAAGGAAATCAGAACACCTTTCATTACAAATGGCTTTTTTCAAATATTTGCAAACTAAGCTTCCTTCGTTTAGTTCCCAAGATATTGGCTTCATTGCTTCAGTTTCAAAAATGAGATAGTTATAACTCAGTAACAAAGTCGATTTTCAACTCTAGCCTGGAAAATTCCTGGAAATGTTTAGGGTAATGACTGGCAAGGGAGAGGTTTGGGAAGGGAACTTAGCAGGGATGTGATACCATAGACTCCACCTTCCGAAGCTGCCATTTTCTGTCTTTTTTGGCTGTATAACTAGAAGTGACGGCACCACGTCATGAAACACTCTAGGATTTTCCTAAAATTCTATGATAAAGATAGAATTTGGGGGAAATCCTAGAGCGTCCCATATCATAGTGACATCACTTCTAGTCATGGACCTGGAAATGATGTTGCAGTGCTGCAGGATGATGTTCTCCCTCAATTCCTCCAGCCACCCTATCAGTTGATGAGTGGGGGGGGGGACCAAGTTCAAGACTGGGAGGTTGCCCACCTGGGGGAAGCTGCCCCCCCTACATCACACAGTGAGAAATGCACTTCTCATTTTTCAACATTCATTGATACTTGATCATTAACTTAAAGGATCTCTGCATGTGGAAAACTGAAATCAGTCCTTTCCTTGCCCGAACCTCACCCTGCAGCCCTGCAGAGCTCTGTAAGAGTTCCTTTTGGCTCATGAGATGGAACTAGTCAATTGTAAAATTATCTAACTTGCATTCAATGATAAGGATTTGGGGGAAATTTTTACAGAGGGGGAAATCAGTAAGTGAATTGATATCACAAGAACCAGAGCAGAGTCATACCTGCTGGGTTGCAAGTTTCTTTAAAGATTGTTTATTTTTTGAAGGACCCGCTGCTACTGCACATGTACAGGGAGAGCAAAGTGTCCCTTTTTGCATGCACAGTGAGAGGAGCAATACAATGGCAAGAGAAGGCCACTATAGAGGGGAAAGAATTCCTTTTTAGCACAGGCAATTTCAGGGAGGGTATGTCCTCCTTTTCCTGTTCATGATTGTGATGGCATGAGACTTCCTGTTACATGCTGCTTCCTGGGGGTTAAAGTTGAGATCCAGTTCTGGAAACACTGAAGAATAATACTACAACCAATGGACCAGATCCAGCCAGCTTTCCATTCAGTCTAATCCAATCCTCCTCCTTACTACAGCTCTCACCATACATATACTTTGTACATACACGTCCCATGATTCCCAATATAGGTTTTTTTCATGGACAAAGAGACCACTTCTTTCTTTTTAACCAGTGGAAAAACTAGTTGGATCAAACTCAGTATGTTTTCAAAAATATGAGGCTAGATAGCTGACATTTGGAGAGGGGGCTATGCCATGGAACAGAACTCTGAAAAATTGGGATAATGGGATGGTTGACAAGTATAGAATGTCATTTTAGTTGAAACACGTCAACATTTTTGGTGTTGTAGCTCTTGCTGGTGAGATCCTTTTTAATTTTTCTGACCCAGAGACTGGAGTTAGCAATCTGTTTTCATAAATATCACCATTTGCTAGTATTCTGTTTGCTGGGGAGAAGTGAATTACCCCACATATTTTAGAGTATATCCTGGAATATGCGGTGCTGTCCTTTAAATGCTGATATGGAATGAAAACTTAAGCAGGAATTTTTCCAGTCTCTGGTACGTCTGTATTTCCATTCTTTCAAACTATTTGAGAGTATGCAGGGTCTTTCAATGCTCTTTGTTGTTAAATTGCTTCTTCAGCATTGCAGCCAAGCTCACTAGGGATTTTGAAGAGACCAGTTACAATGGGAATGATACTTATGTAAATCACCTGGTGTCACTTTAAGCCAAGCACAGACACATTCCTTGAAATCCTAACAGCACTCTACAACATCAACATTCCACTTACGGCAGTCCTTTGCCCGCAAACATAACTTTAAATGGCATTGACTGAAGCACTTTTTGTCCCTGCAATTTCTAGCCAAAAATGTCCAAAACAAAGTTGAATACCTGCTAGCCCCCTCCCAATTTTTTCTACTTGCTTGAAGGAGAGTCCCCATCCCTGAATATTGCTACAAAATACACTGCAAATGGTCATAATTCAGCCTGTATTTCACAGGTTTGTGTAGCTTTTTAAATTTATTGTGTCGCTTTAACAATTTATGACCCTGACTTAGCCTAGTTGAGCCTGATCTTGTCAGATCCGAGAAGCTAAGCTGGGTCAGCCGTGGTTAGAAATTGGATGGGATATCTCCAACAAAGACCAGGGTTGCAGAGGCAGGTGATGGCAAACCACTTCTGTTAGTCTCTTGTCCTGAAAACCCCACCAGGGGTCACCATAAGTCAGCTATGACTTGATGGCACTCTCCACTACCAACAATTTATCAATCACCTTTCTATAGGAATGAAGTTTGTAGCAAACTTCAGTACAAACACATTTCTTGAGGGATTGCAATATGAACTTCTGATTGGATGCCTCAGTGGCTGTCACTGGAGTTTTCTTTAAACAGTATTGCACCTCTGCAGTACTCAATTGTTCTCTAGGGCCAGAGCTTTGAACTCTTGATGGACGATTGAGTAATGTAACCCTCTGAATCATGGACAGGTCATTCAAGTGACCACTTTCTATTGCAAAGTAGGACCTGTTTTGCCATTCATTTCCTCTTGGCACTCATGCAGTTGGATGCATCCTTGTAACAGCTGGATCACATCACCTCCTTTTTGCACCTGCAGAGTCATCTAACTGACCCCGCCTCCTCTTGACAGTGCATTGAACGCTGTCCTCCAATCTTCTTTTCCTCATCATTGGACCAAATCTCTTTTGTTATAATCTTTTTTGGGAAAAGTACTTTCCAAGTGTGTCATCACACCATATGAATGGGAAGGGAGGCATTTGTAAAGGCTTTGCTCACATCAACACCATTTTCTTTCCACCAGCTCCTTATGACTGCCATTTTCCCTACTGTGCCACTGGAGAGATTTTTTTCCTTAAATAAGTAATTGCTATAGCTCTATAACATTCACTCATTAGGAAGGAAGGCGGAGGGAGGGAGGGAGGAAAGAGCCCTTAAAAAGGCCTCTGGTGGTACAGCAGGGGAAATAGATGCTGAGAGAAGAACATGCACAGAAAACTCCTCTGTAGATACTCTGTTGCCAAGCATGTGGACTTGCATTTGATGAATGCAAAATAGAAAATGCTCACCATGTGGCTGCACCCTGTGAGATCACTACCGACAGAGTCTGGCCTCAGCAATTAGACCTACCATACAGAATCTCCCAAATATTTCACAAATGAAAATCGTAACACCCAATTTTCATGCTAATGGCAATAGACTTCACCTTTGTAAATAGGCAGAGTTGCCCCCAAGGAAGCAGCTACTGCGAAACCTTTGAAGCTAGCCTTTGGTCGGGCAGATTTACTACCACCGGGTGGATTTATTACTACTCCGTTTCAAGTTACTGATAAGAAGAAGCTCCTTTTCTGAACTACTGTAAGAAACTCATTGGCACTTTGGTAACAACTGTACTGTAGTATAGACTGTTGTACTGGGACATTTGGTCTTGTATTCATTTCCAGATTTACTGGTTATATAACTGTTTATTTAAGAATGTGGATTCTGGTTGCCTTGTATTTTTGAAAAATTGGTACTAGTAGCAATATATGTGTGTTAACTCTAGAAAGGACTGACTGTGATATATATAATTGGAAAAAATATTTTGTATATATATGATTGATTGCACCTTTGCACATTTACATTTTAGTAAACTGTTGTTATATTTTTGAAATTTAAGAGGAAAGCTTTTTTGTGTAGGTTTTTGCTGAAGGCTGTATATTGTTTCGTTTTTAACTCTTCAGTGACCTCTCCTCTATAAATTTAGAAGTCAAGTGAATGTTTTCTTCTTTGTGTTAAGTATATTGTGGTTAAACAATATTTTCCTCCTATACATTACCAACAGTTTAAAATAATACTGCAGCTATTGTAGTCTGTGAAATAGCAACCTGCTCACTCCATGCTGGAGACTTTTGTGTTCATATGTGCTGGAGACAAAGATGCATCCACTTACAGTAACTCACACTAACAACAACAAAAAAGTCCTCCCCAAAGAGAAAAGGAGACCTTGAACAGGGCATCTGCTTAAGAACTCAGAAACTGACAAATTACATATTGGAGGGGGGGGGGCATTGCTGCAGAAACCTTCAGACATTAAAGGATGTTACAGTAGAAGTAACAAGCTGCATTTCTGTGTTTTGTTAGAGTAACATTCCAAAGGCCAGAAAGAGATTCCTATCTATTATACTCCTTCTGTAATATCCTTGATTGCTCATCACATTTCTCAGACAAAAGCATATTGAAAGAGCCATTGGTGCTACCCAATGCAGCATAAACTTGTAGCTATATCAATATATCTAATTCTTATATCTGCAGATCGGGACCATACAGAGAGAAAGGAAATTTTCCTACAAACCTGGGGGACCCCCAAAGTTTACAGGAACAATCCTAGATGTTACAAACTCCCCAAAGAGATGAACATTGTCTGAGCTTGCACAGACAGAACATATCTGTGTTGGCCCCACCATGAGAAATGGAGGAGGAGAAAGGGCCATCATTTGAGCCACATAGGGTGCTGTGGGCAGTAGGGGTGAGAATGAGAGTCACTGATACCTCCTACTGATCCTCATAGAGAGGTGGGAAAGGAATGGGCTGGCAGACAGAGGGCCGGGAGGAGTGGCCAAGCTCCAAAACCCTGTGAGCTTTGGAGAGACAGCAATGCAAGAACTTGGGTGAGGGAGAAGTAGGAGATGCTGTCACCCACCAGGAGTGGGATGCTATCACTGCAGAGATAGTGGTAAGGCAAGTAGCCAATCAGAAGTGGAAACCAGCAAGCAACTGGAGCAGGGAGCAGAGGGAAGGGAGGACGGAATTTCCCCCCATGATAAGTTTCATGGGTAGAGGTGGGCACAAACAGAAAAAAACGAACATGATGTTCATTGTTCATTGTCATTCACAAACAGGGACTCACAAACAACCACGAACATGGCCCTGTTCATGAACATGTTCAGAGTTGGCTGTTAGTGGGGGCCAGCAGGTACTCCTCCAGCCATCATCCAAATTTGGTCAAGATCCCTACTGCACCACTCCCAGAAACCTTACCTGAGCAGGTACCAGGAAAGTTACCAATAATAAATAATAGCTTGGCCCCAGAGCCTGGCAGCAGCCCTGGAACTTGAAGGGGTAGATCCCTACCGCACCAATCCCAGAAACCTTACCTAAGTAGGCAGCAGGAAAGGTACAAATAATAAATAATAGCTTGGCCCAGAGCCTGGCAGCAGCCCTGGAACTTGAAGGAATAGATTCCTATCCCACCACACACAAAGACAATTCAAGCTCCAATGCACCCTATCAAAATGCCAACAGCAACTGTCTCTCTCCTTCTCCACCGTCTGCAAAGTCAGAGCTGGGAGCCCCCCTCCCCACTGCTCTTTGCTCCCTTGTAATAAATTTGGAGCTCCACACTTGAAAGGAAGACCTGCCTATCAAGCTAAATTGGGCTTAGATTGGGGTTTCCAGGGCAACAGCAGGAGTTCAGACAGCGTTCAGACAATCCCTGCCTAAGTTGCCAAGGGAAAGATTCCAGGTGCCAGAGTATCTGGCTTGACAAACAGCAACGAACAGCAACGAATGAGGCTTGCAACAACCACCTGTTCATTTAGAATGGGGCCTCATGAACAGCTTGTTCACGAACAGCAAATTGGGCTGTTCATGGCTTTTTTTAGTTGGTATTGCTGTTCGTGCCCCTCTCTACTCATGGGTCCCTGCTTCTATTAGCTGGTATTCTAAAATCCTAAACCTCTGGACCAGAAGAAGATTAGGAGGGCCTCTGGCTGCCATTTAAACTTTCTCCTTCTCCAATTTTGAAATTCTCACACTCCATCACTTTTTCCCATGGTCAGGTTAGTTTATTTGATGCTAAATTTCTGGCCTTTTTAATGAGGCAAACTTGTACCTTATTAAAATCCAAAGGCGCTCCTGCTGCCCTGATAAGGGCCAAAACAGGACTCCCCTCCCTTAGGGCATGGGTACACCTTGCAGTTTTAAAATACTGGAAAAGGGTCAAATGTTCCAGTTCTGACTCCTTATGTTGCCAATCAGTAAATTACTTACTATCCAAAGACCCCACATGGCCTGGCTTTCTATCCACCATTTGCGAAAGGTATACCATCCCAGATGACCTGTTAGGGGTCTCAGCCAACAACCTCCCACTTAAGGAGTGGATCTATAAGTCAGATGCAGTGATGGATCGGCTAGCAATATCAAAATCTAAGGCAGCTCCTTGGTATAAACTAATCAAATTTGACCATTCAAGATCTCCCTACCTAGCCAGTATTTCTCATTACAACCTCAGAGTGTCTTTCACTGCTATGCGCTTCCAGATGATGCAGACAGCTCTTTTGGCAGGGAGTTATTCTCACACCCCTATGGAACATCGCACCTGCATTTGTGGATTACATACAGTGGATAACCTTTCTCACTACCTACTTTATTGTTCATTATATAGTGTACCCAGAGCTAAATTTTTGGCCAGAATCCAACCAGTGACAAACATACTCTGAAATTGAGAAGATTGTGTTTTTGATATCCGACACTGATAATCATGTGTCCTATAGAGTCTCTCAGTTCACACTCACAGCCAAAAAGATAAGATCTAAGGTGGTACTGAATGAGGCTGCTTCATGATCCCTGGGATAGTTTGGCATACTGTATTGTTTTAATTAATTTTAGTAACTTAGATAAACTGTGATAAGGAACTTAATTGTTTATTAGTCAATGTTTGGTGAATTGTGACGACCTATGGCTATAGACAATAAACTCTTTTGATCTTGATCTACCTTATTAAAAGCAGTATGTGAAAACATCTCCCTTTGAAAGTTTTCAGTCCATTCAGTTGTTGATCGGAACATTTATACACTGACTTCCCCTTGTAGCTCCACTTGGTTTAAAATTCCAAGATTTTTTTTTTCTAAAGTTACAATAAAATCTCATTAATCTTCTTAACCTCCAAGAAAATGCCTGCTGCTGAAATACCAATAAAAACATCACAAATACAGTAACTTTAAGATGCCTCCTAAAACTTTCCATGGATGGTGTTTTGCTGATTTCCTCAAGGAACTCATTCCACAAGGTTGGAACCACTGTAATCAAGGAATGAGCCACAGTAGACACTGTGAGCTTCCTTAAGCAGATGAACAGTTAGAAGGTGCAACCAGAAGACAACAATTGGGGACATGGTGGATATATGGGGAGAGGTTCCTGGCTTATATGTATGTGTGCGCCGTCAAGTTGCAACTGACTTATGGCAGTCACAGCAAGGTATTTCAACTTCAGAGTGGAGCGGATGTGGTTTACCATTGCCTTCCTCAGCAGAGCAACCCCAGTTTCTCTTGGTAGTCTCCCATCTAAGTACCAAATTTTCTCTATCCTGACATTCCCTGGATTCTGAATCTACTATTCATCAGGATGACTGCAAAGCTGGGATGCGCTTCTTTCCCCTCTTTTATGAAAAGTCTACTATTCTGACTTGATTTTATAAAAATAATCAGCATGGCTTGTTCTATATGTATACATGTATACCATATTGTGGCTTTTCAGATGATCTGGAAGAACCACAATTATTTGAGAATACTCTCTGACAGCCTGCCTTGCTGGAGAGAGCTTCATTATTTTAATAACAGGACACATGTAGTAGATTTTAGGGCTTTAGTGAACTGGGAAGTATCCTAATAATTTCAACAGCAGTAGACACTGTATTCTCTTAAAGGGGCATAGAAAACAGTCTATTCAACACTGATCTATCCAAGGAAACGAGACACTAGATGGCACCATAATATTGTTGTTGGTTTCTCAGCCAATTCCCAATGTTCTGTTAATGCATCTGTAAGGCATAACAAAATATACATGGCTGTTAATTGAACAATTTATGTTTTAATATGTCTTTATTGTGTTAAATTATAATTGTTTTAAAGTGTAGTACTGGAAGCAGGAGACAAACATCAATTTGAAATTTTCCCACTGATAATTATAAAGTACAATGATCATACAACCCTCTGAAACAAATTTTAGAAAGCATTCCGTAGTTAATGTTCCATAAGTTACCCTGAGTACTTGCACTTTCAGAGAGCATTTTTATTTCCTAAATGAGTTGCCCTCCTTGGCTATGGTTAAAAGGCACCTGATGTTTCAAGTTTTGCTGGAAGTAGGTAGTTATAAGAGATGGGCATGAACTGAAATACGAACCAAAATTAAGCACGAACCAGGCCGGTTCGTGGTTCGCAAACCAGCGGTTCATCAGATTCCATTTCTAATGAACCGCCACGAACTTTAGGCTGGTTCATTTGGATTTTTTTTTGGTTCGTCACTGCAGACAGCCTGGTGCCAATCAATCAGTTTCCTAGGGGATGGACTTCCTGCAGACCTTCTGCTAACCCTGAAGTGATGGTTTTCTGACCTGGATGTGACGTTTTCACAAACCAAACAAACTGGTTCATGAATCAGGGGCAGGCTCGTGAAAGTTCGTGGTTCATGGTTCATGAAATTTGATGAACCATAAACCACATGGTTTGTTTTTTTTCTGGTTCATGCCCATCTCTAGTAGGTATATGTCTGCTTTGAATGGAAGAACTCCTTACATTTCTTGAGGAGCCATCCTGAGTTCTCTGACAGAAGGAAATGAAAGAAAATATAAATTGTTCTATGAGGAAAGATCTATGATGGGAGATAGAAATAGGTGAAGAAAGCAATCTTGAGTAAGTCTAGTCAGAGACTTGCTCAGGCCAGTTCAATGGTTCTTGTTCAGGCCTAGCAAGACAATTTTAACATTTTTGTATGTTAAAGACATACATATTTGTGGAAAGAAGGCTGGCTACCTACAAGAAATAAATTAATTGAATTATTACAGGTTGTGATCCCTGGGTAACCATTCAAGGAGAGGATTGTCCTCTGCCTGAGTCACTGTTCTGTCCTTGCTTCCTTTCCGTTATGGAAGGTCCAATGTGCCCATTTTCATTTTTTTCAACCCTCAATGTCATCATTATAATAGGTTTATATCTGCATCATTTGGTTGCACTCACATTATTTCTTTTGTTCTTTTATGCCATGTGTAAGTGGTGGTGATGGAGACTGCTCTCAAGTCATAGCAGGCTTATGGTGACCCCCTGGTGGGGTTTTCATGGCAGGCTATTAACAGAGGTGGTTTGCCATTGCCAGCCCTGCAACTCTGTTCTTCATTGGCAGTCTCCAATTCAGTTACTAACCAAGGATGACCCTGCTTAGCTTCTGAGATCTGACGAGATCAGGCTCAGCCCTGGCTATCCAGGGCACCATTTGTATGTGTTTGAGGCAAAAGGAATATTGAAATGGAGTGTTAATTTGACAGGAAAAATTCAACCAGAGGAAAGAGAAACTGGTTCAAAAATAAAAATTTCTAGGATTTGTTTCTAACAAGGGTGAAATAAAATTGAAGTAGGAACATATAAACTGAACCACCTAGGTGTCAACATTCAAGTCAAATTCCAATCAGCTTCCATTGGCAGCCAGTATTCTTTAAAATTATTACTGTAGTGGTCCAGTTTGGTGTAGTAGTTAAGAACAGCAGGACTCTTATCTAGAGAACTGGATTTGATTCTCCACTTCTCCACTTGAAGCCAGTGGGGTGACCTTGGGTCAGTCACAGCTTCTTGGAGCTCTCTCAGCCTCACCCACCTCACAGGGTGATTGTTGTGAGGATAATAAAAACATAGTTTGTAAACCACTCTGAGTGGGCATTAAGTTGTCCTGAAGGACATATATAAATCAAACGTTATTATTGCCAATCTTTATATTATTGACAAATATGCAAATATTTACAATTTACAATTTCAACAGGTAAAAAAGTGCAATCTTTTTTGACTAAGCTGCAAAAACCCGATGCAGCAATATGCTAGTTACAAATAGAACCATTTTAACTCCACTGGAGTCTGAAGATGACTCTAAATGGCTGACCAAGAACTCGTTAAAATGATGTGAAGTCTCAGCCGTGCTACTTAGTTGATGAAAAGACCTTTGAGGGACTCGAAGAGCTTGTATGCATTATTGAGTTTGCCATTTCCTCTCCTAAGAAGGTCTTTAATGGTGGAAGTTTTTTTTTTTAAAGCGTAGGTGGAGTTTTCTGTCCTTTTGGCTTACGTTAAATTTTTGTTGTGATCGTCAGGACTATTTTTAGCAAACAGGACAAAATTCAAGTCTCCTTCAAAAGAAAAACTTCATTTTTTTTGTTCTGCTTTGTGCTGCAAGCTGTAGGAGTTGTCGTTATTATTATAATTTCCAAAGTGCTCCCAAGAAAAGATATGTAGCAATTACACACAAGTACATTGCAAAGGGAGAGCATGAATCATTATAACCTCATATCATCACCTAAACCGCTCACTCTGGGGCACATTATGATGCTTCAAAATATGTCTTGTAGTCCTGCACAAGAAAGAAATTAATGCTCACAAAATCATATTTGAATGTTTAAATATTCATTCGAGACAGAAAAGAAACCCTTGTAGCATTCTCCGTTAGCAGTATTTTAAATCTGCATGATTGTTATATGGGCATTAATTAAATTTATTATTCTTATACAAATAAAAATTTCCAACAAAGAATTGTCTTGGGCCTGTTTAAAATGACAATAGCAAGGAAACTGTTCAGAAATGATAGCACCTCGAATACAATCCAGACATTGCCTGGGGTTTTCATTACGTTGTTGCTGTCCTTCATAAAACAAATTCATGACTTTTTTTAAAAAAATGGGGGAATAGTGCTATGGAATGACCAATATTACTGTAATGATGGGATTAAATATAAGAAATTGCTTAATATTCAGTCCTTTGAGACATTTCACAACTTCAGCCCACAATGAATGCTTCAGTCTACTCTAGATATGCACTTCAGGTAGGACCACTCTGCACATGTCTTGAGTTACCAACTTCAGGGTAGGACCTGGAGTTTTTCAATTTCAATTTTTATTGAGACAGTCTATGACCAGCCCAAGTCATGTGGCATTCTAGAATTACAACTGCTCTCCAGACTACACAGATCAATTTCCCCAGAGGAAATGGCAGCTCTGGAGAGAGGTCTTTATGATATACCATAGAGTTGAGGAGAAAATGGAAGCCCTAGAGTGACATGGCCCTGACCTGGATAGTCCAGGCAAGCCTACTCGTGTCAGATCTTGGAAGCTAAGCAGCCTTGGTTAGTAGTTGGATGGGAGACCTCCAAAGAAGACCTGGGTTGCTATGCAGAAGCAGGCAATGGCAAACCACCTCTGTTAGTATCTCTATGGGAAATCTTCACCATAAATCAGCTATGACTTGACAGTACAACACCAAAAGAGTGGCATCACAGTCCCACTGAGCACCCTTCCTTCCCACAATCTGTCCTTCCTCCAGGAATTTTGAACCAGGGATGGCAAACCTATGCATGTCTAACACCCAACATGTTACAGACCTCCAGACATGGGAAGTAAGTACACCTGAAGATAAAGTGAAACATGCTATATCTTCCCCTTGTTTATCCCTGAAGAGGCCTAGATCGAAGACCAGGAGTCTATTTCTGCCCCACGTTGAAGCTGAAATATGGCTTCAACTCAGGTGCCAAATGAGAGAGAATGCCTTATCTACCTTATGACACTAAATAAACAATATTTTTTAAAAATCCATAAATGTGCCTAGCACATATTTTGAACATTGACACACTAATATACACTTACTGAGGGGACAGCAACATTTGTGTAGTTCTTGAAAGCTACTCATGAGATAGATTTTTTTTAAAAGGATTCAATTTTCTTTACTGCAAGATACATGTACACCATGCATGACCTTCAAGGTTGTAAATCATGGTTGCATAGTATGTTAGTTGACTCACTGGCCAGAGGAGAATCATAAAATGCAACAGCTGAAAAACACAGTTGAAATAATTAGGACATGTATTTACTTCTTATATTTTTAATGCCTCTTTTCAGACAAAAACCAGCTCCCAAAGGACTTTAAATCAAGTAAAATCCAAGGCACGGGTGTTATATATTAATGAACATTAGACACAGCCCTTAGGATTACAAAGTAAAAATGAACATCTAAAGGGGGGGGGGGGTTAGTGGAAAAGGTAAAGGAAAGAAATCTTATTGAAAAAAAGCCAAAAAGGCAGGGAGGGGGGGGGGCTTTTTAAATAGGCATTTGTTTGCTCCAGGCTCTTTCATAATATGTGCAACTACCAGACTGTACATTGTCCTCTGGTCATTGAAAGTAGAGAAAGCGTACTTTTATTTCGAAATATTGATTCTGTCCTCCTGAATTACTATTGTTTAGGACAATAGTAGGATGTAGCTAGAAGGGTAACCAGATGTCCTCTTTAGAACAGGACAGTTCCGTTTTTTAGGCTGCTTTCTGCGCCCTCTTTTTCAGAGGACAATCGTTTAAGGGAGAACTTGCCTTGTATTTCTTTTCCTTTTCTCAGAGGAGAGTCTTCTTTTTTGGAGGCCTTGTTCTATGAAATGTCTAGATTCTACTTCTTCCCACTAGAATCAGCTGAAGCAGCTGTGGAGGCTAGATTTCTGAGCGGCCTAAGGGTACCCAGAGCTTACAAAATCAGTGAACAGTTTTAGAAATTGTTCTTTCTTGCTGGAGAGCAGAACCCAAGATATTAAAACAGACTGGTGTAAAGGGAATCTACTTATCTCTATAAATCTTTCAAGGAGATCACATGGGAAATTCATATGTGATTTCATTCATCCAGCTGTTGAAGATGCATTATACCAAGTCAGACCACTTTTGCATCCAGGTCAATGTTCTTTATTTGGACTGGCAGTCAAGATCTTCGGCAGATAGAAATAATTTCTACCAGATTTTTTTAAAAGAAGATGCAACAGATCGAACCTGGGACTTTCTGCACCAAAAGTTCTACCACATAAGAATGGATTATACCAGTGGTCCATCTAGTCTAACATCCTGTTTCATATGGTGGCCAAACAAGGATACTGGAGGATCAACAAAAAGAGCATACAGATCAACAATTTCTGCTAATGTTATCTCTGTGGCGCAGAGTGGTAAGCTGTAGTACTGCAGTCCAGGCTGTGCTCACGACCTGAGTTCGATCCTGGCGGAAGCTGAGTTCAGGTAGCTGGCTCAAGGTTGACTCAGCCTTCCATCCTTCCAAGGTCGGCAAAATTATGTAGTTTCCTGGGGGTAAAGTGTAGATGACTGGGGACAGCAATGGCAAACCGCCTCATAAAAAGTCTGCCAAGAAAAGGTCATGATGTGACGTCCCCTCATGGGTCAGTAATGAGTCGGTGCTTTACCTTTTTTTAATCTCCTAGCATTGCTATTCAGAGGTTTGCTGTATGTGGCCAAGGAGATCACTTTAGTCATCATGGCTAATAGACACTGAGGGACCTCTACTCCATGATGAATCACGAACCCATTCTTCATGTCATATTACAACTATAGATGGGCACAACCCCCCTCTCCCATACGAACCATGAGCTTCATGGTTTGTGGATTTTCACGAACCAGGAACCAGGAACTGGCACGAACTGGGGCAAGTTTACAAACCAGTTAGTGGTTCATGGGGTTTAAATGCCCCCTTTCCAGCCACTTAGCAGTGGCAGGGAAAGAGGCATTTGACAGTTAAAGGGCCCTTTCCTGCCTTGCAAGTGGCAGGTCCCTTTAAACTATCAGCAGGCAGGTGGCAGGAGGAGATCCCCCTGCCACCTGCCAGCTGATAGTTTAAAGGGACCTGCTACTTGCAAGTCACTGGAAAAGTTTATATGGCCATTTCCCCGGGGCCATATATCTATTTATACACTGTGAATAAACACAAAGCTGCTAAATTCATTTAAACTGCTCCTTTACAACCCAAATGAACCAGCAGACCAGTTCATGCAAGTTCATAGAACCACGGGTTTGCGAACCACGAACTGGCCTGGTTCGTGCATTTTTGGGGGTCATGATTCGATTCGTGCCCAGTATTTGTTCAAATAGCCTGCTCCTGGACTATTTTAATGTTTTTAAAAAAATATTATTGATTTTATGTTTTTGTGATTTTCATATATTTTTAATGTTGTTAGCCGCCCTGAGCCCATCTGTGGGGAGGGCGGGGTATAAATAAAATAAATAAATAAATAAATAAATCTCTAATTACCACCATAACTTACCAGGCTGGTCTAGGATCCAGCTTTAGGAAAACAGTAATCTTTACTTTCTGATACATTAAGAACTGGCTTATGCATATCTTCCCCAAAGACTTAAGATAGGATTTTGTAGAATCTTCAGGGGAAGAAAACTCCAGAGCTCTGGTGCAACTGCACGCACTGAATCTCAGAGTGCTCTTGCAATCTGAGCTGGTGTGCAGATGGAACACTTAAAAGTGTCCCTTGGGTTGATGTGAATAGTTGTGATGAGGCAGGGGCATCTATTTATACACTGTGAATAAACACATTGCTGCTAAATTTTTTACAGATGGAGAATGTGTATGTGTTTGTGGGTGCTTGCATGTATGCAGAAGTAAAATCCAGTCCTTTCATTACTGGCATAGAATAATAAATGGCCTTTAATAGGAAGGAACAAAAAAAGTTCATCTTCGATACAGAAAATATGATGCATTCAGGCTGGCCTTGTCAGAAAAAGCAGTTTCAAAATGAAAGCATATACTTTACATGATCTGAGAATGCTCTTTACTGGCAAACATCTAGATAGAATAGTAATAAGAAGGCTATGATGAACGAATGGAATGTTCTAACTTGCTCTCAATAGGAACTCTTCTTTAGTGATGTAGAGAAAATTGCCCGACCTGTACAATGCCCAAATCAAATCTTTGTTTTAGCATAGTTGAGCTCCCGGCAATACTGCATAAGTGAGCGCGAAGCTCTCCTCAGACCTATAAGAGTCCTGGAGAGTATGACTGTGTCATCAGCATACAGAAGCACAGGAATATGCCTGTTCCCAACTTTCGGGAGATGGAAGTCTGGCTTGTTTAAATACAATGCCCATTAATAGTTTACCATGTAGAGAAGGCTACCATGTTCTGTAACTGAAAACGTGTTCTCCTTTGTGATTTTGATATATTTCCAGGCCCAAAAGAAGACCAATGGACCAAAACAAGAATAATGTCCAACCTGGTGGGGATTTTGCCTTGACTTTGGTGGAGATGAAATTGTATGCCATTAGCCAAAGCATCTCATTTGCTATGTCTCTCAGGAAACTATATGAGCAAAGAAACCTCTGAAGTGGTGGCCAGAATACATGTCTTCTTGTGTATCTGTTTAACATATTTTTAAAAACATTTTTTGTTCCGCACAACCATAGTTAATATTCTCTTTTCAAGCCCTTTGAATATCCTTGAGGCTCTGCTGGCACCCACCTTGCTTTCCATAGCAAGTTTTGCAGCAAGAAAAGTACTGTATGGAGGGAGTTTCAGAGTAAAGGTCCACTGCAGGAAAGGCAATGTTCCTGATCACTATCTGCTTAACCTCTGAAAATGAGACATACAGAGCTTGGCCTCCGTAGAAAGCCTTAACTGATGGATGGGCTCATAGAAGGTTTGGCAACCCCAAGTAATCTGTTTATTGACAAGTTCAGTCATAAACACAGTTATGCTCTTTTGAGTCCATGAGGTTAATGGATAATTCTGATTGGGATTAGAGATGGGCACGAACCAAAATACGAACCAAAATTAAGCACGAACCAGGCCGGTCTGTGGTTTGTGAACCAGCGGTTCATCAGATCCCAATTCTGATGAACCACCATGAACTTTAGGCTGGTTCGTTTGGTTCGTTTTTTGGTTTGTCACTGCAGACAGCCTGGTGCCAATCAATCAATTTTCTAGGCAACAGGGGATGGATTTCCTGCAGACCTTCTGCTGACCCAGAAGTGAACTTCTGCTGGCCCAGAAGTGACCTTCTGGTGGCCCAGAAGTGATGATTTGCTGACTCGGATGTGACATTTTCATGAACCAAATGAACCAGTTTGCGAACCAAGGACAGATTCGTGAAAGTTCGTGGTTTGTGGTTCGTGAAATTTGACGAACCACGAACCACATGGTTTGGTTTTTTTCTGGTTGGTGCCCATCTCTAATTAAGATTACTCTGTTGAGGTTTTAAACTTTTAATCATGTCTGGAAATGAGCTGTCAGACAGTGTTTAAGTCTGGCTGGACACATTTTCTAGAACTACTCAACAACCTCACAGCCATATTCTGAACTATCTGAAGTTTCTGAAAAGCCTTACAGATCTTTCTAAACTAATAGCACTCAGAAACAAATAATGCAATTCTTTCCTAACAGCACCTCCATAGTGCAACAGACAAAAAATCTCTGAGTATTTGGGGGGAGGGGGAATGAGAATGATATATTATTATAGACCAATTCAGAGGCATCGTTGGGTAACATTACCACCTTACCACTGTAAAACGATATGGTATAATTTGCTCAAATATATTACTTTTGTGGGTGGAGATTTAAAGTTAATATATTAATGTACTTAATCTATGGGATTCAGAATGGAAAAGAAGCCTATTTTTTCTAATAAGACAAAAACCTTCCTTACTGATATAGAAGAAAAAGAACACTCATGGTAATTAGTTCAAATGCATTGCCTTTGTAAATGGGGATTTAAAGCTAACATGGAAAGAATGTAAGCTATTTAATTCTAACAAAACAAAAAACTTCTATCATTTTCAAAATGTAAAATATTTTTCTTAAAATAAAAAGTTATGCATTTATTCATTGATGGATTTAGCCTCCTAGTTAACTTAGAGGGGAGACCTATGTATAGAGCATTACAATAGTCAAGCCTTGATGTTACCATGGCATGGATCCAGGTGGCCAGGTCAGCCGTGTCGAGATAAGAAGCCATCTTCCAGGCTAGAGTGAGGTCATAGAAAGCATTTTTTGCCACTGCCTTAACTTGTTTTTCTAGTAGTTGCGCTGGATCCAGTATAACTCCCAGGCTATAGCAATTCATAATATAGAACAGGTTTTTCAAATTATTCTGTAAGACATTACTTACATTTTTCATGGTCTTTTTCATGGTCTCCACTCAAATACGTCTGGGAAGATGATAAAAAAAATTATGATATATTTAAATTAATTTCTAATTGCCCTAATGCAAAACAATTTCAGAGGGATTTTTTATTTGTGTTTTTGTTCAGAGCACTGGGATAAAAGACTCCTGGGGTTATAGATCTTCCAATAACTTTAATTTCATCAGCTCTCAAAAATAAAAAAAAGGATTTCTTCTCTAAAAAGGAAGACGATGCTGAATGTAAGACAAGCCCCTAAAAAGTTATATGTAAAAAGGTGTTTTATTACCACATGTACCCTAATAGATGCAAATTTAAGATGATCCCAAATATATGCAAATTTAAGGTGGTATACGGAGAAACAAAAGAACTGGTTTTCCTTTCTGGTAAATATGACACTTGATTTTCTTAAATCACAGCTTCCTCCTGAGAATCTGTCCCTCCCCCCACATTTTATTCTCACAACAATTCTTTAAGTTACTTTCGTCTAGGAGCAGTGATTGACCCCAGATTATTAGCTGAGCTTCACAATAATATTGGGTGGGCTGTGATTGTGTATCTTCTTTCTAGCCACTCTGGATATGACACTGATAGTCTATCCAATATATCACATCACACAGGACACAGATTAAGCCGGTCTCCCCTAATGGATGATCCAAACAACACTACCATTTGCTCACTGGAGCCTGCTTCTCAAATCATCTTCAAAAATTACACAGATAAACCATTTGTGCTCATCTTTCCCACCAAACATACAGTGTGACTTGAAATAGGTATCACATGGGCAGTTAAAGTCCATGCACATGGGAAAATACTGTAATGTTAGCATTCATTTTAAGTGTGAATTCCAGGTATTTTCAGAACCACAGATTAATTTTATATTTTCATCCATCTTCTGGTTGAAGACATAGCCATTTCAGCGGCTTAAGTCTAAGGATGAACTCAAGGCAGGCCGATTTCACCATGAACGTAAGGAGCTTCCTTCTACCATTGATCCACCTACCTTGATGCTGCCTTGTCTGAGAAACAGAGTCTTTTTAGGGTAGGATTGCACTCTGCCAAGGACTAAATTTGGGACTTTCTTCATGCACTGTATTATTGAGCTATATCTTTTCCCCATTATTTTTCCTTTCCTCCAAATAGCTCAGGGTAGGTACATTGTTACCATCTTCCTTCACATACCAACCTTGTATGGAACTTCAGGGACGAGTGCAGATTTGAACTTGACTATGGCCATTTCCACACGTCCTTTTATGCGTGGCCCACCCACAGAATTCTGGTAGCTTTTTCTCAGGCTTCCTCATATATACATTTGCAAAATGTAGGCATATTGTTTAGTCACTGTTTTTTTCTGCATCTTTTTGGGGACCACATTTTCAGCAGTCTTTTCTTTTGTTGCAGATTGACTGTACAGTTCTTTTGCATTCTTTGACATTTGAACGGTTCAAACACTCTGAAGAATCTTCCCATCTCAGCCCATTTCCTCCCCTGAAGCTCTTTCCCTTCCATATTGCATTACAAAACGAGCTGTATGCAAACCCGCATGTGCCAAGTAAAAAAGAAATTTGAAAGGGAGGTGGGCGATTTCAGGCTCAACCTCCCCTTTGCAGAAATTGCAAAGGATAATCTAAATTACTTATTGTGCAGAGGTGAAAAAACAAATAAGCAAACAGCCCGAACACTGGCAGATCATTGTTTTAATTTAACCTCCTGATTTCCCTTTGAATGAAAGCATTTAACCGAAACTTTATTTTCGAATTGTCAGTCTAAAACAAACAACACAATCTGGTATTTAGCAGCTGGAATAGAGCAAGGAAATAAGTTACCTGCAGTGAACAATGGAGGTCTGTGGTTTAATAAATACAATCTCATAATTTGCAGATAATAATACTTCACTGTTGCTTTCTGCTTCTCTTTCCGAACAATCCTAAAGTGCTTTATAATTACCATCCTTACTATTAAGCCTATAAATAATTACAAATGACTTCATCCACATCGGAAACATGGCCTACTCTCAAACTCAAAATATGTCTCAAAATGGATATTTGTTGTTGTTTTTAACATAGAGCAATATATATATATATAAACAGTGTAAGGTAACACAATTGAACAATACAGAAGCAAGAGAAATATTGCTACAACACAGACATAGAATCTTACAGTGAAATCCTAAGTTACTTCAGTCTAAGCCCATTGAAATCAATGATAAAATGTTAGAGCTGAGGGTTTTAAAGGTTATCTTGTCCAACTCCCTGCTCCATGCAGAAATGCATGACATAAACACTTTTCTTACAAGAAAGAAGACCTATAGCCATTAGAGTTATAAAGAATGATTAACATCAAAAGCCTAACCAATAATGTGACCAATCAGCCAATGAATACTTCTTAATTATTTTGTTTATTAATAGTAGAATTCAAGGTTACAAAGAGATCAAAGACACTAATACATAATAAACAAAATCTGTAAATTCCATACAACATATTCAGTAATGGTTACAAATAATAAATCAACAACTTATGTCTCACTAAAACTCCCACATCTAACAAACAGCTGTCAAATAAAAACAAACTAATTCTAGTTAAACCGTCTCTAAAATGTGTTGTTCCACCTCATCTTTTGGTTTAATTTTATTCCATAAAAACACAAATGGACACCAGAACTTATTCCATTTTCCCTGTACCTTTACTTTCCCTCCCCCCAAAATGTCTAATTGCTGTAATTTCATATATTAGCATATTATTCCAAACTTTCTGCAACCAAGACCTAGGGTGGGGGGAGTATTGTATTCTTTCAATATTTTGCCAGGTGAGTGTAGGCAGAGTTCAAGAAAGTCTTAATTAGGATCCTTAATTTGAGGGCCAAGCTACAAGTGACGAATGACACTTGAATGGCAAGTGGATTGAGTGGCGCGCAAGTGAACAGGGAGAAATACACTTGCCGTTCAAGTGTCATTCGTCTCTTGTAGCTTGGCCCTAAGTTTCCATTTGGGGAATATTCTGGGTTAATCAGTCTTTGAGTTCATAGGAATTCCTTTCCCCAACACCTGTTCCAAAATTTAGACCTGGCTACTTGGCAAAATTTGATATTGATACAGCAGGCCACAATTCATAATCAGGGTTGATTTGAAATTTCCAATCTCTGCTGTTTTCAGCCCAAACTCCCAGCTTCAGTTTTGTAGTTCCCTGATGAGATTATTTATTTTCAATCCTTTGTCTATTTCCTTGTACTGTGTTGCTCCAGTAAAATGTACACATGTTCAACATTATGCGTGCATCAATAGATCAATGTTGCAATTATGTTTTATATAAGATGCCCATGCTATATATTTGTGCTAGGGGTCCCAGGTCTTCCACTATGGCAAGAGATTTCCTGACAATTCCCCATTGGCCACCAGAGCCTCATTGGTAAGAGAGAAATCAGGGGAAATGGGGTTTAATCACAAAGTTTTGGCAAATCCTAGAGTGTCACCCCAATGTCATGATGTCACTTCTGTCCCCCCCCCACACACACACTTCTGTTTCTTTGCACTAAGGGCGAAGCTACAAGTGACGAATGACACTTGAACGGCAAGCATATTTCTCCCTGTTCACTTGCGCTCCACTCAATCCACTTGCCGTTCAAGTGTCATTTGTCACTTGTAGCTTGGCCCATAGTGAGATTGTGTGCTGGTGTAACTCCGGTGCAGCTGTCCCCGCTCCCCAAATCCTCCTGGTGGTACGACGTGATGGCCTCCCAAATCTAATCCATAACATGACCACAGTGTATAAAAACACTACAAAATGACTTCACAACATAAATGGATGTGTGAAAACAATATCGGGAAAAGCAGACAGCCAAAAACAAGAAAGCGCACATGAATATAAAAAAGAAATGGAACCTGAAATGTTTGCTTGTCCATGATAAAGCCCAACAAGCCTGATGTTTCTCATCTTCTCTCAAGCTTTGCTTTGGAAAAGAAGAATGAAGAAGTTCTGTCTGTCCAAGACCAGGCATGCTCAACCATGTTTTCTTCATTAAATGAAGAGTAGCAAGCTATAGCAGCAGTTAATAAGATAGAACTGCGTTGGAATGGAATAACACTTTTTTCTCGGAAAAAATGGAAGAATGCTGTCAGTACAGGGTATTATTTACTTTGCAAAAAAAAAAGCAGATACTGGTCAAATATGTTAATGTATTCTGCAGGATTAATTATTATATTGTCTCTCTCCTGCCATACTCAATTGCCATACTTCATATAGGATAACGTTATGCCCTCATATGACCAGATATGCACACTTCTATGTTGTCTCATCCAGATGACAGTTTGAATTGTAGAGGGGAAGTGTTGAGGACCCCTTCTTATTATGAGCTAAACCACATGAGATGAATTACATGAAGATGCTCAAGTGAAGGGAGATGTAATGTTAGCTGGGAAGCGTAGTTTGAATTTCATCTCTCTCTACAGAGCCAGCTAAATCACTCCTCAGACAGTTAATTTCACCTTTCTCTACAGAGCTGGCAAAGATTGATCCTCAGAGGGTTTGTTAATAATTGACAGAACCTTCGGGGAGGTAAAGAGGAAATTAATAAACCCTCTGAGGAGTGATCTTTAGCAGCTCTGTAGAGAAAGGTGAAATTCAAACTATACTTCCCGACTAACATTGTATTTCCCTTCACTTGAGCATCCTTGTGTAATTTGTAGGGGTGTGCAAGGAAAAAACTTTCGGCTTTCTTGTTTCGGGATTACCCGAAACAAGATTCTCTACCGTTAAAGCCGAAAGCCGAAACAAGAATCTCTTTCGGGATTCGGGATTCGGCATTCTTTCGGCATTCTTTCGGCATTCTTTCGGGTTTTTTGGGGGGGAAAATGCCTCCGTCTTTCAGGACGCCGGGAGGAGGCATTTTCCCACCTAATAAGCCCAAAATTGGTGGGGACCTTCCTCTAACCCTTCTCTAACAACCATCCAAGTTTCAGACAGATTGGACTTTGGGGGGCCATGTTATGGCCCCCCCAAAGCAGGTCCCCCATCCTCCCATAAGAAAGCGAAGGAGCAGCATATTGTTAGCATGCTGCTGCTGATCTTTCTTCATTATTTCCTATGGGGAAAAAATGAAGAGGCAGGCTTCCTTTGCCAGGGGTGGCATTTTGCATGCAAAATGCCCCCCTACCCTCAGGGGCCCTTCTCCCACCCCTCCTCCCACCCCCCACCAAGGCTCAGCCTGCTCCCACTTGGGGGGGCCATTTCATGGCCTCCCCAAGTAGGTGCTCTAATCTCTACCACTGACAGCTGGGGGAGGCTTGTGTTGCCAGGGGTGGCATTTTGCATGCAAAATGCCCCCCAACCCTCTGGGGCCCTTCTCCCACCCCTCCTCCCACCCCCCACCAAGGCTCAGCCTGCTCCCACTTGGGGGGGCATTTCATGGCCTCCCCAAGTAGGTGCTCTGCTCTCATCTCTACCACTGACAGCTGGGGGAGGCTTGTGTTGCCAGGGGTGGCATTTTGCATGCAAAATGCCCCCCAGCCCTCTGGGGCCCTTCTCCCACCCTTCCTCCCACCCCCCACCAAGGCTCAGACTGCTCCCACTTGGGGGGGCCATTTCATGGCCTCCCCAAGTAGGTCCTCTCAGCCCCTAAAGTCCACCCCTTACAGCCCCACACAAACCCAATTCCCCCCCAGCTGCCACACACAGACCCAAATCCCCACATTAGCCCCTCACAGACCCAAATCCACCCCCACCTGCCCTACACCCATAACCCCAGGAACAGGCTGGCAAAGGCCAGCCCTCTCCCTTTGTTCCCTATGCTGGGAACTTCTAAACTCTCTTTCCCTGGGCAATTCTGCACAGCCCAGGGGTGCCACAATGGTGGGCACACTTCTGAGTGCCAGCTGGTCCCTGTGAAAGAGCACCTGAACCACAGACACCCTCCCTCAAATTCCCCCACCACCTACAGAGATGGCTGGCCAGCCAGCCCCATTGTTCCCTATGATGGGAACCAACTGCACAACAAAGAATAAAACAAGAACAACACAAAATAAAGTTTTAAAAAAATTATATTCTCCCTTCCAAAGTACAAGTAGGCAAAGCATTATGACACATTACACCAGCAGTCCCCCACACAGAAAAATTAAAACAAAACTCACTTAACATCAGAGAATCACAAAACACGATTCCTGTCAAAAACACTTTATTTCTTGAACAGCTTTAGGTTACACAGCAGGGGGGAACACCAAAGGGCATGGCAGCACTATCTTACACAAAAATAACACAACTCGCTTCACATTAAAGAATCACCCCAAAAAATTGCTGTCAAAAGCACTTTATTTCTGTAACTGCTTTAGGAAGGCACCACAGAACAGGAAAGCAGTGTACTACACAAAAATAACACAACTCACTTCACATCAGAGAATCACACAAACACAATTGCTGTCAAAAACGGTGAAGTGGGTTGTATTATTTTTTGCAGTACATTGCTATCATGCCCTGTTGTGCCCTCCTACTGTGTAACCTAAAGCTGTTCAAGAAATAAAGTGTTTTTGCCAGGAATTGTGTTTTTGTGATTCTCTGATGTTAAGTGAGTTGTGTTATTTTTGTGTAAGATAGTGCTGCCATGCCCTTTGGTGTTCCCCCCTGCTGTGTAACCTAAAGCTGTTCAAGAAATAAAGTGTTTTTAACAGGAATTGTGCTTTGTGATTCTCTGATGTGAAGTGAGTTTTGTTTTAATTTTTCTGTGTGGGGGACTGCTGGTGTAATGTGTCATAATGCTTTGCCTACTTGTACTTTGGAAGGGAGAATATAATTTTTTTAAAACTTTATTTTGTGTTGTTCTTGTTTTATTCTTTGTTGTGCAGTTGGTTCCCATCATAGGGAACAATGGGGCTGGCTGGCCAGCCATCTCTGTAGGTGGTGGGGGAATTTGAGGGAGGATGTCTGTGGTTCAGGTGCTCTTTCACAGGGACCAGCTGGCACTCAGAAGTGTGCCCACCATTGTGGCACCCCTGGGCTGTGCAGAATTGCCTAGGGAAAGAGAGTTTAGAAGTTCCCAGCATAGGGAACAAAGGGAGAGGGCTGGCCTTTGCCAGCCTGTTCCTGGGGTTATGGGTGTGGGGCAGGTGGGGGTGGATTTGGGTCTGTGAGGGGCTAATGTGGGGATTTGGGTCTGTGTGTGGCAGCTGGGGGGGAATTGGGTTTGTGTGGGGCTGTAAGGGGTGGACTTTAGGGGCTGAGAGGACCTACTTGGGGAGGCCATGAAATGCCCCCCCCCAAGTGGGAGCAGTCTGAGCCTTGGTGGGGGGTGGGAGGAAGGGTGGGAGAAGGGCCCCAGAGGGCTGGGGGGCATTTTGCATGCAAAATGCCACCCCTGGCAACACAAGCCTCCTCCAGCTGTCAGTGGTAGAGATGAGAGCAGAGCACCTACTTGGGGAGGCCATGAAATGCCCCCCCAAGTGGGAGCAGGCTGAGCCTTGGTGGGGGGTGGGAGGAGGGGTGGGAGAAGGGCCCCAGAGGGTTGGGGGGCATTTTGCATGAAAAATGCCACCCCTGGCAACACAAGCCTCCCCCAGCTGTCAGTGGTAGAGATTAGAGCACCTACTTGGGGATGCCATGAAATGCCCCCCCCCCCCAAGTGGGAGCAGGCTGAGCCTTGGTGGGGGGTGGGAGGAGGGGTGGGAGAAGGGCCCCTGAGGGCTGGGGGGCATTTTGCATGCAAAATGCCACCCCTGGCAAAGGAAGCCTGCCTCTTCATTTTTTCCCCATAGGAAATAATGAAGAAAGATCAGCAGCAGCATGCTAACAATATGCTGCTCCTTCGCTTTCTTACGGGAGGATGGGGGGACCTGCTTTGGGGGGCCATAACATGGCCCCCCAAAGTCCAATCTGTCTGAAACTTGGGTGGTTGTTAGAGAAGGGTTAGAGGAAGGTCCCCACCAATTTTGGGCTTATTCGGTGGGAAAATGCCTCCTCCAGACGTCCTGGAAGACGGAGGCATTTTCCCATTGAAAAGCTGAAAGAAAGCCGAAAGAATCCCGAAACGTTTCGGCTTTTTTCTTTCGGCTACCCGAAACGTTTCGGCATTCCCCGAAAGAAGCCGAAACACTTTTGTTTCGGCATTCTTTCGGCATTCTGAATGCCGAAACGCACATCCCTAGTAATTTGTCTTGTGTAGTTTAGCTCTGAGTCATAATAATCTGAATTGTGAGAAGGCTGATGAGATGGGGGGGGGGGGGTGCACTGGAGATCCAGTTATGGATCTGGTATGGTTTGTTTCTGAGAGTCACGAAGGAGAAAGTAACAAAACACATACATGCACGTACTCATAAACAAATGGGTCATGTAGTTTATCCCTTACTTACAGGTAGAGAATAAGAGGGGAAACAAGAGAAACATTAAATAAGCCCTAAACAGTAGAGAGTATACATTATATCACCTCCTAGAGTTCAAATATACTAAACATGACCTGTATTTACATTAATAAAATTGTTTACCTGCTGTCACGTCTCCTACAAAAAAGTACATATGAATAATGCAATCACTAAGATTTTTTTTTTGCTTTAGGGATTCCTCACTCCTACGTAAAGGAAGCAGACTAATTCCAACTATATTGCACTTTCTCCCAAAGATGTTACGCATAATTTAATTTATACTTATTCCAGACCATAAAGTTTTTATAAATGGGAGGTACCAGCTAACTAAAAAGCTAAGGAATTCAGGAAGAGGAGGATTTTAAATTGTAAAGTCTATAGATTTATATTTTATTAACTATTTAATAAAAGTTTAATTTCTCTTAGTGCTTTCGGAAGACCCCCTATGGAGCCATGTTCTTCAGATAGCTGCAGAAATCACCATTTTTTCCCTGAATTGATTTAAGACATGGAAACAGACTGTTCCGGGCAGGGGAATCTACTCCTCCGTCCGCTAGCAAGACTTAAAATCCTCTGATATATTTCCCAAACTTCACGGCACGTGTGGCTAGCTAAAGAAAGTACATCTATTTTTAAGATATTAGCTATAAATTTGGACCTTTCTAGACATTGCAGACACACAGTCATAGTGCTTTGTGTTGTGTTGGCATTGATAACCAATGATGTGAAGCAGGTGGGTGGGGCATTGCTCAGCACGATGAAAACAGACCACATACTGTGTTCAGCTAGACATTGTCACTGGAAAATAGTGTATGTGTATCTGGAGTAGAGGTGGGCACGAACCACAAAAAACCCTGAACCATGATGTTCGTCGTTCGTGGATTTTCATGAACCAGGAACCATGAACTGGCATGGAACTGGGCCCAGTTATGAACCAGTTCATGGTTCGTAGTTTGTGGGGTTTAAATGGCCCCTTCTGGCCAGTTAGTAGCAGCAGGGAAAAGGGCATTTGACAGTTTAAAGGGGTCTTTCCTGCCTTGCGAGTAGCAGGACCCTTTAAACTATCAGCTGGCAGGTGGCAGGGGGGATTCCTCCTGCCAGCTGATAGTTTAAAGGGCCCTGCCACATGCAAGGCAGGGCCCTCTAAACTGCCCAAACCCCAGCCCCCGCCCCTCCAGCCCCAGCCATGGTGGCCATTTGAGGGGCAGGTAGGCCATTTTTGCCCCCCCTCTGCTGCCCTGTGGTCCTGCAGGGTGGCAGAAGAAGCCAAAAATGGCCTTGCTGCCCCTCAAATGGCTGCTGCGGCAGCCAGTTAAGGGGCAGGGAGGCTGTTTTCAGACTCCTTCACCACCCTGTGGGCCTGCACAGCAACAGAGGATGGTGAAAACAGCCTTGCCGCCCCTCAAATGGCAGCCATTTGAGGGGCGGCAAGGCCGTTTTCAGCCTCTCCTGCCACCCTGTGGGCCCATGCAGTGGCGGAAGAAACCAAACACAGCCTTCCCGCCCATCATGGGCGGAGGAGGATGATGCCACAGGCCACGGTAAGTGTGGGGCTGGAGTGGGGGTGGAGGATTGGGGCTGGGGTTTGTGGGCTGTTTAAAGGGCCCTGCCACTTCAAGCAGCAGGAAAATTTTAAATGGCCATTTCTCCAAGGAATGGCCATTTAAATACAACCCAAACAAACCAGTAGACCAGTTCGTGGAAACCAGCTTCCACAAACCGCTGTTTCACGACCCATGAACCGGGCTGGTTCATGGGTTTTTGTGGGTTGTGTTCAGGTTCATGCCCATCTCTAATCTGGAGTAGCGCCATTTGTATCATAACATCTGCTTAGATCTTCAGCTTTCTCTTTGAGGCCAGAGCAGAACTTTCAATTTTTGTATTATTTATTACTATTTATTTGTGTCATTTATAGTCCACCTTTCTCACTGAGACTCAAGGCGGATTATATAGTATGAGATTAGTACAATCAGTATCAAGGACATTTCATAAACAATACCATAGGGTAAATAGATACAAGCTTAAAAGACATAGTATTAGCAACAATACAATACAGAGTAGAAAATATACTGAAGCAGAACATAATCAATTCCAGGACTAACATTAGACAACATGGAGCACTGGTTGTACATAGGAGTACATATTTAAAGCAGCAGACAATATGTAAGGCAATATAGTGATGAAGTCTATGGTCCCAAACTCATTAGCGAAGTATCTGAGACCCCATCCCTACAATACAGCCCTCCCATTTGAGTAAAAAGCCTTTTTCAATAGTTTGGTTTTGCATAATTTATGAAAAGCCAGGAGAGTGGGGGCTCTTCTTACTTCCTCAGGCAGGTCATTCCACAGGATAGGGGCCACCACAGAGAAAGCCCTTGTATGGGCTGCTGCTGGCTTCACCTGTGTGCAGCCTGGCACCTGCAGGAGACCCTGTTCAGATGAGCAAAGCTGCCATGGAGGAACATAGGGAGGCAGTCCCGTAGGTATGCCGGACAAAAGCCATGAAGAACTTCAACCAATGGAGTGACTGTAGAATGGGAGTGATTCTCATGCTCCTGCTCGCTCCTGTTCACAGTCGAGCTGCAGCATTTTGCACTCCTAGTTAACTTAGATGGGAGACCTACATGTAGAGCATTACAATAGTCAAGCCTTGATGTTACCATAGCATGGATCCAAGTAGCCAGGTCAGCCATGTCAAGATAAGAAGCCATCTTCCAGGCTAGAGTGAGGTTGTAGTAAGCATTTTTTGCTGCTGTCTTAACTTGTTTTTCTAGTAATAACGCTGGATCCAGTATAAACCGTAGGCTCTCAACTGAGTCAGCAAGGGTCAGATGAATGCCATCAAAAGTGGGGAGTACAATGTTCTTTAAGATCTCTGCTTTCAAGCTCTCTGCTTTCCCAACAAGCATTGCTTCATTCTTGTCTGTGTTCAATTTCAATTTATTGTTTTTCAACCATTTCACCATGACTGTCAGGCAGCAATCTAAGATTTCCACTGCATCCTGCGGGGACCTGGATAGCAAGATATAGAGTTGGGTGTCATCTGCATATTGATGGCATCCTACTCCATAGCTGTGAATGAGTTCTCCTAAAGGTTTTTCGTCGAGGTTGAATAACATTGGAGATAACATTGCACCTTGCAGAACTCTGCTAGATAGTTCCCATTCTGGAGATAGTTGATCTCCAATGGGCACCCTTTGAGTTTGCTCCAAGAGAAACAATTTAAACCAGTCCAGGGCACATCTTTTGATGCCCACTTCTGTTTCTAAACACCTCAACAGGATGGCATGGTCTACTGTGTCTAAAGCTGCAGATAGATCCAATAGAAACAATAATTTTTCTACATTCAGATGGAGATCATCCACTAATGCTACTAGTGCTATCTCTGTCCCATGCCCTGGTCTGAAACCCAGGGCTGGTGCCAGAGTTTCTGGTGCCTGAGGCCGGGGACAGCTTCAGAGCTGTTGCTGCACCCACACCCGGACTGCGTAATGGCATCACTGTGTGTGATGACATCATGCAGCATGCCACTGCGAGTCGGCCCCATTGGCACGACAGGCAGCTGGAACAGCCTCCCAGCCCTCCTGCTCAGTTGCCCCATGCTGCCCCAGCCGCATGACATGCCTGGCCCGCAGCTGTGTGCAGGCGGTGGCAGCATGGGGCGACTGAGCAGGAATGCTGGGAGGCTCCCTGCTCCGACTGCCCTACGCTGCTGCTGCCAGCACATGCTCCTGACCAGGTGCAGCAGCTGTGGGCCAGGTGTGGCAGGTGGCTGGGGCAGCACACAGGTGACTTCCTAGCCCTCCCTTTCAGCCACCTACATGCTGCCACCACCAGCTCTGTGGGATGCGCCCCTGCCCCCGGCGCCCCCTCCAGTGCCTCAGCACTCGAGTTGGCTGCCAGACCTACCTCCATGGATGCACCAGCCCTGCTGAAACCTGGCTGGAAAGGGTCCAGAGTGCTAGAGTTATTTAAGAAGGTCTGGAGTTGTTCAGCTACTGCTCTCTCAATCACTTTGCCCAGATAGGGCTGATTAGAGACTGGGCGACAATTGGCCACAGCATTGGCTTTCAGCTGCAGGTGAAAGAAATGTCCTGTGGGCATTTATCCAGCCGTCAGAAGGTCTCCTCGTGAGCAAAGCATCCCTTGTCCCTTCAGCAACATATCCTCATAAGCAAGCAAACCTCTCTGCCCTATGCCCCAGTGGAATAGTCCTCCTAGTGTGCAGTACCTGTGTGAAGAGATGGCAAAGCGGGGTGGAGCTAGGGCCAGTAGCCCAATGGCTTATAGCTGCAGATCAAAGGAATGTCCTGCAAGCATCCATCCATCCATTCATTAGATTTAAAGTATTGCTTTTTTGAAGGGTGTTTCTAGGATGAGTGAAACAAAGCAGTGAACATCTAGCTTTGCAGTTGACAAAAATAAGTGTAGCAACTCCTTTTTTCTTGGTTGTACAATTTGTTTTATAGCTGATGACAAAGAAAGGGAGAAAAACTTGTTTATGAAACATGCTTTCCACATAAATCACTTGGACCCATTCTAGTTCTGCTGTAGTTACACACAGCTAGGGAACAGTTATAAAGGCAGCTGTGTTGCTGAGGCGCTAATAAAAGAGACGGTCAGGTGTGTAATGATTGCTTCATAAAAGGAGAAGATCAGGCAGAAGGAAACTCCTGGAAATCATGAGTGATTCTTCCCTTCAAAACTCCAGCTCTCTATCAGAAGGCCAAGAATGGGTCTTCCATACGTCTAAATTGCTTACAAATTTAGCATTGATGGTAACTTCCTGTCTGAGGTTTATCAAGTCTGGTGATGTAAACGGGTATGAGCAAAGTCAGACTATGGTTGCCTGATTGAATGACATGCACCAGGAAAGGAAACACGGAGTCAAACTCTGTTGGTTCTCCTGGACCTTTCAGCAGCTTTAGATACCATTGATCATAATATCCTTCCAGACTGCCTTTGCAGACTGGGACTGGGAGACACTGTTTTGTGGTGGTCAGAAGGTAGTGGTGAGGACTCCTTCTCTGGCCTTTGACTTGTGAGGAACGACAAGGCTCCATTGTATCCCCTATGCCTATAAAATATGGAAAAGGGCTATGATGTATGTCTAAGCTCCTTAGAGGATGAGTGAAAGAAAAATGTAACAGATAACACGAGGGTATTCAAAATCCTGGTGGTGGGGACAAAATGGCACTTGTCTTCATCATGTTGCTGATCAAGTGGGATTATTTGTCATGAGTACTGGGAATATTTGTTAGTTGTTGTAGCAAAGTTATACAGTCAGGAAAGTGTGAAATCACGTGGTGAAACGCTTCAAGCCAGTATATAGTCACAGATTACTTATTTTTGTTGAAGCTGATTCACATTAACTTGCCTTTTCTTAGTAGCAGAAGAAAAATACATCTGTGATATAAATAACACTATTCCTTATTAAAAATGGCCAGTGAATCTGGCTGCATGTGACTGGGATTATGTGTGTGCCTCTTACAATCTTACACAGGAGAACTTGCTTCTTGCAAGACCAGCAGGAGAGAGGGAACATAAGGCACAGAAAGAAAAGGAGGAATCAGATAGAAGCTTCCAGATCAGACAAAGAGAGACATGGCATATATACAATCTGATTCTAGAGAACAGAGAAATATAACGCACACACACACCCCTTTTCCAGGCATACCAAGTCACCCTTATTGCAAAAAGGAGCACCTCTGATTGTAACCAGTTCTCTAGTTCTGCACATTGTGTGGCCATTGCCAGCAATAATGAAGTGGACCTGTATACTAGGTGTGCTTACTAAACACCGAAGTCTTTTCAGCTTTTTCCATTGATTTTTTTGTTTCAGCCACAGAGTCTTAAGTGTGCTGGAGGCTGGGTTCTTTACTAAGAAGGATGGGTTTGGCATATGATTCACAGGACTAGATGGTCAACTCTAATATTTATTTATTTAGATTCTTATACCCCATTTTTCCTCCCCGTGGGGGACCGAGAGCAGCTCACAATATCGTTCTCCCCTCCTCCATTTTATCCTGACAATAACAACTGTGTAGTTAGGCTGAGAGAGCATGCACAACCCAAGATCCTCCAGAAAGCTTCTGTGGCAGAAGAATCCTAAACCAACATGCTAACTATTACAGAGTGTGGCCTCTTTCAAAAGAATTAAGGGAAAGACCTATGAGCCAGCGTGCTGTTTCAGTTAGAGTGACTAAGATCTAGGAGACCCGAGTTCAAATCTGTATTCTGCCATGGAAGCTTGACCTTGGATCAGTCACACAATGACAGCCTAACCTACCTCACATGGTTGTTGGGAAGATAAAATGGAGGAGAGAAGAACGATGTAAGGGGACTTGCGTCCTCATTGGAGAGAAAGGCAAGGTAAAAATGAAGCAATTAATGAAGTAACTATTAGAAGCCTTCTTCTGCAATGAATCGGCCCACTGGTGAAGAACAACATCTGAACTCCTGCTCTATGATATTTCACCTTCTGAATTAAGGTAGGTAGCAACCAAAGATTTGTCTTTTCTGTGGAATGATGTCTCCCCTTGTTTGCATAGCATCTTAAATATTAGGCTGCTGGTGAAAATGTTGGATCCAGCCACCTTTCTTACAAAGTCTCATCCAATTCCTTCTTACTGTGTCAAAATGGACACTTCCTACAGTTTTCATCAGCAGAAAAGCTAGTTGGATTCAACCCTCTTGTGTTTTTCCCTGGGCGTTTTGCTAAGCATGGAATATAATTGTGCCTGAAATTCTGATGTTTGATTAATTTCGATGTTTGGTCCCATGGGAGTTGTTTTATTCTGCCTGTCACCTCACTGTTTTACTTTCCCGTTTTGAAGTATTTTATTGATATTGGTACCATTGTTTTTGATTGACTGTTAATAATGCTTTGTACTGACTGTCATAACATGCTTCAAATATATTTTATGAAGAATGTGACTAACAAAGAATGTGAATAAGTAAATACATAAATAAGCAAGCCAATGAAAGAACCCTTGGAAAGCTAAAAAGAGTTTGAAAACGTCGTGATTCCAACTAGGAAAGTACAGAATCCTTTTCAAATTTCTTTTCCCACTTAAATTACCAGCTTTGCCCTGGTTTTTCCACTGAAGCACTACAGTTGTATAGGGTGCTCGCTATGGTCCCCAAAACATTGTCTGATCAGCTATAGTTTTGTAAGCAGTTTTCCGTATTTGCAAAACCTGAAATAAATATCCATTTTCAGCTATGCTTTTATTCACTTTAGCAGGTCAATGGCTGCATTAACCAGATATGTGTCCTGAGCAGAATCCAGCCTGGAAAAAGAAAAACATATTGAGCTATGGGAAATTTGCCAAGTAGTGATGAAATTGGAAAAGAAGGAGAGAATTACACTCAAGGGAAATCAGAAGAACCTGCCTTAATCCATGAAGGGTAGAAAATGGAACAACATGCCCAACAGCTAATCAGCGTGTTGGGGATGGAGAGGCTATCATTAACCCTTTGCATGTGCTTTGGGATTGATTTGATGTCATATGACAAATTGCCTAAAGAAATGGGGGAAAGCCCATTTTGGAATCTATGGCATAAATGGATTATAAGCATGCTAATGAACAGATCAGGATAAGAGGTGAGATTTCAGGATTAGGGAGTATGCACTTGCCATTATGATTCCTCTTCCTGAAGAATGCTGAAGTGAAAACTGAGGGCCAAGCTACACGTGACAAATGACACTTGAACGGCAAGTGTATTTCTCCCTGTTCACTTGCCTTCCACTCAATCCACTTGCCGTTCAAGTGTCATTCATCATGTGTAGCTTGGCCCAGAGTCAAAATTAATCATGGATGTGGTAGGGCTAATGGCTCAGCGACAGAACACTTGCATTGCATGCTGAAGGACCCAGTTTTTGTTTGGGGATATCTCCAGTTAAAAGATCTCAGCTTCCAGGCATCGGGTGATATCTGTCTTGAGACTTTGGAAAGCAATCAGAGTAGACTGCCCAAATGGACATTATCGAAACAGAGAAGTTGTTGTAATCATTAACAATGGCATGACAACTAACTTGAAAGCCCAAAATCAAACTCATATGGGTACGATTTAGAAATTGATGGTATTTCTGCACCTCGTTGTCTGTTTTTCACAGTTGCGTGGGTCAAGGGCAATGAAAGAGAGTGTGAAAATGTAGCTGACAGGGGCATATCCCAACCAGAAGAGTTAGATGATGTTTCTGCCAAAGAATATTGAGCCAGAAGGTATTTATGTACTCAGGGCTTCTACCTTTCACCCACTGTCTCAGTGGGTTGGAGAGGGATGTCTTGATTCTCTATAAGCAGCTGTGAAATCTATGTACTTACTCTTTCATTCTTTGTCCACTAGGGAAACACAGGTGCAAATATTTTACATGTATTTTCTGGAATATAAGCAATGTTGCAAATGGCATGATATAAGTGCAGAAGCTAAGAAAATAAGAGGTGTCCTTCTGGAGTCAAATAGTTCTCCATGTAGTCCAGCATCCTCTTGAACAGAATGGCCAACCAGTTGACCTGGAGAGCTACACTTCCCTCTGCCTCAAAACAGGCAGCACAGTCACAGGTACAGAGGCAGTGTGTGTGTGTGGGGGGGGGATATAAAAAAATACATGTTGGAAGCTGTGGGCAAAGGAAGCTAACAAAGTTGGTAAAAATCTGCAGGCTGGGTAGAGAGTGAATTTCATGTATTGACTGGAACATCAGCTAAAACTTTGACTGCCCTACTGCTGGTCGATTATATTGGAGAAGTCCTTCCAATTTGCTGGCTGGCTTTGGCTTCCCTGAGTTGTTCATGTGGATTACAGATATTTAACTATCCTTATGGCAGAAACCTAACTGACTCTCATAGTAAATGCAAGCAAAGAAAAATACCCATCCGTTCAATTTGACACATAATTGCCCGAGCTATTTCCTGACATGGAGGGAAAGCTCAGTTGTTTCAACTTTCATGGTAAGAAAATAAAAGGGAGCCTTCCAGTTATTGCTGACATCTCAGCGGCAAACACATACGCAAAGTGAAAAGTAAAATAGAAACAAAGCCTTGGTTCCTAAGTCACAGAACATCCGTCCTCATGAATTATTCATGCCTCTTTTCTAAAAGTTGGGCCTGGAAATATGTTAAAGCCAACACTAATAATGGAAGATTTACTCCCTCCCCCTACTCAGTGTTTGGCGCATCCAAGTGAAATGGGAACTCCTTTTGAATTGCATTCTAAACATGTTGTCCTTGGATTCAAACAAGCAGACGAAGTAATAAATATAACCCAGAGCCTTTTGAATAAATGAACACAGCACAGTTTGGAATAGCTCTTCTTTGTTCCAATCTCCTAAACCATTCAAACAGCTATTACTTTGGCATATGGTTGGTGGCTTCTAGGTGCTGGTGGCACCTAGGAGAGTTCCAGGGGGAGAGTCTCAGGGCCAAGCTACAAGTGACGAATGACACTTGAACGGCAAGTGGATCGAGTGGAGGGCAAGTGAACAGGGAGAAATACACTTGCCGTTCAAGTGTCATTCATCACTTGTAGCTTGGCCCTCAGAAAACACTGACAACATTTCCAGACAAAACCCAGAAGTGATAGAACCCCTTCCATGATGCTCCGGGAATTCCACAAATTTCTATGGTAAAGGTTAGACTTGTGTGTTTCCTTCATAATTAATTACAGAAAAATATGAAAATGAGAGTTCATAATTACCATTATTAATACAAAAATGAAAAAAAAATCCCCATCTAAATAGCTTACAATGAAAAAAAAATCCTCATTTTTTTTAATTGTTCTTGTTACTTTCATTTCTGCAGCTTTTGGTTTGACTTTTACAAGGCAGACAATGTTTTCCTAATAACAGCATACAGAGAGCCCAGTGCATTTGCTATTCTTCTTTGCTGTGGTCTCTTCTCTGGGCCAAGCTACAAGTGACGAATGACACTTGAACAGCAAGTGTATTTCTCCCTGTTCACTTGCCCTCCACTCAATCCACTTGCTGTTCAAGTGTCATTTGTCACTTGTAGCTTGGCCTTGAGTTTCCTATCACAAACTGAGGAAGTCTTCCCTTTGCAGAAAACCTCCCTGTCCTATCCTATCCTATTCCAGGAAGCCTGCCATAGGAGGAATTTGGGAATTGGAGGGGGGAATAGAGTAGTTTTCTTCAACCAAATGATATCAAAAGTGCAAGGGAGCTAGTGCTGCCAAAACACTAAAGAACCCCCAAGTTTTAAGTGAATTGACCCAAGGAGTCTAATTCTATGGGTCACTGAAAAAGGTGTTCCCAGTCATCATGCTTACAGAGTCAAAAAGGGCTCTGTCCCCACAAAAGAGGGAGGGAAGGAGAAGAACCACAATTCTGCTGGGCCCTGCACAAGGCATGTGCTGTCTGGAAACCGTCATCACCAAGCCACTGCCTAAGAAATTCAGAGAATCAAAGAAAAACAAAATGCCTACTGCATTGCTGATGGTAATCACCCAAACACGAAAAACAACAGATTTTTCGGGGATAGGGTTTCATCATTCCCAAGAATCCCTGATTTGTGTTACTATTCCAGAAAAATCACTGTAATGAAACAGACAATTTTTGAGAGAATGAGGTATATTTTCAGCATGAGAAATTTGTAATGCACACCCTCAGCTCCAATGCCCCTTCGGCCTTGAAGTTCATGGATGAAGTTAATTGTGCAGTCTTGAGTTGTTGACTTTCTCCTTTCCTAACCTGCAATCCCTGAGTTGTGGTGGGGCCAAAATTCAAGAGCAGAGAATCAAATGTGCAACTGCCTGCTTCTAGGAACCTCTAGCATTAGAAGAAGGGTAGGTTCAGTTTAGTGAGTCACAACTTGTGTGGGCCTGTTGGTTGCCCCCTCAGTTGGAAGAATGAGACAGACACAATTTCTTGGAATAAATGGCCGCTTTATTAAACATAACATCAACACTAAACTGCAGCAAGGGCAAACTATGCAGTACAGGTCAGGCCACGGGGTCCCTCAGACCACCGCCCTGACCTGTCTGGGCGAGCCCCACTGCCCCGGGCGTAATCCATTCATGGAATGGCCTCAGCCCGGCCGGCCAGGCAAAGGGTTCCCCCTCAAGCTCCTAAAGCCTCAGCCATACAGCATGAGGGAAGGACTTGCACCTGGGGTTCCCTGGTGGCAGTCTGCACAGGTGGTGGTAGCCATGAAGCATTACCCTCCGTCCTGAGAGACCCCATTTCCCCACCGTTGGGGACTTGCCAAAGGGGGTGCTCACCACCCTGCTCCCTATTTCCCCACTTTCTCCTGCCAGGGGAAGCCTACTAGGCACCACCCTTACAATACCATCATCCTCTGCTGCAGTACAAGATAGGCGAAAAACCTACCCCCCCGCCAAGGCCAATCAGGGGGAGCAGGAAAAATTTCCTACCTGGCTCAAATGCAACCGGCTAATCCTGCACTGAAACAGGGAGAGGAGGGTGGGCCGATCGCTTGGAGCAACTGCGTGCTGGGGAGGGCGGAGATAGAAACGGCTCTATCTCCGCCCGCCCCCTAAAAGCCCCGGATGGGCGGGAAAGCCCCATCCTCCATCTGAGGCTGCAAACCCGGCCCCCCGGCCATAGCCACTTGTGGCTGCCGGGAGTGGCCGAATTCTGTGGCAACTCTACCTTCTATTAGCTATTGGTGACAAGGATCAAACCTATCTATCAAATAATGTCTGTTTCCTGCAAGGAAAAGCTGCCCCTCAAAGAACCCCCTAACTCTTAATCTGTCAGCAAACACCCCTTTTCTCTCTAACCATAAAGACAAGGACGGTAAATGTTTTAATCTTTTTCTTTGTGCTGTTCCCCATGGTATTAGCAGGATTAATTTGATCCGTAAGCTCTCTGTGAAAGATTTTTTTTTTAAAAAAAATCCTTTTGTGCAATCTCTTTGCCTGTTCTTCAGTAGTGAGTCCCCAAAGCTCTCCAAATCAGTTATTCACTTCAAAACAAAAAGGTCCCCCCCGAAACCCGTCGAAGGCAAACTCTAGCCTTGAGCTCGGTCACTGAATCATAGGCCATGCCAAACACTAAATGTGGATATACATATTTCATAGTTGTCTGTCATTGCTAAATATTTTTGTCATTTCGATGATACCAGGAGAGAAGATGGATCCCCACACAGTTGTTAATGGTTTGACGGCTACGCTGTCCTGTCAACAACACACCTCTGTTGAAAATAATTTCTCTCACTGTGTCAATAGATATGCCATGTCATGTTGCTGTTAATGGATGTGGCAAAAGAGGCATTTAATTAGTCATCACCCAAAATAAACACTGTCAGCTCCAATTTTCCAGCAATAACAATGCTTGGTCCAACCTGGTGAGGCATACCACGCAAATGGTGTACAACAGGTTGTCTGCTTTGTGAACAAGGAGGAGCGGGAAAGAAAGAAATAGGATAGAAGACTGCTCTATATGTTAGAAAGAAAAAAAAAATAAGAGTCCTGTGGCACCTTAATGACTAACAACATTTATTGCAGCATGAACTTGGGTGAGCCATTGCTTGCTTCTTCAGCTACAATGGGGGGCGGGGAGGTGAAATAACATGGGTACTCAACTGGAATGCTCTGTCTGTTACCATTTTATTGATATGGGAGAAGCTGGATTTTTTTAAAAAAAAAATTCTTATTGGTATTGTAGCACATTCAGCCTCTGTGATGACATTTTAGAACTGACATGTGATACAACCACCTGCTGTTGAGGGTTCCTTTTTTAAGGCTGATTCCACACACGTTGGATAATGCACTTGCAATCCTCTTTAGAGATCATTTGGAACTGAATTTTACAAGTGTGAAACAAAAAATCCACTTCCAAGCGATAGCTAAAGTGCATTGAAAGTGCATTATCCAACGTGTGCGGAATCAGCCTAAGTCCAAGCTGGAATGTCAGGTCCGCATGAAGAGTGATTCACTTCTGTGTTAACATTTGGAAGTATTTATACGCTTTGGGGAAATCAAACTAGCTTGAATCCTGCCTAGATTCCCACAGGTGCAAGGATGGGGGGTAATGTTTTCCTTATCCCCCTTCCCACAGGAGACCTCCAATTCTGCCCCTAAGATATTGTTGGGGGCCACCCATCTCCTGTAACCAGCATTCTTTGGGTTGCTAAGGGAGGAAAGAATTGATGAAAATCCCACCCTCCACCCCATGATTAGGGAAATCTAGGTGGAATCCAAACCTTGGCTAGTTTATAGGTAACTGGGAACCCTGTCAAAGCCAATGGATGCTCACAACAGGCATAGAAGGGAGGGTATAATTATTCTTAGGATTGCGTTGGGACTTCTGCATTTTTTAATCGAACACACGTGATTAACCTTCTGCAAAAAGTTTATACATTGCTGGCATGATATCATTATTAACAATAGGAATGGGCTTCATTCTCCTTTCCTGTGATGGCTATAAGTATGCTTACAAAGAAAAGATTCATCTAGAACAGATACAAAAATAATCTAAAGCCCAATTGCCATTCTTTTTATTTAAGATATTGTTACTGGCAACACCTGTAAGGCTATATTTGCATATGTAATTCCATTCGTGTTCGCTATGTGCCAAATCCATCTACAAAACTCATCAATATGCCAATTTAAATTATAGACTACTCTAAGGGTGAGGTTTTTTTTCCTGTGTTGGAGAGAAGCATTTTACCACACAAATCTATCAGTCAAAAGTTAATTTCAGGGCCAAATTCATTTTCAAAACAAAACAGCACAGGCAGTGCAAAGAGTTTTTGGAAGACCTTTTTTAGCATGAAGCCTTTACATGATATATGAATGATTCATGAGGGGAAATAAATACACAGATACACATCAGGATGTGAAGGGAATTAAAATGAGTGTATACTTTAAAGCTCTTGACCCTACAACTATATTTTTTCTACGTTTCCTCATGCTGTGAATAGTTTACTTACTATTTAGAATTTATATATAAATGAGAAAATGTCAACCATGGTGGAAGTTGAAACCTGGTTATAAAAGAATCGGTCCTTTGGAAATAGCGGTAGAACATTTGGTCAACATTCATGACTGGCAGCCAGTTGATAGGAACACTGTTTTTTTACTAAAAATTAACTAATTTTTACTAGCATTAATTTTTATTTCTAATTTTTGCAAAACAACCTACCTTTGTTGCTGATATTCTCAATGCAATGGATTCCTTTATGCGTTGCAATTTTTGCATCATGTATTTCTTATATACTGTTTATACAATATATTCTGCTTTTGTCACACACAAAAATAGTTAATAGAAAGCAGGGCAGACATTAGGAATCAGAGATTTGGTTTACTCAAGGGAGAAACAGAACCCCCAAAATCAAAATCTCCCTTAATCCCTCTCTGCCCTGGAATCTTATGTGAGCATGAATCCTAAAATTCTCTTCCAATTTTGCTTCTGAAGAAATGTTGATGAGTACTTTGTAGCCCATGAATCTCCAATATGGAGTTCATGGGCACCATGACACCCTCTGACACCTTCTCTGGTACCCATAAAATGTTTTTAGAAAGTGGGTATGGGCAGATGGGGCTTTTACCCAGCAAAGCTTCTTATTGGTCTTTGGAGATTTGATTAGCTGGACAGACATTTTTTTTTAAAGTTGAAGATCTTTGAAGCTGTCAGAATAGCACGAGGGTCTTTGGTGGTAGTGAAGGTAAGCTGTGTGTATGCCAGAAATTATTTTTTTAAAATATGTTCATTTCAAAATGTGTTCTCCTAAAATGAGATTATGCCTGATATTTATTTATGTCATTTATAGTCCAGCTTTCTCACTGAGACTCACACTACACAGTATGAGCTTAGTACAATCAGTATCAAGTACATTTCCATACAGTGTCAAGGACATTTCCATAAACAATGCCACAAGGTAAATATAAACAAGTTTACAAAGACATACCATTAGCAAGAATCCAATACAGAGCAGAAGAAATGCTGAAACAGAAGAGTTAATATGTTGAAGAGTTACTATTAGAGATGGGCACGAACCGCATTACGAACTTCAAAAACCCACGAAATTGGCGATCGTGCAATCGCGATCCAGCGGTTCGTGATTGTCCACGGCCAATGAACCAGCATTCGAGAGAGGCCTGGTTTGGTGCGTTCGGCCACAGTTCAGGAAGGTGCCATGTTTCCTTGTGCTTATTCCCAGGAAAGTGTCTTTAGAATTGCAGCCTATGATTGAAAAATTCTAGGGCTTTTATTAAATTTGATTGCTTAAATAAACTAGACCCCCCCCCCCAGTGGCACTTTTCCTCACAGCAACTGTCCAAGTGCCCTGATGGGATTGGGGGAGAGAGACCAGTGCCTGGGTAGTGCTGCAAAACAAACCAAGAGGCACCCACGCAGGTCTACTCAAATGTAAGTCCCATGTTATTTAATAATACTTACTCCCAGGGCAGTGTCTTTCGAAATGCACCATATGATGGAAGTCTGCACATCCTTCTGAAGATTTCCAGAGCTGATAGACGGGGAGAAGTCTCCCCTTGTAAGGACCCAAATGGCAGGGAGACGAGTTCATTTCCTGGGTAGCGACAGGGAAAAAAGATGTACTCATGAGCATTGTTCTCATTCCTCCTTCCCACCAACAGAGTTAATTAATAACATAAGGGCTTTCTCCCCTTGCAATCCGATTTGTAAATTATATTCAGGAAAACAAGATGCTGCTTTGCAAGCCCAGTGCCTAGTGCCACTGCTGCTGCTGCTGAGAGGTACGAGCCAAAATGAAACACACACTTTTTGATGGGAGTGTGCAGTTATAACTTGGTTTCCCAGATCTGGTTCACCATTCTGGAATCTGGAAGTTGTTTTAATATAACAAAACCGAGATTTATGGGTATATTTCCAGCTCATTTTTTTCATTTTGCACACCCCTAATGGCCACCATGAATATAGCTTAATTCTATACAGCATGTCTAGAATTAAGCTATATCCCCACCAAGGAATGATTCATTTGCTGTCTTATACCTTTATTGACTTAGTGTCAGGTAAGGGGGTGGCCAACAGCTATCCAATTATTTCTTATCTACCCTCAAGAAGTTAGGAAGCAATAGTCAGTTTGGTGAAGTGATTAAGAGCAGTGGGACTCTAATCTGGAGAGCCAGGTTTGATTCCCCACTCCTCCACTTGAAGCCAGCTGGGTGACCTTGGGCTAGTCACAGCTCTCTGGAACTCTCTCCGCCCACCTCACAGGGTGATTATTGTGGAGATAATAATAACATACTTTGTATACTGCTCTGAGTGGGTGTTAAGTTGTCCTGAAGGGCGGTATGTAAACTGAATGTTGTTGTTATTAGTCCTCCCCAGCCTCTCTAACAGTTCTTAAATTTAGCCTTGTTAAAATAAATTCTCTTAATTCCTCTTTACTCAATTTCCCCACAGTACCAACTGAGTAGGGCATGGATCAGTTGAAGAAAAGATTTGGGTCATTTCTTGGCTACCAGGCTCAGGAACCATTTGAAGAATGGCCACAAGGCTATGCTCTGCAAATTTTTATTGTTTTTTAAAGAACTTTTGGACTCCGATTTTGTTCTACTACTACAGACTAACACTCAACCGAAACATAACTAAATGATGCATGTGTTGGGGGGTTTGATACCCATAAGGCTGTAATGGAAACCTGCATGTGACAATAACATGGACTTCAACTAATGCCCAAAGATAAGTTCATGCTAAAAAAGAAATTGCAGAGATTACTTAAAATCATTGACTGATAGCGGTGTGAGTAATGAAAATCTTAAACCACAAAAATTATGAAAATAACTGGGTTTGGCCCTTACATGTGACTCTCCAGAATGTCTGGTTGCTTTGTAGTCATGGAATTTCCCTCCACAAACATTCCATGACATTTTTCAATTTCGAGTGCTTTCAAGTGCTACTTTATCACAGCATCACTCAGGTGCTTCTAAGATATCACTTTTTCCCCCCTAGCAACCAGCCACATTTATTCCTTCCAATCAGAGAAATCAGCACAGAGCTGTGTCAGCCAATCACCACACCTGTGGGGAGGTAGCATACAGGTCCAGCAGGCACCTTGTTTTCCTGTTCTGATTTCCCCAGCAACCAGTCACATTTCTCCCTTCCAATCAGATTCTTGCATGGGGAGGAGCTCTGTTGTTTCTGCTTTTGTCAGCTCCTTCCTTTTCTCTCTTCCACTCGTAGTTAACCAAGGGAGACTGAGAGCCGAAACAGACATGATGAGATACCTAGGTTCAACTTGTGTTCTCTTACCTCAAGGTTTGTTGGGAAGTGTAGGTGTCCTTGCAGCTTAAAGTTTATGCAGCTCGGATCCATGCAGCTTCAGGTGGGGGCCAGGCGACCAAGGGGAAGATGCAGCGATCCCCTCGCCCAGCCCCCGCAGAGCGATGTCAGGCTGCACGGGGAGAGCAGGAGGAAAGGCGCCCAGAGCATTGCTGCTCCCCCGCTTGCCTGGCCCCCACCTGAAGCCAAGCAGCTTGGAGCTGCATAGCTCACCGTCACTCTGTGGGGGCTGGGAAAGGGGTGGGTGGAGTGACAGTCCATGCAATCTGGGTAAAGGCAGAGCATGCCGGTCTATGCAGCTCTGGGACATGTGGCTTTGGGCAGGGGCCAGGCAAGTGAGGGGGGGATGCTCTGCGAGCCTTTCCGCCCAGCTCTCCCAGTGCAGCCAGGCATCGCTCTGTAGGGGCCAGGCCAGGTGAGGGGGGGGGAGATGAAGCGATACTCCATGTAAGTGGGAAAGGGAAAATGTTGCGATGCACCTTGAGAGTGGGAGGAAAGGCACCCCACACCTGCACTTCCCTCCCTGATGCTCTGTAAATGCTAAACTTTAAGCTGCAAGGACACCTACACTTCCTGACAAACCTTGAGGTAAGAGAACACGAGTTGAACCTAGGTATCTCGTCACGTCTGTTTCAGCTCTGAGGGCCCAGGTACAAGTTACGAATGACACAGGTTGGACACTTGTCAGCTTCCCTCAAGTTCTGATGGGAAATGTAGGCATCCTGGTCTTGCAGCTTGGCTCTCCAACTTTTCAACTGTCACTTGTCCAACATTCCACCAAGCTGCCTACATTTCCCATCAAAACTTGAGGGAAGCTGACAAGTGTCCAACCTGTGTCATTTGTCACTTGTAGTTTGGCCCTGAGAAGACGCCTGTTTCCTATCCACAATATTCATTTGCAGATTCATCCCCAGCAATAACCATAGGTTCAGTGGCCTTTCAGAGAACCACAGCCAGCAGCTGACAAAATTGTTTGCCTTCAGTGCCATGCCTATCTTTGTCTCTGTACAGCACCACAATCCTGCTTGTTTGCATTGACATTTCTCTATGACTAGCGTAAAGAACCTTTTACACAAATAAAGTGGGAAATGGCCATAAAAACATAATAGAGTGCTGTAGGTCTCCAGAAAAGAAGACATGGGGGGGCAGTAAGCTAAGCTCCTTGTCTCTTCCTCCTTAAGTGCACTTGGCTGGTCTCTATGCATGGTCACTGGAAAGAAAAATTATGTTGGCTGCAGTTGATAAACCTGTGGTTGATCAATTTTCTGCTAAAGTTCAGAAAGACTTCATAATCATAGTCTTTCTAGGCTCTTACTCTCGCTGATTAAAATAGCAAACCTGTATCCCAAAGGAACTTTCACCCTTTTCCATCATATTCCATCCAGCATTCACAAACAGAATAAGGAAAAGGCTGCATTGGTACAGCTCCCTGTTGATTCCAGCGTGCCTCACTGTTTGTGCCCTTCCAAAATGGATCACCATCATGCCCTGCTATGAAGCTGAAGGTTAAAGTGAAGTTCATGTACACAATAAAACATGGTTGGAAAAGGCATGGAGGTGTGTGGGGGGTTGTTTTTTGCGGGGGAGACCAAGACATACTGGCGAGTCTCGACTGAGTGGTGAATGGACAGAATGAGAGAATGGATAACCTCCCCCCCTCCATTTGGCACAAAAAGTTGAGCATCAAATGTAATTGAGTATTGCGCCTCATCCAGTTTGGTGTAGTGGTTAAGAGTGCAGGACTCTAATCTGGAGAAACGAGTTTGATTCCCCACTAGGGGTGTGCAAGCCAAAAATTTTCGGCTATAGCCGAAAGTAGAAAGCCGAAAGAAAATTCTCTATCGTTAAAGCTGAAAGCCGAAACAAGAATCTCTTTCGGGATTCGGGATTCGGGATTCTTTCGGCATTATTTCGGCATTCTTTCGGCTTTTTTCTATGGGAAAATGCCTCCGTCTTCCAGGACGCCTGGAGGAGGCATTTTCCCACCGAATAAGCCCAAAATTGGTGGGGACCTTCCTCTAACCCTTCTCTAACAACCACCCAAGTTTCAGACAGATTGGACTTTGGGGGGCCATGTTATGGCCCCCCAAAGCAGGTCCCCCCATCCTCCCATAAAGGAGCATCTTCTTCATTATTTCCTATGGGGAAAAAATGAAGAAGCAGGCTTCCTTTGCCAGGGGTGGCATTTTGCATGCAAAATGCCCCCTTACCCTCAGGGGCCCTTCTCCCACCCCTCCTCCCACCCCCCACCAAGGCTCAGCCTGCTCCCACTTGGGGGGGCCATTTCATGGCCTCCCCAAGTAGGTGCTCTAATCTCTACCACTGACAGCTGGGGGAGGCTTGTGTTGCCAGGGGTGGCATTTTGCATGCAAAATGCCCCCCAACCCTCTGGGGCCCTTCTCCCACCCCTCCTCCCACCCCCCACCAAGGCTCAGCCTGCTCCCACTTGGGGGGGCCATTTCATGGCCTCCCCAAGTAGGTGCTCTAATCTCTACCACTGACAGCTGGGGGAGGCTTGTGTTGCCAGGGGTGGCATTTTGCATGCAAAATGCCCCCCAGCCCTCTGGGGCCCTTCTCCCACCCTTCCTCCCACCCCACACCAAGGCTCAGACTGCTCCCACTTGGGGGGGGCCATTTCATGGCCTCCCCAAGTAGGTCCTCTCAGCCCCTAAAGTCCACCCCTTACAGCCCCACACAAACCCAATTCCCCCCCAGCTGCCGCACACAGACCCAAATCCCCACATTAGCCCCTCACAGACCCAAATCCACCCCCACCTGCCCCACACCCATAACCCCAGGAACAGGCTGGCAAAGGCCAGCCCTCTCCCTTTGTTCCCTATGCTGGGAACTTCTAAACTCTCTTTCCCTGGGCAATTCTGCACAGCCCAGGGGTGCCACAATGGTGGGCACACTTCTGAGTGCCAGCTGGTCCCTGTGAAAGAACACCTGAACCACAGACACCCTCCCTCAAATTCCCCCACCACCTACAGAGATAGCTGGCCAGCCAGCCCCATTGTTCCCTATGATGGGAACCAACTGCACAACAAAGAATAAAACAAGAACAACACAAAATAAAGTTTTTAAAAAATTATTTTCTCCCTTCCAAAGTACAAGTAGGCAAAGCATTATGACACATTACACCAGCAGTCCCCCACACAGAAAAATAACACAACTCACTTAAGATTAGAGAATCACAAAGCACGATTCCTGTCAAAAACACTTTATTTCTTGAACAGCTTTAGGTTACACAGCAGGGGGGAACACCAAAGGGCTTGGCAGCAGTATCTTACACAAAAATAACACAACTCACTTAACATCAGAGAATCACAAAAGCACAATTCCTGTCAAAAACACTTTATTTCTTGAACAGCTTTAGGCTACACAGCAGGGGGGGGACACCAAAGGGCATGGAAGCAGTATCTTACACAAAAATAACACAACTCACTTCACATTAAAGAATCACCCCAAAAAATTGCTGTCAAAAGCACTTTATTTCTGTAACTGCTTTAGGTTACACAGTAGGAAGGCACCACAGAGCAGGAAAGCAGTGTACTACACAAAAATAACACAACTCACTTCACATCAGAGAATCACACAAACACAATTGCTGTCAAAAACGGTGAAGTGGGTTGTATTATTTTTTGTAGTACATTGCTATCATGCCCTTTTGTGCCCTCCTACTGTGTAACCTAAAGCTGTTCAAGAAATAAAGTGTTTTTGCCAGGAATTGTGTTTTTGTGATTCTCTGATGTTAAGTGAGTTGTGTTATTTTTGTGTAAGATACTGCTTCCATGCCCTTTGGTGTTCCCCCCCTGCTGTGTAGCCTAAAGCTGTTCAAGAAATAAAGTGTTTTTGCCAGGAATTGTGTTTTTGTGATTCTCTGATGTTAAGTGAGTTGTGTTATTTTTGTGTAAGATACTGCTGCCATGCCCTTTGGTGTTCCCCCCCTGCTGTGTAGCCTAAAGCTGTTCAAGAAATAAAGTGTTTTTGACAGGAATCGTGCTTTGTGATTCTCTGATGTTAAGTGAGTTGTGTTATTTTTCTGTGTGGGGGACTGCTGGTGTTATGTGTCATAATGCTTTGCCTACTTGTACTTTGGAAGGGAGAAAATAATTTTTAAAAAACTTTATTTTGTGTTGTTCTTGTTTTATTCTTTGTTGTGCAGTTGGTTCCCATCATAGGGAACAATGGGGCTGGCTGGCCAGCCATCTCTGTAGGTGGTGGGGGAATTTGAGGGAGGGTGTCTGTGGTTCAGGTGCTCTTTCACAGGGACCAGCTGGCACTCAGAAGTGTGCCCACCATTGTGGCACCCCTGGGCTGTGCAGAATTGCCCAGGGAAAGAGAGTTTAGAAGTTCCCAGCATAGGGAACAAAGGGAGAGGGCTGGCCTTTGCCAGCCTGTTCCTGGGGTTATGGGTGTGGGGCAGGTGGGGGTGGATTTGGGTCTGTGAGGGGCTAATGTGGGGATTTGGGTCTGTGTGTGGCAGCTGGGGGGAATTGGGTTTGTGTGGAGCTGTAAGGGGTGGAATTTAGGGGCTGAGAGGACCTACTTGGGGAGGCCATGAAATGGCCCCCCCAAGTGGGAGCAGGCTGAGCCTTGGTGGGGGGTGGGAGGAGGGGTGGGAGAAGGGCCCCAGAGGGTTGGGGGGCATTTTGCATGCAAAATGCCACCCCTGGCAACACAAGCCTCCCCCAGCTGTCAGTGGTAGAGATTAGAGCACCTACTTGGGGAGGCCATGAAATGGCCCCCCCAAGTGGGAGCAGGCTGAGCCTTGGTGGGGGGTGGGAGGAGGGGTGGGAGAAGGGCCCCTGAGGGTAAGGGGGCATTTTGCATGCAAAATGCCACCCCTGGCAAAGGAAGCCTGCTTCTTCATTTTTTCCCCATAGGAAATAATGAAGAAGATGCTCCTTTATGGGAGGATGGGGGGACCTGCTTTGGGGGGCCATAACATGGCCCCCCAAAGTCCAATCTGTCTGAAACTTGGGTGGTTGTTAGAGAAGGGTTAGAGGAAGGTCCCCACCAATTTTGGGCTTATTCGGTGGGAAGATGCCTCCCCCAGACGTCCGGGAAGACGGAGGCATTTTCCCATTGAAAAGCCGAATGAAAGACGAAAGAATCCCGAAACGTTTCGGCTTTTTTCTTTCGGCTACCCGAAACGTTTCGGGATTCCCCGAAACGTTTCGGCATTCCCTGAAAGAAGCCGAAACACTTTTGTTTCGGCATTCTTTCGGCATTCTGAATGCCGAAACGCACATCCCTATTCCCCACTCCTCCACTTGAAGCCTGCTGGGTGACCTTGGATCAGTCACAGCTTCTAGGAGTTCTCTCAGCCCCACCCACCTCACAGGGTGACTGTTTTTGTAGGCATAATAATAGCATGCTTTGTAAACCCCTCTGAGTGGGTATTAAGTCATCCTGAAGGATGGTTTATAAATTGAATGTTGCTATTGTTGTTGTTGTTATCCCATGCAAGAACCAGACACAGAAACTTTTCTGCCCTCTTAAAAGAACCTTGACAACAGAGCACTAAAGTAATTAATCACTTTATTCCCACTATCACAGAACAAGAAGAAAAAAAATAAACAAAGCAGTTCAAAAACTTCCATTGTGTATTGGAGCATACACACAGTTTGGACTCAACATGGCGATTCCTTTTTCCCTTGAAGGAATGAGGTGCTAGATTTTTGGAGATAAAAGCCGCATTGCACTGATATTTTAATAACATTAAAATGATCTCATACAACTTAGATCTTGTCCCCTCCATAGCCGAATGAAAAGGGAAATCAACAAATTTTCATTATGCCATGATCTCAGTTCTGTCTCATTTCAGTTATTGATGAACTGGAGGTCCTTACATTAATTCATTTGATCCAGAAAATGACCTAAGAACATTGTTAAAATGTCAAGGGGTTTTTGGAAGGTGGGAAGAAATCATGAATTAAAGAATATGTTGGTACCTTGAGTTGACAGAAGGACAAAGAAACTTGATTAAAATGTGGACTGAGCACAGAATAAAATGAGGGACGTGATGAAAACTCTTTTGGTTGACATAATGAAATAAGCAGTTGGCAGAAGGTGTAAACTGAAGGAATACACTGTGGGAAATTAGCCAATAAAATATCTGGTAGTTTCAAAAAGGAGCACAACTTTATTAACTCACTGTAGAGCTCTGCCTTGCTATGGTAGATACATTTGATAATGAGGAATGCTTCCAAATTGCTCTCCAGAATGAATTCTCCTTGAGATATGTCATTAGCCCAGTTATCTATATGGTGAAATGGAAGTGCATGAACACTCGTTCACCAAGTTCCTGTTTGTGCATCCCAAAATGTTTGAGGGGATAGAGTTGAACAATGATTTGAAAACTTCATAAACATTATAATAAAACTACTGTAGCAATTTGAATTGTGTGGAGCCACCTCTCATTAGAAAGGATACCTGCTTGAACCATCAGTTGAACATTAACAATTTGGTTGCCGTAGAAAAGAGCAAGAGCCCAGTAGTGCCTATAAAACTAACAAATTTAGTGGTAGTATAAGCTTTTGTGAGGCACATATCACTTCTTCAGAGCTGTGACTCATGAAAGCACACCCTACCAGTAATTTTATTAGTCTTACAGGGGCTACTGGACTCTTGCTCTTTTCGACTGCTACAGACAGACTAACATGGCTACCAATCTCGACCAATTTGGTTGCAGTTCAGATATATAAAATGAACCATAGTTATTCTAAACTCTGTCTTTTGTGTCATCATTCTGTGCAAAATTTGAGTGGGAATGAAACAATGAAGAATTCTTATCCAACTGAGTCCACCTTGGAAATAACCAGAGTGTTTGGAACACCAGAACTGGGGGAGAAATTCAGAAGCATGTGAGCACTGCATTAATTGGCCTTTAGAACTGAGATCTTCCAAAAACTGTTTTTAACCTGTCAATTTTTCTAAAACTCAACTCTGCATTTATAGTTATGTCAGCCACATTTCTCAACATAAGCTTTCTCTTTCTTTGAAAGTATTCTCTAGTGAATAGCTGAATTAAGCTCATATTAAAACCATATGTTGATACAATATACTTAAACGATAAATCAAAGCATATAGACATATCCATATTAATTTGCTATGTTGTTAATTAACAGCATTCTCTGATCCATAGAAACCTCCACTCTCCTAATTAGCTTGAAGCAATTATCACTAAATTGCAAGGAAATTATATTTTTAATAAAGTGGTACAGCAGAAATGAGAGCATCAATTTACACTTTTTTTTAGTTTTCTGCATTGGAATTAGCAGGTATCCATGTCTATGACAGAAGAGGTGCCAATAAGTTCAACAATAAAAGAACAATTTGAGCAATGTGGAGATCAGAAACTCTAAAAGCAAGGCCCTTGCTTTTAATTATTTTCACATAAAAGATATAACTAACTGGCCACAGTATTCAGTTCTTGTATTCATGTAACTCAATGAAAATTATCCAATATGGGACATTTCTCTCTTTTTTTTTTAATGAAATTTTTATTGGTGAGTGAAAAAAGAATTTTCCAAATTTAACACATATAACCCCATTTTTCCCCTTACCCTGTCCCCCACCCTTTTCCTCCCCCCCTCCCTATTGACTTCCAACAGCTTTCCAACCCTTAACCCTTCTTATTACTTAAATCTATTTCATTTATATTTTCCTACCACCTATAAATCCTAATATCTCTTACTCTAAGCATATTCTTATTCTTTTACATGAACTCTATCAAACATACTATCAATATAGTATATATCATATCAATATAGCGTAACAGTATGGTATTGTATATAGCAGGGATCTCAGTGTCTCTTACTTTAAATATATTCTTTTTCTTTTCTTTTAGACATATATTCCATCAAATATACTATCAATATAGTATATATTATAAGACATATATTGTATGCTATGCCACCAATGTAGCACAGCACACAACACAATATAACACAGCCACATACCTTATAATATAAAGTCTGATCCACTAACCCATTATTTTATATTATATATTGTATATTATATACCTCACTGATATATCAGTTTGACCATTTTCGTTCTCCCTTATATTCAATATAAAGTTCACTTAAATGTTATATTAGTTTAGATTATTATTACATTCCCCCTAAATGGTAAGATCCCTTCTCTCTTCCCATTACAGCATCATTCTTTAAAAATTTTCAAACTGCCACAGATCTCCTTTTACATCCCATTTTTTCCCCCAAAATTGTTTCAGTTTCCCCCAATCGACTACATACTGTCCTAGGTCAAGATCTTTGAGTTTCCTTGTCATTTTGTCCATTTCCGCCATGTACAGCAATTTGTAAATCCAGTCTTCTACAGTTGGTATTTCTTGCGTCTTCCATTTCTGCGCATACAAAAGTCTTGCCGCTGCAGTCATGTAAAATAACAATGTTCTATACTGCATTGGGACTGCCTCCATTCCCAGGTTCAGTAGCAACAATTCTGGGTTCTTATTTATTTGTATTTGTAAAATCTCATTAACTGCTTCAATTATTTCACCCCAGTACTGTTTAGCTACTTCACATGTCCACCACATATGATATAGTGATCCTTCATGCTTTTTACATTTCCAGCATTTGTCTGACATATTAGTATTTCCTAGCACAATTTTCTTTGGTGTTAAATACCATCTGTAAATAATTTTATACACATTTTCTTTAATGTTCGTACATGTTGAAATCTTCACTGTATTTTTCCATAGGTACTCCCATGCCTCCATCGTTATTTCTTTATGAAAATTTATTGCCCACTTCACCATCTGGACTTTTACTGTTTCGTCGGCCGTGAACCATTTTAAAAGTAATTTGTAAATCTTAGATATTTCTTTCTTGTCTTCTTGTAATATCACTTCCTCTAACTCCGAATTTTCCAATCTTATACCTCCTCTCAGGCAGTCCGCATTATAAAGATCTCTGATCTGTCTATACTGAAACCATCCATAACAAGGAGACAATTCTTCTTCTGTCTTTATTCTCAGCTTTGAATATTGTATTTGTGTAATCTCCTTGTAAGTTAGGCATTGCTGTTCATTATCAACAGTTCTCGGATCTATTACTTCATACGGAACCACCCATGAAGGGATTCCGTCTTCCATATACACCTTATATTTCTTCCAGACTGTGAAGAGGCTTCTCCGGATATAGTGATGCAAAAACATAGAGTCTGCTTTTACTTTGTCATACCACATGTATACGTGCCATCCAAATATTTTTTTATGTCCCTCCAGGGCCAGCAACTTGTGGTTTTTAACGTTATCCAGTCTTTCAACCATACAAGACATACTGCCTCATGATACAGTCTTATGTTGGGCAGTTGCAAGCCACCTCTTTCCTTCGCATCTTGTAGGACCTTCATTTTCACTCGTGGTTTCTTGCCTGCCCACACAAAGTCTGAGATTTTCCTGTGCCATTTATCAAATTGTTTGGAGTCTCGAATGATTGGTATAGTTTGCAACAAGAACATCACACGTGGTAAGACATTCATTTTTACTGCTGCAATTCTTCCCAACCATGATAAATTCAATTTGTTCCATTTTATTAAGTCTCTCTCTATTTGTATCCACAGTTTCTCATAGTTATTTTTGAACAAATCTATATTTTTCGCAGTCAGTTCAATACCAAGATACTTTACTTTATTAGTCACCTCACAGTCTGTTATCTCCATTAGCTCTTGCCGCTTCTGTTTAGTCATGTTCTTACTTAAAATCTTTGACTTCTTTTTGTTCACATAAAAGCCAGCCAAATCTCCAAACGCTTTTATTTTCTCTATTACCTTTGGCATATTTTCGATTGGATCCTCTACTATTAACATTATATCATCCGCAAAAGCTCTGACCTTGCAGGAAAACTCTTTTATTTTCATACCTCGGATTGTGTCATCCTCACGTATTTGGATCATCAATATTTCCAAAATCAGGATAAACAGCAATGGAGACAAAGGGCAGCCCTGTCTAGTTCCTTTGTTGATTTTCAATTTTTTTGTCAAGTCCTCATTCACTATGATTGCTGCACTCTGGTCTCTATAAATTTCCTTGACCGCTTGTATGAACTTTTCTCCCATTTGCAGCTTTTCCATGGTAGCAAACATAAAGCAATATGGGACATTTCTCTGATGCTGTTTGGCATTCCCCCTGTTTACTTAATGCAACACATCTGGATCACATCTGTGGTCTAACCATACTACAAATACTATCCATTACCAGACCAGAATCTTTGGAAGAATATAACATAAGTGAACGAATATTCATTTCATTCCATTATTGCCATTCCTATTCAGAATCCACTTATTTTAGGTCTAAGGAAACTGGATAAACCCAATTGCCTTGACAATTTTATCATTGCTACCATGCCTTTGACTAACCATTTGTTACATGTAAGGGCTAAACTGAGAGAGCCAGTTTGGTGTAGTGGTTAAGAGCACTGGACTCTAATCTGGAGAACCAGGTTTGATTCCCCACTCCTCCGCTTGAAGCCAGCTGGTTGACCTTGGGTTAGTCACAGTTCTCTCAGAGCTCTCTCAGCCACACCTACCTCACAGGGTGATTTTTGTTGTGGAGATAATAATGACATACTTTGAGTGGACATTAAGTTGTCCTGAAGGACGGTATATAAATCGAATGCTATTATTATTATTCATTATGTCAGTTGCATAGAAGCAATTGGATTTGGAGCGGTAGCTTATTGGCAGAGCATTCAATTTATACCCCTTCTTGCCCTCCCACCCACATGCCCCCACCTGCCTGCGCCTCCTTCCTTTGCCTATTGTAAGCCCTCCCACCACCTGCAGTTGCAGCTACCCACACTCCCTGCCTGCACGCAGTTCCCCAAATGATGCTGGGTGGTAGGGGTAGCTAGGAGTGCCCCTGACATGGCCACCAGGAAAGCCGAGGCTTTGTGCACCACTCACATGCCCTTCTCCAGCAGCGCCAGACAGCGTATGCAGCTGGGAGCAGAGGTGACAAAGCACTCACGAACAAGCAGTGGAACAGAATGAATGTAAGTATCGGGGGGGGTAGGGAGTTGATAAATTAGTGCTTACCCCCACCCCACTAGATGTTACCACCATTCTGTCTTTAGAAGTTTGTTGTATTAAGTGACGATAAATTGAGTTGTACTGTGGTTACCATCCTCTTGATATCTTTTTAAACTATTTATATGTGAATTGTAATTTTAACAAAGTTTTTATGACTTTGTGAATTCTTGTTTATATTGTCGATTACGTGTTTTAATTGATGTAATCCGCCCTGAGCCTGTTATGGGGAGGGTGAAATAGAAATATAATGAAATAAATAAATAAAATAAATCAGAGGAGATGTGTGAGTGGAAGTCAGCAGCAGTGGGTCCCACCAAAAGCCATGGGCCCTGCAGCTGTCCCACCTCACCATGTGCTGCTGCCAGCCCTGTTTTCAATCCCAAATAGATGCTTTGCCCATTGGAAAACTTCTGGCAAACAAAGCCGATACAGGAGGGAAAAGCCATTTTTCTTAAAAAACACACAACCCCCTCTTTGTTCATTTTCCTGCTGCCATAGGTCATGTCATCTATTTGAATGACACTCCATGCAAGTGCTAAGCACCAGCTAAAACCACTAGTTAAAATACCGTGGCGAGTATAATTTAAAGTCATTATCACATGGATGCCAATTGTAGCATGCATATGTGTGTGTGTGCACGTGTGTTTCGGTGTATTTTTTTAAAAAAAAATAATTGCCTTGCCAGTAGCCCTATGTATTTTAGAATCTGGCAGTGCTCTCTTTTTATGTTTTGCTCACAAATGGTAAATGAAGGTGATTTTAACTTCTTCATCTGACTGCTTTATGAAAGAAAAATCAAAAGCAGAAAGTAGGAATGAGCATATAGAGACAGAGATGCCGACAGAGAGTGAGTGATTTTCTAAATTGCAAGATTGGTCTTGCCTCAACCAGCATTAAGGTTTCCTCTACACTCTGTCCTGATCTACCCCAGTAGATCAACCCTCATTTGACTTTTGGAAGGACCAGGACAACAGCATCCCTTGCCCTAATGGCCAGGAATGACATTGTATGATGACATTGTATGATGCTGCATAGGCTTTTATGTAGAGGTGGGCACGAACCGGAAAAAAACTGAACCATGTGGTTCGTGGTTTGTCAAATTTCATGAACCACGAACCACAAACTTTCACAACCCTGCCCCTGGTTTGAGAACCAGTTTATTTGGTTCATAAAAACGTCACATCCAGGTCAGAAAATCATCACTTCTGAGTCAGCAGAAGGTTGCTTCCGGGTCAACAGAAGGTCTGCAGGAAGTCCATCCCCTGTTGCCTAGGAAACTGATGGATCAGCACCAGGCTGTCTGCAGTGACGAACCGAAAACCAAACCAAACAAACCAGCCTAAAATTCATGGCAGTTCATCAGAAATGGGATCTGGCAAACCCCTGGTTCATGAACCATGAACCGGCCTGGTTCGTCATGAATTATGGTTCATATTTTGGTTCATGCCCATCTCTACTTTAATGTGATTTATGAAGTATTTATATGTACAATGTACACTGTTTGTATCCACAGTATAATGTCAGCTTGTTGCACAAACAATGTAGAAAATCACATACATTTTCTAGGGAAAATTCAGTGTGAAGAAACAGAAATTAGAAATTTGCAAAAGGAAGCAGACAGGCAACGATGATGACAATGATTAGAGGTGCAGCTAAGGAGGTTAGCTAAGGTGGGAACATTGTGAAGTTGACGAATTATGCTGCAATGAACCCCACAATGCTTTCAACCATCAGTCCTGACAGTGGTTACAGTGTAAGAAGGAAGGAGGGAAGGCAAGCCAAGAAGCTGGGCAGACGAAAAGAGAGAGTTGAGCAGAGGCCAAAAGAACAAGTGCCATGGGGCAAGTGGGGACTTCACAGGGTGCAGAGGTACAAGAGCAATCTTCATAAAAAGACAGGGTAAATGGGGGAAGCATTACAGAGGTTAAAGGGAGCAAAATGAAGGTCAAGACAGACAAGAAGTTGTTGAATTATACAAAGTAATACAAGACAAGGTGGAAAGGGGAATGAAGGCCGAAAATGAAATGGGAAGGGTCATTATCAAAGGTTACAAACTAAAACAGATTTGCCTCAGAGTAGTCCCCATTATACTGGACAAGCCATTTTTATTAGGAACTGCTGCTTTAGTGCTGGATTGCAGTACAGTTTTTTCACAGTTCCCTTTATTGGTACATAAAGTTGTCTTTTCCCCGAGTCAGATCGCTGGTCTATCAAAGTCAGTATTGTCTACTCTGACTGGCAGCAGCTTTGCAGAGTCTCAGGTGGAGACCTTTTCAGCTGGATCCTTTTCACTCTAGATGCTCAGGACTGAACCTGGTATCCGCTGCATGCAAATCAACAGGGCTGCCAAACTCCAGGTGAGGCCTGGAGAGCCCCTGGAATTACAACTTATCTCCTGACTACAGATATTAGTTCTCCTGGAGAAAACAAATAGCTGCTTTGAAGGGTGGACTCTGTGGCTTTATGTTCTAAGGATCCAATTAAAGAGTGGCAGGACTCTAATCTGGAGAGCCAGGTTTAATTCCCCACTCCTTCGCTTGAAGCCAGCTGGGTGACCTTGGGTCAGTCACAGCTCTCTCAGAGCTCTCGCAAGCCCCACTCACCTCACAGGGTGTCTCTTGTGTGGATTGACTTGTTAACTGCTCTGAGTGTGGCACTAATCTAACCTGAAGAGCGGTATATAAGCACAAGGTTTTTAATGAGGTCCCTCCCCAGCCCCTCTAGTCTCCACCCCTGAATTTCCAGGAATTTCTCAATCCTGAATTTCTCAATTCCTGAATTTCCAGGAATTTCTCAATCCTGAGTTGGCAGTGGTAGTGTTTCACCACTGTTCCACCACCACTTCATAGTGAAATAGAACTATATGATCCACCCCCCCCCCCAAGGGAAATGCCATGTGTTAATTCTCACAGTTTCTCCAAGCCAGCAATTTTGTGATCAAATGAGTTGAGGGTCAAATGTCTGTGGGTCCATGACAACCCAGTGGAGAAAGCCTGGCTGTGTCCCCTCCCTCTGATACTACTACTGCAGTATTCTGAGAGACGAGATGCCAAATAGCTTTTGATACCAGATAGACCAATAGCCTCCACCATGATTTATATGCTGCCATTTATATGATAAATGACAGGTTCAAGCGATTAAACCTGCCTTGTCCCAACCACGGAGCTCACTGGATTTGGGGGAAGATTATTTAAATTTATTATGAGTTGAGTGAAATAGCACAGCAGCAGTGGGGCATGGGATTAACACCACAAAAAAAGTATACCAGCAGGTGGCAGAAATGAAAAGTTGAGAAGGGTCATTTATCATATGGTAGTGGCAGCACTACCATATCATGGCGGAGGCTATTGATCATTCTTGTATCAAAAGCTACTTGTGTGGCTCAGGGCAGCGGTAGAATGTCTATTTGGACATGCAGAGGGTCCCAGGTTCAATTCCCAGCCTCTCCAGTTACAAGGATAGGCAGTAATTAATGTGCACTGGCTCTTCCTAAGACCCTGGAGAATCACGGCCTGTTTGAGAAGATAATATTGACCTTGATGCACCCATAGTCTGCTTCCATATAAGACAGTTTCATGCATTCATCACATACCCACTCCTTCCATCCACTTTGAGATTTGTTTTTTAACCTCTGAAAAAGCCCATTTTGCTTGGCCCTGTCTGGATTTGGCATGCTTCCTTTCTCCTCCTGGCTGCATGGTGAAGGTAAAGGATGCTCCCTTGCTTGGGATATCTGAGCATCAGTGTGTTAAAATCTATTTTCTAATATGCTGAAACTTGAGTGCACTGATTGTTGTCACACTGTGGGGTAGATATTAATTCCTCCGTGAATCTGATTCCCCCCCCCCGCTCTTTCTTTCACTTGAATGGCCAAGGAAAGAACCTATTTTGAAGCACATTAACTCTGCAAATTTTAGCACTTTGATGGTGATTCTATTGCGAGAGATCCTATTTTCACCTTCATAAAATTAAATGCTTGCATGTACCATATAATTAAATTTAGCCACACCAGAGACTCCAGTCTACATATTCATTAAGTCTTGGCTGCAGCCTTATTTAACCGCTTTACAGAAGTTTTCTAGAACAGAGCTTCCCCCATGGTTTTGCTCGCAGTCTATCCATCACTCAGAGGAATTCAAGAACATGGCTGATAAATTGCCAGCTTCCTAGAAGCTGGGTGAACTCTGAGCTACATTTCCAGCTAAAGTTCTGTGTTCCAGACGTAATATGTGAACTTTTCCTTTAGGATAATGTCTATTTTACTAAAACAAACAAACTCGTCCTGATGAATCAGAGACTTAAGCACTTGAACATTATGGGTCACATAGAGAGCTGCATAGTCTATGGAGTCTATAGAGCTCAGTAGTTTTTGCAATGCATTTCTTTACATACTACCTAATGCTTTCTGGATCGCCTATTCTGTCATATCTTACATGGGAATTAATTCTTTCAAGCCCTGAACTGCTCTAATGAGGTTAATTCCTCATTCTAATGAGGTTAAATCCTCATTCTCATCAGAACTTGGAAGCTAAGCAGGATTGGCCCTGGTTAATATTTGGGTGGGGGACCACCAATGAAGTCCAGGATTGCTGTGCAAAAGCAGGCAATGGCAAATCACCTCTATTTGTTTCTTGCCTTGAAAACTTTATGGGTCAGGAAGTGGGCTTTGGTTGAGGGCTGGTTTTCTGTTCCCCCTTATTTTTTCACCACCTTGCCCCATTTTCCGCCTCGCTCTGAGTGCCATGCCACAGCCAAATTTGTAGAACCTGTAGTTTTTATATCTTTCTATAGCAGCTTACATAATTGTCGACGATGACTGAAATTGGATTACTGCAATTTGTGGTTCCCTTTTATAGTTTTATGTGTTTTAAGCTTGTATTTAGCATTGTTTTTTGTTATCGTGAGCCACCCTGAGCCCGTTCATGGGGAGGGTGGGGTATAAATCTAATAAAATAGACAAGCAAACAAACAAATAAATTCAGCCCCTTCCTGGCATGCAGCTATGATGCTGAGCCAGGGGCCGTCTATTGCCGCGCTGGAAGGATGGACGGCACCACCCCCCTCCTTCCTAATAAGGAGTTGCTGGGAGGGCGGAGCGAGCATCTGTTGCGCAGCTCTGCTCTCCCAGCCCTATTTACATTGGTGCAGGATTAGCTGGCTGCTTTCAAGGGGCCAGGTAGGAATTCCCCCCCTTCCGAATTGGCTGGGAAAGGGGGGGGGGTTCGCCTACCTTGCACCGATGGTTGGGGATTGAGGAGATTGGTCAGGGGTGGTGCCTGTTAGGATTGTCCTGGCTGGTTTGGTAGGAGTAGGGTGCGGGACGGTGAGCACCCTTGGCACTTCCCTATGTGGGAAGAGGGGCCTGCCTAAAGGGCTGGTACTGCTGTGACGGCTGCCAGACGCTCAGGCAGGCTGCCTTTGGGAACCCCAGCCTGTGAGTCCTTTCCCTCACTGCTATACGGCTGAGGTGTTCAGGAGCTTAAAGGGGGGGTGACCAAATTGCCTGGCCGGCTGGGTCCACCCCATCCACTGGATGGATCCCACCTGGGGCTTCGGGGCTCGCCCAGACAGGTCAAGGCGGTGGTCCAGTGTGGGACACCGTGGCTTGACCTGTACCGCTCTAGGTCCTTGCCGCTGTTTGGCTTGTTTTGTCTGTACAAAGTTAATAAAGTGGCCCTTAGATCCAGCTTGGTGTCCATCTCTTATTCTGACTGGGGTGGCAATAATCAGTTGTAACTTGGCCGTGCTTTACACACATACCTCACTAAAGGCATCTTTTTATAAGGCAGGATTTCAGGTACATTTCTGTCTCCACAGGAAATGGCTTTGTTCCTCTTTTGTTCGTTATGGCAGTATCACCTCTGGGCCAGTGTGGCTTGTGGTGGAAGAATTGGTAATGGCAGAGTCCAGGATGTTTGAATCAAAATTTCAAAGTTTTATTTCTAAACACAGATAAAGAAAGATACAATGTGCCTGCGTGTGATGCTATATGGATTCAAAGAAAGAATAAACAAAAAAAGTTTGAATATAAAAAAAACAATAACACCTTACAAGCATCCCTAGACAGACTTATACCCCTACTGTGAGACGAGGCGGGCCAGTTTTCTTCAAGTGTGCAGAATCCACTTTTTTCCTGCCCTAATTTAAGAGCCTCAGGAAAATCTGGCTTGTTCCATCAGTGAGTGTTGCGATTGAGGTCGTTCCATACAGGCACTGCCACATTTGCACACAGACAACCCCCCCCCTCAATCGTCTGACTCAGTTGCCAGATGCCTGGATTCGGTTTGATATCAAAACGGGGTGGGGGCTGAATTAGCAGGAACTTCATTGGACACTCACAGGCAAGTAACCCACATGATGGAATGCTCCAAAGAGCACACTGAGTCAAGGTCTATTGTCTCCCCCCCCGCCCTGCAGAAGCTCCATCACATCCGAGACTGGTGGACTTAAATTTGCTCTCTTCCTTATCCATCCTAATGTGGCTATTCAATCCCAAATCCAGGGAAATATTACCAAGCTGCAACTCAGCCTTGGTGAGTGCAGCAGGAGCCTTTCTGTAGCCTTTCTGCAGTCTAAAACTCTCTTTCCACCTTTTGAGTTCAGTATTCAACACTTAGGATCTAATCCCACTTGGCTCCAACCTCATCCTTCCTAGAGCCTTTTAAATCCTTTGGGGAACATTTCTTAAGCTTCTTAACTGGCTTCAGTTTGGATTTTTCCTTCATCTCAGACCAGCTTCTCTTCTCTTCTGCCCCAGCTCACAGCTCCACGGGTTCCCCTCTTCAGGATAAGTTAATTTATATTTCTCTTCTCACCCTTTATTTCTCCATTCAACTGGATCAGGCAACAACCAAGTGTAACCTGGTTAGGATTGTGTTACTCTATGGCAATCTTGTCTGATGTTTTTACATTCCCTTGCTTTTCATCTTTCTAACGTTTTGTTAGAAAAATTACTTCTTTTGAGATTCTCTCTCTGTGTCTCATTCTTCCATCCTAATCAGAGTGCTGTGTCAAATTGGGAACCATGTATACAACAGACTGTTCAATTCCAAAATAATTGTCCTGGTGACATGGTCTGACCCTACACGTTATGGGCTTGACATATGTATCGATTTGGGTAGCAGCGGCACCCAGCTTGACCAATCAGAAAGTGAGGAGACGTATGCAAAATTTCTCACTATGAAATCCAGACCAGCAAAAATCTTTTCCCCCCACCATGGAATACAAAACCATTTCACCTGGAGGTGTGCAAACCATGTCAGAAAGAAAAAAACAAAAAGGGGGGGGGAATATGAAAACAGTGTTGGCTACAAAAACATTATTGGCAAATTTATGCATAGGCATCGAAAAAGATTTCCAAATATCTAAAAATAAGTTCATATGCAATTGCCTTCTATATGTGATACGTTCAACTGATGATAAGTTTATAAGGTCTTCAGTCCAGTGATTTATAGGAAATGGGCTTTCGTCTTTCCAACGTTCAAGTCTTTTAGCAACTGTAAGGGCATGGGGGTCCATTTTCATTGACCATCAGTTCGATTCCAAGAGACAGGTAAATAGTTTAAAAGTACATTAACAGCCTCAAAAATAATGAGTTTTCTGGCACAAAATTAATATGACTAATAACTTCCTCCCTAAAGGGCTGAATGACTGAACATGTCCAAAGCATATGCTTAAGAGAGGCATCTTGTAAATTACACTGCCAACAGTGAGACATTGTGCATAAACCTTTAATTAAAAGATGCTGTGGTTTCCAATATACCCTAAACATATTTTTTTTGCTGAATAAGTCACAACAAGATCCATAGTAGCAACAGGTTAAGCCTTATCCCATTGTTGTGCAAAATTGGTCGCTCAGATCGTTATTCCATTCGTCTCTAAGAGCAGAACCACAAGTGACGAAAGGCACAGATTGGACACTTGTCTGCTTCCCTCAAGTTTTGATGGGAAATGTAGGCATCCTGGTCTCGCAGCTTCGCTCTCTGACTGCTGTTCAATGGACTTTTCAACTGTCATTTGTCCAACATTCCACCAAGCTGCCTACATTTCCCATCAAAACTTGAGGGAAGCAGACAAGTGTCCAATCTGTGCCTTTTGTCACTTGTGGTTCTGCTCTAAGGCTCTGTAAATCATATTTATTATCTGACCTCAAATATTTATAGACAAATATTGTAGGTTTCACTTTCTGTATTGATTCAATAAGAATCTCCAAAAATGGGAGAGCAGAAGAGCTCAAAAGTCAAGTTGGACTCCAACGCAAGTCATAGGATATTTTTGTATACCCATACATTTGGGGGGGACTCAGGTAACAAATCACCCCCAATGGCAAAATTGATAGAAGTCTGAAGTTTGCTTATTGTTTTTTGGTTTTGTTTACCGAAATAAATCTGTAAATGGCTATACTTTGGGGGCACATGGCAACATTGTAAAAGGAAAAATATAAAGAGCCAGTTATATATACATTTTGCAGAGGAAGAGAAAGAGAGGGCGAGAGAGAGGGTTGAGGACGGAAGGACGGAAGAAAGCAAGCAAACAAGCAAGCAAGCAGCTGGGGTAGAAATTCAATCCCAATGACATTAGAAGGGTTTTAAATATTTGAAAGGTACTGTAAGCCATGAGCTCATTGACTTGTATATTGCTTTTGTATTCTCAAAGAGAGAGCTGCCAGTACATCTTTCCCTCCAATAGCGCTTGGGGAAACCTGAAGTCTTTTGAGCATCCATCACAGCTACTCTTAATTAAATCTGCCACCATATATCTTATGACCCTAACCAACTGCTGTGGCCATGGCTTCAGGTGCCTCCTGTCTTCTGAGATTAGGTGGGTGGCAACCTGGGACAGGGCCTTCTTAGTAGTGGCTCCAAAACTCTTGAACTCTCTCCCCTGGAATATTCCCCTGTCTCATTCTGTTTCCATCCTCCAACAGTGTGTAGAGACTTTTGTTTCACTTGGCATTGTCAGTGAGCCCTCTTCCCATCCCTACATTTTATCGTTGTTTATAGCTTTTCTATTTTACTTAAGATCGGTTTTTAAATTGTGGTGCTGGTCCTATGAGGACAGAAAAGTGGGGTAAAAAACTTATTAATGAATAATAAATCTGCAATCTTAACCTTCCCATAATATCAAAAAACTGTTTTCTTTCCCTTTACTCCTCCCACTTTTTTTTTAAAGTTTGGTGTCCAATCTGAATAACAGTTCAGGAGAAGTCAAAATATTCCTCATTGTCATATTAGTTTTAATGTTTTACCCACTGTTGCTATTTGAATGCAAGAATATAAGAGACCTGGAGGATGCTTTTTGAGAGAGCAAGCAGATCTATTCAGAATCTTATTCCAATCTATTAAAAAAGGCTTACTTTCAGGTGAAAGTCCTTATAGGTTCTCCCACCCTGCCTTGGCAAATACCTGGAAATCTGGGGGCAGTGCCTGGAGAGGTATCTCAGTTATGCCATGTAGTTCACCCTCTGAAGCTGCCATTTCTTCCAAGGGAACTGATCTCTGACATCAATTGTAATTCTGGGGCAACTGCAAGCCCCTGTATCCATAGCATGGCACTGCCAGTTGTTCTCTCACTCAGTCTAATCCTGCCGTAGAGAGCCATTGTCAGGATAAACTACATATCTTGTCCTGAGATCTTTGGAAGAAAACTGGAATTAAAATGTGATAGGGCAAATCAAAGGTCCATCTAGCATCTTCTTTCCCAGAAAAGCCGACCAGATGCTTGTAGGAAGAAGTCCCCAAGCAGACCAGGAAAGCCAATGCTTCCAACACTCCTAGCTAGAGATGGGCACGAACAGCAATACGAACTAAAAAAACCCACGAACAGCCCAATCTGCTGTTCGCGAACAAGCTGTTCATGAGTTCCCACTCTAAATGAACAGGTGGTCGTTGCAAGCCTCATTCATTGCTGTTTGTTGCTGTTCGTCAAGCCAGACAGTCTGGCACCTGCAATCAATTCCCATGGCAACTCAGGCAGGGATTGTCTGAACTCTGAACTCCTGCTGTTGCCCTGGAAAACCCAATCTAAGCCCAATTTACCTTGATAGGCAGGTCATCGTTCCAAACGTGGACTGGAGCTCCAAATTTGTCACAAAAGGAAAAGACCAGGCGGGAGGGTGGGCTCCCTGCTCTGGCTTTCAGGGAGAGACAGCTGCTATTAGACAGACAGGGTGAGTGCATTGGAGCTTGAATTTTCTTTGTGTGTGGTGGGATGGGGATCTACCTCTTCAGGTTCCAGGGCTGCTACCAGGCTTTGGGGCCAAGCTATTATTGATTATTGGTACCTTTCCTGCTGCCTGCTCAGGTAGGGTTTCTGGGAGTGGTGCGGTAGAGATGTACCCTTCAAGTTCCAGGGCTGCTGCCAGGCTCTGGGCCAAGCTATTATTTATTATTGGTACCTTTCCTGCTGCCTGCTCAGGTAGGGTTTCTGGGAGTGGTGCGGTAGGGATGTACCCTTCAAGTTCCAGGGCTGCTGCCAGGCTCTGGGCCAAGCTATTATTTATTATTGGTACCTTTCCTGCTGTCTGCTCAGGTAGGGTTTCTGGGAGTGGTGCAGTAGGGACCTTGATGGCTGGAGGAGAGCCTGCTGGCCTCCATGAAAAATGAACAACAAACATGTTTGTGACAGGATCATGTTCATCAGTGTTCATTGTTCATTGTTCGTGGATGGCAACGAACAACGAACACCATGTTCGGATTTTTTTCTGTCCATGCCCATGTCTACTCCTAGCTAGTATTCACAGCTACACTGTCTCCAGTCTAAACTGGAAAGCTCCATTTAGCCTTTAGGCACACGGAATGTATAAATATCATACGAAAAAGTACAGTTGGTTTCATTTCTTCAGAACTGGATCACTTTATCAGTTATTTTGAATGTCAACCATTTCAAATAACTTCTTTAATTATATAGATATATGTATTGTTAATGTGACTTATGTTTAGAATGTGGTGTTTTTTCTTATTCTCTCTGTTTATTGTTTATAGTTTATAGCTATTATGCTATGGTTTATAGTTTATAGTTTAAATAAAGATAATTTTACCTGTAAACCATTTCAAATAACTTCTTAAGCTTATATCAGGGTTAGCAATGGCTACATGTGGTGTGGTAGAGCTTTAGTTTTGCATGCAGGTGGTAGATCTGCATGCATGCATGCATCTGTTTTGCATGCAGAAAGTCCCAGGTTCAATTCCTAGCATTTCCAAATAGGAGGTGATGTGACTGTGCGTGAGATTCTGGAGAAGAGCTGCCAGTCAAAATATATAAGACTGGCACTGAAATGCCAACGTCCAAACTCTATAGAAGGCAACATCAATGCACACACTTATGTTGCATTTGTGGACAATGTGGCCACTTGGATGGGGATAGCTAGCCATATTTCATGGCATCGCCTTGCAACTGTAACTATATTTAGGCCAGTAGTTCATGCCCACTATGTTTCTCCTTTACATTTCCTCCCACTTTTCTTCTTTCCTCACAGTCCTAATTATTACCTGCATTTAATTCTTCCCATTGGTTTTAATTAAACTCTTTCTACTGCAAGTTTTCAGCAAGTGCTTGTGGTATACTGTGCATTGGCATTTTTCATGTAATCAAGGTTATTTTATAAGCTGGTCATATGACCGACTCCTTTGCATCTGTTACCACACCACTGTGAGGCCGGTATGTAGGCATTTAAGAGAGAATTTTCCTCCCATGAAAGAGGCAAGCATGTAGACAATTTGTATGTGTGTTTAAATAATTCACTCCATTTTGATTTTAAGTGAATGCACATTTATTTATTTTATTGAATCTAACTACTGACCTGTATTCTACTCTAATCTCAAAAATAATATGTAGGATTTATATAGCTCTTTCAGTTTTGCAAGAACATGGTCCAGCCAGCTTTTTCATGCAAATAACATTTGATTTATATACTGCCCTTCAGGACAACTTAACACCCACTCTGAGTGGTTTAATGAAGTATGTCATTATTATCCTCACGACAATCACCCTGTGAGGTGGGTGGCACTGAGAGAGCTCCAAGAAGCTGTGTCTGACCCAAGGTCACCCAGCTGGCTTCAAGTGAAGGAGTGGGGAATCCAACCCAGTTATCCAGATTAGAGTCCTGCCACTCTTAACCACTACACCAAACTCCCTTCTTTATTACAGCCTTTGTTCCACATGGTTCGCATAGCCTTTTTGTGATCAAAGGTGACCTCTGCTTCCATTTTCACTAGTGGAAAAGCTGGTTGAAATCAACCCAAACTGTTTTCATACCCTCCTCAATGCAATTAAATATTCAAGAAGAAAAGGATAAAAAACTGCATTTATGTTTCTGGAAGCTGAAAAAGAGTTTGATAATGTTTCTTGGACGTTTCTTATGAAAGCATTAGAAAGAATGAATTGTAGGACTCAGCTGGTTGAATTCAACTCAAACTGTTTTCACGCCCTTTAAATTTTTGGTGTCCACCTGTTCCACTTGTGCTGACTTCATCCCTGATTCTGCTTGAGTGACTCTCTCAAGCTACTCATAGGCTTTTCAGGACATCAATGCATAACAGTAGAAATGTGGTTTCTACTTTGGGAACAGAAAATCAAGTGTAACCCCAGTAAAAAGATCCCATCACAATATGACAATGTTCTTGGCTCAAAACCAACCAGTCCTGAAGAAAGTACATTGAAGAGAATGATGCCAAGTACACCAGAAGTCAAATCCAAAGTATGAGATAGTTTTCCTCTATTGGCTATTACAGCACCAATACAATCTCCCTGCAGTTTTATTACTGTGCAGATAAGGATAATGTAGTATCTCAATAAAATCCTACCCTTTGGTGTTTGTGTAAGTAGTCCTTGGTGATACTAATGGCCACCCATCAATTTGAATCCGCAGCCACTTTGCACATATGCGGTTTAGGAAAACCTGATGCAAACCAGTTTGGCAGGAATTTACAACTGCTCAGCTTGAACCAAACAGACTGAATGATTGGCTCACGATTGCTACTTTCAAACAGAATAAGTTTGACCATCAAATATGTTGGCAGCAAAATTTGCAGCATCCATAATATATTGTGATTAGAGGTGAGCACCAACTGAAATACAAACCAAAGTTCTTCATGAACTGGGCTGGTTTGGGGTTCGTGAACTGGCAGTTCATGGGAGCTCATTTCTCATGAACTGTGATGAATTTTAGCCCAGTTTGTATAGTTCGTATTTCAGTTCATCACTGCAGATAGCCAGGCACTGATCAATCAGTATCCTAGGCAACAGGAGGGATGGGCTCTCTGCAGACCTTTAGCTGACTTGGAAGTGATGGTTTCACAAATCGGTTTGCAAACTGGGGCAAGTTCATGAAAGTTAGTGGTTTGTGGGTCATGAAACGTGATGACCATGAACTGCACAGTTTGGAATTTTCCAAGTTCTTTCCCATCTCTAATTGAGATCTGTCTAGCATCCAAGAATGCCCCTGATTCTGCCGTTTCAGGAGGACATCAAAACAAGCCCATAGTGGGCTGCTCAATATGCCAGGTGAATGGTGTTTCACTTGAAGAATCATAGATTGGTCAAGCTTGATAGAGGGTAATGCTTTGATCCTATGGCTTGCTAGGTCAGCAAATAGTTATTTATTCTGTACTTATCACATCCTTCCTTGGAGAAACTTGCCTATGAAATTTAGACGAAGTTGAGAGATAATGAACTAGCTTGGCCAACACTCTGCACTCAGTGGAGGATCAACGAGAGAGTGAGAAAACACTCCCTATTTACCTAGCATGGTTGCACTACCTGGCAATACAGTTGTGGTTACCTAGCAACAGCCACAATGGCCACTGAGAGGGCACATGTTTCTTAAAGCTATTGGTGCTTTTATTATTTCAGGGGTTTTCAGCCCCCTCCTGCTTTATTTTGTCAGATTTTTCTGCAAACTTGAACCCCCCCCCCCAACTCATAGGATGGCTTAATCCATTACACTGATTTACACTGATAGACTCAGATGTAGCTGCAGCATTTTAAGGAAATACATAAGGGCAAGGGCAATTATGTACAATTGCAGGATCAAACGGTGATTGAACATGTTACAGTGATCCAATTTTCTAACTCAGAAGAGTATACCGATGACTTCATTACCTACTTGGGATTTCATAGTGAAAACATAAAGTTGGGTTGTGATCAAATAAGCAGGATATTTATAGTTGTAGATATTTTCCATTTTGGACTTTAAATGTTAGCAATGGTATGTAATTTTTATATACACCTGGGGAGAGGAACAGAACTGCCCAGGCTTCCCCTTTAGAATGTATGCAATCATGTTCCTTTTCATAAAATTGGTTGTATGATGTGTAAACATAGTTTTACATACCAATAAATGTCAGCATTTCCTCCAGGAATATGCTGTAGTATCACATCCATAATATTTTTACCATCTGTTCCAGACATTTTGAGCTTATACAATTATCCTGATAAGATTTTGCTCCATTTTAAGGTTGAATATGTGCATAACTCTTCTCTTTTACTCATTCTGTACTCAAAACTATCCATTTTCCCAAGATGAAGCCTCCATGCCATGATGCTACACCATGTTGTAGACAAGCTTCAATTAAAAGCCAGATCAGAGGTATTATTACCTTCTCTGGCAAGTGACTTTGAACGCTCGAAGAAACACAGCAATTTGTTTCTGACTACTGTGAGATACTTCCATTCTGAATGCCATCAACCAATCACCATTCCATCATATCTGGTTCCAGCTCCGTTCATGAAGAATGCTCTTCCATGTTGTTCAGTGTTATATCTGATGATGTTCGTTTTCATTTATCTATATTTCTTCGAGAATGCTTATGATAAAAAGTGCCCAATTCAAGATGCTGCTATTGGCCTTTAAAACCCTATGTGGCTTGGGCCAGTGTACCTTAAGGACTACCTCCTCCCATATAAACCTACATGTTCACTCCCACCATTTTCAGAAGCCCTGCTTCAGATCTGAGGCTAGACAGGTGGCAACCTGAGAAAGGGCCTTCTTTAGTCATGGCACCAAAACATTTGAATTCCCTTACTTCACAAATGAAACCAGAGACCAGTACCTGGATAAATTTGGAGTTTGTATCACCTGTTCAGTTGTACATGCATTGAGTATAACATAAGAATTGTTCAACACACATTCAAAGAACAAAGGTAAACTGTACATGGATTGTATGTAAGTTCATGGTAACGTGAACAGGGCTACTGTGTACAGTGCACACTTGATTTTTCTTCCTATATGCATGAAGTAATTCTCATGTTCAAAGAATGGACAGCTGACCACATGAACACTCTCTCTTACAAACAATTAACCTGCATATGCATGCAGATTGCATGTGCAATGTAACATCTCAATAGAGCTCTTTGAATCATATAGTTCTTTGAATCCTAGCCTGCAAAAAATTATTACCATGTTTTCACTCAATCTCTTTCCATTGCCTCTTTTCCTTGTGTCTCCGTCTCAATGCTGGTGTACCTTTTGACAAGAAGCAAGATTCACGACCGTAGATGTTAATGTGTGCAGATGAGACATTTGTTCTGAGAGCAGAAGTGACAACTAAGAAATCCATGTTGATCAGTGAGCATGATTTGGGGAGGTGTCGGAAATAAGTACTTAGTGCAAACAAAATATGGTTAATCTATCCAACATATTGGTATGGCCTCTAGCAAATAGGTTTTAAAAATTGTGATAAATACACTGAAGGTTGCTCTCTTCTTGACTATGAGCCAGGAGAGCTCATATATTATCCTTGTCTGTGGGTGACAGCACACTTTAATATGTTTTCTCCTGTAACTATGGGATGTGTATCTATGATTGAGCTTCATCAGGAGAATGTGAAGGACTCCCATTTTAATCTGCCTCTAGCGTATTAGTTTCCTCATCCTCTGACCAATGGGATGAAATAATCAAGAAGTTAATATCTCAACGAGTCCAATATCTTTCATGTCAACATTTTTCCACATTTACATGGATTAACCAAAGAATAGGACTTACGTAACAAAGGAGAAGGGGAAAGGGGAATCAGGGTTATGGTTCATAGTGATAGAGTATGCAGCAAAGAACATACAAGGTTCAAACCCTGATATCTCCTATTTCAAGGTACTAACACTGGGAAAGATCTGGAAGAGCAGCTGTTTAATTCAGAAATGGAAAGGCAAAGGTCTGACTTAATATATGTCAGACACATCATAAATTGCCCTGATCTGGATAGCCCAGGTGAGCCTGATCTCATTAGATCTCAGAAGCTAAGCAGAATGGTCCTTGATTAGTAATTGGATGGGAGACCTCCAATGAAAACCAGGGTTGCAGAGGCAGGCAATGGCAAACCACCTCTGTTAGTTTGTTGCTATGAAAACCTCACCAGGGATCACTGTGAGTTGGCTATGACTTGACGGCACTCTCCACCACCACATCATATATTAAAACAGATGTCCAACAGTATGAAGAATATTACATTTGGGTGTTATCAACTCCACATATATGTGTGAATGTTGTCAGGGTCCCTCTTTATGCTGTTGTTGGAATATCATAAACCCCTTCTTTCTATGCCATAGGTTCCAAGGCACTGCTCTTCCTATACCATAAGTCCAAGGCAGAGTGCATGCCAACTCAAAGAAACAACTGTTAATGTCAATCACACCATTTCGAGGGGCACTGCAGTAGTATCTATATATTTTCCTAGTTTTTTTTAATATCCATATGTGACAATCAAGACTGACATTAACAATTGTTTCTCTGAGTTTTTGAAGGTTGGCAAAGTTTGCCTGGGATTGGTGGGCTTCACATGTCTATGTTAGCATCCATCAAATCTTGAACAATTACTGTAACATAAATCCCTAATGTAAGACTATCATCCAGATCTGTCTGTTGAACCAGAGGGTGGAATGGTCTTTTACCTCAAGCTAACAGCATGTTGCCTATTATACCAACGGAGAGCTGTAGGCTTGAAACTATTGCAGGGTCTTTAATGGATTCTTTCTGTTTTTCCTCAGCAGCAGGTTCTCTCAGCTTTCCTCTTCTAAATTTGCCTCAGGGCCTTCTGTTTTCTTCTGGCTCCTCTCCTGGTAAAATCAGATTTTTCTACATCAAGCCACAGGAGGGCTTGTATTTGAAGGGTTCCACAGGGTGAACTTGCAATGATAATCTTAGGATGGATTCTCTATTCCTTCATTGCTTATTTTCAATGGTGGTAGTGGAGAGTACCATCAAGTAATAGCTGATTTATGGTGACTCCTGGTGGTGTTTTCATGGCAAGAGAGTAACAGAGGTGAGTTGCCATTGCCTGCCCCTGCAATCTTGGTCTTCATTGGAGATCTCCCATCCAATTACTAATCAAGGCCGATCCTGATGAGACTGGGCTTGCCTGGGCTATCCGCGTCAGGGCTATTTTTAGTAAGGTAAAGCATTTAAGTTCTCTGACTTGATTAGCCTAGGAGAGCCTGATCTTGTCAGACCTTGGAAGTTAAGCAGGGTCGGCCTTCGTTAGTAATTGGATGGGGGACCTCCAACTGAGACCAGGGTTTCAGAGGCAGGCAATGGCAAACCACCTTTGTTAGGCTCTTGCCATGTAAACCCCACCAGGGGGTCGCCATAAGTCAGCTATGCCTTGAGGGCACTCTCCACCACCAAAGCATTTAAGTAGGGGGGAAATTAATCTAATCCAACATGGAAATGCACCATTGGAATGTAGTTCAGATCTTTTTTCTTCAGATTGGTATCATTTCTTGTCTCCCCCAAGATCTTCTTTCAAATTAAAAAATACTATGAGCAAAACATGCTCTATTATCTTTACTGTTTATGTGTCATCCATGCATAATTCCAGAAGACAAGATCCTGCTCAGAGGAGCTTATGAAGCAAAATTTGATATGACAAAGAGAAGATGGAGAGATGCAGGTGGTGATAAACAAAGGACATGTGCATTTCAGCCACATGAGCTTAAGCGTACAGTAGAGAGAATTCTTGAAGAAAGAAAGGAAGCAGGCTTATATTACTTCATGGTAGGCAAGATTCATTTTAGCTGGTGACCCATTCACCATCATTAGGTACATAACAGCTGCACAAACTGTTTGCAAAGCTTGAATTTGATAGTTACACATTGAAATCATTATAGTCATTTATCAATCATTACCAAGAACAGAGTTATTCTAGTGAAACAGAAAACAAGAATGAATGTGGCCTGATAGGCAACACTATTGTAACCCTACCCTATTCAAGGACAGTTTAATAGCTACTGAAGAAAAAGGTCCATCTCAAAAGAAATAAGGCAGCACCCCACCCCATTGCTAGGGAAGGGACGGGAACTATTGACACCCCGTTACTTTTTTCAAACTGCAAACATACAGAACTCAAAGTTCCATCTTTTAAGAAGTTCTGATTTTTGCTCAGTATCACCTTGGGTTGCCAGCTCCTTCTTGGGGCATTCTAGGACATCTGAGGACAAAGCCTGTTTAAGGCAAAGCTTCAGGAGGTGGGACCTCAGTGGGGATGTGATGTCATAGAGCCCATCTTCCAAAGTTACCACTTCCTGCAGGAAAATGATCTCTACAGTCTGGACATCGATTGTAATTTTGGGGAGGGGGGGGGACTTCATGTCTCTCTTAAGGCTGGCAACCCTAAAAGCATCTAATGATATATTTTTTTCAGGTAGTGGAAGTCAGAAACAGAAGGGAAATAAAGAAAAGAGACCTGATGGTGACCACTTGTGAACTCAGAGTGTGAAAATGCCATCGACGTTGTCAGAGCCAAATACAGCCAAGCCCACATATCATTAGATCGATAAAGCTGACTCATCAGCTTCCACCAGCAACGCCTGTGTTTGGGTGTCACCAAGTGGTAATAGTTCAATCGATCACTGTGATGAGGCGTGGTATTGGCTTCTAGTGACAGGAGTATGAGAAATGAGACTCAGGAACGGAACTCTTGGAATTTAACACATCAGCACCATGAGTTCATTCACAGAGAAAGTGATAAACGTACTTTTTTAAAAAAGGACACAACTGATCTATGAAACCCTTATTAAAGCTGTCTTTTGATTAACTTCAGCCTAAATTTCTTCGCCACCTGTCTCAGCAGATTCCTAGGAATGAGAAAGAAAGCAGCAACAATCCATACTGATAATCATGAATGAGTAAGACTGGCAAGAAGGAGGAGGAGAAAGAGAAGAAATGATCACTTCATAAAGCAATTGTCCCCTGAAATCATTTTCCTTTTGTGGTACTCCTATTGCTGTGTAGAATTTCTCATTTCAGTTGATACTGAATCATACAAAAAGGATGTGTTTAAAGTCAGTATCTTGCTTCCCCCCCCCCTCATGAGTGAGACATAACAGTTGGAAGTGATCAGGCTTGAATGGAAAGAAGAATATAGACTATACCATTTGAGAGGTCACATATTGATGATGTGTCAGGTACCAGAATGCAGATAGTAGTAATGGATGGTACAGGACCAAGGACTCCAAGAGGAAACCATTAATTTGTCACCGAAAGGTCGGCAACCATGAGTTCCATCACAAAACAACTTTGAATAATATGCCTTCACAGGCAGCATGATTGTCGGAACCCTGCCAACCAACCTGAACAGACCTATGTTTCATCCTTTTTTTTTCTTCTTGTGGTGGGCAGGCAAGATTGTTTTTGAAAGGGTAGAATAGGCCAAAAGTTAACAGTGGGCTTAACTTAAGGTTGATGTGGAGAATTTGTTTTTAAATAATGTTTTGGCAGATGTTGGATGGGGGCAATCCTAAATAGGCCTACTCAGATGCAAAGGTAAACGTAATCCCCTGTGCAAGCATGGAGTCATTACTGACCCATGGGGGGACGTCAAATCTTGACGTTTTCTTGGCAGACTTTTGTTACGGGGTGATTTGCCATTGCCTTCCCCAGTCATCTACACTTTACCCCCAGGAAACCGGGTACTCATTTTACCAATCTTGCAAGGACCCTTCTTTGGTAAAATGAGTACCCGGTTTCCTGGGGGTAAAGTGTAGATGACTGGGGAAGGCAACCTTGAGCCAGCTACCTGAACCTGGCTTCCACTGGGATCAAACTCAGGTCGTGAGCAGAGCTTGGGCTGCAGTACTGCAGCTTACCACTCTGAGCCATGGGGCTCTTATACTCAGATGTAGGTCCCATGTTATTCAATAGTGCTTACTCCCAGAGAAGCATCTTTAGGATTGCAGCCTATGATTGAAGCCTTCCAAAGATTTTACCAAATTCGATTGACTGTTTGATTAATTGACTGTCCAAGAGCCCTGCTGAGGGTGGGGAAGAAAAGCCAGTGCCTGGGTAGTGCTGCGACCCCCCCCAACAAAAAAAAGAACCCAAACCCCATCTCTCCTAAATGTTTCCAAAGCCTAGAGATGGGGACAAGTTTCCCCTTGCAAGTAACCACCCAATTGGCAGGGAGACAATGCTGTTGTCTGGGTTGCACCAAAAAAAGAAAAAAAAGATGCACCCTCAATGGAGTGTGCAGATTGCCATTGGCCAGGTAGAGACAGAGGAGAAAGGCTGCACTCATGAGCATTACACAGTTTCCCCTTCTCACCAACAGAGTTAAGTAAGGGCTCACCTCTCTTTCCTTGGAATCCAATTGGTGATTTGCTGTTCAGTAAAACAAGATACTGCGAACCAAGTGCCTATCTGCCTTCCTGCTGTTGTTGCCTCTGTGCAATAAGAATGTAAACAAAATACCCAATCTTTTTGGTGGGGGGGTGTCATTATAACTTTGTTTCCCAGACTGGGTTCACCATTCTGTATGCTGCTTTAAATAAATGAAACAGTGCAACTCTATTTCCGGCTCATTTGTTTCATTTTGCACACCCCTAGGGTTTTTTGCCTCGTATTATTTGTATCAGTAAATCGGCATTATACGTTACACACATAAATCCTGTATACTGTACAGATAAAAAATACCATGATTTGAAGGAAGAACCACTCAAATTTCTCTAGGCTGGAGGAAGGTATTAAACTTGCCAAGTGGCATGGTAGGATATGGGCCCATATAAAAATGATGCAACATGAGTACAGATTTTTTTTAAAAAATCTACAAAACTATTTCCAGAAGGAGAACCACAACAGTTAAGAAAAATTCAAATAGATTTTTAAAAACAATGAAATAGAGGACATTTGCTTATTCCTATATTTCATGTGCAAGTAATTTCTAATTGGATCCAGGCTGCTTTTTCACAATATGTGTTGGCAATTTCTCCCTGCTGTAGACCTCCTCTACAATGCAATTTCTCAGGATCCCCTAACCCCCCTGATAAATATTTCATGGAGATCAGTTGACTTCAGAGGAGACAGGCAAGATCTACTTTCCCACTGGAAAATTGAGCCTACAATCCAACCACTTGTCTCATCCCATTTTCCTGCTTACTATAATCCCCATCCAAATGTCTTGGTACATGCAGGTCCCCAAATCCCCAAATGCCCAGTGTGTTCTCCCTTTTTCACCTGCATAAGAACTCGGTGGATGAAAAACTCAGCCCAAATTTCCTTCAGTTGGCAAACAGATTTTCCCAACCATTATCTCCTATAAGATTTTTTAAAAATAATAATAATAATAAAACAGGCTCTTTAGTTCATGACATAAGAGCTTTCAGTGAAAGTGTCAGAGCTCTTTTAGAAAGAAGGAAAGAAGTATGGTTAAAAATGCAATAATGACAGCTGGTTCTTCTCCATAAAGTAATAGCGCTGGATGGATCCAACCTGTTATATCTTTGCCAGATGAAGATTTGGAGTCTACACCCCACTAGCTCTTATTTTGGCTATATGTGTAGATCCAGCCTCTGCTCTTCCTGGATATGTTGAATGGCTGTAGTAGAACAACAAAGCAAATCTTGCAATGCATTGCTTACAAGTTAGCCTAGAAGCCACGTTTTGTAGTGTAGGATGAGACTTACTTCCAGATTAGTTGTTTTTAGGATTGTAGCCCTTAGTAACTAGCCGTGGAAGCCAAGCCCTGGCTGGCATTCAAGGCTCTTCAAAGCTAACAGGTTGGAAATAGTCTAAAAGACAGCTGTGTCTGATAGATCCAGCCCTTTAAAATCAAAGAGATACCAAATAATGAATTGAATGAAGATGAGGGGAAGGGATAAGGTTAGATGTACTTGTCTGTATTTGAAACGTGTTTGGTGTCTGAAATGGAATGGCCATGAGGGTAATTTAGCTTTCAAATTCCACTTCATAGGGATACAGTAGGGCTTTTGTGGGGGTTGTTGGGCATACCTTTTAAGTGTTTTCATTGGTAGACTCAAAGGCTACCTTCATCCATCAAGTTTTGCAGGTGATGAGAGTGTGGAATTGCTCAGGGATCCAATAAAAAAATGTTAAAACAAAGCAAGATTTATTGAGAAAAAATATAACAATATTGAGAAAAAGACTTTGCCACCCCAGTCGGAATGAAGAGGCAGACACAGGAGTTGGAACTAAAGGGCCACTTTATTAATATAACATCAACCATTAAATACGGCAAGGGCAAACTAGCGGTACAGGTCAAGCCACGGGGTCACCCCTGGACCACCGCCTTGACCTGTCTGGGCGAGCCCCACAGCCCCGGGTAGGAGCCATCCAGGCAATGGCTTTTCCCCGGCCAGCCAGGCAAAATGGTTCCCCCCTTCAAGCTCCTAAAGCCTCAGCCGTACAGCATGAGGGAAGGACTTACACATGGGGTTCACTGCAGGCAGTCTCCAGGTGGTGGTAGCCGTCACAAGCATACCATCCGCTCCTGGTAGACCCCATTTCCCCACCAATGGGGAATTGCCAAGGGGTGCTCACCGGCCCGCTCCCTATCCCCAAACTCTCTCCTGCCAGGGACTTACAACGATGCACCACCACTGCCAATTACCTCAAACCTCTGCCTGCAGTGCAAGGTAGGCGAAAAACCACCTCTCCCACCTTGCCAATATGGGGAGAGGAGAAAAAATTCCTACCTGGCTCTGGGAACAGCAGCCGGCTAATCCTGCACTACTACAGGGTGAGGTGGGTGGGCCGAGCACGCAGAGCAACTGCCAGCAGGGAGGGCGGAGCCGTCTTCTGAAGGCTTTATCTCTGCCCCCCCAGCTATATCCCCATATGCCTGGGAGATGTCTCTGCCTGCTTCTCCTTCCGAAGTGGCAAAGTACGGTCCCCAGCTCAAGCCACTGTGTGGCAGCCGGGAGTACCGCATTCCCTGAATACTTAAGAGAGGCTGTCCAGTTTCTCCAAAATCTTCCTCAAACCCCACTTTTTTGACCAAGCCTTTGAAGCAACTCTTAATTCCTTATCCCATACAAATAGGAAACCAAAACACATGTAAATGAAAGGCGTACAGGGATATTTTGCATTTCTCATGAATGCTGTTTTATCCTGAAAAATCCAAACCTGTTTATCTTCATCCTTGAGTTCATGATTCTTTATATACGTGCCATTTTATTTTATCACACTGAACAAAATATGAAATATATGCATTTTTCAATATGCAATTTTGTCTCTATCAGCTATATTCACTAAGTATTTAGAGGCCGGAGTCTGCAGCCTGTGTCTCTAGAACCAAGCATGGCACAGTATGGAACCAAATATGGCTCTTTACAAAACTTGGTTACAGTCTGATACTCTAACCACTACCTTACAAACTGACAGACAGGTGAGAATCCCAGAAACATCACAATGGCCTAGAAAGCAAAGTTTCATCCCTGGGCCACCTGGCTGGAGAAGGGTAGGTTAAGAGACAATACTCAAGGTTTGATGCTAGGAAGTAGCAAAAAATGGCTTATCATGACGCTGCAAGGAGGATACTTACTTGTTGTTCTGAACATTGAGTGATTCCGCACATGTTGGATAATGCACTTCCAATCCTCTTTATAGATCATTTGGAATGGATTTTTTTGTGTGCGGAACAAAAAATCCACCTCAAACGATTGATAAAGTGCATTGAAAGTGCATTATCCAATGTGTGAGGAATCAGCCATTATCTCTCGTTATACCATTCCAGATGATTTGCTTCAACCGTCAAAGAATAATTCTGAATTGCAGGAATGGGTATATAAAAGGGACACCTTAATAGGTAATTTGCTAGCTGCCCAATCAAAATCTACTCCATGGTATAAAACTATATATATAAAAAAACCACTTTAGAGCTTCATACTTGGTAGAATGCGGTACTCACGGCTGCCACACAGTGGCTTGAGCTGGGGACCGTACTTTGCCACTTCGGAAGGAGAAGCAGGCAGAGACATCTCCCAGGCATATGGGGATATAGCTGGGGGGGCGGAGACAAAGCCTTCTGAAGACGGCTCCGCCCTCCCTGCTGGCAGTTGCTCTGCGTGCTCGGCCCACCCACCTCACCCTGTAGTAGTGCAGGATTAGCCGGCTGCTGTTCCCAGAGCCAGGTAGGAATTTTTTCACCTCTCCCCATATTGGCAAGGTGGGAGAGGTGGTTTTTCGCCTACCTTGCACTGCAGGCAGAGGTTTGAGGTAATTGGCAGTGGTGGTGCATTGTTGTAAGTCCCTGGCAGGAGAGAGTTTGGGGATAGGGAGCGGGCCGATGAGCACCCCTTGGCAATTCCCCATTGGTGGGGAAATGGGGTCTACCAGGAGCGGATGGTATGCTTGTGACGGCTACCACCACCTGGAGACTGCCTGCAGTGAACCCCATGTGTAAGTCCTTCCCTCATGCTGTACGGCTGAGGCTTTAGGAGCTTGAAGGGGGGAACCATTTTGCCTGGCTGGCCGGGGAAAAGCCATTGCCTGGATGGCTCCTACCCGGGGCTGTGGGGCTCGCCCAGACAGGTCAAGGCGGTGGTCCAGGGGTGACCCCGTGGCTTGACCTGTACCGCTAGTTTGCCCTTGCCGTATTTAATGGTTGATGTTATATTAATAAAGTGGCCCTTTAGTTCCAACTCCTGTGTCTGCCTCTTCATTCCGACTGGGGTGGCAAATAACATACAAACTCAGAATGGCGTTCACATTGTTGAGCCTTCAAACTATGCCAATGAAGCTACTTTGTGGACGAAAAACATCTTTGGAACAAGGTGGAAGATTTTTTCCTATGTCCTCATTTGCCCTTTATACTTAGAGCCCAGAAATACATTCCCTTTCTGACTGAAAAATTAGAATTCATGTTGTCAGATGTGGATCCTTTTCTTTCCTACAGGGTGGCACTTTTTGCTTTTGCTGCCAAGAAAATTAGAGCAAAGATGGTACTTAAGAAAGCAGCTGGATGAAATGACATGCAACTTCTGGGTTTGAATGCGAATTTGTAGAGAAGGAAGTAATTTTTTAAAAAAAAATTAGAGTTGTAAATATGTTTTAACTTGTAAAGGCTATAGAAAAATAAAGGCTATAGACAATAAAGTTGTCTGTCAAATACTTGTTGTTCTGGGAAGTATTTGGGGGAAAAAACAGCATTTCCTTTCCTAATGCAGGACCAAAATGTGGTCTGATATCAAAAGTCTTGGAAATATTGTGCAAAAGAGAGAGACACTTAACTTCTGTCCTCTCATTCTTGAAGGAAGATTCTTCATCTGCTCCCTTCTACTAGTCTAGGAATAATAAGAACAAATGCAATAATTACTACAAAATTAGTACAACATCAATGCATTTTTTAAAACTCAGATGTGCTGAAAGTGCCAAGTTTATAAGATGTAGTAATACAATACAATAAGATCATCCTATATTCTCTACAAAGTAAAACACTCAATGCATAAGAGACAATCAATCAATCAATATATTAACATCACTGAATAAATATCACGGGACCATTAATAAAAAGTCCTTTGAGGTTTACACAGCCAACTGGTGGAAGTTCATTCAATACAGAACATGCTTTCTTTAAGAGATGGAGAAGTGAAGAAGATAAGTATATATAGTGTTGTGGCAAATGCCTGGATGACTTTGTTGTTTTCTCTATTTCTGTAAGTGTGTGCCTTCCAGAAGTGGATCTTCACTCAGAGAAGTCATGGGTAGAGATGGGCATGAACAGGGGGAAAAACAAACATGGTATTTGTTGTTTGTTGCCACCCACGAACAGGGACTCACGAACATTTATGAACATGACCTGTTCATGAACATGTTCATGGTTGGGTGTTCATGGGGGCTAGAACAGCCCACTTCGGAATTAGAGAGCTCATATTCACAGGAGGTGTTCAGCAGGCTTTCCTCCAGCCATCATCCAAGATTGGTCAAGAGTGCAATGCGGATATCGGAGTTATACATTCCCAAAGCTGGCATCCCAAGGAAACTCCTATTCGATACAATAGGAGCAGGCACCAGGAAAGGTACCAATAATAAATAATAGCTTGGCCCCAGAGCCTGGCAGCAGCCCTGGAACCTAAGGGTGGGTAGATCCCTACCAACCACTCCCAGAAAAAAATCAAGCTCCAATGCACTCTCCCTCTTTTTCTCTCTCAAATGCCAGCAACAACTCTCTGCTGAAACTGAAAGCCAGAGCTGGGAGCACTGTCCCTTTTCCAGAGGTCCCATAGAGCAATACAGGAGGTCTGTGGTTGGTGGTCAGAACTGCCTAACAGGGTTTGGAGGGAAGAGATTGATGTTCCCATGGCTACAGAACACCCCCTTCCCTCATGCACTTTGTTCCCATGTAAAAATATGGGAGCTCCACACTTGATAAGTTGGGCTTAGATTGGGGTTTCCAGGACAACAGAAGGAGTTCAGACAGTTCCTGCTTACGTTGCCAAGGGAATTGATTGAAGGTGCCGGACTGTCTGGCTTTACGAACAGCTGACAAACCCAACAAACAGGGCTTGGAAGGAACACATGTTCGTTTGGAACAGGGCCTGACAAACAGCTGGCTCACGAACAGCAGAACAGGCAGTTCATGGCTTTTTTTTTGTTCGTATTGCTGTTTGTGTCCATCTCTAGTCACAGGAAATCAATATAATGAAAAACTGGAATTCATAATGACAAAAAGCCAATGGGTTTTGCCAGCATATTAATATCATCCTGTTTGGAACCAAGCTTCTTCAAAGGCTAATATACTATTCACTTGGCACTTTCAGCACGTTTGCACTTTAAGAAATTGATGTTTTAGTAATTTTATAGTAATTTTTGCATTTATTCTTATTATTTGTTCTTTGCATTATTTGTTCTTATTAATAAGGTTTGTTCCTTATTGATAGTAGCCACGTGGCACCCGGTAGAGCCCCCTTTGTGTTTTGTACCTTCTACTAGTCAGCACGTCTCTGTGTATCTTGAGATATTATACTGAAGACGTAGGGTTGGATCCTACCAGCTCTTCATCCCAATTGTGCTTAATTCTTTTCTTCATTGTGATCCCTATGTCAAGTTCCCCCCCCCTCCCAACATAGCCCTTTTGGCAATGAAAAGCAACCCCTTCTCCCACTGTTCCAGAAAAGCTGGCAGGATCCAACCAACAGTTCTAACGCAGAAGGTCTTAACCATGAACTTGCTGCCACTGAAGACATATACAATTATTATCATCAAACGTCACCTCCCCAGAGCCATAAGTAAAAATTTATGTTTTAAAAACAGTATACTGGACAAGAAAAATTTATTTGTATAGATAGATGTATACACTTTTTGGATAACCTGCCTCATCTTTGCATTTTTGCCCTTACAGGGTCTACTCTGTTGTTATTTTCAGCAAGCTCATCACAGAACGTGCTCTCAAGAACAGAAAAATATTCATTTTCACTCTCTTTTGGTCTGAGCAGATTGGGGACATTCCTGTTTGATTCCTTTTTACTGTCTGCCATTTTTTTTAAGGGCTTGGGGGAGAAATCTAGGATCAGAGATTTTGTTCTCAAGGTTGAGTCTGAAGGATAAAACATCTCTCCACTGAGTGCAGGAAACCATTTCAAGCAGAAAGAAGGGGTGATAAAAATTGTGATTGTCCCCCCAATTGCCCCCGGAACATGTAAATGTCCCCTAATATTTGTAGATGAGCCCCTACGGTTCTAATTAAGAATCACTGCTTCAATAATTGAAGTAGTTGGTCCTGAGAGGATGCAACTCCGCTTGCGATTGCACTTTTTCTTACCTTTTCCCATCATGAGTCTCAAATAAACAGTAGTAGAAAAAGAGCTTCATGATATACAGCCTTATGCAGAAACAACTTCCCTTTTCTTTTTTTCTTTATTAAACTGTCCAACTTGAAGTAGAGTTCTGCATATTCCAAATGTTCCCGTGTCACATTTAACACTGGTATACCCTAACAAATGCAGCATTTTAATGCCCCAACTTTTCAAATGCATAAAGCTCCCCCAAAGATGCCCTGAACTTTCCACTACACAAAAAAGGAAGAAGAAGGGGATATAGTAATAACAACAAAAACAACAAAAACAACAACAACAACAACAACAACAACAACAACAACAATAACTTTTGATTTATATACTGCCCTTCAAGACAACTTAATGCCCACTCAGAGTGGTTGACAAAGCATGCCATTATTATCCCCACAACAAAACACCCTGTGAGGTTGGAGGGGCTGAGAGAGTTCCAGAGAACTGTGACTAGCCCAAGGTCATTGTTAGTTAGATTAATTAATCAATTTAATAACAACAACAACATTTGATTTATATACCACCCTTCAGATAGGTTTACGAAGTGTATTATTATTATCCTCTCGACAATCACCCTGTGAGGTGGGTGGGGCTGAGAGAGCTCTGAGAAGCTGTGACTGACCCAAGGTCACCCAGTTGGCTTCAAGCAGAGGAGTGGGGAATCAAACCCAGGTCTCTAGATTAGAGTCCTGCCACTCTTAACCACTACACCAAACTGGTGGAGGAACTGTGTGGCTGCCCACGCTGGCTTCAAGGTCACCCAGCTGGCTTCAAGTGGAGGAGTGGGGAATCAAACCCAGCTCTCCAGATTTCAGTCCCGCGCTCTTAACCACTACACCAAACTGGCTGCGAGAGGTAATGTGACCTAACACCAATGTCCAGCAAGCGGATGGGACAAAGGAGAAAGATTTAAGACAAAGAACCTTTTTGCCCCATTTTAAAGCACGAGGAAGGAAGAAATGAACCTGCCATATCTGATTGAAGGGCCTCATTTTTCCCATTTATTCTGCAGCCTACTTGCCTTTAAAACAGCGGCCCACAGATTGACAGGCTCTATTTGTGAAATCAGCAGGGAAGAGCTGTAAATATTGTAATTGTGGCAGTACTGTGCATCTGGACTTAATGTGCACCAGCGATCTCATACCGTAAGGAGTTTCAGTGAATGCATGAAGTCAATCACCTGAGCCGATCATGCTCAGGCCACACTGTGCTGTATGTTTCTTAAGGGGAAAGGAAGGAAACCATTAGACCAAGTGTTCCTTTAAAAACATAGATGTGTCTTCAAGCTGGCCGATAAAATTATATTGTCACTCTGTGCACGTTTAAGGCCAAAACTGGGGTTCCCTTTGGGGAAAAAGAAACCAATGCCCCCCTATGACCGCTATTTCCCCCCCCCCCCCACATATATGTAGGGAAACAGTTTTTTCACAGTAGTCTTGCATGACAGTAGTTCAAGGTAGCTTATTCTCAGAATGCTCCTTTTTACACAATATGGTAACTAGTAATTTTACAGAACGGAGAAATGTCTACATGCACAGACATCAAACAGGCATACTTAAAAGACTTGCAGCAAAAAAGGGAGCTCTAATGTTGGTATATCCAACTACGCAGTTCCTCCGCCAGTTTGGTGTAGTGGTTAAGAGTGTCAGGACTCTAATCTAGAGAGCTGGGTTTGATTCCCCGCTCCTCTGCTTGAAGCCAACTGGGTGACCTTGGGTCTGTCACAGCTTCTCAGAGCTCTCTCAGCCCCACCCACCTCAAAGGATGATTATTGTTGTGAGGATAATGATAACATACTTTGTAAACCACTCTAAGTGGGTGTTAAGTTGTCCTGCAGGACGGTATATACATCAAATACTATTATTATTAAAAAAAGAATTTCCACTTGTGGAAGAAGGGGTGGTAGTTCCCATTGATTCCTCCTTCCCACTGCATTCTGCCCCATATGCTGTTCCTGAGGGTCTATTGAGTCCCGAGATAAAATTTGGGGCTCACTGGATTATTTGTTGATTCACTCTTGTTAAAACTATTAGGATGACATAATACATGAAGCTGAAGAAATCTGATAACTAAAGCAAGTTTCAAGAGGGCTATTTTTACATTTTTTTCCTTTATTTGTAGCCTGCCTTTCCCAAAGTGATTCAAAGTGGATCACACAATTTAAATCGATGCCTCAGGCAGGCCATTCTACAATGAGAAGGCTACTACAGAGCATGCATATGTAAGGACAGTTGATCTTACCCATTTGCAGGGTGGCACCTTCAAAAGGCCTTGATCACAGGAGCCAAGATTTTGAGGCAGGTTATAGCAATGGAGGCAGTGCTACAGACATGTGGGGCCACTGGCAGTACCTTCAATTGTACCTGCTATCTGGTTAGTAAGCAGTGGAGAAACTGCAGAATGTGATGTTTATTCCATAGTTCAGAATGGTGCCTCGACACACCCTTTCTATTGTGGAATTGATTCTCCATTGAGAAGCATGTTCTTCCAGCACTTAGAGACAGTTTGGCGTAATGGTTAAGAGCAGCGGGACCCTAACCTGGAGAACAGGGTTTGACTCACCACTCCTCTGTTTGAAGCCAGCTGGGTGACCTTGGGTCAATCACAGCTTTTCCAGAGCTCTCTCAGCCCCACCCACCTCACAGGGTGATTGTTGTGGGGATAATAATAACATACTTTCTAAACCGCTCCGAGTGGGCATTAAGTTGTCTTGAAGGGCGGTATATAAGTCGAATGTTGTTGTTGTTGTTGTTGTTGTTACTTAAGCCCAGCAATACCAACATCTTTCAATGTTCTGGAAAGCACTTAACACCAGAGGAAAGGACTGCACAGCAGACGACTTCATTTGCTTGAACAAAGAGGGTCACAACCAGAAGCGAAGCGTAGAACCCAAACCAGACCAAGCAAAAGCTAATATGGAATATGATGTTGTGCATTAGGAGTTCCATTGCTGCCATTTTGCTTTTTTTTCTAAACAAGAAACTTAAAAAAAATTCCTTCCACTTCTTATACAGTTAAAAAAAATGAATCATGAGTTTATAGGCTACAGAGAAAAATAAATTTATAGGAATAACATACATAGTTATAAAGAGACGCTCACTTGAAATTCTCCATACAGGGTTCTTTCCAAATATATGCTTGCCCTTTTATCGACTCTGTAAAATAATATCAATGTGATTTCCCCCATCGGAAATACAACCAACAGAAGACAGGTAAAAATCTGAAGTCTTTTCATTTGCTTTAATTATTTTGACATGATTTTTTTTTTTAACTTGGAAAAAAATAATCACATATTTTATTTTTTGAAGTTTTCAATTTTGTCCAGATATATAAATAACTATATGAAAGTGCTTCAGGGTATGAATTACAATGTAGTAAGTCATATCTAATGTTTCCAAAGGGCTCAGGTTTCAGCCTTGTAGCTAATAAAGCAATGAGCCCAATATAAATTATTAACACCATAATTCGAACCATGTTGTATCTTATTAATTAAAGAGCAATATGAAAGAAATAAGAGAGGCTGGGTGACATATTGATGTGGCTACAGGGCTGTATTTGTAAAAAAATGTGGGGGCTGGAATCAAAGTTTCCTTTTGCTCATAAAACTCAGGTGATGGAAGCCTAATTAATTCACTATAACCATTTAAGTGTCAAATAATTTTCTTCAAGAACTTTTATGAAGGAATTAAATAATGCTTAATAAGGAAAACTTTTTGAAAATAAAACAATTAAGTTCTACCATCTACAGTATATGAATGACTCTGTATTGAAGGAAAACTACCATCATTGATGCACGTTTGTGGGAATTTTGTGGTCATAGATCCAGAGGAGTTAGTCGTATTAGTCTGCAGTAGGAAAACAGTAAGGAATCCAGTAGCACCTTTAAAACTAACCAACTCTCAAAAGCTTATGCTATAATAAAGTTGGTTAGTCTTAAAGGTGTTACTGGACTCTTTACTATGTGGGAATGTTGACTCTGGCAAATGCATGCCACTTCACAGAGGAAGAGCTGAAAGTTGGGAGCGGGGAAGTATTCTTTTTATATTGACTTATATTCTGTTGTGTCCTTGGCTTTCTGCAGCTAATTTTGTAAGCTAAAATACGCTATGTTTTTTATGGAACATAGAACTTGCAACAGATAGCTAGCCATCTTAGGCAAAGATCAGCTATAGTGACTGTGCAATTTAAGAACACAATCAGTGCAATCCTAAGAAGAGTTACCCCAGTCTAGGTAAAAAGGGTAAAAGTAGTCCCCTGTGCAAGCACTGAGTCCTTAGGGGGGATGTCACATTATGACATTTTCCTAACAGATGTTTTGTTACTCCAGTCTAAGCCCATTGAATTTAATGAGCCAAGACTGGAGTAATTCTCCTTGGATTGCACTGTAAGTAAACTCCTTTGGTTTAGAGCCAGACTAAACTGGCAATAGCCACCTATCCCCCCCCCCCCACCACCACTGAAGATCCACCCATGCCATATCTTGGGTCAACTATGCACCATATGCAACAAGATTGCACTGTTAGGATCCAATTCACTGAATAGACCAGAGTAGGATTCTGTGTCAACATGTTTAGAATCGTTTCCCAAGACAGTAGCCCACAGAACAAGCCAGTGCAGGTGGCCTCTGCATGTGATAGTCACACTTGATGTATCTTGGTGTGTAGAAACTTCCTTTGTTGGTAGACCAATCTTGGTCCCCCCAACTTCATCTTAGAAGAAGGATAGAGGTATTTAGGAACTCTGAATCCTGATACTGTTTCAGAGTTAGTTCTTTTAAAAATTTCCAAAAGAAAAATATGGTTCATTTTAGCAAACCAAACTGAGAACATTCTCCACTACTACTGAAAAAATCAGTAACAGGAAGTGGGATGACGATGATGATGAAGAAGAAGAAGAAGAAGAAGAAGAAGAAGAAGAAGAAGAAGAAGAAGAAGAAGAAGAAGAAGAAGAAGAAGAAGAAGAATTTTGGCAAGAAATTTGGGAAAGCCCAGTAGAGCATAACAGAAATGCCTCATGGATTGAAGACATTAGTAAAGAATGTAAAGGGAAATGGATGAATGATGTGGTAATAACAACTGAAATGGTAGCCAGATAAGTGAAGAATGTGAAGAACTGGAGTGCACCTGGGCCAGTTGAATTGCATGGGTTTTGGCTAAACCATTTAACAAGTTTTCATCAATGTATGTCGACTTTGTCAGGAAAAAGATGAAACTGTGTCCCACCTTATTTCTGAATGCAGCAAAATTGCACAGATGGACTACAAAGCTAGACATGACAGGGTCACAAACCTGATTCATTGGTCATTGTGTAAAAAGTATAACTTGCCAGTATCAAAGAATTCATGGGAACATCAGGTGGAAAAGGTGCTAGAAAATGAACAAGTCAAGATCTTGTAGGATTTCAGAATTCAAACTGATCAGCACCTTGAACATAATACACCAGACAAAACAGTGGTGGAAAATCGAAAAGTCTGGATAATCGGCATTGCAATTCCTGTGGATGCCAGAGTTGAAGAAAAAGAACAAGAAAAAATGATTAAATATAGATATTTGGCAATAGAAACCACCCGACTATGGAAGAAGAATGCAACAATAGTCCCCATTGTCATCGGGACACTTGGAACCATCTCAAAAAACTTTGCAATTTATATGAAAAAACTGCAGCTTTCTGATGTAACACCTACAGAACTGCAAAAGATGGCGCTACAGTGTACATATTACGCTGATATCTGGTCGATTCTTAGGTCTCCGTTGGAAACTTGTATCAGCTTAGCAAGGCCCATCAATAATATGTGACCTCTGCTTATTGTTGATTGTGTTTCAAATAATTGGAATCATGATGATGATGATGATGATGATAACTGTGCTTATATACTGCTGTTCTAGACAAATTAGTGCCTCACCCAGCACGGTGAACAAGTTAGTGTTATTATTATCCCCATAACACAGCTGGGGAGCTGGGGCTGAGAGGAGTGGCTTACCCAAGGCCACCTGCAAAACTCATGGCAGTAGTGGGATTCAAACCAGTAGAGTGCTGATTTGCAGCTGAACCACTGTGCCACAGCAGCTCTGTATGATATGAGAATATGGGGCTGTACTCCTTTGTCTAATTTTACAACCTATTTTCCTTCAAGCTTGTGGATTCTGCCACAATCAGGAGTCTAACATGCCTAGGCAAATACTGGGGGATTTTGGAGGTGATGCTGGGAGGATGAAGTTTGGGAAGGATGTGATGTCACTTCTTGATGACCAGGAATTTCCTTTAGTCTTTATAGTAAAGATCAACTGGAACTTCCTAAACTTTGTCCTGTGCAGCCTTATATGTATGTTCTCCTGCCTCATTGGTTTCGACTCTCAGCCTTAGAAGATGTCTCATTATTTATATGATCTTAAGATCCCTCTCCAACATAGGGCTTTTACGTGGAGAACTGGGTTTGATTTCCCACTCCTCCACTTGAAGACAGCTGGGTGACCTTGGGTCAGTCACACTCACAGCTCTCTGGAGCTCTCTCAGCCCCACCCACCTCACAGGGTGTTTTGTTGTGGGGATAATAATAATAACATATGTGTAGTCAATGCTCTGAGTGGGCATTAAGTTGTCCTGAAGGGTGATATAGAAATCAAATATTATTATTATTGGCTAGATTGAATGCATTTCCTTCTAACATTCTTTGTGGAAGATACCAGCAAATCCCTTTACATGAGAGGCTTTGTCCCTGTGGAGTGTATCTTCCCGAATCAATTCAGCATATAATGCTCGACTTCCAGTTTTATACAAACTTACGTAAGAATTTGTTTGATAGTCTTCCCCAGATAATGGTTTCTCAGAATACTGTGATCAATTGTCGGTTCTTACTAAGTGATTTGATAGCAGAAATTACTAACAAAATTGCAAGATTTTTGGAGGAAATACTTAAGACCAAATCCAAATACGCTGTAAAATGAGGTTTAATGCTAATTTTATGTTTTTCCCTATGCGTTATGTTTTTGTTTTATATAGAGAGACATGATCTTAACCTCTTATTGATTATAAACGCCATTCTATGTTTCTATTATGCCCATAAAAGGTATGATGATGATAAAGATCAAAGAGATGAGAGGAAATTGCTAGAATGTCATTGTGGGATTCATTTTTTTCTCCCACTCCTCACTTTCTCAAAGGGTTGGAAATTGGAGCTGAGAGCAGGGAATATACGACCAGTCCCAGGCAATTGGGAAGCCTAGCCACAATGAAAACAATGCATAAATACTTGATAACCTCTCTTATCATGGAGTGAAGTGCTTCCAGGGACTCAGTCAACTGCCAAGTTCTAATGGAAAAATAGGAAATATCCTATCCGGAGATAGACTCAGATAGGAATCACATTGATACATGAATTTGCTTTGTGGATAGATGTGTCATACGTGATGTAATGATCTTCTTCCTAATCCATGTGTCCTACTCGTAAATTCCAGCCTAAAAAAAATGCTGCCATTGTTGTATCCAGAGAGTAGTAAAGACTAGGGAGGAGTGACTGTTCTATACTTTGTTTTGGGTTTTTTTAATGTTTGTTTTATTTTTTTGTTGGTGGTTTTCATTCTCCATCTTTTGCCATTGCTTTTTGAAATTTGTAAAGTGTACATCAGATTTATGGTTCTTATATACAATTTAAAATATTTGTTTATGTATTTAGAAAACTCAGGCAATGCCTTTCTAGAGACCTAGTCAACATGACTTACAAATAAAATCATTAAAACTCAGCAATAAAAAACAAGCTGTGATATAAAAATAATACACACACCCTGCAAAACCCGCTCAGAATATCCTATATCAATTATATATGTAAAATGTTGATGTAATGATGCACTAACAGTGCAATCCTAAACAGAGTTACTCCATTCTAAGACCATTGGGATTAGACTGGAGTAACTCTGTTTAGGATTGCACTGAAATACTGTTAAAATGCATATGTTTTCTATGGGTGCAAGAAAACAAAATATTCTGGAAAAAAATGGGCTTAATTGAAAATTGAAACGGGGATTTCCAGATGGAAACAACAGTTGGGACTGAAAAAATTCGGAAATATCATTAAGGAAAACAACACCTTCTAGCAACACTAAAAGCTTAGAGCTTTTAGCAAAATCAAAGTCTGTGTAGTATGTTTTCTAAAAGCAATCTTTTTCACCATTTGTGCTCAAGTCTGAATGTTATTAATGTTGGACCCATTATGAAATCAAATTTTTATTCTCAGCCACAATTTTTGAAGGTGCTAGAAATAAAAAGACCCCCAAAAGAATTTCATTTAAATTTTAAACTCCAGTTTGTTTATTAAATTTTAAACTCCAGTTGCCTCTTCTGTTGGCTTGTGGCAAAGGGGCACAATCCAGTTGAACGGAAATCAAGGCAAATTTTGCCATTGTCTTAAATGGAAGGTGGGTTGTATTCATCTATTTTCTGCTATCAACATCCGCTTCCAGTAATATTCATTGCAAAAGAAATTAGCACTAAAAAAGAATGCAAAAGTCATTTGTGAACTTGCTTGTAGCCATTGTGGATTTCCTATTTTACTGATTAAATTACATGTCTGACTGATTCTTAATTATATGTTGCCCAATGATTCTGAAAGCTTTCTATCTTAATGTCTGTTAGTAAACAAATTTATGAGAAAAATATAACCAGTCCAATGCAAATAATGTAAAAGATTCATCACTGTCTTTAGTGAAAAGAAGTTACCATTATTAGTCCAGAAAAGTAAATGAAGTGTTTTCTCTCGTGCTATATTCGTCAAAGCGGGGAAGGGACGGTCAATAAATAACAATGGTGCAATGGATGGATTTTGTTCCAACTTGAAAATTGAAATATCAAGATTTGGATTTTCCAGAGTCCTGGGATAAGGGTAGAAGGCAAGTACACAGGATAGAAGGCATCTAAGCCCAAGAAGCAATTCAAAAAGGCAGTGCTAACAGAACTGAAATCTGAAATCCTGAGATTCAAGGTAAAATGGCCTCCATATTGGTCAGTCCACATTTCCTGGAAGGGAGCAACTTGGGAGTGTAGAACTACAATGAAATCAATCAATGAACTCAAACACAGCAAATATCCTTCTGGATTGTGGTCAGTGACTGTTTGATTTGGTGTGTTCCATTTATGCAAGACCTACTGCCCATTTCTGTTACGAAGGCAAAGGTCAGATGTTTGAAAACCACTTCGTGTAAGGTCCTCTGCGGAACTCTATGGATTTTAATATGAACACATGAAATTGGCTTATCCCTGACCAGACCACTGGTCCATCTTGTCCAACTAGCTCAGCATTGTCTACTCTGACTGGCAGTGGCTCCCTGGGGTCTCAAACAAGAAAAAATCAACATCCTTGCTGTAATGCCTAGGTTTGAACCTGAGACCTTTCACATGCAGACCATGGATGCCAACACTGCCATAGCCACGTCTGAGTGATGCACGGAGGAAGTCATATTTGACTTTGCATGTTTTTAAAACTACAAAACCCACCAGAATTATAATTTTTAGTTTTAATTTATAAAAGTGCCAAAGTGCAATGCAAAAATGCAATACCAGTGAAATAACTTAATAAATACATAAATAGGTGTTCAAAATACAAAAGGTGTGTCCATACATTATATACAAAATACAATAAATGCAATCAACAATTCACAGTCCGAAATATAGGAGTAAAGTGCAAAGTTCCAGCGAGGTGGAAAAGCGCTGCTTGGTGGAGAGCCAACCGAGTGTCTTCTCATGAAGATCCACAGTCCCAAAATAAACACGTTATGGTGCCGACGGGGTTTGGCAAGCAATATTTCTATTTAACCCATTTCGTGAGGCAAACTCACTTCATCATCAGGCATGAAGCAATTAGGACTGACTATGAAATTCACAACAGTTCTATGCTCTGCTCTCCCACTGCTCCAAAGCTGGTTTGCATGTTTTTAGTCATCATCACTAGCATGATACAGTAATAAGTTTTATGAATGAAAAGGAAACATTTTAGCTACTGCAAGGAAGTGTTTTTTTTGCCTTGGGCTGACCTATGCTTATATTGTATAGTGTGTCTCTGTGTATTTTAATGGGATTTTTAAAAAAAGTTTCGGATGGGTAAGTGTGTTGGTCTGTAGTAGGAGATCAAGATTTTGTTCCAGTAGTGCCTTAAAGACCAACTAGATTTCCAGGGTATGAACTTTCGAGAGTAAAAGCCCCCTTCTGCCTGGATTGTAAAGATTCCTACTCTTTTTCGCTCCGTGTATCTGACAAAGGGAGTAAACTCATACCCTGGAAATCTTGTTGGTCTTTAAGGTCCTACTGAACCCAAAACTTGCTCTCTCTCTCTCTCTCTCTCTCTCTCTCTCTCTCTCTCTCTCTCTCTCTCTCTCACACACACACACACACACACACACACACACACACACACACACACACACACACACACACACCATATATTGTTTTAATGTTTGTAAACTGTCTTGGTTTTAAGAAATCCCTTGAACAGCTAAATAATCAAATCAAATAATCAAATCAAATATACAATACTGGTGACGAGGATGGGATGCAAAGGCAGGTAGGCAGCCCCATGATGCCAAGAGCTAAATCATGACCCAGAGCTAATACACAGCCTCCCCGTCGCAAATCGCCAATAGTGAATCATGGTCTCCAAGGGCCATTTTGAACCTTTCAACTCAACCCCTGAGGACTGGGAGGCATACATCGTGAGGTTTGAGTTCTATCCTGAGGTGAATAAGGTCACAGATAACCTCCAGAGGGCGACCTTCTTCAGCATCTGTGGGTAGTCCACTTTTGACATAGCCCAGGCACTCGTGGTGCCGGCTCAGCTCCAAGCTACAACATTCAACATCATCAAAGACCATCTCCAAGACCACTTCTTGCCACAGCCATCAGAGATTGCCAGCCGGCACATTTTCTACAAGCGGGACCAAGCCCAGGGCAAGTTGGTGACCATATTCATTACAGCTCTCCGGCAAGTGGCTCAACAATGCAACTTCACTGACCTGGAGACTGCACTCTGAGATTGACTAGTATGTGCTCTGTGGAGTGAGAAGCTGCAACGACGGCTATTCACCAAGAAGAAACTCACGTGCAAGGAAGCCCTCGAGGAGGCACTAGCAGCGGAAGCAGCTGACCAGTCGACAAGAGAGGTGCACCAGTTGCGGACTCCTTCCCAGCTAAAAAGGCAGAACTGGTCCATCATGAGAGCATTGAGAGCAATTTGGGGGAAGGTGGTGAGGTTCACAAGACTCAAGTGGTACCGTCCAAATGATCCAACCCACAACACACCAACGGGTCTCCTTGTGCCAGCTACATATGGCGGCCAGGGATGGACCAAGCTGTGGAGAGATGGGTACGGACCTTTCTGCCCTGCCAGGAGTCTCGGCCCAAAATACCAAGGGCCCCTGTGCACCAATGGGAGACCACACGCACACCATGGTCATGGATCCACATTGATTTCACCAGACCTTTCCAGGGGCAAGTTTTTCTCATCGTAGTGGACTCTTTTCAGAGTGGCTGGAAGTAATCCCTGTATCGACCAAGATGTCTGCTGTGGACATTCATTCATTAAGGCATCTGTTTGTGACCCATGGCCTGCCAAAAGCTATAGTCTTGGACAACAACGCACAATTCACCTCCCAGGAATTCCAGAGATTCCTCAAGAACAACGCCTTCCAGCACATCATGTCAGTGCCATTCCACCCATCAATGAATGGACATACAGAAAGAATAGTGAGGACCACTGAAGACACTCCACAGATTAGGCCAGGGGGGTTTGAGCCAGTGGTTGGCTGACTACTTATTGTGGCAGCACATACCCCTCATTCCACCAAGGGATGGCGCCCAGCAGAGCTCTTGATGGGACAACGGCTAACAACCCTGCTCGAATGGCTCCACCCAGACTTAGATCAGGATGCCTGGAGGAAGACAGAGGTTTTGGGATCACCCAGGAGATTCCAGCAGGGTGACTTCATTTATGCCAGAAACTATGGGGAAGGCCCGACCTGGTTTCCAGCTTCAGTACTCAGGGCAATGGGGCCGATCTCCTATGAAGTGGCAGAATACTCCGGAGACACACTGATCAGTTACAGCAGTGCTGGCCAGAGTGGGCGCCATGATTGGACAGAGACTATTCACTCTGTACCGCTGACACAAGAGCTGAATCGGCAGCAGCGACCAAGCAGAGTGGAGATAGTACAACGGCACAAAGCTGTTCAGTAACTCAGTTGAGTCTGTAGAACTCCTCTACTTCTCCTAGTGGGGCAGAGGCTGTTGTCAATGCCGAACCACCCATCCGAGGACCATCTATAGCTCACCATTCCCTGGCTTATATTAGTGACTTTGTCTGTGATGGGGTAGCTCGAACTTAGGGGGGAGGAGTGTTATGTATTGCCTGAGTAGAATGAAGGTTCCTGAAGCCTACAAAGCTATTGGTGTTTGGGTGCCAGCACGTTCAATCAAAACTGGTGGAGACTGACCAAGAGAGAGATCTTGGAGTCGCGCTGAATAACTCATTGAAAATGTCGATACAGTGTGCGGCAGCAATAAAAAAGGCCAACGCTATGCTGGGGATTATTAGGAGGGGAATTGAAAACAAATCAGCTAGTATCTTAATGCCCCTGTATAAATCAATGGTACAGCCTCATTTGGAATACTGTGTACAATTGTGGTCACCACACCTCATATAGATTATGCATTGGATAGAGAATGTAGAGAAAGAAGTATTTTTCTCCCTTTCTCACAATACAAGAACTTGTGGGCACTCAATGAAATTGCTGAGCAATCAGGTTAGAATGGATAAAAGGAAGTACTTCTTCACCCAAAGGGTGATTAACACATGGAATCCAATGCCTCAGGGGGTGGTGGCAGCTTCAAGCATAGACAGCTTCAAGAGGGGATTGGATAAACATATGGAGCAGAAGTCCATCAGTGGCTATTAGCCACAAGGTATAGATGGAACTCTCTGTCTATGGCAGTGACACTCTGTATTCTTGGTGTTTGGAGGGGGGGGGGGAATCAGTGGAAGTGCTTCTAGTGTCCCTTCCCCACTGGCAGACCTTTTGATGACACTTGGGGTTTTTCTGGCCACTGTGTGACACAGAGTGTTGGACTGGATGGGCCATTGACCTGATCCAACATGACTTCTCTTATGTTCTTACGTTCTTAACTGTTGCCTTGTAGCCAATCACTGTGCTGAAAAATAGATACTTGTATATAGTTCATGCAAATGAAAGATTCTAGCTGCTTACATTGTATTGGTTGTTGTACAAGTGGGTGTGGTTTCTACAAGTATAAATTGATTACTGTAGAGTCTGAGTCTTCATTCTGTCTGCTTCCAGTTTTCAATAAAGATGTTTATCATAATAAAGAGCTGTTAATCTCAATATACAATAACCACCATGTCTTTTTGCACATGGGGGAGGAGCATGAATTGACCTTGTGCCACACTGCATGGACGGAACTGTTTACTCTGAAATTGTGAACCAGCACCTTTGAGTTGTCTCAGAGGCATCTGCTCTTATGGCAAAGGGCATTCCTGCCTGGGCACTGCTCAGTTGCCCTGACCTTCTCAACCTGTCCCCTCACCTTTTCTTGACAGGCTGTCGAGGTGCAGTCAGTTGTCCTTTAGAACTTGGGCATTGTGAGGACTCCATGGGGCAATCAGTGGGTGGATTCCATGTCCTTGAATGGGGTGGGTTGGGGCAGCAGGGGATGGGAGGAGGTTGGTGATGTGCTGCTAGGTCCTGGGCCAGCACCAGATGCCACAGCTCAAGTGCTCTCTGGGGGGGTGGGGACTTGGGGCTACTTCCTGGACCCTAGAGGTGGGGCTCATGGCCTGCACAGAATATTCCTCGCAACTTTCTTGTCCATATAAGCAGTTATTGAGAAGAAGCAGAAAGAGACCAAACACAATTGAAGGGATGTCATGTCCTATGGTCAGTAGTGTTTGGATGGTCCTGCAGTGGTTCAAGGGTCAGCTACTGGGTGCACAAAATTAATTAATTGAATTAATTAATTTTACATATTTCTATCCCATCACCCTCCCCCAGGACCCAAGGTTCCTTATAAGTTCCCTTTCTTATCTCTGAATTTGCCCTTTGTATGAGTGCCAACTTACTCATGAGTTCTTTGGGTCATGACCATTGAGTTTATAATTGCTTTCTATTATAATACCACATTTTCTAACCGGGTTAGAGTATGCAGCTATTCGCTGAGCAATTCATTCATATTTATTTATTCTGTCAATGGCAGCCTCCTTGCCATAATTAATTATGCAAGTAATAAATAGCCTTATTAATAGGAAGAGATGACAAGAACAGAAAGATTTGCTTGATAAAGACTGATGACACATTCTTGTATTTGACACGATGCACAAAATGGCATACAGATTGTATCCAAGGCCTCCTGCATGGATAATAAATTGTTATTCCAGAGAATAAAATGATTGATACATTTGCTTGGTTCAGGGAGGAAAAAAGCACCTCGGAAAAAGATTCTACTCCCCAATTATTTAAATAGACTATGGCAAAACTTTCTTTCCCTGTGACAAATTTAACTTTGCACAGAAGTGACAGCTCCTTGGCACCGAGCAATGAATTGATGCCTGCTTGGGTATTTGACTTAGAGGCTTCCCCTAAAAGTCAATTTCATTTGGGGAAAAAAATCTCCTAGCAGCCTGTGGAAGAATATAGCAAAGGGCTGTTGGGAAGCCGTAGCATATGACATCATGGAAACGTCAATGTGGACACAAATGAAATCTGTCACATATTTTTGGAAAGGCTGCTCTTGTTTTTTATCGCCGCTCTGCTGAGATGACCTGCAGCTCAGCTCATTGTATTTTCCTCTGGCTTTGTGTGTAGCTGTTATGACAAAGCATCTCTAGAGACCATCCATCTTTTGACAACATGGCAAAATGGTAGGCAGAAAGAAAGGGGAGGATTCTACACAGAATACAAAATATGCCTGATGACTATATTAGGAAATATTGGGTTCGATCCACACTCAATTTTCAAATGGCAGAAAGGAATATTCCTGCCTGTATCCTCCTATGGAAGCCTACTGAGGTCCAAGAAATACTGCTCCTCAGGCATAGGGCACCCTGAGGAATGAGGTGAGGAGACTCTGTGTTGGGAAAGGGGAATCATTAGAAATTGTCACTTGAGTCTAGAACGAACTCATTGAGTTGGATCCTTCCCATTTTTCTCCTGAACTGAGGGACTGCTTTTGACTACCTATACTAGGGATTATGGGATCTAGAGGCACCAAAGCCATGAAGTATGGAGCTTGCAGTGAGGAGGGGCAAATTAAAATAATCTCTGAGGAAATCAATGAGAATTCTCTCTCTTTCTCTCTCTCTAAGTTGCTGCATATTACAAAACATTCCTGCCCTAGTTGTTCAAAACAGTTACTTCATTTTTTGTAACTGTATTACAAACAAGTTAAATGCTGGAATGATTATTTTAGGATCCCCTTAGAGGCCGTTACCTCATAAAAAAATGCTGCAAGCTCCTCTTTGGGTTTTAAGATCAGCAATATAACCCCTTCATTTGATTTGCCAAATAAAGTTTAAGATAGACAAGAATATTTTCATGTAACACAGTTGGCTTATTTCAGAATGTTGTTGATAAAAGCAGGTATTTTAGGTCTAGTTCTTAGTGAACATTGAAAACTAGCATATTAGGAAATGGGTATTTAGGAAATATAGGATCATTCTATCTTGGAGTCCCCCAGCTGTAGTCTTGATTGGTATAGCCCATGCAGGATGAATCCCACCCCCGTAACTAAAGTGGTTAAAAATCGAAATTGAAAACAAACATCTGATTGCATCTGGAAGATCCAGAGTTGCTAATTACTTTGGGCCAGTCTTGCATTCTTAGCCTAACCTTCCCCACAGAGTTGTTGAGAGGATAAAATTGAGGAGAGGAGAGCAATGTAAGCCACTTTGAGTCCCTATTGAAGAGAAAGGCAGAGTGTAAATGAAGAAAATAAATAAAATAAAATAATTGTTTAAGAAACACAAGCCCAAACTTTCCTTGAGCATGTAGAAGTAGGGATTCAAGCCAGTACATCTGGAGAAATGATCAGCAATCACAATCTATACTTGTTCGTAATTATTCTTTTATGGTTTATTTTTTAAATGGTCTGAAGAAGCAGATTTAGTTGTAATAGACTCATCATATATGCAGTTAAAAATTTTTATGAAAAAAGGGAGAATGCCATCTTAAAAGTGTTACACATTTTATTGACATTACAGAGTAAGCTGTGTAGTTTTGCAATATCCATTATATACAGTTTTGTCAAATGCTCATATGGTTTAATTAGATTATTATATTGTATTTGTTATTTTATAGCATAGTAATCCCCAGCCCTCCCTTTAATACAAAAAGTTATCTACCTATAACCACAATGCAATTCAGTTATATCTACTGCTGCATTGCATGTGGCTCTGGCTAGTGCAAATTAAAGGACCAAACAATAGCAATAGCAATAGCAATAGCAATAGCAATAGCAATAGCAATAGCAATAGCAATAGCAATAGCAATAGCAATAGCAATAGTATATGGGAAGGCCAATAGTATATGGCCCTCCCAGCTTGCAAAATTAGCTTCTAGAGCCAGGGACCATGCTTTGCCTCCCTGAAAGGAAGAGGAGGAGGCAGTGCTCTTCACGGGCATCTGAGTCTTCAGCTGGGGGGCAGAGCCAACAGCTGGCCTGGCTTCAGTTGCTCTATGTGCTTGGCCCACCCTCCTCACGCTGTATTAGCGCAGGATTAGCCGGCTGTTGTTATCAAATCCAGGTAGGAATTCCCCCCATTTTTTTTCCGATTGGTACTAGGAGAAGGTTTTTCCCCCCATCTATCTTGTACTATTTATGGTGGTTGGGGTAATTGGCTGGGGTGGTGCTTGTTAGTTGTGTCACTGGCAGGATAGAGTTTGGGGATAGAGAATGGGCCAGTGAGCACCCTTGGTGCTTCCCCATTTTTGGGGAAATGGGGTCTACCAGGAGTGGCTGGTACTCCTTGTGATGGCTGCCAGCTGCATGGGCAGACTGTCTGGGGGAACCTCACATGCAAGTCCTTCCCTCACTGCTGTACGGCTAATGCTTTAGGAGTTTGAAAGGAGGGAACCAGATTGCCTGGCTGGTCAGGTCCCAGCCAGGCATATGGATAGCTCACACCCAGGGCTTTGGGGCTCGCCCAGACTGGTCAAGGTGGAGGTCCAAGGGTGACCCCAAAGCTTGACCTGTACCTCTTGTCAGCCCTTGCCGCAGTTATTGGTTGGTGTTATTAGTTGATGCTAAGTTAATAAAGTGGCACATTAGTTCTGAGCCTGGTGTCTGTCTCTTCATTCCAACTAAGGAGGCAAATAAAAACCAAGAGCTCAGGAAGAAAAGACAAATTTCTGCATCCTTCTATCAGGGTGAATACAATAACCCTAGTTTGTTACTTACCATTTGTTTTGTCCTGAACATACAATTTTATGAATTTTGAAAAAGATCAGAGATTGTAGCTTCAGGTTACCTTTCATCATAGAGAATTTCAACAAGCATACAGACAAGATTGTACCTGAAATGGAGCCCAAAATATCCCCAATCATCCAAATACAAATAATCTTCCAGATTTTCTCTCTTGTGTTTAACATCACATTCAGTTGTTCACATTAAGCTGTAGCTGTTGCAAATAAAACATATTTCTAAACTTGATTATTCTGTCCCACCTCCAAGGAAACTCCCCCCCCCCCCAAATGGCTGGAATAATGTGGAAATTAAATGTGTGGGGGGAACCTCATGGACCCTTTATTTTTTGACAGCCTCTAAGTTACTCCTTCTAGAAAACTAGGAGGCAGTTTGTAATGTCTGGGCAAAATCACATTCTTGCAATTTCACTTGCGGTGTTAGGGAGAACAAGCGACATTGTGTTGTTGCATGCAAAGTTGCACAATGCATCTGAGACAAGTACTAGATTGCTGGACTGCCAATACATTTATATTCCGTAAACAGCAGAGACATTTTAAAAATAGTTTGTTTAATAAAGGGCACCTTGGAATTCCTTCTAATTCAAATTTAGCTGCAGACTTCAAATTTCTGAATTATCTGGTCTCATTTCTGAAGATTCATTTCTGATTTTGCATAGAAACCTGCATATTGCAAGTTGGCCTCAAATTTTAGTTGCTTCAGGTCACTGGAATATTCCCCCCCCCCTATAATGTTTGTGAAATCATGATATGATTATTACACCTATCATTTTTTAAAAAAATATTTATTTATTTATTTATGCCATTTTGGGATCAAGATTCATTTAATGTTGTGTTTCACCAATTCACAGAAGAAGCACCTATGAAATCAGTGAAATGCCACACAAAAAGTATCTAGATGCAACCATCTATACAACCAGGTCTATACTTTTTTTTTTTTTTGCAGTGTTTTATCAATGTACTTATGTGCATGTTTAATATAGTGGAGGCAGAGAGATGCAACTGGACTGAAGAAATTGAAAACTGCAGAAAATCCTACTGGACTCAACTCAAGAGTTTTGTTTTAGAAAAATTTATACCTGAGCTTCAATGGAGGCTGCTTTGTTTGGACATTTTCAAAGCACTTCCATTTTAGATTTCCTGCTCCCACTGCCCAATTTTGTGGCCTCTTCCAACCTAACGGGTGAGTGCAAATCTTCTGCTTTTATCAACCATTAATTGGTATTCATTTTTAGTAGGCGAATCATATCAGTGATCTCTAAATAACAAAACCTCATGGTTCTCAAAATGTTACCTCTAGACACGATTTTGAATTGCCTGTTGTTTCAGCCTGAAAATCATTATTCAATGTTGCTTCTTTCTTTCCTTCTCTTTTTTGTAAATCCAACTCATAATATTTCATTGATGTGCCCTTTTCTGTTTGCTCACATTGCATCTTCCCTCATAATATTATTTAATATTTTCCTCATAATTTACTCATAATATTATTTAATAATAATATTATTTTGCATACAAAGACATCACTATAATAATGTTAGACAGACGGACAGATAGACATTATTCATATACATATCATGAGATGTGTATACAGAAACCATACCACATACCCCACAATGGCATCCTATACAGACTTACACTCTTTAAGTCCTTTGAAGTCAACAGGCTCAGGGCCAAGCTACACGTGACGAATGACACTTGAACAGCAAGTGTATTTCTCCCTGTTCACTCGCCCTCCACTCAATCCACTTGCCGTTCAAGTGTCATTCGTCCTGTGTAGCTTGGCTCTGTGGTGCATTCTGGGTGAAGCTGGAGGTTTAGGAGTCCTTGGCTGTGCTTCGCTTGTAGTGTTGGAGCTGGAGGGTGTTGATGCCTCTGCCTCAGCTGCTGGCTGTGGACACTGATCAGCCGGCAGCTGTTCTTCCTGACCACTGGCCTCTGCTGAGTCAGGGATGGCTACATGAGGCTCCTCTCCTCCCAAGGAGTCCTCACCATCACTGAGGGCCAAGCTACACGTGACGAATGACACTTGAACGGCAAGTGTATTTCTCCCTCTTCACTTGCCCTCCACTCGATCCACTTGCCGTTCAAGTGTCATTCGTCACTTGTAGCTTGGCCCTCAGAAGGATAAAACGTTGCTTAGAATGAGTGCTGCAAATCTACAAAACCAACAACAACAATAACCCAACTGTGGGCAAAAATATAAAGAACTGCAAAAAGAGATGAAACAGGGACTATTTGAGCATCCCTAAAGTTCTTCAGTAATTCTCATTCCTGCTGCCTGACCCATATTTACATGCTTCATATGTGCTTCCTCCATCAAATTATCACCCAATTACTTTCAGGTGGAAAAAAATGAATAATCTCCCTAAACAGTTTTGCCAGCAGGACTGTGATTATCTCCAAAGGTTTATTAAATGTGGCACACCTTGTGCAGCCTGATTATTATACCTAACATATGTAATGGGGAGGGGGAGTTAGACCAGAACTGGTATTCATTTTTATGTATGATAATGTGAGTTTTAAAATGTGAATTACAAGGCAATAAAAAGCTATCAATGAAGTGCAGATTAGGCAGATAATAGGCGGGTCATATGAATAGTTTCCCAGCGTAGCCTATGTAATTGGAAATAAATGCACTGTCCACTGGGACAACAGAACCGTTCTCAATGCAAATTGTTGTTTAGAAGTGAGATCAGATAGAAATCTAGTTTCTTGGTTTGATTGCAAACTATGCCTGATGTGATTTGCAATGTAATTGGCTGGGAGGGGGGCAGTTTTTATGCAAAGGTCAAGCTCCCCTCTCTGTTTTACCAGTTTACAAAGTGTCTTATGACTCTACAGATTAACTACCTAAGCTCTTAGGAGAGCAGCCCTAAACAGGTCTACTCACAGTCCTACTCAAGTCTATTCCATTGGGTTATTCACAGGAAATTGTTTTTAAGATTGCACTGTAAGTACAGAGAACAGTTTACAAATATTACTTTGTGAAGTTCTACTGAAAGTTCTACTGAAGTTGCAACTGTGAAGTTCTACTGAAATAATCTAGACTCCTAGACACAGGAATGCCAGTATGATAAATATGCAAACCTTTTTTGTTCCTGTATGTGAGGTCATGATGTTCACATTTTAGGGCTGCCAGCTCTCCCTCTATAGCATGAGACTTCCCACTGACCACCCCTGACCCCCACTCGTTAGGGTAATGAGGGAAAGATATCCCCAAAATTACCCACCAAGATGGAATACAGAGGCAGACCCAAGTGTTGGGACCTAATTAATCATTTTATTTTGGCAACAACATAACATTAAACATAATATGGCAAGGGTACAGGTCAGGCCCTGTGGTCACTCATGGACCACTGCCCTGACCTGTCTGGATGAGCCCTTCTGCCCCGAGCATGAGCCATCCAAGGAAAGATAATATGTCCTGATGGGCCCTGGTCTCATTAGACAGAGCTCCAACAGGTTGGAGATGGCTCTGGCTCTGGTTGAGGTTAGGCTGGCCTCCTTAGGGCCAGGGACCACTAATAGTTGTTTATCCCCCAATTGGCACATCCTCTGGGGCACATATAGGGAGAGGAGGTTTATTTGTTCCTTAAGCATTTTTTTAAAATGCTGATTCATGAAAACAAAACAAGGCAGTGGAAATATGCATTAAAACAAGCTGCAAAACTTGTCCATTGTCAAAAAAAGCTAAATGTCTGCATTTGATGCCACGTTACAGCTTGAGTCCTAGACTAAATGGTTCGTCTCCCTTCTAATTGGCCCTGTCTGCATCTACCAGAGGTAGTGAAGTACATCTTTCTTCAGATTGGTTTGGGGTGGTTGATGTTAATGAAAGATTGAGTAGAAACTGGCTTCTTGCTCAGAGGTGCTTTGCCCCCACTCCTTAAGAGGATGAGGGTGCTAAATTTGAGAGAACAAGATGGAATATGGTACCAGGAAACAAATAGTTGAGCTCCATGGCCCTTGTCTGGAAATCATTGCCTTTACAGTACAATTCTATGAAATAAATGAGTTGAATGGTATTAACTTTGCATAAGACTGCCCTGTCTGTCCCTCACATCCAGCATCCAGACACAGAAATCACCATATTGATCATACCACATTAATTTTCTGATTAATGAATGGCTGGACACACAAAGGCTCAGCTCAGCAATTTGTCTTCAGACGATTTCCCACTATTGACCATATCCTCTTCTTCGTTGTGAATCAACATATTTTTATGAATGTTATAAAAGTCTGTTTGTGCCAGTGGAGGGGGGATGCATTTCATTGGTCTAAATGGTGTAAATATAATTGATTCCCTACCATTCCACTCAGCTAGTAGCAATACCTTCTCCCAGTAGAAGAAACCTCTAGCAGCACAAGAGGCTTGAAAGAGTACTTATAGCGTCGTCATGGGTCAACATGAGTGCCTCATAAGAAGGGATGAACGGACATTCCCAGTTTTGTCTACAGTTTTTCAGCTGATTGAACGCTCCAATTTTTACTGTCACTTTGTAGATCTATTTGCACCATGTGCATGATGTGTGGTTTTTATATGGTATTTATTTATAGGGTATTAATGTTTATAATATGATATTTATATATATGATATGTGCAGTGCTGATTTATAGAAACACAAACCACTGAGAAAAAGACACCTTTTGGGGAGGGGGATCTAGAGTGAAGAAACACAAATTGATGCAAAAATAAAGAATCCTGGGATTGACTTGCACCAGAGGGAAGAAAATTCAAGTGGGGATTTAACAACAACAACAACAAACAGTAATCCCAATTGTCATCGGGGCGCTACGAACTATTTCTAAAAACTTCGCAACTTATATGGAAAACCTGCAGGTTTCTGATATAACACCTACAGAAATGCAAAAGATGGTGTTACTTGGAACAGCGTACATTTTACACCGATACCTGGCTGATATTTAGATCTCTGGTAGAAACTTGTATCAGCTCGGCAAGGCCAATCAATGATATCATGTAATCTTTTATTATTGATTGTGTTGTGTGAAATTTGAAATAATAATAATAATAATAAACTACTACTACTACTACTACTACTACTACTACTACTACTACTACTACTACTACTACTACTACTACTACAGCAACATTCGATTTATATACTGCTCTTCAGGACAATTTAATGCTCTCTCAGAGCAGTTTACAAAGTATGTTATTATCCTCATGGCAATCACTCTGTCAGGTGGGTGGGGCTGAGAGGCGTGGAGAGCTGTGATTGATCCAAGGTCACCCAGCTGGCTCCAAGCAGAGGAGCGGGAAATCAAACCTGGTTCTCCAGATTAGGGTCCTGCCACTCTTAACCACTACACCAAACTGGCTCTCAAATAGCAAGAATGCCGGGATGGGCAGGGGGAGTTCATCCCTAATCATAAGACTGGGTAGCAGGATTTGAATCTCACTAACCATTACCACTCACATCTCTGTATAAAAGAACTGGTTAAATAAATACAGACCTCTTTAACAGCTAGCTGACAGTAGAACTTAGATACAATTGAATGGCTGCTTAATTGTTTATGAAAATAATATGAAAGCAGAAAGCATTCAGATACTCAAGAAATGGATGTCCAGCAATGTAATATCTTTAGACAAAATGTGTTTTTTTGTTTAATGTAAAATCACAAAGCTATTTGCATACCGCAACAGCCACTGGATAATTTAATATACTTTGGAAAGAGCCATTAAAACAAATGCCCTGCATTCTAACAGCATGGCATGAGCACCAAGTATATTAGTAAAGTTTTGAACAGGAAGCAGGTCAACTGTTGGCGTTAGGATAATTGCACCACAGTATTCTAATTGAATACACTTAAGGTAATATGGGAGAGGCACAACAAGCTCTCTTATAATGGAGCCCAGTGGATTACATTTTTAGACTAATGGATAGAATTCCCAACTCAACAGTTATGTGGAAAATTTCAGATTCACTGACAGTTTTCATGATGGGCTGCGGTACTAAAAATTATTATTTCATTAGAAATAATGCCTCTTACCTATAGTTAAACATGATAAATGCATTAGTGGGATCACATTATTTCATCATAACGGTTCTGCTAATACTTGTCCCCATTTCACTTTCAAATACTTCCTGAAAGTTGATGACTTAATATTCTCATCAGGAAACCTTTCATTTAGTGTGTATCCCATTGTAAAACCTATAAACTCAAAAACATGTGCAGTGAATATGCAGTGTAGGCAAATACTGAGGAGACAATAAGTTCTTTTAAGCCTAAAGTGTTTTGAAAAGTTTAACTGGAGAGCTATAAACATGTCCAACTGCCACAAGTCCTTTTACTGTTCAATGAGAAATGTAATTGTTGGTAGCCATGTTGTTTTCAACTGCGCCACAAGCAAAGATGGTCTCATTGTGTTTCCTGGTTTGTCATCGGCAATAGAGATGCTATGAAGTTTGCAATGAATGTACTTAACTGTTTTGAATGCAACAATCAAACATGAACCCATCATCAGGTCTATATAATTCACACCAAATGTCCTGAACACTTGCCAAATAGGTTTGCATCAGTTCCACCCCCCCACCCCCCACCCCGCAAAAAAAGAATGAGAAACACTGCTGGTCTAAACAGATCCACAGCCCTTAACATCATTAAGGACTACTCAGAGTTATTATTATGGCTGTTGGTGGTGGTGGTTACCTGTGATTGACTGTTAGATGCCTCTTGCTTTAATTTAGAAGCATTCTAAAATAAAACAATAAATAAATGCAATGTGTCATCTAATGTCTACTAATCACAACGGTAATCATTTTTTTTAACTCCACTAACATCCACAAATACTTTGTTGGATCCAGTTGCTTTCCCCCTCAATCTCACCCAATTCCACTCCTCCTAAGCCCCAAACTCATATGGTACAAGCGGGTCCTATTATCCCCAGCATAGCGTTTTTGGTGGTCAAAGCTGGTTGGATCCATTTCAGTGATGAAACACCAAACTCACCTCAACATTTCAGCATAGGTAATTTTAGTGGCAACTCACTGAAGATATATGTGGCTTGATCCAATGACCCTTCCAAAGCAATGACTGAAGAGCTGTTAGAGGGAAAGGTGCTTTCTAACATCACTTTATGACACTTAATAATAATAACATTCAATTTATATGCCACCCTTCAGGACGAATTAACACCCACTCAGAGTGGTTTAGAAAGTATGTTGTCATTATCCCCACAACAGCAATCACCCTGTGAGGTGGGTGGGCCTGAGAGAGCTCCTAGAAGCTGTGACTGACCCAAGGAAACCCAGCTGGCTACAAGTGGAGGAGTGGGGAATTAAACCCGGTTCTCCAGATTAGAGTCTGAGCTCTTAACCACAACACAACACAACACAACACAACACAACACAACACAACACAACACAACACAACACAACACAACACAACACAACACAACACAACACAACACAACACAACCACAGCGAATAAATATTTACTTGCGGTCCCCAGCCCTAAGGAAGCCCACCTCGCTTCAACCAGGGCCAGGGCCTTTTCAGTCCTGGCCCCAGCCTGGTGGAACGCTCTGTCAATGGAAACCCGGGTCCAGCGGGACATATTATCGTTCCGCCGGGCCTGTAAGACAGAGCTGTTCCGCCAGGCGTTTGGTGATTGAAGGGGGCGGTGCCATGTCAGCCTCCCACCTTTGGGGTGGGGAAGGTTCTCCCCGCCACTGCACCTTGTTAATTTGTTTTATTATTTGTATATTGATTTTAGTTTTTGTTTTTATCGATTTTAACTGTTCACCGCCCAGAGCCCCTGGGGATGGGCGGTATATAAATTGAATAAATAAATAAATAAACAACAAACTTGAGAAAAGTGCCATACTTTGTCTCAGTCTTAATTCTCTCACCATTTTACTCCATCACGGAATGATTTGTCCTCCTTTTCATCTATCTGGAGCTGTTACTCCCCCCTCCCTTTAAAAAAAATGCCTTTATAACTATCTTATGTGCAGAAATTTTAGTATGAGAAATCTTCTCTTGCAATGAGGATAAGGTGGTGGTTCATGTATCACTCAGTAAATTTTTCCATCTGCTGTTAGAGACACAGAAACCTTAAAAAGTTTGCACCTCTATCAAATGGCTAACTTCTTCTACTTTCTCAAAGACAAAAATCTATTGAATGCTTAACGAATTTCTTGCAAACCTCCCTCTGACCTTCTCTGTTTCTTGTATTGTGCTGATGAAAAAGCTCTTTAGTTTGGATAGATGCAATCCCCTCATTTCACATACCCATTATGCACCCACTGTTGAATATGTTACAATTACAATCTTTTCAAGAAATGTACTGTTATTATATGTTCCTGGAAATTTGCCTTTGCTAACTCAAAATCACAGGCGTTTATTGTTGGTGCTTAATTACCTCAAAGAATTACTTTATATCACAGAAGAACCACTTAGATTTCTTTTCACCAGACATAGATTAGAAAATTCCCTTTATAACAGAAAGAATTATCTTCCTGCTCCTGGTACAATGTGCTTTACTTTAAGAACGACTGTCTGATCAAATTCTGTCTTCTCGTGTTCTTTGCACCATGCTATGTGTGACCGGAACAAATTGCCAGCTCCTTCGAAAAGATAGTTCCTGAACAAGGTACTCAGGAATGTTATCTGTCAGGAAAGGAGGAAAATGGTGTTTGCAACTCTGGGTTTTTAGCTTACAGTTCATCAAACTGAACCTAGGGAATTTATCTTGTAGGTCACCCTTGGGCAAATAATGCTAAAGAATTAGAGCACATAAAGCCATGCCTCATTCCCTAATAGAGATGGGCACGAACCGAAATACGAACCAAAATTAAGCAGGAACTAGGCTGGTTCATGGTTAGCGAACCATGGTTTGTCAGATCCCATTTCTGATGAACCACCATGAACTTTTAGGCTGGTTCATTTGGTTCGTTTTTTGGTTCATGTCTGCAGACAGCCTGGTGCCAATTGATCAGTTTCCTCGGCAACAGAGGATGGACTTCCTGCAGACCTTCTGCTGGCCCAGAAGTGACCTTCTGCTGACCCAGAAGTGATGATTTTCTGACCTTGATGTGACGTTTTCATGAATCAAACAAACCGGTTTGCGAACCAGGGACAGGTTCATGAAAGTTCATGGTTCGTGAAATGTGACAAACCACGAACCATATGGTTCAGGTTTTTCGGTTCGTGACCATCTCTACTAGGGAATGAGGCATGGCTCTAATTCTGCTCTAATTCTTTTCCCTAGTATTCCCTATGTATTCCATAATCATTCCCCATATGGAGTCTCACTGCTGATGGAACTACATCCAAAGAAGAGTGAGTTGAATTTGCCCTAAAGTAGTGATGGTCAAATTCAAATAAAATCAGTTCAAATATTGGTCAGCAATTACAAGCATCACTAGAACATTTGGGGGGTAGAATGTGATGCGGTGGTTAGTGCATCAGACTAGAATCTGGAAGACCCAGGTTCGAATACCTGCTTGTGCAACAACAACAACAACAAAGTTTATTAGCCAGAGGCCATCACATTCTCGAAATCAATTCAAAATTACATGATTGCACATCAGCGAGAGACACACCATTTCAAGATAAATATTTAAAAGGTACATATTTCTACAAATTACCACCCTTAGAAATTTACTTAATAAACCAATCTTTAAATAAAATAAAATAAACTTGATCAGTCCTAAAAGCATAATTATTTGGCAACAATATAAACTTAAAATATCCAGGCAATCATTAAAGTTGTAGCTTACTATAATTTACATAATATAAATACCTAAAATTCAAATTACCTTATATTATCAAATTATAACAATACTTATCTAGGATTCTGCACACGAAGCCGGGGTTTCCTCCTATTAATGGCCTGCTCCTGCATGGAACCTTGCTTGGTGACTTTGGGCTAGTCACACAGTCTTTGCCTAACCTACTTCACAGGGTTGTTGTGAGGATAAAATGGAGAAGAGGAGAAAGGTGTAGGCTGCTTTGCGTCACCATCGGGGAGAAAAGGTGGGATATGAATAAAATACTTAAACAAAAATAATTGATTTACGATACCAAATGAGATTTGGCTTATGTGCAGAATAGGCTTTTATTTTAAATCTATTTTCTTCCTTGTAATAAAACAAGATCAACAGCGCAAGCACAGCTAAGCCAACAAAGGGTGAATTTTGATGCTCCTTAGAATACGTAGTAATTCCTAGGCATGTTATGAAGCATTGGAAAGCTGTGCGATTCTTGAGCTTGTATTACCAAGCCTTAGAAAGTTATCCATTGACCCAGGCAGTGCACAGCATTACACAGGATTTTTTAAAATTATATTATCTGGAAGGTTTTGCATTTGTATCTAAACCAGGTAATTATGAATGTTGGCAACTTTACTGCTGCTCTTCCATTTATGTTGAAATTACAATTTTTACTGCATAGGGAAAAAATTATTGCTCCTATTACAAAATGAACTTCCATGAGTAATAAAGTATCTGAAATGAACCTCCTCAAAATGGAAATTTGGTTAGTTAACAGAGAATTCTGGACAAAGTGCCAGATCATATATCTGTCCTTTCAAAATTATCTAGATCACTACAGAAGGTTGAAGCCAGTTTTGTTTAGATGAGGTGGGGCTGGCAGAAAATCTTGTACAAACCTTAGCAAGCTCGAAGTCTTCCTTTTCTTTTCCCTCACTCGAATCGAATACCTTTATTGGCATAACAGGACATACATATGCACAGTCAGCAAGGAGACAACAACAACAACAACAAAATCTCTTGCCCCATCAGTTAAACCATTCTTCTCTTTTTCCCTCACTCCCTTTATTTAATCTGGTCCCTCTTCATCCACAGTGTAGTACCTATTCAGCATACCAATTAAACTGTGAGATCTGAACCAACACAAGACAGTCATTTTCATATATCTTTGGAATACCAGTTGTCTTAGTTTTTGTGAGGCAGAACTCTGAATTTAAAGCAAAGGTATGTGGTGTGTGTGTGAGTGTTTTGCATATTGGAGATTGTTGTGATTGTTTCAGATGGTGTTATCTAGATATTGATGTTTATTTACATCCAAGTAGCAAACCCTTTGGTCTTTAAAGACTACATCTCAGCAGAGTTGCCACCATAATTCCACTTTAAGCAATATTTGGATCAACATTTGTATAGGCTTCTTGAGAGAAGCCAACAGAATTATGATATGATTAGCAAAAGTTCTCAGGGGCTATTTTAAATCTCACCACATTTGCCCCACTGTGAAACTCAAAGTAATGCGGCCCTCCCAGCTGGCAGCACAAACTGGCTGGGGGCCGAGTTCGCTACCCTGGAAAAATTGAGGCAGCCGTTCCTTCCCAGGCATCCGGGGATTTGCTGTGGAGGAAGAGCCGAATGGCATATATGCTTGTTCCACTTTCCCAGAATGCAACCTTTCCCCTCACTCAGCCCACCCATCCTCCCCATGGCAGTGCAGGATTAGACGATTGCTCTTTTCAGGGCCAGGGAGGAATTTTTTCTCTGCTCCTTATTGGCACACATAGAGGGGAGGTTTTTGCCTACCTTGCACTGCGAGGTTTATTAATTGTTATGGTGGAGTTGTAAATAGTTGGTCACAGGCAGGATAGGATAGGAAATGAGTGGGATGGTGACCCCCTTGGTGCATCTCCATTGGGGGGAAATGGGGGTCTGTCAGGAGCAGCTGGTAGGCTTCACAGAAGCCAATTACAAGGGCAGACTGCCCGGTGGTACCCCTGGACAAGTCTGCCCCCTCTGGGCTCCTTGGCAGTGTGGGGTTGGAGCTTTAAAGGGGAACCAGTTGCCTGGCCGCCGGGTACTAGCCATCCTTTGGAGGGCCACCCCTGGGGCAGTAGGGGCTTGCCCAGGCAGGTCAAAGCAGAGGTCCAGTGTGACCCCCAGGGCTTGACCTGCACCACTAGTTAGATCCCTTGCCGTATTCCAAGTTTATGTTGAAAATAATAAAATGGCCCAAAGTTTATACCCAAGCTCTGTGTCTGCCTTTTATTTTGACTGAGAGGGCAAATACGGTGGCTCTTCTTCCTCTGATGAATTTTAAGGGAAGTCAAAAGACTTTTTACCTTTCATAGACATTATCATATATGATTTCCTATTTTACTTAAGTAAAAAAGAAACGTATCTCTCATCAGTAATGACAGAGAGACACATATTTCTGTTCATACATTTCCCCGTTTAAAATATGGGTTTGGAATCGGATGATAGCGTGTCATTCTGCTCATAGAAAGAATACCTCTACTCATAGAAAGAGTTTTATGCCTCTTCGTGGAACCGTTCCATAAATGGAAGGAAATCTTTGGATCCAACTCCACAATATCAATCAATCAACAGAAGTTGTAATTAGAAAAGATCCATTTGCACCTGTGCTTTGCATGCTGTCATTGAAATCAATGGGTCACTAATGTGATGTACTTTGCCTAGATCATTCCTCAGGGGTATGCGGGTATGTATGAATATTTTTTGCTTAAACTGCAAGCAACTACTTTTTTTAAAAAAGGAGCAACCTGTCCCCTCTCCTGTTGTCCCTAGCTAACCATTTTTATCTGACATCAAAACAAATTGCTTATCACATTCTTACACTGAATGAAATACAGTGATTACAAATCTGTATTTTGAATGTTATGCTTCTTAAAGGACAGCATCTCCATGGAACCAAACACAAGAAAATGTATTTCAGTGTGAAATAGGAGTCTAGGTAAATATTGTGACCTGAAAGTGTCCGTAGATGAGGGTAAACTGTAAACTAGCTTAAAATTAGGAACAAGAATGATCTGTTTCTATAACTAAAGTTAATATATGGAGTGGAATACCCAAGACATGCCCTTTGTACTTTTTTCCTAAAAGGGCTTTTAATATTGTAAGGGGGGAAATGACAAAATGTAAAATTACAAAGAATTTGCAGGCATGAGATTTTAGGTAGTATTTTCCCCCTGTTAATCCCACACTTGTGTCCTATAAAGAACATTTCGCTATTGCTCCTTTATCTTTTGGAACACAATCAAGGCAACATAGTGGTGAAAATTATACTTTGTGATTTTTTTTAATTTATTGCTCTGATAAGGAGTTTTGTACTTTGAATCTGATAAACATTCAGAATATTTCTTTGCGACACAATGCTGTTTGGTGTGCTGAATGCTCGCAAGCCGATAAAAGCAAATAAGATTATATTAATGTCATTACGCATAGAGTTCTAATGTCAGTGTTCATTAACACAGAAGGAAACCCTTTTCTACAGCCGAGGCTTAAACTTTATATTACATTTTTTTAAAAAAAACATATTAAATGGTATTATGGTTTTTTTCTTCCTGGTTGGGCTACTTTCTAAAAAGTATGGTAGGCAGAAATTCAGTGGGTGCAGTTTTTCTCAGCATGGAGAATGTGATAGGAAAAATATAACCTTCGAGGGGTAGATTGGAAACTGTTTTTAAGTTAAAAATGGCTGCTCATTCTCCACTTGAATACACAAACATATGTGAAGCTGCTTTATACTGAATAAGACCATAACACTTGTTTGGATATTGTATTATAATTGTGCTACAGTAATAATTCACAACTTGATTTTCCAGTTTGGGCAGGATTACTGCATTCCAAATGGTTACTGCAATAACCAATTACGTGTGGATGCAGCCAAGGTCAGTATTGTCTACTCTGACTATCTGTAGCTTTCTAGAGTCTTGGGAAAAGGCCTTTCATATTTTCCTCACTACCAAATTCTTTTAAGTGGAAACATCAGAGACTGAACCTGGGATCTCTGTAGTGGCGGAGCAAGGGCGGGGGGGTAGAGGGGCGGTTGCCCCGGGTCTAAAATTATTAAGGAGTGTGGCCGCCGAGGAGAGCCTGAGCCACACTTGGGGGAGCTGGGTGGTCACCTACACTGCCCTGGCCACCTGCCATGCTGGCAGTGTGGCTGGCTCGCTGAGCACCAAGCTGGCTGTCCATGGCTGCTGGCTGAAAAGTGCGCCAAGCAGGCAGTGGTGGTGTGGATGGTTGTGGTGAATTGCTGCGGTGGAGGGATAAGGAATGGGGAGGTGTGCAGCCCTGAATCAGGGGAGCAGTTGAGGGGGGGTGGCTGCACCCTGCATGATGGCATCACTTCCCAAAAGTGACATTATTGCACGGGGGTCCAGGAGCACGGATGCACATGGTGCCACAGGCTCCACCTACTGCCAGGAGTTACCCCAGGCACGCGCAGCTAGAGATGGGCATGAACCTGGACCCATGAACCGGGTTCATGAACCAGTGGTTCGTGGAAGCTCGTTTCCATGAACTTCCACAAACTGGTCTACTGGTTCGTTTGGTTTGTATTAAAGGGCAGTTTAAATGACAATTTCCCTGGGGAAATGGCCATTTAAACTTTTCCTGCTGCTTGCAAGCAGCAAATCCCTTTAAATTATCAGTTGGCAGGGGGGGATTTGTGGGGGTTGGGCCCTTTGCTAAGCAGCCAGAAAGGGGCATTTAAACCCCACGAACCAGGAACCACAAACTGGTTCGGGAACTTGCCCCAGTTTGTGGTTCCAAGCTATGCCTCTGGATCGCCGATACAATACTACTGAGTCATGGCTATTGTTAACTTCTGAGTTAATATACTGAAGAGCCAAGTAGTGGAGCCATCTACTAAGTTCATCAATCTGTTCATTTCTCATTGTGGCATTCCATTTTTTGTTTCAGAGTGCAAAATCTGCTTTCTAGAGTCTTGTCAGCTTGAACATGTACCAAGGATGCATGCTCAGTTGCCATATGCTCTTCTGACTACGCATGAATGGATGGGTAGAGCTTCTCCAGGCATTGTCTTGGTACACTGACTGTGGGTAGGTGTCAATCACATAAGTAGAGGATTAGTCTCTAATATTTAGGGAGCCAAGTTCTGTGTTTGCCATTTACTCGATATTGCTTACCTGATTTGTTCACAGGAGTGGAGACCACCAGTTATTTCCTCGTCCTGCTCTCTTTACTATTTTACACTGGCTTAAAAGGATCATGGAAAGCTCAGTAATTATCTATGCAGGTACTCAATTTTCACAACACCTGTACAGATACAGTGAAAAAGGTAGAAGTGTGTTCTTTTGGAATATCTGGCTTCTTTCAATGTATTCCTCTTCACAGAATTGAGGAAATCCTTCATGAACAGACTTTGAGGCAAGAAAACAAGCTAACAGAGTGCTTATTATATGTTTCTTATGACACCAAGAAACCAACTTGGGCAATAATGATCACAGAGCTTTGATGCTTCTCTCCTTAAGATAGCAGCTCAATGAAAGTACAGCTCAAAACAAGACCTGGGAATATCTGGCTCCAAGGCTGCTCTGCTGATTTTAAACACCCCAAAGTATAAGGGTTTATATATTTATTTATAGTCCACATTTCCCACAGAACCTCAAGGCAAATTACAAAATTTAGCAATGTAATAGGAATAAGCTATATAATATATATTGTAGTGATTTGAATACTGACTTAGCAAACAATACAAGAAAACCAATACAAGATAAGGCACGAGAAATGCAAAAACTGGATTGTAGAAATTAGAAAGCAAAGCAGTAGAAACAAGAAATGCATACAATGAACAGTGCAATAAACTACAGCCATTGTTGCTTTGTAAAAGAGCAAAAGGATGAGTTCAAATTTCTCATCCTCATTCAATCGAAAAATCTCTGCTTTCATCCTTGTGCAAAGTGAACCTATAATTTAAAAAATGCCATTTTCTATTTCCTTGTCCTGAACTTCTGTCGTCATTATCTTTGCATCAGTAAATCGGTATTATATATGTGGGTGTTCAATTAATGTAGATATAAGGTCAGACCTTACCTTATATATCTTTTGTATTACTGTAAAGATCTTACCCTACAGATCGTTTGCATAAGTATAGGTGGCTACTTTGACCATCAAAAAGACTGTGCCAGAGATTGTGGCACACAGGTGGACAAAAGCCAGGTAAGACAAGGCCTGGAGTGAGGAGTGGGGCAAAACTGAGCAGAAAAAGTGTTGGGATGGAATCCTGTATGTCTAGATATTGCTTCAAAAAACAGACATATGCAATGCAAGCGATTCTACAAAACCAACACTGAAAAGCAGAAGAAATAATGTGATCATGTATATGTAAATATAAACAATAACAGGACATGGAACACTTGTACATCCCTACTGGAGTGAGGATATGGATTTCTATCACTGCTATATATTTATATTTTATTTGACATTCAGGTTCTGTGGGGTCTCCCCTTCAGCTGACCTGAATCTAACCTAAAGCCAAATGTCTAGTCTGGCTTGTCAAAAAGGCTTACAGGATATCGATGAAGCCACAGTTCTTGTCAAGTACATAACATCCTCCTGTCAGTGCTATCAAAGTTTACTTTAGCTGTGGATGTTGTTTACTAAAGAGAGGTTAGCCTTGTTGTTATTGACTAAGCTATCAATTGTAAGGAAACCAACGAACTTTCTTTGAGCCATGCATCAGTCAATGCTACACTTGAAGAGAAACTATTAAAATTCCGTAAATTGTTGCCTGAAACTGTTATTTCAAACTTGCTAGATAGTTGAAGACCCTTTCTCTTTGCCCTTGATTTAATACGTTAAAATGCTGATCAGCAGCATCTGTCGTTGAGGTTTCCAGCTTGGGAACATGTTTATTATTTGCTAATTATTTTTTGAGATGATTGTTGTACATTCTTTTTTTAAAAAAAAATTATTTATAGCCCATCTTTCTCACTGAGACTCAGTTTAAATATTTAAGCTAGAAATATAGATAATGCATAACCTGACAGCAGGGATGCTTGAACACCCGCTGGTTCAGCTCGTGTCCGACTTGCCAGTTGCAAACAGAGACCTGATTTTTCAGTGACCGGTTTAGATAGTAAATCAACCTGTTAATGGGTTTTCAATAGGTTGTTTCTCTGTATTCTTCACTATGCATGCAGCACAGTGCAATTGGCTGTTCACGTAGGCACGGCCTCCCACAAGCCATCATACCCACACCATCCTTGCTGCATAATTGCTCAGCTCAGGTAGACGTTTAAAAAGACAATTAGGTCATTCACAAATTATGTCAATCAGTCATCAGTAAATACCATCTTTCAATAAAATCCTACTTATTGCTATTCTTCTAAGTAGACCTTGGTGATTCTAATGGCCGCCAATCAGTTTGAATTGGCAATGTCCTTGTGCATATGCAGTTTTAGGGAAATCTGATGCTAATTGCTTTGACAGGTGTTCACTGATGCTTGGCATGAATGAAAGAAACCAAGTGATTGGCTCACATCTGATCACTACCTTTGAATATAGTAAGTTTGACAGCGAAAAGTGTTCCCAGTGAAATTCTCAACATCTGTACCTGAAAGTTGATTGGTGCATTCTAATCCAAGATGATATCAGAAAAAATGGTCAACTATGCATTGCATTTCTCTTTGGTGCAATGGTTAGAATGCGACCAGCCTTCTTTATCTGAAGCAGAAATTTTTGTACTTATGCCCAAGTGTTCTTTCACAGAGAAGGAAACTTGTGGAGGTGAACTGGCTAATCTGAACACTGAGACCATATAAGTACCATCACACATTCTGTCTCTCATGCAAAACACTTCTACCAAACACACACACAAATGTGGTGAACTGTTTTGAGGCAGCAGATAAAAAACAGCAGTAATTGTTTTAGGATATGATGAAATCTAATGTAAGCTTTGTCTTTGCATCTTGTTCATATTGGGGCCCTTAGGGTACAGGAATTGCTTTCCCCTGAAAGTAGCGTGTGTTTTCTGGCTCACAAAGTTGAAAAGCTACTGTAAAGTACACTGATGAGAATTATAACATTACAAAACAGTGCAGTTATCTGATATTTTTACTGTGCAATCAAATCTTTGAGAGTTCCACATGGTGTTGGTCTGGATGACATTTCTTTGTTCACAAATTGGCCCATTAGAGAAGCTGCATTTGTTCGGACTCTTTGAAATTTGTGGCACTTGTATACAAGCGTTAGCTGCAGTATAGTCTTTGAAATCTGAATTATCTTAAATTGACCAGTCAAAAGTGTTAAGAAACACAATATATGCTGTCATCCGTTTGCCAGTTCTCAAAGCTAGAAGAGTCATTGCTCTGTCCTTGAAACCAATTGCTTTGAACCTACAGTAATAATTGAAGACTGCCTTTTAAAAAATGTATGACTTTATATCTTACCTTCATACCAATGCTATAATTAATATTCCTATATCCTTTTGGGTGTTGCATTTGAGATCTTCCTGGACCACTTTGTATTTAAGTGAAATGAGCCATTGCTCCAAAAGCAGCACTTGCATTCTGTTCCATGAGAACTTTGCCCTTCATCTTCTTACAAACAAAAGAGAATAAGACTGTTACAAAATATACCAGAAAAAATATATATTAGGAGGCTCAACCGGAAGAAACAACTGTAATGAGTGACATTCCACCCTAGTGGGATCATGTTTTAGTCTATTTAATAGTCTGGGTCAGTTGATGGAGGTCAAGATGAAGAAGTTTCAGGTAGGTGGCTGTGTTGGTTTTCAGTAGAACAGCAGGATTTGAGTCCAGTGCCACCTTAGAGACCAACAAGATTTTCAGGACATAAGCTTTCAACAGTCAAAGCTCCCTTCTTTAGATACAGGGACCTTTGACTCTCAAAAGCTTATATCCTGAAAATCTTGTTCACCTCTAAGGTGCCACTGGACTCAAATCCAAGATGAAGTAGGAATCCCAATATTTCTTTATTGAAGGAGGGATCTGAGAAAAATGGGGAAGACTAGCTGCTTGAAATTTCTCAGGAGACAGGGGCTCCACCATAGACCACCAAAGAGAAGGAAGAGAAATCCTAATGAAGAGTGATTACCTTCATCATCTCTCCTAGTTGACAGTGTCTCCTGTAACATACTGGATCAGGCCAGGTGATCTCAGGCATGGAAGTCTGCAATACAAGGCACATTTAAGCAGCAGTACGAGTCAGGTCAAAGAAAACAGGACGAGTCAAGGTGAAGCATGTGAAGGAAACACAAAGTCAGCAAATCATGTAAGGACTGGTAAGAGGGAACTTCACTCACCCATCCAGTATCGATGTAAAGACTTCAGCTTTGCAAGGTAAATACTTAATTTGCACTTTGTGAACATTCAGAGTTTAAGCTAAACTACTTTTTCTGGTTGACAAATGGTTGCAAATCAAGTTTTTTTTTTTTTTAAATATATATATATATATAGCCATTGGTCTGCCCATGGATAAATTCCACGTAGAACAATAAAGTAACCACAGGAACTAGTCACCACAAGGATCATGGCTAGTTCTGACTTTGGGTTGTATTCACAGTTCCATGCCCCAAAGAATTTGTTGATCTAGCAATTGTCTGGACTCAAGTGAAAGCAGTAATAGTTTTGTAGGTCACTGGGCGGTTTAAGTGCCATTTCTGAAAGTGGAAGGATTCCTACGATGCAAGTAAATACTTTGGGGATTAACTTCAGTTGCTTCCAAATGGGTGATCTGCACTGCGAGTGCAGCCACTCCAAAATGTTTTGTTCTGTGTGCAAAGATAGATAGGAGGAGAAACAGGAATAATAATTCACATAGCACCCCTTTTCACATGTGATTCCTGATGCAGAGAGGGCTCCATGCAGAGCCAATTAGGATTGGGCTAATTTGGGCCAATTTGAAGTGTCTGTTCTCCAACCAAAGGATCCTGTTCAGTTGTTGCAGACACAGGCAAAGCTAGGAACGGAGATGCAGACGTAGCAAGTAATGTTTTGCCGACAAGGTAAGGACAGAAATCCAGTTTCCTATTACTTTTCAATCGAAGGGGCTGATGTTGTGCACCTCTTTTCCCTTCTGTGACAGAACAAGGCCTTGGATATACACGTTCTCTGGCTGCCGACTAAGCTATGAAGAATACTAAATAAATCCCAAGTTCCTTGATAGCCAGCTTCCTTTTTTTTTTGATGCAAATGTATCCTTTATTTGTCATTTTTTAGAAAGAAAGATAGCAGCATTTCTAAGCTACAGTACACCATTTTAGAAAGCTCTTGAGGTTCCCCCAAAGGCTTTTCCCTGAATGCCTGTCCTGATTGTCTAGGGTTGCCTCCTTTTTATTGACAGCCCTTTAAGTATCTGGTAGATATTCTTTTTTAAAAAAATAAAAAAAAATATTTAAAAGAAGAACAGTGAGTGGACAGTATTGTAGTAACCTTAAAAATAGTAAACCATGCAAGATTTTATATTGTTATGGATGATAAACAACAAAAGAGTAATAAACAGTTCGGTGCTACACCTCTAAAGATGCCAGTCACAGGTGCTGGCGAAACATCAGGAACTGCAATGCCAAGACCTCATCAATACAGCCCAGAAAATCCACAACAACCATCATTCTCCGGCCATGAAAGCCTTTGACAATATAACGTTATGAAAAGTCAACACATGAGGTGTATCATATGAACCATGACCTATCTTCTTCTTCTATAAGAAAATGTATGTGACCCCTCCCCCCAACAAAAGGCAGTGTCATAGACCAGTAATCCTCATATGTATTATGGACATATGGAGTTGCACTACAAAGATAAATTAGGTGAACTCATCTCCTCTTGCCAGCTGTGGAAATTGGTCAAATAAGCTGTAGGGGCCATCCAGCATTTTCATTCAATCTTGCCCAGTGCTCTGTTACCCAAATGGGGGGTCTCCTTGAGAGTTGGGGGAATTAGCATGCAAGGAGAAGCAGCAAGAGGTGGGTAACTTAGCAAGATCCCCACCTTCGTATATGAGGATTGTCCCTTCTAGAGAACTCTTTCAATAACATAGCAATGTTCAATAAAAAAGTTTTTATTTAAAATAATAAAGATCAATTGCATTCAAAGAACACAACAGACCTCAGCTAACTAAAAAGGAGTGAGGAAAATTGGATAGAGTTGAGGGATTGGGTGATAGTTACGAGTCTTGAAGTGGGCATCCATGAGAAAGAGCATTGAGCAACCAGCGCATTAATGCAGGAAGTGCTCAGATGGAGGCCTGAGGATGGATGCTGGATGTGATGGCATGTACACAACTATGGGAGAAGGACAGTCCAATTATACCATGGAATATACACTGGCACAAGATTACATCTTCTACCCCCAAATGGTCATCTCCAGGGCAAGATAAAGTACTGAAAGGTTGTCTCTGGGGTGAGACAATAAAACTGGGAAATGTGATAAAACCTTCCTGGGCAAATCTAAAATTATCAGTGATCATTGACGACCTGTGATAGATGGGTGGATAAGGCTATCAGAGTCCTGAATCACCTGAAATGGGAGAGTGGATAAAGGAAGATCTGTAGGGTGTGTTAAAGTGATTAATTCAGGAAGACTCTATTGTCTCAGGATCTTTGCACATCTCCAAGGTGTGGAGGCTGAAAGCTGGTCTTGCCTGGCATCTCACACACTAGTCATTTTTCAACTCCTAGCCAGGATTTGGAATTCATTTTCTGCCTTGCTAGGCAGTATTTCTGTGTTTATAACACATAGAGTGAAGGGCTTATGATATTTCCATATTCATAAGTAGAGATAGGCACGATCTGCATTACAATTAAAAAAAAAACACGATAATGGCATTCGCGCAATCGGGACCTGATGGATCGTTGTCTTCCACGGCAAACGATCCAGCGGTCGGGAGGGGGCTGGACTGAGGCTGGACAGGGTGATCGTGATAGGATCAGGAAGCTAGACATTCAGGCGCCAACAATCTATTCCCCTGGCAACGGAGGCAGGGGAATGCCTGAGCTCTGTTTGAAACTTGGTAATATTTCCCTTAGCGAGGAAAAGCAAACAGTTGTGAGTGAAAAGGTGGTTTCCTGAGAAAAATATAAGCAAAGTGATTGGGAGAGGAAGGGGTTAAGACTTAAGAGAGAGAGAAAACGGCTATCAGCAGAAGCTGTTTTGCGCTCCTCTCCTGAGTTCATTCAGTGCGTTGAAAGAGTTAACACTGAGAAGAGATCTCTCCTCCTGACTGAGTTCATTCAATGCGTTTTGGAAGACTGGCTGCTTGCTTTTAAAATCGGGTGGCTTTTAAAAAACTGGCTGAAACTTGTTGACGGGGTCTCTCTCTCTCTCTCTCTCTATTTGGAGAGACAGGGACGGGTTAAAAACTTCCCCCCCTCTGCTCTAAGTGTGTGTGTGTGTGTGTGTGTGTGTGTGTGTGTGTGTGTGTGTGTGTGTGTGTGTGTGTGTGAGAGAGAGAGAGAGAGAGAGAGAGAGAGAGAGAGAGAGAGAGAGAGAGAGAGAGAGAGAGAAAACGTCCCCTTCTTGAGGGGAGGTGGCTCGTCACCGGGTTAAAAACTTTCCCTCCCCTCTGTTCTAAGTGGGGGGGGGGCGGACCTCCCCAATCCCAGATCAGAAACGGGACTTGATCAGAGTGAATTGGAGATCTGGGGTCGTCACCAGCGCAGATCCACGATTAGCTTGATCGGTATTTTTTTTGGATCGTGCCCATGTCTATTCATAAGCCTCCTTAATATTTTGATGGCAGATGTGACTGCTAACAGCCTCTTCACAATACAGGCCCCAATCCCACATAGCTTTTATATATGTAGGTCCCATGAGCTCTAGCATAGTCTTTTTTGGTCAAAGGGACCCTTCTTTCCTATTTCACCAGAAGAAAAGCAGGTTGAATCCTACCCATGGGCTCCACTGGTCAAAAGAAAGGGGCCATTTCACCCAGTTTCCCCTTACTGTAGCCTTCTGTGTCATGACAATTTTTGTCCAAGAGAGGTCCTTCAACATCATTTTTGGGGGGATCAGAAGGGGCTGTGGGGGAAAGGGGAAAGGTGGAAGATCTACCTTCATGAACACTTTATGCTTTGTAGGATGTAGGCTCATGAAGAATGGAAAGCCTGTGGCAAAACTGAAGAGGCGTTTTTTTAAAAAAGCCTAAATATGATATAATGAGGAACATATTCTCTTGGATACATGGTCAAAAATTAGAAGATGCTGTCATTAATATTTGTTGCAGGTTTTGAATAATGCAGTCTTCCTTTTTTAAAAAAAAAACTTTTGACACAAACTAGAAACAACAGAGCTACAGGCCTCATAGTGGGAACTATACATAATTAAAGGTTATATTTTTATCACAGGATGACAGAATCACGATCATGCTTCCCAGCTACACAGAAATTCACACTTTATAACCAGCATTACAAAAGCCCACCAGTGAATGTGGGTCTCTTGCAGACAGAAAGAGGGCCACTGCCGACAGGAGAATGTATTTGGCTCAGTAGATCACTGTACTTCTATCCAATGTAAGGGATAGGTAGGGGACAATGCTGTATTTTAATATTTTATACCTGCCAATTTTAATTGTTTGATATGTTTTAATGTTTTTATAATGTTTTTTATTGTTCTAAGCTGTTGTTAAACCACCCTGAGCCCATCTGACAGGGAGAGCGGTCTAGAAATGTGATTAAATAAATAAATAAATTTATGGTTTGGGTTTAGTCAGTGGTGATGCTTGGAATTATTGCGCCTTGTAAAATACATATCAGATTCTGCTGAGGAAATGATTGGCAGGCACCATTAAGCAGCCAGTAAACATGATACAAAGGTGACTCGAGGGGATCAAAATGAAAGTCACCTTGGGGGTATGCATAAGTCAGAAGCGAGTTTCACACTATTGGTCCAGGAGCTGGTAACAATATCTCAGATACCTTCATGGCTCTTCCCAGTCCTTCCTCCAGGCAGTCAACAGCAAACCTACTATTTCTTCCATGATGAGTTTTTAGCTTAGAGCTTCACACTGTGGTTATTGGACCAGATAGATAGGAGTCTTGCAGTGCAATCCTAAATATATTTACACCCTTCTAAGTCCATTGTTCTCTAAAGGAAGACCTCTGCTTAGAATTGCATTTTTGGTTTCCTGAGTGTTATTCAGGACAGGGAGGAGGAAGACAGAAGAGGGAATACATAAACAAGACTTCACAGACATTACAAGACTATGGGTTGGATCCAGACTAAATTTTCCATTGGCAGAATGGTACTTTCTGCCACCCCCTTCCACTGCAGTCCACTGAACTCCATGACATGCTTCTTCTAAGGAACTGTCAAGAATATATGAGGAGGGTCTGCAGAGGGAAGAAGAAACAATGGAAATTGCCAGTTTACCCTGGATCCAACTCCATATCTTTTAGAATGTGCCCAGGGGTATTCTTTTTATAATCTTGAACACATTCTTTATATTGTATTTGATAGGAAGCTTGCTGGATGACTCAGCCAGTCACATACTTTCAGTCTTACCTGCCTCCCAGAATTGTTATGAAGAGAAAGTGGAGAAGAGAAGAATGATGTAAGCCACTTTGAGGAGAAAGGCAGGGTAGAAATGACATAAAATAAATAAAAATAAAATGTTAGTGAATGCCTCATGCTTAATGTCATTTAATTGGAGGTACTTCTGTGTATTTTTGGGAAATTTGGAATTAGTTCAGATGTGAAACTCTTCTTTACAAATAGCAAAGAAATAAGTGATCTGAAAAATGTACAGAAAGGGCTACAATCTTTGACAATGTTGAAGCGTTGGTCAAGATACTACATTTCCCATGGAGACTGGCATCCTTCTTGGTAATTTCCCTTCTGCCATCCCTACCATCCACCTGGTATAGGCCTACACCCTTTGGGACCCACTTACTTGCATGATATATTCTGCTAACTTAACAGGAAAGTACCATCTAAGCAAACTTGTCTAATCAACTACCGAGCTCACATTCAGTCTGTCTGTGGTATGAAATTGGTACAAAGCTTGGGCGGGGGACAACTCGGGAAACAGTCATTTGCTGTGGTATTGTCAGTCATCACACATTTTGTTCTGCATGCACAGCATGACTGAAAGTGTTAGAATTAGGCCTGTCATTTGAGGCACTTGTCTATCAAGAAGGCTGGCAAATGACTTTGCACTTGACACAACATGAGGGAAACAAGCAACTAAAGAGAGGGCCTTTATTGGATTATTGTACTTGTTGAGCTGTGATAAAAGAAGTGGTTTTCCTCTTCTTCGTGTTCACTTTTCTGTACAAGTGTCCCTAAAATGCTTCAACAAACTTGGAGGTATTACCATTAGAACCACAAAGAGAAAAGCATCAAATGGATGTGTAAAGTAAACAATGCACAATTAAGTTAAAACATTCTGTGCATGAAGAAAAGTCTGTACTTTCTGAATGGGGTATATAATATATTAAAAGGTGTACAAAACTGAACCTCCATAAACTAGTAGGAGGGTAGCAGAGTAGCATCAATTGCGGAGAAAACATGATAGGTGTTTTGGAGTATAATTGTGTGAGAGAAAACAACAAACGTACACTTAACTTAGGTTTAGAAAAGAAATGAGAGTTCTTTATTATCAGCACTCCATATCTGATAGGAAAGAGGAGAGCTAGATTCATATCTATCTGGTATAAAGATAGGCATGGATTGCAGAACAAGTCCTGCACCCATGATTCAAGATGGAGAGAAGAGATAGTTATGTGACAAAGGGAGGAAGAGAAGGATGTCACAAGGAAGGAGTCCTGAGTTTAGCAATCTACACATCAAACGATAGTTTAGGGAAGTAGAAGAGTAAACAGATGTCGTCCTGACCTCTCTACCCTTCTAAGGGCCAAGCTACAAGTGACAAATGACACAGGTTGGACACTTGTCAGATTCCCTCAAGTTTTGATGGGGAATGTAAGCATCCTGGTCTTGCAGCTTGGCTCTCTGACTGCTGTCCAATGGACTTTTCAACTGCTATTTGTCCAACATTCTGCCAAATGTCCAACATTTCCCATCAAAACTTGAGGGAAACTGACAAGTGTCCAAACTGTGTCATTCATCACTTGTAGCTTGGCCCTAAGTTTCTGGTTTGTCCCCCTCTGAAACCTAAGGAAAGGGACAGCGTTAAGTCCTCCTCTTCTAATGAGCAATTCAATCTGTTGTAAACAATGAAGCATAGGCACAGCCAGTTTCTACATATAAATCTGAAAACCCAAGCATGGGATAGACTCAAACATAAGAACAGCCCTGTTGGATCAGACCAGTTGCCTCTCTAGTACACCACCCTCATTCCAAAGGTCAATCAACTATCCCAAAGCAGGGATACCTAGGATAAAGCATCCTGAGATGGCTGCCCATTCCCCAGAAACTGGCCTTCAGAAGTATATCGCCTCTGAACCTCGTGGCTTCATTTATTGATCATGATCAATATCTAGGAGGAGCCTGGAGTTCTCCTGGCATTACAACAGATCTCCACATTATAGAAATCAGTTCCCCTGGAGGAACTGGCAGCTTCAGGAGACCAACTCAATAGTATACCATATATATTTTAAGTGAAATCCTTCCCCAAATTCCCTTCTCTACAGATTCCACCTCCAAATCTCCTGGAATTTCCTATGTCAGAATTGGCAACCCTACCAATACATGTTGAGGGACCTATCTCCCATGAATTTGTCTAATCCTGTTTTTAAATCACCTAAAACTAATATTCTTCACTCAGTAAATCAGTTGTGTGAAAAGCACTTTCTGTTGCCTATCAGCTTATTTGAGTAGCCCTGAGTAGAGATTGGCACGAACAGTAATTCGGACCAAAAAAAGCCACAAACAGCCCAATCTGCTCTTCGCGAACAAGCTGTTTGTGAGGCCCCATTCTAAACGAACAGGTGGTCTTGCAAGCCTCGTTCGTTGTTATTCGTTGCTGTTCGTCAAGCCAGACAGTCTGGCACCTCCAATCAACTCCCTTGGCAACTTAGGCAGGGATTGTCTGAACTCTGTCTGAACTCCTGCTGTTGCCCTGAAAAACCCCAATCTAAGCCCAATTTAGCTTGATAGGCAGGTCTTCCTTCCAAGTGTGAACTGGAGCTCCAAATTTGTTACAAGATGAAAAGACCATGGGGGAGAGGGGCTCCTGGCTTTGGCTTTGAAGAGGGAGAGACAGCTGCTATTGGAATTTTGATTGGAGCTTGAATTTTCTTTGTGTGGTGGGATAAGGATCTACCCCTTCAAGTTTCAGGGCTGCTGCCAGGCTCTGGGACAAGCTATTATTTATTATTGGTGCCTTTCCTGCTGCCTGCTCAGGTAAGGTTTCTGGGAGTGGTGCGGTAGGGATCTTGACTTGGATGATGGCTGGAGGAGAGCCTGCTGGCTCTCACGAACAGCCAACCACAAACATATTCGTGAACAGGGCCATGTTTCTGGTTATTCATGAGTCCCTGTTCATGAACAATGAACATCATGTGTTTTTTTTCTTCTCTTCATGCCTATCTCTAGCCCTGAGTTCTACCATTTAGAAAGAAGGGGAAAAATATTCTCTTCATCCACTTTCACTCCAATATTCAAAATATTATAAAACATTATCATGTCCCTCCTCAGTAATCTTTCTTTTTAAACTGAAGTGGAAACAATTTTCCAAACCATTTTCCTCCTACCCCCTTGACAATTTGAAATTGCACTTAAGTAACTGGGTTCTTACCAGTGTTTGTGGTATACACAAAGACAAGTTACATGAGAAATTGCCATCAAGAAATGATTTACATTGGACTCTGTGTGCCAGTGAACCTCCCTGAAAAACATTGGTAATGGTATTGAAACTGTTTTGGCTTTGTTTAGATGGATAGCCATGATGGTCCACAGTAGAACAGCAGGATTTGAGTCATGTCTGAAGTGTGTCAAAGTGTCTGAAGAAGGGAGCTCTGACTCTCCAAAGTATTCACTCTGAAAATCTTGTCAGTCTTTAAGGTGTAACTGGACTGAAATCCTGCTGTTTTAAGCTTTGATTTTCCTCTAGATGACAAGCGCCCTAGGTGGGGCACTCAAAAGAACTTTTACTTTTGGTATAATAGAAGGACAACCAACTAGGTTGAAACTAAACTAGAATTACTGAAATTGTTCTTTCCTGGAATTCCTCAAATGTCCTGCCTGCAGAAGAATTCACCCAATTTCCATTCAATTTCATATTAGGCAATCAGTGGCACCCTAAGCAGATCTCCTCAAAATCCTACTCAGATCTATTCAGTGGGGCTTACTACCAAGAAAGTATTCTTAGAATTACACTGTAAGTTTGTATCTAATTATTTAGTCACCATCAATATGCTACTGGATGACTCCTGTGGACCTCAAATAGAATATGCAACTTTCAGGGATACATACCTGGCCTCGGAAGATGTGTGACCTGAGTAGAAGTAGGCCTTCATATTGACTGTCTGGTCTCTTAGTTGCACAAGATATTTTTAAAAATGCTTATGCATGTACAAAGATGTTCTGAACTTTCCTCGTCAAACGACGATTCCTAAGCATTCAAGCGTTGCGCCGTCAGACAGTTACAGACATTGGTTTGCTGGTCTTACACAGGTATCGTATTTGTAACTATTAGTATGCAGACAGGATATGATTAAATGCAGTTGTGATAAAATGTGACACCACATAATAAATGAGAATAGGGGAAAAAACACACATTTGTAACCATAAATCATATAGTAAAATTTATATGACAAGCTCGCATTGATGAAGACAATGCAGGAATAACAAATGCCACGTGTGTCATCTTGAGGATAAAAAGACTAATTTCTGATTCTTAATAGTATAATTATCCTAATGTTATCCTTTGGCTGAAATTCATTCCATCATAATGAAACAATTTCTTGTTGGGCTACAAGCACCGTCATGGAACAACTAATTCATTCAAGGTTTCATTCCAATTTGACAGATATCAATCAAAGTCTGCTTTTCCACATTAAATAAGACCTTGAAGCATGTCATCCTTTGCAGATAAACAGCTTCTGAGAAGTTAAACTATATAAAAGAAAGCTTAGCTAAGCAGGATGGGCAGAAGGTACCCTGGTATCTGTGCATTGCTTCCCTATGTGTATCCATGAAAATAACCTTTAAGAATTGCAGACAAAACAATTGACTGTAATGCACTATACATTATACTTGTTAACAAAACAGAATCACACATTATGATAATCCACATTGCTATTCCTCTCGCAAGGAACACTGAGGGAAAGGCCTATTAAAGGAAAGGGAACAAAAGTATCTTGATATAGCAGTGGAAATTCAAAAAAGACAGGGAACAGAACAACAGGAAATGTCTGGACAGTGCTTTCTGCCTCAGAAATTTGTACTTTGCTCATTAGTAGAAAATCTACAGTAGAATGGAATAGATCAAAACATCCCCGAACTACAAAAAAAGCAGTAATACCTGACGCGACCTCCTCATTACTGTTTTTCAGAATTAACAGTATTAACCAGGCTTGTTAAAGTGTGTGTGTGTGGGGGGGGGGGAATCTAGTCATTTTCTAAAGGAGTACTTTAGGAAATGTAGATGTAAATAATACCAGTTGCAATACTAATCATTACAGTTAACTTTAAACTTTACTCAAAGAGAAATTCTAAAGAAAATTTGGATGCTCCAGTATGAATAAAACATTAGAGCCGTTCTGAGAGAAACAGGCTTCTGCTCAAATAGTGGCAGGGGGAGTTTAGCTACAGCTCAGAGAACTGGAAACACCAGACATGGGGGGAGGGGCATGGTAGGGGAAAGTCTGCCTTGAGTGGGACCCCCAGGCCTCCTTCCACAGCAGAATGTCTTCTGACAGCAGCCTTCATTGCCTACCGCTGCTCCAAGCAATTTTTTTTATAACTATTGGTGAGGTCTGAACCATGAAAGACCTAGAAGCAATACCAGGTAGCTCTAGAAATCACTGGAAACTCTATGGCTTTACCACAGGGTTTCTGACCATTCTAGAGCTACCTGACAGCACTTCCAGGTCTTCCTGGAAGTGACGTCATGACATAGGTAACAATGCACACCCACGCCCTCATCCCTGATGCTCCCACCAGGCATAGCCTGGCAACCCTAGCCTTGAACAGGACAGCCGTGAGAGGCCAGTGAACAGAAGGCTACTTAATGCTGTCCTCTTGTTGTTTGGCATGCTTTTTTGCACCATTGATAATCATTGCAGAGGGGAAAGTGTTGCCTGTGTTTTGGCAGCAATAAAGAAGGGGTAGTAGCAGCAGTAGCAATAGAGTGCACACTGGCAACTGAAGGGAGGCAGAAACTACCTTCTGAAGAAGTGGAATTGCAGCTGATCTCTTGAGTTTAATGAAGCTGCAGAAGATCAGCCAGTGTAGGAATGTACTGCTTCATTTCTCAATCTTTGGCTGGTACAAGGGAGGAGAGGAACTTTGCCCAATCAGTTGTTGATCTGGGAGTGCTTTAAGAGCACAGGGGGCTTTGGCACTAATAGAGGAAAATTCCCAGCCAGTTGGCATGGACGATTTTTTTCTTGCTCATGTGTTTACTTGGTGTGGCTGTGGACCTAACTGACTACCTGTTGATGGTGCAGAATAAGGTAGTCATGCATTTATATTTTAGAGCCCTGCCAATGTTTTGCAACAAACCTTTTGCAGTGGTACTTGTCAGTCATAAATTGTTAAAAGCCCTTCCAAGCTAAGCATTACACTTGTGTGGCTATTCCTTGTGTAACTCCAAATAGAGCATGTTAGTCTTTCTAAGGTTACTAACCTTGTAATTCTGAACACAGCATGTTAACAATCGATGGCTTCTGCTTATATATACAGGTTCTGAGCTTTTAAGCCTTGTGTTGATTGATTGCTTGTATCTGAACTAAATATGTTACCCTTGTGTTGCAAGTGGTCATTTAAATCCAAGTGGGTTAGCTGTGTGAGGCTATTTTTTAAAATAAAGTTTTATTTGAAAAAGAAATAGGAATGACAATAGCAAGTGCATACAAACTTATACAGCCGAGTGTGGTTATTTTGTGAGTGCTTCCATTTGAATGGAGGGGGGTTGCCCAGGGGTTTTTTTGCTCACGTGAAAGCCTGAACTGAGGGTCTTAACTCCATGGCCATTTTCACATCGCACAAACTCCCAGCATGAAGCATCTTCCTAGCACAATCTCCCGGCACGATCCCCTTTAATGGCCCAATGATGTCAGAAAAAGGGCCATTAAACTGGATCGTGCTGAGAAATTGCATTGGAAGATGCTTTTATGGTGTGAGTTTTGCATGATCTTCTAGGCGCCTGGCCATGTGAAAACGGCCCATATGGCTTTTGGGGTCATCTTGGAGTAAGGTTAGATGCTGGTTTTGAGAGTAGCCAACGTGGATGTTCTACGGATCTCTAACCAACAAGTCTCCTCTAACCAAACTACTTTTTCAAGTTACAGATCTTACCTGTCTGAAAGGGTGTGTGTGTAGGAACCTGAAACAGGATATAGCTGTTTAAATAATGGATAGACTTCAATTAAGGCCTCCAAAATTACTCTTCCTATTGTTCCTCAGAATAACTTCCTTCAAGGCTTGATGTCAGTTATAATTTCCATTGGCTGTAAAATTAAATTGAAAGGATGGGGAAATTATAATTTCCATAATTTCCAAAGAGCATGTGCTCAGAGTGGATGCATATGGGATGATAGAGACTACAAATATACTCACAATATTACTTGCTTTAAAAATGGGACAACTTATTCATCGGAGCATGTGGGATACTTGACTCAAGGCGGAATGAGTGCTGCAAGCTGGGTACATTTTATTTTTGAATAAAGATTACAACATTTAGTTATGTCAGAACTGACTCATCAACCTTTCAGAGGCCTGAAAGTCAAAAGTCTACAAGTGAACAAAAGGACATGTGGATCAGGGGTGGACAAATATCACACAACAGAACCACATAGCAACTACCTATTTTTAAATTAGTCCTCTATATTTAAAAATTCAGTTTGCTTATTACTAGCTATTTGGAAGCTAGCCATTTAGTATTGTCTCCTTCTGCTATTGTCTCATTACTTTCTCTCATCTTCCTACCTCCAGAATCCATTTAAAGAAATTATTTATGGATCAATGACTTGCAGAGTTACAAAAAGAGAGAGAGAATAGCTTGACTGTAGGATTGCCAATTAGATTCATTATGTGATTCTGACAGATTGGAATAATAATAACAACAATAACAATAACAATACTAATAAAGAACTGACTTAGAATATATCAAGAGAGTATGAAAAATTCTGAAGTCAAAATTAAATGGTGTAAATACAATCAATGCCATAAATACATGGGCAATTCCAGGGATCAGATATCCAGCTGGAATAATAGATTGGACACAAAGTGATTTAGAAAAATTGGATTGAAAAACACAAAAACTAATGAATATGCATCACTCTTTACATCCAAAAAGTGATGTCGACAGACTATATCTACCATGAAAAATTGGTGGAAGAGGACTGTTACAAGTAGTGGAAGAAGAAAAGAGAGGCCTGAATGATTACATCAGCAGAAGTACAGAAAAAGTACTTCAGGCTGTGAAAACAGAGAACATATTAAAAACAACCAACACAAAGACTGAATACAAGAAGAAACAGTATAAGAATAGGTTAAACGGCTGGAAGAACAAACTCTTACATGGGCAACATCTAAAAAATATTGAAGGAAAAAATGGCAACAGCCTAACTTGGGCATGGTTAAAAATGGGTACAATCAAGAAAGAAACCGAAGGCCTGGTCTTCGCAGCACAAGAACAAGCATTGCAAATGAATGTTATGAAAGCCAAAATTCAGAAAATCAGTGAAAATCCAAAATGTCGACTTTGTCAGGAAAAAATGAAACTGTGTTCCACCTTATCTCTGAATGCAGCAAAAATGCACAGGTGGACTACAAAGCTAGACATGACAGGGTCACAAAGCTGATTCATTGGTCATTGTGTAAAAAGTATAACTTGCCAGTATCAAAGAATTCATGGGAACATCCGGTGGAAAAGGTGCTAGAAAATGAACAAGTCAAGAACTTGTGGGATTTCAGAATTCAAACTGATTGGCACCTTGAGCATAACAGTGGTGGAAAATCAAAAAGTCTGGATAATCGACATTGCAATTCCTGGGGATGCCAAAGTCGAAGAAAAAGAACAAGAAAAAAATGATTACATACGAAGATCTGTCAATAGAAACCACCCAGCTATGGAAGAAGAATGCAACAGTATGGGGACCCATTGTCATGGGGGCACTTGGAACCATCTCGAAAAACTTTGCAATTCATATGGAAAAACTGCAGTTTTCTGACATAGCACCTACAGAACTGCAAAAGACGGCACTACTTGCAACAGTGTACATATTATGCCAATATCTGATTGATACTTAGGTCTCTGGTGGAAACTTGTATAAGCTTAGCAAGGCCAATCAATAATAACATGTGACCTCTGCTTATTGTTAATTGTGTTTTGGATAATTCAAATAATAATAATAGTAGTAGTAGTAGTAGTAGTAGTAGTAGTAGCAGTAGTAACAACAACATGGTGCTTACATACTGCTCTTTTGGACAGATTATTGCCACACTCAGAGCAGTTAACAAGTCAATGTTATTATTACACCCACAACAGACACACTGTGAGGTGGGTGGGTCTGAGAGAACTCCAAGAAGCTCTGATTGACCCAAGGTCACCCTGCTCTCTTCAAGTGGTGGAGTGGAGAATTAAACCCTGTTCTCCAGATTAGAGTCCTGCCGCTCTTAACCACTACAGCAAACTGGCTCCCCATACCACACTGGCTCTCCAGGAGTGGTTAACTTTTTTTCTTCATTGGAGTATATCTGTTTATATACAAGACAGATCCCAACATTCCATCATATTACAGTGTGACCAAGAAACAAAATCAGAAAAAGATTTCAGTATCGGTGTGGTTCTTCATGGCTGTGGGAATCAAGGGTACACAAAATGCAAGGTTAACCACTACTACAATGGCCTTCTCGGGCATACCTCTTAATCTTCCTCTTCTAGAAGTAATTGATTGTTACTTTCTTCCATGGGTATGAATGCTTCTCTTGCGCTACTAGTTCATAGAAGCACTGAAAGCCACATGGACAAGATTTTGGAGGATGGGTGTTGTCTCTAGAAAGGGAATTGTCATTTCTGCCCGTCTCCCTATCCAGAGAAATTGTTTTCATATGTTGTCATTTTAATGTTTTCAGTTTCATTCATTTTTGTTGCTGGAGTTCCCATTTTGCATTTGAATTTTTTAAATGCTTTTAAGAAACAAGTGGTGGTAGTGGTGGGGAATATGTATGCTTCTCTTGGACCAGGACTTATTTTATTTAGGTAGTCAGATCTTTGACTAACACACACACAAGGAGACACTTTGAAATCTTTCCCAATCTTCACTAAAACTTAAATGTTTTTTAAATGGGTTCTGCCATCAATAAATAGAATTCACCCTTTCTTCCCCTCATCCCACACAGTTTTACAGTAGAAAAGAGCAAGAGTCCAGTAGCACATATAAGACTAACAAAATTTGTGGAAGGGTATGAGCTTTTGTGAGTTATAGCTCACTTCAAATATTCTTCAGATACCTCACAGCTCACTTCTTCAGATTCAAATGAGCTGTGACTTATGAAAACTCATACCCTACCACAAATTTTGTTAGTGTTATAGGTGCTACTGGCCTCTTGCTCTTTTCTGCTGTTACAGACAAACATGGCTACTCATCTTGATCTCTCTCGCGCGTATACTAAGGCCTATCCGAGAGCCTGGCATAAGGAATGAATTTTTCCTGAGTTTTATTTCTTTTCTAGGTTTTCCACCTGGGTTAAATCAATAGACTATAGAATAATTTAATGAAAAGCAGATACAAATGGAATTTTTTCTTGGGCTCCCCCTCCCTCCCCAGAAATTAGTTTGCGTAGTGCTTTATCTTATTTAAGCTCAAGAGATACCCAAAAATATCCATGAATGCGAATGTGGTAAACAAAACAGTGCAATGCATAGATATGTTTAAATAACATTGTTAAATCAAATTTAGACATCAATATCTGTTAGCATTCCTTTAACTGCGCTCTTCTTCAAGCTAATGAAAAACTTGCTGTAGTTCTTAACACGTTGGTGCTATTGATTACCAAGTACTATAATTTACAGCTTGGCGAGGGGGGGAGCTCTTTTTATGCAAACATTTTGAAGCTTATATTTTCCATCCCCTCCTAAAGCTATGCAAAAATAATAATTGCCAATGAACAAAATACAAGCCTACCAAGATTCCACCTTCCCGGCTCTTCATTAAAACAATGTAATCTGTAATGAAGTTTGAAGAAATTCCTGGGGAACATTGCTTAAGAGCAGCACTTATTTTGTTAATTCAGCTTGATAACAAAAGGGCGTTTTTTTAACCTTAGTAATTGTACATCTGCTTTCAGAGGCAGGTGAGAACTTTTCTCAACAGCAGGGGACATTTAAAAGCATAACTCCTGAATTCGTAATTACAGTGTGTGACTATGCCAATTGCTTCATGAATTCATATTCCTGAAAAGATATTCTAGGGTTTGGGAATGCTGGGGAGTCATCTATTGAGCTGAGTCTGTTCATGAAAGACCACCTAGGTAAACCTCCTTCCCTGTGCATTATCTATAGAATTTGGGCCTGAGGTCTTGCCGCGGGCTTAAACAGGTAGTCGATTCCCTTCCAGTTCCTGTGATTGTGCAATAGCAACAGCCGACAATGATTAGAGATTTGTTCTGTTTCCCACAAGCTAGGAAATGTTACTAAGAGAACTGTTGGTATCAGTACTAAGCAGATATGCCCCCTCACTCAAAATATTGTGTGATTCTGCTCTCAGGGCCAAGCTACACATGACGAATGACACTTGAACGGCAAGTGTATTTCTCCCTGTTCACTTGCCCTCCACTCAATCCACTTGCCGTTCAAGTGTCATTCGTCATGTGTAGCTTGGCCCTCAGTCTGTAAAACTGTGCGGGGCATTTCACTGATTTTGAGGGCCTGGGATACCATGTAGTTTTATTCCACTTACCAGTGGAAGGGAGAGCAAGTTTGGTGTAGTGGTTAACAGTGGCAGGACTCTGATCTAGAGAACCGGATTTGATTCCCCACTCCTCTGCTTGAAGCCAGCTGGGTGACCTTGGGACAGTCACATCTCTCTCAGAGCTCTCTCAGCTCCAACCACCTCACAGGGGGATTGTTGTGGGGATAATAACAACACACTTTATAAGCTGCTCTGAATGTGTCATTATATACCCTGAAGGAGGGTATATAAATCAAATGTTATTATATCCTCCACACTGCCTCCTGCCACCCTTTTTTTCCTTTTGGCATCTTGGGATGCCAAAAAATTACTTCCTATCCTGATGTGATTTTGTTGTGATACCATAGAGCCAATATGTCTAGATGACGACAGTTTTTTAAAAAATGAGTAGCTTTTAAAAAATGAGTGGTTTTGTGAAACGTTTACATCACTCAAGCTACCTAACACTTGTAAAACAAATGATTAGTCAACTGTTAGCCAGAAACACGGGCCCTCAGACTCACCTGGGGACCCAGGTTGAAGGCCACATGGGGGAAGGCATGGGAACAGCCATATGCAGAGAGTGGCAGGGAAGCACAGAGGCCATGGGAGTCTGCACACATCTGCTGCAATCCCTGGTTGGGGGAGCACTTGGCTCTTGGCTGGCATCTTGCCCAGCCCTTTGAAGTGAGCAGGTGGATTGGGCATTGGACACGGATCCATTTGGGGGAAAACAAGCTCAATTTCCCTATTATGGGTATCCCCTTAAGGGGTCTGGGGAGTGAGGCATGGCAGGTGCATGCCGAGTTCAGGGGCTGTCAGATCTGCCTCACTCCCAGGTGGCAGAGGATCCACACAGGGGTGTACACCCCAGTGGTATCCCCCTAATTGTCATCATATGGTTCCTCCCCCTCAGCAGGGGTCTGAGGGAGCATGGGTGTCATTGGCTGGCAGATGGGTCAGCCGATGCTTGGATCAGTGCCCTATGCAGCACCAATGCTCCAGAAGCTGTAATATCAATAAAGTTGTGGTCTCTTTCAACTCCAACACTGTTGTCTGTTGTGTTTTGTTGCCTTGCCCCCCCCCTGCTCTCCTCCCCCATTCAGCACTGGCTTTGCCAAAGCCTCAGCCTACATAGGCTGAGGGGGACATAGCTTAGCTACATCTGCCAGAAGGTGTTAGCGTTCAGGAGGTTCTTCTATGCTCTGGTCATGGCCCTGCAAGGAAGTATTGTTATTACCTTCCTGACCTGAATCTGCAGGGTGCTGACGTACAGTCAGCCTTGCACTTCCCCTTCTCTGAGCCTCTTCTCCCTGGGTCCTTTGCTGCCACCTGTCAGGCAGACAGATCCCTGGTTCATTATAGCAAGACACAGGTCCTTGGTTAAATGACTTGTATTCAGAAAGCAGATCTTTTCCATATTCAGGTCCAAAGGTCTACTTAGGAGTAAGGTAAGCAACTAAGTAGTTCTAGTAGAAGTTTTACAAGAATGGCAACATGGGAAAAACACATCTCTTTTCTACCCAACTTTCCTTCCCCCTCCCAATGCCCAAACAATTCATTGTTGTTCTTTTCTGTGTGAGAACATTTTGCATATTTGTGCCACGAAGAGGGAAGACATACCATAGTCCAGAGGAAAAGTTCAAAGTTGTAAACAGACAGTCACCTGTGAACATCTGAGAATCCACTATAATACTAGCAACAAGAAATTGAGTTACACCAGGGTTATGATTACAATAACTGGCCGTAGAACATAATTGATTTACAACTGGCATTAACTGGCACCTAAGTATATAAGCATCGGAATCAATATTGGCACGGATGAATGGGTACAGTCAAACATGACACCACCATTCTCTCAGCATGAGAGGTGATCTGGAGGGGTTATGAGACCTGGTTCATGTTCCCCATTGGTGGTCTCTGAGACAGGCAGCTGGGGCATGCATGCAGGCTGTGGTGGTGTGGTCTCAGGTGCTGCTAGGGTAGGGTCGGCCAGGGACTTGCATGCAGGCTCTGGCTGAGTAGTTTTTGGTGCAGGGTCAGCCGGTACTTTTGCAGTACCAGGCTCCTCCTGACCCAACTGGACCTCAGGCTTTTCCTCTGAACCCTCCAAGTCTGAGTCACTGGCTTGGTCTGAGGGCTGGTCAGAGGACGTCATGACAGGTAAAGAGTAACCATGTAAAATTCTGCTTGCTTGCCTACTGTTTAATTCTTTGTACAAAACTAGAGATAAGGAAAAATTCCTTCCATGATTTTATTTGGAGTAGTGTTGAACACCATTGGCAGACCTTGGTGCAAAAGCAATGCGAATATTGTTCTGGGGGCACCTCCGTCTCAAAGTCTGCAGAAAAGTTTCTTCACCATTATCAGTGGCAATAAGGAGACCAATCCATGTCAACCCAAAAGGTTTAAGCAGCTGAGCAACCCCAGCAGTTCTTTAATCCAAGAGTTACATCTGAGGGCCAAGCTACACATGACGAATGACACTTGAATGGCAAGTGTATTTCTCCCTGTTCACTTGCCCTCCACTCAATCCACTTGCCGTTCAAGTGTCATTCGTCATGTGTAGCTTGGCCCTTAGACGCAACAAATTCAACCTTCCAACAAATATCACAGTCAACATCTTTAAGTGTTTGCTTTTACATATGTACTGGTTTTTTTATCATTGACTTGTTTTATCTTTTTAAATTATTTCCTGCCTTGAGGGTCCTAACAGTATACAGGGACGGCTATGTATATTTTTTGCCTGTGTGTATCCACCATGATCAAGATTTGTACCATAAGGAATTTCCTCGAATGCATCAACTAGTCATGGCAACGGCAGCAAAACAAGCTTGACAGCCCTCTGATACTTGAGACAGAGCCTTCAGGGTCAGTTGTGGCCAATGTAGTAAGGCCAAATCCCATCATTTTGTTACTCCAGAAAAAAAATGAATAAATGTGATGTAATATTCCAAAAATTTCCTTTGCCTAAACAGCATGCACCGACACAAGATTCCAGTTGTGGGGACTGCAAGGTACAAAGTCTGAGAGTTTGGTTTTCCCCTAGAACAATGGCTTGGACTTTTTTTGGCACCGTTATCATAGCACAAGCCACAAATATTAGACACCAACAGTCCATACTTTTCTGTTGCCTGTCTAACACAGTGCTTGCAAGACCTTTTCTTGTTGTACCAGTGACATGCAGAATTTCTCCTTGATGTCCACTAATTTTATAACTACAACAACAGGGTGCTTCTATTTCTCTCTTTTAGACAGATTAGTGCCCCACTCAGTTAGTGTCATTATTATCCCCACAATACAACTGGGGAGCTGGAGCTGAGAGGAGTAGCTTACCCAAGGCCATCTGCTGAACTCATTCCAGCAGTGGTAGTTGGTCTAGCCCCAGTGGGACTCACAAATGGAAAATTTGCAAGAGTCAGCTCTGACGGTGCATCTTAACAGCTTATGCAGTGATTGTCTAACAGTGCAATCCAAAGCAAAGTTACTCCGGTTTAAATAAATGGCTTTAGACTGGAGTAACTCTGATTAGGATTGCACTGTAAATCAGGTATGTTTTGAGATTACGCTACATCACAAAATGTCCATTCATGTTAATTCATGTTAATCTTCATGAGAACAGCTTGTGCTCAAAGCTAACCAGTAGCATGCACATCTAATACAAGGATCAGCTGCCATGATGACCCAGAAACCGAGGATTCGAGGACACCAACGAAAAGTCACCATGAATCAGTCATACACTTCATTTATAGTCCACCTTTCTCACTGAGCTTCATGGTGGATTACAAGATTGTAAAAAGAAACAATGCAATAAAACATGATGCAGCCAATAGACAATGAAATGAAACTGTCCCTAAATTCACACATATTAAAAGTACAACATTTATCCCTTTATTTTTTAAAAAATTAAGTTTTCTTTGGTAAATGCTATTTGAAACACTTTCTTTTTTATTTGTGGCTTCCCTTTTTAGTAATAATTTACAATTTTTGTATGTATTGCATGTCTGACATTGGGAATATAATGGTGTGAATTTGCAAACCACACCCCCCTCCTCTTAAAAAATTTGCATAGAAATGTTTGTTTTCAAGTGACTTTGATAAAACTTTAATGAAACTCCAGCTATGAGATTCAGCACTTCCTCTTCTGCAAAACTGTGCCGACTTTGGGAGCATGTGTTATGTTTACACTTTCAAGTTACTGCAGCCTATCAATTAGTAAACATGCTTGTGAAATTGCCCATTTAGAACAACATTTTTACACCATCTACAGTCTTGTAAATCAGACTGCTGACAACAGGAAACAGCAGATGTGGAATGAGAAACTGATGAAAACCGCAGCTATCCTGAATTTTAATATAATATAAACCATGTCAGCAATTTTGGGTGAATAGCAGGATTTTATCAGAACAGCATGGATTCTGCTTTTACTTTTTTAAATGGTTGGTCCAAATTAGACTACTTCTCTCGTTTCTCCGGGATAAAGTCTTGAGTTAACATGCCAACTAAAGAATATACAGGTGAGCTAACAGCATGGGATTAATTGATGTGCAGGCATAGGATTGGACCTTGCCATTTTTTCACTCATGAAAGAAAGAAGAGGATCCTCTACCGAAAGACTATTGAGGGATTGTGGAACTTCTGCAGACATGAGCCACAGCATCTGCAACAAAGAGGGAATTTGGACAAACAGTGAAATCCTAAACAGAGTTACTCCAGTCTAAACTCATTGAAATCAGTGGGCTTGAACTCAAGTAACTCTGCTTAGGATTTCACTGAAAATAAAGCAGAAAAACTGGTGGGATCCAACCAACCCTAAATGCTGGAGATTCAACAAAGCCATGTACCTGCATCTCAATGTTCATTTTGTTTGCATTGCAGACAAACATCAATTTCAATGCAGTTAGCAGCAATGAGATTCTTCTAATGCCTTGCAAGATTTTGATTTTACATATACAGAGCTAAATCTTGGAGGGAAACCTCCCCCCTTACCTAATATTCTCATGAGACAGTTGATTTTAAAGGGTCTCTTCGGCAGAACAGTGCTCTGCTTAGGGATGATACCAGATTGCTCATTCCTGATTATTATTATATCCTCACAGTTAGCTTGAAAGAATCTGTAGATTCTAGATGTAAAATTAGAGCAATTTTCACAGAGTATGAGCTCAGAAGAGTGTCTGGTGACTTCTGAATTATAAGCAGGTACCAGCTGAAGGTCTCGATATACTCAGCAAATATCCATCATGTGTACTTTTTTAAAGAAAAAAGTGCACGATTGCAAATCATCTTGGCAGCGTGATTATTTGCCACATCCATAGCTGCAAAGATAAAATATCAAAGTAGGCATTTTGATCTAACAAATGATGTACAGGGAGGAAACTGCTGAAGAGAATGGTGATTGTGTTTTCAATGTTCTTTAAGATAGTAAGTGCACACCTACTGTCCCCTCCATGGTCAGAAAAGGCAATTTTCATCAAGCCATTGGAATTGCATTATCACTGTGCATTAAAAAAAAATACAATCTTTTGTCATGGGCTTATAATTAATTTAAAAAAAATGTTTGCCAGGTTACATTCTCTTCTTGTTACCTTGAACAGTGTTCTGCTTAGGGATGATACTAGATTGCTCATTCCTGATTATTTGACCCCCCAAATTCCAATTTCATTTTGTCTCTTGTGTGCATTGAACCCATGATTGATTATTTTTGTGTTGTTTCATGTTTCCTCACACTGGATTTTACCCATGAAATTAGAATTGTTACAAGAGGTGGAATTTCTTTTTCTAAAACATTCCTCTTTTGGGGGGGGGGGTTCTCTTTCAAAAGAGGAATTCTCTTTGACTTCACATTACTTTATATTGGAGTGTGTTTTTTTTAAGTGATAGCATAGTTTCTGTTTAAACCACATGGTAGTGCTCCATGCAGCCTTTTGTAATCGTTTTTACCTTACTCTTCCCTGGCATTATGGTGCAATGGTTAGAGTGCTGGAACAGGATCTGAAGAAAATAGGTTTGAATCCTCACTCTGCCATGGGAAGCTTGCTGGGAGACCATGGGCCAGTCACAAACTCTCAGCCAGACCTACCTCACAGGGTTGTTGTGAGGTTTAAGTGGAGGAGAATGCTGTAATCTGTCCTGCTTCTATAATAGGGATCGTATCATTTGTCTGTGTTATATTTTGGAACCAGTTCGATTTAACTATTATTCAATGTTTCAAAGAAAATCCAGGGATATAATTCTTTATCAATATATATAAGATCCCCCTTATCCCACCCCGGCTCAAAGTGCCAAGGGGGTGGCAACGTATGACTTACCATTCGTGGCTGTCGTACGGCTAAGTGTGTTGGGCTGGGGAAAGCAATGGTGAACTACCCTGTAAAAACTTCACTGCAAGACTCTGCGGATCTCTCTTGACGTGCTACAGGACAGAAAGGCCTGGAGGGGGATGATCTATGGAGTAGCCGAGGGTCGGTTGCGATATATAAGATTTTCTTTGAGATCTTGTCAAATGTTCCTCTTTGCAAGACAGGAAGTGATTCAAGACAGGAAGTGCTCGAATAGAAACAGATTTCTGGGAGAAATTCAGCAAAGAGGAATTAAGTGAATTCCACTTAACAACCCTGCATGAAATGTATGCATTTTTAGACATTGTAGGTCAGTAAATTAGCAGCATTATACATTATATGCTTGTTATGTTTATAAATGGCATACACTGTGCTTATAACTGGTATATAAATTGTTTATATGAACTGTCTGACATGCAATACGATTCAAATACATTGCAAAAATTGGGCATGTGAAACCCTCCTCAAGTATATAAATAAATACAAAAAGAAAAGAAGGGTAAACATTTACCTGCCCCCAGCTCGAGCTTCTGTTTTTTCACCGAATTTTCTGGGACCACAGGATGTTCATTCTCAAAAAAGACGCCAAAAAAACAGAAGCCAAATGGCCCACAACCATTTTGCAAATGAAGATCTGGATTCATGAGGAAAAGCTGTCAGCATTCAGTGAGCGGGCTATTCCTTTAAGGATGTGTAGAAATGGCCACAAGTACATTATAGAACTTGGGCAGGTTTTTTTTTTTAATCGAAGAAAACCAATAGAACCCAGACGAGAGAAAACATTTCTGTGTATACTTTTATTGGGCAAAGATATTCTTTTTCAGACCTTATTTTTCTACTCCATATTAACAACAAAACTGGTTATAGTTACTATTATTAATGTCATGTACTAATGCAAGTAAGTGGTAGCTTTCAGTAATTTTTTTTTTCTTTCCAGAACTCAAGGCAAATGTATTTGGAATAATCAGGCCACACTGATTATTGACTTTAAAACAGATAAATGCGAGTGAAGTTTAAAGAATGCTCTCAGATAAAACTATGTCAGAACTTTTCTGATTTATATATATATATATATATATATATATATATATATATATATATATATATATATATATATATATATATATATATATATATACACCAAAACTGAGAACATCTTATTTCAGTAGTTCTTAATTTTTCCCAAATGCAACAACCGGTTTTCAAATGAAATTTCTGACAGTAATGAAGCATTGGGTTAGATAGAACATGTTCTTCTACTGATGAAAATGGAAAGACGGGTCCCTTTGACCACCCAAACAACTTGTGCTGGGGATTAAGAGACTTCCAAGGACAAAAGTCACGTGGGTAGGAAGATGGAGTAAGGATGGGGCTGAAAGAGTGAAAACACTGCTTGGATTCAGCTCACCGTATGCAGTACAAGTAAAACCAGATCTATCTGCTGGCTTCTATTTCAAAAAAGTTCTCATGAGGGTGTGTTATCTGGTTACAGAAGAAAGTATAGCAGCTGGTGTCCCAACTGCTATATATATTATCTTCTGAATACTGTTGAACTACATTATGAACATGCAGGACTAAACTTTGAATTCAATTGTAGGCCCAAACGGGCCTGTTTCTTCACGGCCACAACTGCTTCCCCACAACTGTTTCTCTTACAGCAGGGTTGCCAGCTCCCCTTGATCTCCTAGTGGAAGTGGGGGCTGGCACTTACCTCGGATATCGTCTAGCACATGCTCAAAATGTGCATGTGCTCCTGGGAAACATGATGAAGTTGTTAGGAAGGAACTGTCAATGTCTCTTGCTCAGGCCTTTAGGACAGCCAGCAGAGAAGAAGGAAGGCAACAACCATAGAGTCAGTTAGATAGATAGGCTGCTATCAGTCACCTTCCTGCCAGGGGAACTTCCCTCCTTCCCTTCTCTCCTCTCTCTCTTCTTCCCTGCATGCACCAGAAGAGGCAGCATGGTGTCTCCTCTTGAGAGAGATGGCCTACTTTCAATCTAAAGCCATCCTAGTTAGTTAGACCAGTTACTAGTTCTTTCTCTCCACTAAACGTATGCAAATATATTTCTTTAGATAAATTAACAGTTATTGGTTCTCTAACTTGGACGAGTGCTTTCTGCATGCAGTTTGTTTAGTTAACGTGCCTTAACTAAAACCCAGTAGAAGTCATTTCCAGAAGTGACATCATCGCACCTGTAGGTGAGCATGCTTCTGCCTTTCACAGGGGCCAATTGAGAAATTGTTTGAGTTAAATTTCAAACAACTGTCATATAAACGAGGAGTTGGAGCAGGGTGCATTTGGCTGGAGATTATGCTGGCATCAAAGTTCTCAGTGTCCGCGATTCTTATTCTGGAAGCAGCTGAGAAGAACCGCTGGCTTCCAGGTAGCTCAAAGCACAGCCTCTTTCAACCCAGATTTAAAGGAATCCTTACTTAGAGTTAGAGCCAGTGAACGAGACATGGTTCAATCAGAAGCAAGATACATCTTTATTGGTCCAGATTTATTTGTAGACTAGCGGTAAATTCATGATAGCTGTTGCATCCTTGCTTGAGGGGGTAAGATGCCGAACAAAGGGAGGAAGAGGACCATAAACTTTTAACACCTTCACAGGAAATCTACAATAAACTTCTATATTGGAGGGGGACTACAATTCCCATGAGTACCAATTGTTAAAGGGACAGCACTTAGTTCTGACTACACAGACTGACTGAGGCTTTCTAAGCTGTGGTTACAGTACATTCCATAAAGTCCTTTGGGGACTGGCCTTAAAGCAACAGCATCATTTACTGCATGATGTGATTCTGAAACTTGCCAACCCCCCCCCCAACTATGTGATAAGGCAAAAGAAAGATGTGTACATCTAGATCTATACATCAAGAGTAGCAATGCCCCTATAATAACACTTTCATCCCTCTTAAAAGAGCCCATCTGCCTCCAGCCGTAGCCAAGTGAGCAGTATGTATATTTTTTAGTGCATCTGTAGGTCCAAATAGAAGGTGTAATAAAAGGACTACTTGTGTCAAAATATCAGGATTAAAAAAAATGACTTTGAAATGAATATGGGAAGCTTTAGCTTCTCTTTCTCCAGGAGAGAATGATTTCCATAGCCGTGCTCTCTATTTAGGGATAACTCCCTGCTGACAGCTTTCTGAAAACAAACTATCACTAAGTGATTTACTCTCATTATAGGCTATTAAAAGTTCTTCTTAACACAGAAAGCAACATCTTTTATAAATGCAACTTCATATTATGGTTCCTAAACCTTATTATAAATGCCATCATATGCATGGCAGCAGCATTAGCGATATCTTTTAATGTGCATTTAATACTGCAGTTATAATTGGAATCCTCATTTCAAACAATACACTCGCGCAATGCACCAAAGGTCTACTCATTTTCATCATATTGTGCATTAAACAAAAATCTTCAGAAATGTGTGGTCACAAATGTCCTTTCTTCTCCTGCTTCTCTGACTCTTAAGTCATTTGCTTTTATGTTACATTTTCAATTCAATTGCTGTTTGTAATTAGTTCAACAGAATAAAATAATTGGAAGGTCATTCCAAACATCTGGAAATGGAAACAAAGATCTATAGTAATTTGTTTTTTAAAAACCCTACAGATAAGCTAAAAAGCAAGCAGGTGCAAAAAAAAAAATGAAGATAAAGGAATTGGCAGAGGGGATCTTGAAAACCTAGGAAAGAAAAAGATAAGGCATTTGTTGAAGTTCAAATAAGAGAGAAGTTTGTCTTTTAAAAAACTTTTCTGCCACCCCATTTCCCTTTTCAAAAAAGGTTAGCTAAATCTGCCAAGCTAACAATGTAGTTCCATATGGAATTCAATCGTGTTGCTGGCTGTCATTCGGATGTGTCTGGCATGTTCAAATCTTAAACCAAAGGGCTGAGATGATGTTAACCTCATGGTCTTTCCCTCCCTAGTCTATGCCTTTTTTTAAAATGAAAGCTGGAGGCCAACACTTACGACTGGCCACTGACGAATTTGTTACCATTCCAGAAGCACAATTCAGTTTGCTAGTCTGGCATCTATTGCTCAGTAGTAGATCAGTGAAGCAAAAAGAAAGAAAAAAAATGTTTTGTGTGTGTGTGTGTGTGTGTGTGTGTGTGTGTGTAGATGGATCTCAAACCATGACTTTCATTCTTTTGCCTTTGTTAATGGCAAACATCCAGGATTAATTTAGCTGTAATAATTTGTTACTAAGGGGTGAAACGTCTTTCAGACAGTTGTGATGGAGTCACCTTTGAATGAGTGCAAATGAATCAAAATCATTTGCCAATCTACACTCCCAGAATTAGCCTCAATAAACTGGTATGTTCTCCAAGAACCTGACTGGAATGTGAAGTGTATCCATTAATAGCAAATAAGCATTTTGAGCTTCTTTTTATTCTGTGAGAAAAGGACGGATTTAGGGCATATTAATTGGTTTGCCTTCTGCCCCCACCCCCCACTACCCCAGCATAAATAATCTAGACCAGTCCTTTACCTGATTATTCACATTTGAGATACAATATTCATGATGTTATACAAAGTAGATTATGGGTAAATACAGCTCACAGGAAGCAGAGAAGATTTCCAGTTTCTCATCCATGCTGTTTTGATCTGGAAATTCCTTTTTATTTTTTTTTCTTCTGCATTTGTGATTATTTTCATGCCATTTTTCTCACACCCAGTTTTTCCAATAAGCGTATATAGTTTTCAGTGTTGTTTCTTCACCAACAAAGCAGCATTATACACACTGTGCGTGTAATTGATGCATATTATACATATAAAAACCATGCAACATGGATACACAATGCAAAGAAATCTACCCCAAAAAAGCAGAAGGCAGAGATGCAAGAATGTGGAAGGAAAGTATAAATGAATATAAAAATAACAAAACTGGGAATCATCCCTACCAGAGAGTAAATCTACATTTTGATGTCACATTGGTTAGGGATATTCCTGAATTTATTTATTTATTAATCTGGACGGACGGACGGACGGACGGACGGACGGACGGACGGACGGACAGAGACAGACAGACAGACAGACAGACAGACAGACAGACAGACAGACAGACAGATAGATAGATAGATAGATAGATAGATAGATAGATAGATAGATAGATAGATAGATAGATAGATAGATAGATAGATAGATAGATAGATAGATAGATAGATAGATAGATATCGGGGGTGGGGAAAAATATAACAACATAAAAATGTCAGTATTAAAACAAACATTTAAAATAAGCCAGGAGCATTAAAATAGCATAAAACAACATTCATCAGCCTGAAATGATATACATAATATGGTCCTCAAGCTGGAAGCAAACAATAAACACATCTTTAAAAGATGAAACCCCTCAGTTAAGATCCTCAGTGAAAAAAGTTTTGGCCTGATATCTAAAGGACAATAAGAGATACACCAAGAGAAAATTAACGGTGAGGTGCCATAGGTGAAGTGATGGTGATTGTGAGGTGCCAAAGGAGAGGTGCCACCACTGAAAGAGCCCTGTCTCTTTTTCCACCAGCCTCACCTGCTATACTGTCCAGCTCACAGGCTGGACAGTATGACAGAAGGCAGCACCTTCGAGTGCCCCCACCACAGCTATAAACTGTAGTTTCTCTATTATGTGAGAGACAGAGGGCCAAGCTACACATGACGGATGACACTTGAACGGCAAGTGTATTTCTCCCTGTTCACTTGCCCTCCACTCAATCCACTTGCCATTCAAGTGTCATTCGTCATGTGTAGCTTGGCCCAGAGATTATATGGAAAATGCAACATAATTTAGAGAGATTCTGTATAAGCACTTCAGATTTCTGCTGGCTAGAACTGGCGTGGTCCTCTTCAACTGGCCCGTCAGAGGGAGAGACAAGAGACAGTTAGAAGCTGTTTGCAGATCAATGAGGAAGAAGTTGTGAGACTGTGAGTGCATTTCTGTAGATGGAATTGGCTATGTTTGAAGCATCCTTGGGATGAAGAAGCTCCTTACAGAGCCAATACAGGACAAATAGTTATGCTATCATATCTGTGGGACTACCTCTCACCATAAGTTCCCTGGAGAGTGCTCCGCTTGGTGACAAACATCTACCGATGATCCCTGGCCCCAAGGAGGTCCACCTTGCCTCAACAAGGTCCAGGGCATTTTCGACCCTGGCACCTACCTGGTGGAATTCTCTGTCCAAGGAGACCTGGACCCAGCAGGATTTGCTATCATTCCACCAGGCCTGTAAGACTGAGATGTTGAAGTGGGTGAGCCTTCCATCCGATCTTTTGTCATAGGGGGACACAAGTCCCCCTGATTTCTCCTGCTGTACCAACTGGTTACCCTGCCCCATAGGCTCTGTCAATGTTGGAGGGTTGTTGCAGAGACCAGGTTTGGGTATAAATAAGGTCAACTTTATTAATTATAACATAACCTGTAATTGAGGCAAGAGATCTAACTGCAGTACAGATTAAGCCCTGGGGTCCCCCTGGACCTCCGCCTTGACCTGGCTGGGTGAGCCCCCGCTGCTCCAGGGGTGTTCCATCCAAAGGATGGTTGGGACCTGGCGGCCAGGCGAGTAGTTCCCCTTTAAAGCTCCGACACCCAACAGTCATGGAGCCTGGGTCGGCCTTGTCCAGTGGTCCCACCAAGCAGTCTACCCTCGCAGCTGGCAGCTGTACAAGTGGTTTGCCAGTTCATTCCCCTACAAACATACTGGAACCAGGATCGGGAAAAACTCTAGAAAGGTGAGGTCCTTGGTCAGGCTTCTTCTCGACCAATGAGTTGGCTATTGCTCAGTGCACCAGAGCCCCCCAAAATAGACCCGCAAACAAATGAATCCCGGGGAATCCCAGGACATCTGCATGTCAGCTTCCAACAACAGGTCCTCCCTCCAAAAGAAGACCCCATTGTAGGAACTGTGAAAGTCCTCTCAGATGGCCAAGTCTGCCCTCATGCCTCCACTGATCTTGAGTCTATGGTGAGGCAACCTAAGACCCCCCCCCCCAGAATGTCACAAAGTCACCTAAGGAATGCCCTACCTGACACTACTACCTTACAGGTGAAATTCAAATGCCAGACAAGCTGTTGAAGCTCCAAAAAAGTAACTTTGTGTTTTTCATTGAAGGAGGCCAGTCGGGCACAGAGCTCATCCAACTTCTCAGCTAGCAACTGTGAACTACTCCCAAAGGGGAAAGTCACAGACATGAGACAGGAAGGACCCAGAACTTGCCCCTCTACACACTTCTTGGCTATTTTATTCCATACTACCTCTTACATGCCCATAATACAACGTAAATTGGCAGACATGAAAGGTGCCCAAGGGCCTTGTAACGAGAGCCTAAAACCAAACACGAAACCTTCATACAGGAAACATACATCTTGGCACTTGGGATAACCTGATAATAGTCACTTAAGAACCCTCAGGGTTATGGGGCTTGGCCCCTTTTCCAGCTGTAGACTGGGAGCCCCACCCCCGCCTGCCTCCCCTTCGCAACTGCCTGGGGCAGGTCGTGAATGGGTGAGGGCCTCTGCAGATGGGACACTGATATTTAAAACTGCATGCCTTCCTGGAGCAACCCCCCTGTGAACTGGAGTTCAAACAGAGGAGCCAGGGTTGAACCAGCTGACCTGCAAGAGTGTGGGTGCCCTGATCATTCCAGTTTTTCTGAACCAGATGCTCACTATTGGAGTGGTCCCCTAAATTTAGTTTGACAGGGGACATGACCTGCAACCACAATTGCTGGTGAATCTTGTCCCACTGCAAGGTAGGATTAATGGCTGCCCAAATGCAGAATTCTTTATTGTATTGCAGTGATGCTGCACCAGCAAAGTCTGTGTAGCCCCTGTATATAATGTCCATATACTAAAACAAAGGGGCGGCCCACCATGGCTGAGCCCTGGCAATCAATCCTGCATAAATTAACATGCTGGGGAGCCAATTGGCCCAATTGCAGTCAACCTTTCTCCTTTTTAACCTTTCCTTATCATGGTCATTGAGGTCTTCCATTTCCTTTTTCTTCAGTTCCCTGAAGAGGAGAGTGTAGATGTCAACATATTCCTTTCAGAGAATCTTTTCCCTAGTACCTGGGGTTAAATGGTTCCCTGGGGCATTGTGATGTTACCAAATGGAAGAGCCCCAAAGGGGACTGACCCATACCCTGAAGGGCCCAGAATAGAAAGGCTCCTGGGGTAGTAACCCCAAGGAGTCAACTGGGTTGATCCTCTCCGCCATACCATGTAAATGGCCCTGTGGTGCCCGGAGTAGTTGAGGTGCCAGCTGTATCTCTGATCTGACTTGACCAAGCTGACTGCAACCAAGGTGGCTAAGCCACTGGCATACCCTGGAAGTGGGGCATGCTTGCAGGTGTGTGTGATGATTTTTTTTTTATTAACTAACAATACAAAGGGAAGAAAGGGAACAAAGGGAGGAGGGGAAAAAAAACACAACAACTACAACATGTAACCACTATGCTACACAAAATGTTTTCCCTTCATACTGCCATTATTCAAAAGTTAAAGCTTTATGTTATATTGATGGAGTGGTTGACCTTACTAAATGCAAATTACAATTTAAATTCAAATTAAATTTTCCTTCCCCTCCTGGGTCCCGGACGCAATTCTCTCTGAGCAACTGCAGCCGCAGTGCTCGTTTCCTCCCCCCCCCCCCCTCAGACTTCTCCTTTTCGTCTTGCTTGGTGCACTGAAATTCCGGATTTTTATCCTCAAAATCCCTTAGTTGATCTTCTGATAATATCTTGAAAGCTTGATCTTTGTGACTGAACCAGATTCCTTCCGGAAATAACCATTTGTACTTTATTCCACGTTCTCTCAGAAGAGCTGCGAACTTTTTCTACTTAAAACGTCTTTTCCGAACTAGAAATGGGACGTCTTTCAATATCTTAACTTTATTACCCAGAAAGTCCAAATCTGCATTGTATGAATTATATAGGATAGTGTCCCAGATCCTCTTAGATGAAAAATCAATGATGATCTCGCGAGGCAGCTGACGCTTCATTGCATATTTTGAAGTAGCCCGACGGACTTCCAAAATGGCGCTTTTTACGTCTTCTTTAGTTGCCCTTGCGGGTGTCTCCAGTAGTTCCGAGACCAGACCCCGTAAATCCTCATTTTCCTCCTCTTTCACATTCTGGAGGCGCAAAATTGTCTGTGTTCGTTCCACTTGTAGCCCGATCAGCTGGTTCTCCACCAGCTTAAGCTCTTTATTCGTAGCCTTCACGAGTGACGCACTTTCCCGAGCAGACTTCTCTGCCCCCCCGCTGATTCCTTAATGGTTTTCACTTCGCTCTCAATTAAGCCCACCCTTTGATCTGTTTCGTTCAGCTTGTCAACAAAGGGTTTTATGGCTTCACCAACCGCCCTCCGCACTACTTCCTCCAACGACTCTCCCTTCAGGGCAGCCGAAACTGACTTGCCCAAAGCGGGACTTTGTTTTTTTGTTGCCATTTTTGGGGGGGGGGGGGGAAACCGCCAACCAGATTCTGAAACTCAGCAAAGGGGAAGAACGAGCCTTCTTAGCTTCAGATCCCACCACTCCTTCGCGTACGCTTGTAATAACAGAAGGGATTCATTTACTTGCAGGCTTTCGCCTAATTCTGCTCTTTGCCGTTTTCCATGGCCCGGCAGCACTCGAGGCGCTGCGCACGTCTGCCAGCCTCCGTAGGGACAAACGGGCAATTAACCCCCCCGCATTGATTCCGGGGGGCTCTTCCCGCAGCGTCCCGGACCCAGCCTCCCTCACTGGGAGTTTTGGGGGCTAATCTTCGCAGATCAGCCGCCCGGACAGGGTGCTCGGGCGCTTCCTCTCGGACCTGCGAAGAGGAGCGTCCGACATGGCTGAGAAAACGAAACCGAATCTCAGGTGTGTGTGATGATTAAGTTGATGATGGGAGGATGGGGGAAGCAGCCTATCCCCATGGCCCCCAAGGCCAAGAGCCTGCCAATGATGGTGTGTTTGACTTACCATCTCTGTCAGCTGGCTGTACTGCCAACACCACCTGGCCGGACTCTGCTTACTATGCTTGCTCTACCATGTCCCTTCAAGGTCAGAAAGCCGTTTAAGCACCTCATCCTGAAAGGTCACATTAGATGCTGACTTGGCAGACCTAGCTCTTTTTGCTCTGCTAGGGGTGATTGAGGTGCCACCTCTTTTCTGTTCCAGGGCTGCCAAACAGGATTTCCTGCCTATCTATGGCTTCATCCTTATCCTCTGACAAGGATACAACTGGGGCAGGCCTCTTGGGAGGGAGCCACTTTGCCATCTGCTTGCCCTTAGAGGGCCCTTTACCCGTTCCCAGCATGGCTTGACGTAGGACGCCCTAAACAAAATGGCCACCAAAACCAAAATGGATGCTGCCCAGGGAAAACCCAGTGGATACCCACACAGACAGGATCCCAAGGGTCCAGGAGGAGTTGGGGCCTGGTAACTGCTTTTAAGGGAAAGGCTTACCTAAGCCCTAAACCTTGACAAAATGGGGGGGGGGGACGATCTCAGCAAGATTGGGCCAGGAAGGCCCTACAGAATAGGCCCACAAGGCCTGAGGCTGTGACCCAAACTGGTCTACAGGTGCAGCTACACCTCTACAGGCTGGTAAGCCTCACCCTCCTGCCACGCAAGCAGCACTGGGCTCAAAGTTACAGACCTAGAAAATGTCTCCCATCTGGAGGGCCTGCTCACCCTGAAGGCCACTAGGCTAAAAGGCCTTGCTAGATGGCTGGATGGGCCGGTAGCACTGTCACCGCTACAAGCCCATAGGCCTCACCCCCCCCAGCTTATGCCGCTGCACCCATATACCCAGACACCCAACACACTGTCCAGCTGCCCTCCATTCCTGAATCAGCTGAAGCCATCAAACTGGGAGAAGTGTGGAGAAGTGCCTTCCTGCAGCAGCCAAGCCGCACTGCCTCGATGCTGCTACTGTGATGATAAAGGCTGGAGAGGGAAAGCAAAGGCCTCTGAGGGGAGGACTGCATGGGGCATAGCACAACCATTCCTCCCTGAAATTTGAAGTTTCCTGCTGCCCCGCTACCACCTCTGTTGCTGCTGCCACCCGGCACATTGCCACAACTCTGCTATGAACCAGTCTTCCCTGCTGCCACCTCAGAACAGGAGCTGCCACTGCAACTTTCCTGCAAGCCGCTCTTCCCTGCTGCCACATCTATGGAGCCGCTGCCATTGATCTGCCGCTGCCACTCTGTGTGCTCTGGGGGATAGGGAACAAGCACACCCTCTCCTGCTGAGCACGAGGTAACAACTGAAGGCCAGAGGAACGGAGCCAGCCTATAAGCCCTTGGCTACACCCCCCGACTGATACTCAGATACCCGGGAAGAGGCAAGCTGCCTTTTCCCCTAAAAGGGCAACAAACTTGGCCCTTGGCCCCAGCATCCTGGCCTGCCGGCTGGGAGAACTACATTATCTGTGCACTGCTGTCTTAACGATATTTATTGTGATTTTATTTTTATGCTACCATGTTTAAAATTTTATATTGTTGTAATCTGCCCACAGCCTGCTTGCAGGGTGAACAGACCAAAAGTTGAATGAATAAAATGAATGAATGAATGAATGAATGAATATGAGTTTTGGTAGATGGTCAGTCTTTAATGCATCAGTGAATAACTCATAGCAACAACATGACAATTCTGTCAAAATAAGAACAAGAAATTGCTTGTTTTCTTAGAAGAAATGAAAATACATCATAATAATTTTAAATATCTCAAAATAAAAGCATAAATCTTCATCGAATCCAAGATTAGCCACTAATCTCAGTCTGCTTCCACCACAAAGTTGTCATAAGAACCTAGACTTACTCTTCAAAAGGGAATTAAACCTTGTAACGTTGCCTCCTGGACTTCTCCCCATTAGACGAAGTGGCTTTAGAAAGTGCCAATTTAGAAATGGTTACAGATCAAATTTTATTCCTTAACATTCAGAAAGAAGCTATTATTCAGAGATAGGAAATGTGTCTAGTTTAAAAGAAATACTTTGAAATCCTTGTTTTGTTAGAAAAGTATGCCTCTTGAATATGGGAAATAAATTATCAGTAGGACGATTCAGAGATCTGAGGCAGGTCTCTTTAGTTTGATGGAAATCAGTGGTTTAACTTTGGTAATTGAGCGGAAAGTTCATATATTCACAGGAAAGTACTTTCTAATAAGAAAAAAAGAAATGAAGAAGTGTACGCATTGTACAGTGGGTATTGTCCAAAGAGAATACTAGTGTATTCCAAAAGCTCTTTGTATTCACGGAGAATGTATTATAAGTACTTAAATGTTGGAGCACATTGCTCAAACTGCAGCAGCACAGTCCTAAACACAGTTTCATGCTTCTATGCTTGTTGACTTTGGTGGACTTAGAAGAGTGTAACTGTGTTTAGGATTGCAATGGTGGTCTGATTTCTAACTTCAGAATGGATTTTTTTGCCATAATAAAAGCAATTACAGTAATTTTTTGATAGTATTTGGTATGCAATTGCAGATGTGACTGCATTATTTACAAGGCCATTTCATTGTTAGAATGAATAAGATGTTTTGTTACTACATATGCAATCTACGTTTCAATGCACAGCAGATTTTGGAAAATAAATGGTAAAGAACAAACTAAAGCCTTAATCCAGCTAAAAGAAAAAAGTGCACTGTATTACAAAGGGAGCAATCCTAACCAGACCTAACCAGATATGTCTGTGTTCTTCCATGGGGTTTGTTCCTAAGGGGGGGAAAAAGGTTCTTAGGATTGCAGTCAAAATATCATTTATTTATTGACTTTATTTATTCCCTTCCTTCCTCCCCAATGTAAACCCAAACCGGCTTACCTAACTCTTCTTGTATCCATTTGATCCTCACAACCACCCTATGAGGTAGGTTAGGCTGAGAGTGTATGAGAATTCCAAGGTTATCCAGGAAGCTTCCATGACAGAGCAGGGACTCGAACCTGGGTCTTGCAGATCACAGTCCAACATTCTAGCCACTATACCTCACTGGCTGTCAGCAGTGCTGTATACTATAGTAGCTGAGCTTTCACTTTCCCTTGATTGATTCTAGGTATATAGTTTTAGCATGGCTGAGATCTGAGCCAAGGGGCATGAACTAAAGGTCTTTTTGCCCTTGGTTTATAGTCTTTGGGTCATAGCCTTCGGTCTTTGATGAGCTAACGTGCTGGATCCATGATCGAGGAAAAGTGGGGTACAAATAAATTTAAATAAATAATATCGCTCACAAGAAGATGTGTTTAAAGCAGCTGCAATCTAAAACAGCCTAACTACAAAACAGGAAAAGAAGTTCAGACAAAAAAGGGAACAATCAATCAATTAGAAGCTTGCTGGAATATATAAAATAGAGATGGGCATGAACTGGAAAAAAACAGAACCGTGTTGTTCGTGGTTCATCACATTTCACGAACCACAAACTTTCATGAACGTGCCCCGGTTCACGAACTGGTTCATTTGGTTCATGAAAACGTCACATCCAGGTCAGCAAATCGTCACTTTCAGGTCAGCAGAAGACCTCTTCTGGGTCAGCAGAAGGTCTGCAGGAAGTCCATCCCCTGTTGCCTAGGAAACTGATTGATCGGTGCCAGGCTGTCTGCAGTGACGAACCAAAAAACGAACCAAATGAACCACCCTAAAGTTCATGGCGGTTCATCAAAAATGGACTCTGACGAACTGCCGGTTCGCAAAACACCGATCGGCCTGGTTTGTCATGAACTTTGGTTAGTATTTTGGTTCTTGCCCATCTCTAATACAAAAGAAAAGAAAGGTCTGATAATGCATCTTTAGAGCATGCAATTTCATTACATTCAGGATAGGACTACTATCCTGTTGTGTTTGTGTGTAGGAAAGAGTTACAGTTAAAGGATTCACCTGAAGCTTCTGTCCTTCTGCCTGCCAGAATGCATTGTTTCCTCTCTATATTCCTGTGTTCAAATTTATGCTTCTTTTCAGATTACCGGAATGCATACAAAAACAAAATTCAATTTGTAAACCACCCTTCAGGACACTTAATGCCCACTCAAAGTGATTTACAAAGAATGTTATTATTATCCCCACAAGAATCACGCTGTGAGATGGGTTGGGCTGAGAGAGCTCTGAGAGAGCTGTGACTGACCCAAAGTCACCCAGCTGGCTTCAAGTGGAGGAGCGGGGAATCAAACCTAGTTCTTCAAATTAGAGTCCTGCTGCTCTTAACCACTACACCAAACTGGCTCTCTACCTTATTGCATCTGTGCATTGAATGACCCAGCTATTAATTATATTGACTTACATTGTGTAATACATCTTGAGTCTCGGTGAGAAAGGTTAGAAAGGTGAATTGATAATATTTATTTATTTATTTCGATATTTATTCCCTGTTTTTCTCTCCAAACTGCCTTGTAGCATCATTCTTCCCTCTTCTATTTTATCCTCATTACAACAATCTTGTGAGATAGGCTAGGCCAAGAAAAATGGACTGGCTCCTGCTGCTATGACAAGGTAGGGATTGGAACAAGAGTCTCCCAGAACCTAGTCCAGCACTCTAACCACTGCACAACACTGCCTCAAAATATAGGGTGATTCAGCTACTCTGGCATCCTGTTTCATTCAGCAGCCAACCAGTTGCTCTGGGGAACAAACAGGGCATAGAGGCCACAATCCTCCACTGCTACTGTCTCCCAGTGCTCCCAGGTTTACTGGAGCACCCTTCAGTCACCACGGCAAGTGGCCATTGATGCACTCTCTTCTATGTACACACAGTTTTACATTGGGGCAGGGGCTGAAGCTCCATTTTATTATTTCCTATTTTTCTTTGGGATTACAAACCATTTTAGTTTACCTGACAGGAAGACAAATATTGAGCATTAGCAACCATTTCCCAGAAAGAATGGGTGGCAGGGTTTTTTGGAAAAAGTAGCTGTTTATGCATGTCAGTTACAATCAACCTAACTTATGTCATAACCTTTATAACAAAGGAAAGGCACTTCAGAACGCAAGACAGTAATTATATTTGCCTCCTCGTCCCCTACAAATGAGGTAGGTATTATAATAATTGCCAAACAGCTTGTAAAACGGACAAGAAGTTCACATGCTGGCTGCTTCTTCTTTCCTCCATGACCACCACGAGGTGGCTGCCTCTAGGTTCATTTGGATATGTTTTATGGAGCCATATCTTTTTAATTTGTTTTTTATTTTTTATTTCTAAAATATGAAGGAGGTACAGAAAAGAAAAGGACAGGGTGACTAGAATTTGAAGAAAAAAATTACAGAACTATATATTTCAAGGGCTGAGTACAAAAATCTGATAACATTTAAGATTTTTTTTTTCAAATCAACAACACCTACAAAATTCAAACATATTTCCACTCCTCACATTGGAAGAAAAGATTCATTATTATCCTTATCTCATCGCTGCCTTATATATTTCTTAACAATATTTCAATACTTGCTATAATAAATTGTATTCTACTAATTATATTACATTGATCAAATTGAAAAACATATACTTCATCTAGCTTTATCTTTCTTTTCATTATGTAACATTTATCTATTCTCCATCTCAAGAATTTAAAAATTAAAAATACGGAGCCATGTCTTAAGGAAGAAGGGGAAAGAAGAAGAGTACTCATTTGGAATATTTTAAATTACAATAGCGTTTAATAACAACAACAACATTTAAGGACACCTTAACACCCACTCAGAGCGGTTTACAAAATATATTATTATTAGCCAGGTAACAATCACTCTGTGAGATCAGTGGGGCTGAGAGATCTCTGGAAGAGCTGTGACTGACTCAAGGTCACCCAGCTGGCTTCAAGTTTTTTCAGTTGATCTGTATTTATGGAAGATGAAAGGGGTGTAGTTGCTCCCCTTGTCCTAACTAGACATGGGCACGAACAGAAAAAAAACCCGAACATGGTATTCGTTGTTTGTCGCCATTCACGAACAACAAACAATGGACACTGATTAACATGACCTGTTCACGGCCAGGCAAATGGTTTGCCCTCCAAGCCTGTAGCACCTTGCCGTAAAGCAGGAGGGCCTTACTTGTATAGGGGAGCCACGCGGCAGTCTGCCATTGCAACTGGCTACCATATAGCCCACCAGCTGCTCCAGACAGACCCCAATTCCTCACCAATGAGGATGTGCCAAGGGGGTCACTGGCCTACTCATTTTGCCATTCTAACCTGCTAGTGGCCGAACTAGATACAGCTCCACCAACCAATTACATTAAAAAACACATCCCACAGTGCAAGGGAGGCAAAAAACCCTCCTCCCAATAGCACCAATTGGGAAAAGAGAACAAAATTCCTACCTGGCCCTGACAACCAGCAACCAGATAATCCTGCACTGTAATAGGGAGGGAGGGTGGGCCGAGCAACCCAGCACCTACTGCATAGGGAGGGGGCAGAGCAGGCTTATGCTTATAAGCATTCTGCTCTGTCCACTTCCAATACCCATATACCTGGAGAAGGGAAACTGCCTTCCTTTCTTCCACGGCAGCAAAAGCAGCCCCCAGTCCTAGCGCTGCACTTTCGGGCGAGAAGGGGCCGACTTCTTTCTACACTTGTTCACAGCAATGGTGCTCTGCTTCTGACTCTGAACCTGGAGGTGCAATTGGAAGTCAGGCCTATTTTCTAACTTTTTAATATTCTCTTGTTTCTATTCAGCATGTTTCTCCCTGGCTACAGAACAATGCTTCACTGAAGGAAGACTGTTCAGTTACCCTATATTTGTAACCCAAAAAACTTTTAATACTCAATCATATTTTTGATGTCTGCCATATACTTAAGTAGAAGTTAAGCACAGCCACTGATGTTGCTAAAGTAAGGAATAGATTTTGAATGAAGCGTCAGTAGCATTTCCCCTCCAGAAGTTTTTGCAGCCGACATAAAAGAAAATAAAATAAAGGGTATTTTGTGGGCTAGGTTCATGCTGACTTGCTAAAGCACTATGTAGAAGTTAAACAAATTGTATTTAGAAAAGGATGAAAGCATGCACATGGAATATAGCTTTTAGTCTCTAGAAACAAGGCAGCTGAATTTTAAGAAGCTATGAAATATAATTTTGATAAATATTTCATGTAATAAGTTTTACTGAAAATATAAAAGGCTGGAAGGATAAATACACAGTATTGAATCCTTTGGAGCAAAGCTTCGAGTTGCTTAAAGGAAGGGATGCTTCCAGATTTGTCCCTGGCTCTGGAGGTTCTTATTTAACTGTTCCTCTTTTCAAAGTAGAAACAATGCATTAGAAACCTATTATTCATTATTTTATTTCCACATTTGGAAGAGAACACAGTATATGTGCAGTTTGCCACAACATTCAGGTCCTTTGCATTATTTGTGCCACCCCCACAATTACTAAGATTCTCTTGGATAGAGATGGGCACGATCCTCATTACGATCGAAAAAAACCCATGATAATGGCGATGGCGTGATCGTGACCCAGCGGATTGTGATCGTCCACAGCCAACGATCCAGCGATCAGGAGGGGCCTGGATCGGGGTGATGGGGCTCGGATCGGGGATCCAGACACCCAGGCGCCAGCAATCTATTCCCCTGGCAACAGAGCCAGGGGAATGCCTGAGCTCTGTTTGCCCTCCTTCTGTCGCCCTGGAAACCCGAATGGAAGCCCAGCTTTCCTTGATCAGTAGGGCTTCCTTCCAACCACGGAGCAGCAAAGCAGTCACAATTTGGGAGAAGATACCCAGGGGAGGGAGGGGGAAGGGGGTGTTCTGTAGCCATGGGCACTCCAATCTCATCCCTGCAAACCCTGATAGGCAGCTCTGACGGCCAAACACAGATGGCCAAACACAAACAGATGCCGCCGGCATCACCCACCATTCCTGTATCACTGGGAACAGCGGGGCGCCCCTCCGCTTTTGACTCCACAATCCACAATCCACGGATCGGGAATGGGAGATGCTCGGTGCGGGTTGTTAATCGGCGCTGATCCACGATCAGCTTGATTGTTAATTTTTTTTGGATCGTGCCCATCTCTACTCTTGGATACCAATAAGACTGTGGTTGTACATACAGTGGCATCATTATTACTTTTCTTTAGTAAAACAGGAGGTCAGCGGCAGCTTAAAGTTTAAATTACCATAAATTTTCATGAGTCAGAGCTCATTTCATCAGATGTGCTGGAATACGTAAATCCATTCGATCAATGCTTTTATATACCCAAATGAAAGGTATGTGTTTGGGGAGAGGTTATAGCCAGTGTTGTTTAGTGATCAGACTAGCAGATTAGGATTTGGGAAACCCAGGTTCAAATCCCAACTCTGCCATGAAAGCTTGTTGGGTGACCTTGAGCCAGTCACACTCTCAGACTTCTTATCTGCTTCCGACCCTCCACCCCCATCTTCAGTCTTCCTTCCTTAATTCCCCTGGCAGCCTCTCTCTGGAAAAACTCTGGTTTAGTTGTTCGGTGCAGTATGGAAGCTGCAAGGGCTTTCTCTTTCTCTCATCTGGCAGCCCCATGTCGTCACCTTTTCTCCTTCTCAGCCATCATGTCTGGCCTCCATATTCAGCGATGTTTACTATTTATTTACTTCATTTACACCCCTCCTTTCTCCACAATGGGAATCCAAAGCAGTTTACATCATTTCCCTGTTCCTCATGTTACCCTCAGAAGGACCCTGTGAGGTAGGTTAGGCTGAGAATGCATGATTGGTCCAAGATCACCCAGTGAGCTTCCTCAGCAGAATGTGGGGACTCAGATGTGGATCACCAAGATCCTAGTCTGAAACTTTAAACATTAAATTCTGTCTTTAGTGGCTGCTGTTGAACTGTAGCAAGCAGCTTGACTTGGGTAAGTCATGCAAGTCACAGGATGGTGAGTCATCTGGTGGCTGATGCTGGCCTGAACACAATGAGTCCCCCCTCAAAGGCCAAAATAATCCTGCAAAGTGTCCGCCCCCTTGTATTTTACTGACAGAAGCCAAGGCTTGAAGGCTGCCACTAATGTTGTGGTTGCCTGGTAACCACCATATTGGCCACTGCAGAGGGAATTCATTTCTTAAAGATACAGATGCAACTTATATTATTTGGCAGATTTTAACCCCCTTCTCCTTTGGATTTTCTTTTTTTAGATTTCAGATTTTTCTGCAAACCTAGAGGTTTTTTCAGGTTTGTAGAAAGATATGTTTTGTCTGTTCATGGCTCCAGTCTAAGGATTTAATGCATATCCACAGATGAGAATTATTCACATTGAGAATAAGATATATTGATAAGCAACTTATACCGCTGGTATAATATAATGATGTCTTTGGACAAAAGAAAATACTACTGAAACCTATTTGCAACAGTGAAAACAGCATTAAAAAATTAATTTTATGGCAATTCCTTAGTAGTCTATTTATATAAACAATGTCAGTGGAAATTAAGTCCATGTGGCGTAGCAGAATGTATGCAATGATTGGTTATGTTTCTGAAACAATCATAAATATACCAGAGAGGGATTTCAAGTCAAGGAGATTCCTCAGCCATGCATCTAAGGCCTCTTGAAAATGCAAAACAGTATTTGCAAACCCCAGGATATTAAAAAATAAACATAGCCATATTCTTACGAATACCTCTGAGATGAAAAATGCAATTTCACTGGTGAACCATTTAAAAAAAATCTAGCAATAACTTTAAGTGGATGGAGTATATAAAATGAGGTTTTGTTTATAGTCTAACAACCACTATCTATGTTGTTACTTAAATAAAGATGATTTATGGACACCATTCCTTGTTTTCCATTGTTATTTTTTTTGCATTGTATTCCCCATGAGATAATGCATCTATGGTCTGTTAATCGTGTTTGATTTCCCCCCTTTTGCATTAATGCTCAATTATAATACCATTTAGTGTTGCTTCTGAGTCATTGTGATCTAATATTGAATCCCCAAAAAGGACTATTAATAGAGGGTTCAATCAACTTCTAAGTGCATACATTTCCTCAAGGTACTAGTCTAATTGCAATCATAGAAGGCATTAAAGAAACATGCTGTAAGGAGAAAGAAAATGTCTAACTGTAAAGTGCCCAAGACAATGAATAAACATGTATATGATTCATCTTAAGTGGTTTTGGAATGGAAGTCTATTAATCCACTTACCTGCTGAACGACTCAAAACACAGCAAAGGGGTATTACGGATGCAGAGAGGATCAGGAGAGATGCAATGGTCTTTCTGACAAAAATGATGTATGCTCAAAATCTACATGGAATGGAAAATTTTTTGTTCATTAATCAGCTGCAATATCTATAAGGAATTTAATTTTTTCAAACAAAGCCCTCCACTATCTAGGACAATTTATAAATAGCATGGGTTGTTTGGTTGTGTGCTGTTCGCTGATGTTCTCTGAAGTCTTTCAGATGAGAATAGGTTCAAAATTTAGACTTTTGCTTCTATATATATGCCAATAAAGGCTTGCTTGCTTGCTTCTATATGACTGTCTTTACTTCCCACACAAAAAGCCAATTCTCTGAGGAGCTATTCTACATACTTAGGAACTCAGAAGTGGCATCACACCTCTGTAGAAATCAATGGAAACTCTATGGCAAAACCATCTAGAGTTTTGGGAGATTCCTAGAGTAGATGTCACTTCTGGATTTGCCTTGAGAGAGAGAGGTGTGACATCACTTGATGTCACTTCTGGATTTGCCTTGAGAGAGAGAGGTGTGACATCACTTGATGTCACTTCTGGCTTTGCGTTGAGAGAGAGGTGTGACATCACTTCTGGGTTTTCCTGGAAGTGATGTCACACCATTGCCAAGAACATATTTATTTAAAAATGCTTTCTTCTGCCTGCAGGCACATAGCAATCATTCAGCCATGTGGTTGAGTCACATTGGGTTAGGCACTTTGACTTCCTTCTACTAAGCAAAGATTTTTGCTCCACAATAAAGGTATCTTCTCTTCAGAGCCCGACTTCTCACTTAGCAGAAGGGAGTTGTGAGATCTAACTCATTCATATTTATTAATTAAATTTATATCCCATCCTAATTGGTTGGATCCCAACACTCCCAGAAGCAAAATGTGTGTTCAGTTAATATATTTGGCTTGTCCAGTTTTGTCTGGAGACCCATACAACAAGTTCATGCAGGGAAAGACCCTACAGAGTAGAATCACCACTAGATCAGTCTGCAGGGTTAGGATTAATTGGAGGCAAAGTGCAAAACCTCAAATATCATTAAGGCTGGCAGCTTCTTCCAACAGATGCTACAGCTAGACTGACTTGGGAGGGCTCAGAATGATCCGGCTGGGTCTCTCCTTTCTAGGCAAGAAGTGTTTCTTAAAGAGTCTGTGCATGCATTTGGCAGCACTTTGGAATCTGCTGGGCAGGTCCTCTGGTGTCTCCAGTGGATGGGATTGGTGATGGTGGTCTTGAAGGCCATTTGGAGGACAAGTCTTTTAGGGGCTCTGGCTGTGTAACTGAATGGCTGGTCTAATGGCTGCCAGCAGCACTGATATTAGAATACTCTGAAGTGGAGCAGTTGCCAGGGCCTATGGCTTCTGATGGGGTCCACTACTGCTAGCCCCCTACTCATGTATCTGCTCTGATGCATGCACTCACACCCTTCACTGCCTGCTTGTGTATGTTTTGTCACCTCTGCTCCTGGATGCATATGCTATCTAGAGCTGCTGGAGAAGGGCATGTGAGTGGTGCACAATGCATCAGCTGTCCTGTTGGCCAAGGCAGGGGCAATCCTAGCAGCACCCACCACCCAGCACCATTGGGTAAAGGGTTTGCAGGTAGCATGGGCAGTTGTGACTGCAGGAAGTGGACTAACTTGCAAGGGGCAGAAAAAGGGTACACAAGCAGGTGGGGGCACATGGATAAGAGGGCAAGAAGCAGAGTCAAGTTGTAGGCACAGGGTGTGGGTGTGTGAGAAATCTCTGCCCAGCTCCCCGAAACCATGGAACTTGCTCTGGCTGCCCCCCTCCCCAAATTGTTCTTTCCTGAATTGGGTTTCTAGCTCAGACAGCATTAGTAATATCCTCTGTAAACCAACCTGCCTCTTTCCTCTTGATATACTGGTCTGTATCAAAGGCTGTACTAGACGACTCTTCTTACAAGTCCATGTCAGATTGCCAGACAGAGATGTGACATTACAAATAACAACAGCAGCAGCAGTAACAACTATCACCCTGTGAGATGGGTGGAACTGAGAGAGCTCTGAGAGAGCTGTGACTGACCCAAGGTCACCCAGCTGGCTTCAAGTGCAGGAGTGCAGAATCAAACCTGGCTCTCCAGATTAGAGTCCTGCTGCTCTTAAGTGACTGATCCAAGGTCACCCAGCTGGCTTCAAGTGGAGGAGTGGGGAATCAAACCTGGCTCTCCAGATTAGAGTCCTGCTGCTCTTAACCACTCCATCAAAGGCTTCTTCAATTGCTGAAAGACATGTAATTTTAAAATAATAAAATATGGGGGAGGGGGCAGAAGTCATGGAACCAAACAAAATAAAAAACAGTGTTGACCACAAACCAATGTGATTTTTTTTAAAAAAAACTAGCATTAAAGAGTTGTCAGAATTGGTACCTAAAAAATAAAATTATAGAGAGTCTCACATCTGGATAATACCACAAGAAAGGTTCTATTCTGGGTTACCAACCTCTGTGTGGGGCCCGGAGACCTCCTGGGATTACAACTCATCTCCTCCTGACTACAGAGATCAGTTCCCATGGAGAAAATGGTTGGTAGGAGGGTGGACAATGCTGAGGTCATCCCCATCCCTAACCCCCAGCCTTCACAGGCTCCGCCCCTTCAAATCTCTGGGGATATCCTAAACAGGACTTGGCAAGCCTAGTTCTAGTCCACCAGGCCATTCATCTCATTTCAGATGGTGGAGACATGAAAGGCATGAGTGGGTGTCCTGGGGAATTTGTTTCTGTTACATGTCTGAAAGGGGGTCTGTATCAGACTAAACTGGCAGTTTATTCCAAGCCCAGCAGATGACTTTTGAGATGGGATTGGTTCTCTGATTTGCCAACCATACCTGGTCAGGCAGGAGTTTACCATCTTTAGCAATACACCTCAGAGTCTCTCTACACGAGATGGCTCAGTGCATGTTCATCACGTGTAGGGAGACACAATGTTAGCTGAGAAGTGTAGTTTAAAAAAGCAGAGCCAGTGGAGATTGCTCCTCTGAGGTTTGTTAATTCCAGCCTTCTGGAAGGTTCTGTAAATTTCACCTCTCCAGTCTAAAGCAGTATGGGATCACAACCAAAGGGCAGCAAGGAATGGAAATGTGGCTTGGACCTGGAGAGGTTATAATGGGCTGAAGTTTCCCTTCTGGCATTTCACAGCCCCTTCACACAGTTCCAGTGTATAACAAAGCCTTTGCTCTGCCTCTGGCTATGTCGTTTTAAACTACCCTTCCATGCTAGCATTGCTTCTCCCGACATGTGTTCTTCATGTGTCAGATGTCTCATGTAGAGTGACTCTCATTCTCCCATCCTCTTACCTACAGAAAGCAAACAGTGTCCCATGTCTGATTATTGAAAATAAAGGAGATGCAAGTTTTAATCAAACATATAAATGAGGTGAGATAAAATGCAAGCCCACAGCCACAAACTGCTTCAGATGGGGAACAAACATTTTCCCAAGCATCCTGTCTTGCTTATAAATCCTTAGTGATTAATATCCACGGAAGAGCTAGATGTACACTTTATTTTATTAATACAGCTGCATTACACCCCCCCTCTCACTACATGATATTTTGTTCTTCCCTAGTCATTTACATAAAGCTTAGATTATTGTCTAAGGGAAATATATATATATTTCAGCAAGCAAACATCTGCAGACAAGGGGAACCTTTATTGCTTGTGTTCATTATTTTAATGCATTGCAGTGATATTAGGTGAAATACAATCTCAGATTTATTAAATACATTTAGGTGCTTGCACAGTTATCTGCATCTAATTAGGAGCTTGGAAAATGATTAATATGCAAAGTGAAAATAATTTCATAGGGTTCACCATTTCCCTGAAACCTATTTCAAAATGCCAAATGCTAAATTAACCAGAATATTGGGTCATGTTGTTTGGACCAGATTTTTAAAATGTGTGCATGCAGTGCTCTGCCTGTAAACGATCAGAGATCAGCTTCTATTATTCAATATCATTCAATATCCTGCCTTACAGTAGATAACTGTTAACTGCAACTGCCTGTTCGGTGACAGAAGCTTCAATTACATTCCTTTGCAGAATCCTTTAGGCTATTAATTGGGTATGAATATAGATAATCTTTCTTAAGATGAAAACCTGCTATTGCTCCTGGTTTGGAGTTCATTGAAAATCATCAAATGTTGGATACTGATCTGAGTCAGTTAATTCCTGATCTGATTGTTCCTTCTGTTGGAAGTAGCAACATCTGGTGGACAAAGATGAAGAGAAGAAAACCCTACCCTACAGGGGGCAGCAACGATTAGTCAGATAGGAATGTAAGGACAGCACCTCTCTTTTTTGTAAAGTGTCACTTCCTTGTCTCGTCTCCAGTTGGGCTTAATGGGCAATATCCTCCTTTCTCCACTCTGAGAACTCTCTCCTAGACAGCTAGATGGTGAGGCACTGGCCGTCGTCACACGGGCATCTCTTCCGTTAAATTTACAGCATATAGCGTCCTACCTGTTATCGGCACAGTAACGTTTCTTTGGGTCACCTAATGGCTCTTCGCGCCACCAGCTGTCCACACCGAAGCACTCTCTTCTGTTCTCTCTAACCGCGCAGAAGCAGCTCCTCCCCCCCTTTTTTTTATTATTCTGGCGTTTAATTCCGCTATAACGGAATAACAGCATATAAACATTCCGTTAGAGCAAAACATTACGACCCTTTTGTTTTTCCAACTTTGAAATTATATAAATAGCCCTTTGCCCGCAGAAAACTCCCTGTCTGGCGTGATCCCCATCGCTGAAGACTCTGCCATGGTGATTGAGTCGTTTTTACTTCAGCAGAAAGTTTGCATTGTGTTATGTCGTTATGGCGTTATAAGGACATAATAAAATAAAAAAAAGGGGAGTCACAGGAAGAAATGGATTCTGGGATTGAAGAGAGGGCATAGGACGTTGCGAGGCAAAATACATCGATGTGAGGCATTCACACTGAGGCACAAAACAGCGCGACAATCAAGCACAAAGCAGAAGAGAGAAAATCGCTACAGTGTTGGAATAAGGTGGGTGTTTGCCGGGAAATAGCGCCATTTTAGCGCTAAATAAAAGCCCGTGTGACGATGGCCACTATCTCTATCTCTCCTCTTTGCTATCAATAATGTAGTTCTAAAACAAACTCTTTTTCACACTTTTAAACCAGTACTGTGTAGCTACCACTGTATTTTTGGCACTCAGCCAACACCTTCTGCATCTTTAAAGAACACAAATGGCCAGGTATACATGAACTGTAGATGGATGTCAAAATAATCCCACACGAGTTCCTCCTTTGTTCTACAGAACAGTTATTGTGGGGAAGAGACAGCTCTTCCATGTTTGTGTGTGGGGTATGTGCGTGTTTGAATAGAATACTTAAATTGGCCTGGGACCATGGGAAGGAGTTCCACCTACTCCATGTTGAGCAAGCAACTGTGGCTTGCTGATACAGCATCTGCATTGCATGCAGTAGGTCTCAGATTCAATATCTCATATCACTAGTTAAAAAGGATCAGGCAATAGGCGATGTGAAAGATCTCAAGACCTTGAAGAACCACTACCGGTTAGAATAGGAAGTACCGACCTTGCTAGATCAATTGTCTGACTCGGTAGAAGACACCTTCATGTGCTCATGCAAGCTTATACTGCAGTATTTTAAGAGGGGATCTTTGTTAGTAGGATTGGTCTTGATTACAAATGATAGTTTAGGTCATACACCATCAGTGTATGTGAAGATAAATCCATGAGTTGGATCCTGCCAGGTTTTCCACTTAGCCTCGCCTAATTCATCTGCTTACTTCAGCCCTTGTCCTACATGGCTTTTGTCCATGTGTGTTTCCAGTATAGCACTTTTGTTGGTTAAAGGGGACTCCCCCCCTTTTCCACAAATGGATTCAATTCAGAGAAGGCAGGGAACATGGATGACCATCTTAAGGAACCACCTGCAGGGGGAAGATGTTTTCTTTTTCTCAGACCAGTTTCCCAAGATTCTTGGTCCTGGAAGCCTGACATAGGAACAGGTTCAGTCCCCTAATCCAAAGTTCAGGGACGCAGGGAACACTAACAAAGATGGGTCTTCTTCAACACACATTAAAATAAATAGAAGCTGTTTATTATTTATTGGTGACCATCCCACACTTTGAACCAGTTTTGTTGCTTTTTTCTGTTTTTCTTTTCTGATCAGCTTTGGAAATTTAAGTGAATTCCACATTCTTTCATTCAGTACTCAGTATGTCCTCAGATATTAATTGGAGGAATGACTGTTCCTATTGGTAGAAGACTCATTTCACTGGTGAGTTGGATCCATTAGCACTTTACAATTAAGAGGAGGGATATATTCGTCAAAGAAAGACTCCATCCATTAAATGAAGTCCTGCAATGGAAAGAATCTTCATTTAACAGAAGATTCCATAATAATTAAATGGGGGGTTATATGTGAAATGTCCCAGCTAGTACTATTGTTCCTCCACCATTATTCCTTTCTGCTACAGATTCATTGTGCGTGTATGTGTGTGTGTGTGAGAGAGAGAGAGAGACAGAGACAGAGAGAGAGACAGAGAGAGACAGAGAGAGAGAGATTAAGTGGAGGATGTTTATCTACATTCCACCTACATTCCACAATTCCTTAATTTTTCATCCCATGGTTCATCAATGTGGACGCGTTTCTCTCCTCCATTTTATCCTCATAATCATTTTGTGTCCTAGGTTCATTGTCTTCCTTTCTCAAGAAACTTTCAAGGAGGATTTTCAAGAAATTAAAAACCCTCAATGAATGAAATAAAATGTTAATAAAATGACAAACGTCCTCTTCAAAGGAATGCTTTCCTCAAAAGTTCTGTACTGAAATTGTTACAGTATGATAGTAGCGTGGGAGCATCCCTGATCTCATCCAGTAGATTATTGTAAAATAGGGATCCCAGGTCCTCTAGTGGGGGCAGAGTATCCCACACTCCCACCTTCCACCCTCTGCCTCCACTCACCTGGCCAGAGCGGGGGAAATGCATAGGAACAGGCCTACTGGGTGCACTCCCGGGGCAGCACGACATCATCACAGTTCTGAGAGATCTCCTGCACATTGCAGTGAGCCAATTTGGGCCCCAAATGGGCCAAATAAGGTCCATTTGGGGCTGAAATTGGCCATCTGTGGAACACGTGCACTCCCATACCTGTGTGATGATGTCATCTAGAAGTGACGTGACTGAAAGTGAGACATCACGCAGGTGTGGGAGCATGTATGTGAAGGGCAGAGTGAAGGTGAATGCTGATTTCCCCCCTCCCACCGGGAGGGTATGGGGTTCTGGCAACCCTATTCTAATATGTGGGGGCCCCAGCAGAGAATGATTGTCTGAGCAGTTACTGGTCTCAACAATTCGCATGCCAGCACCTTCAAAAATCATTGCTGAGTAGATTAAGCTTCTGCAGCAGAGCTGAAGAAGGGGTCCTGCAGATATGTGTATCCCAGACTATGAAGGACACCCCCAGAGTTCCATGGATGTGTAGAGATTTGAACCTAATTCTCCCCTCCAAGACCCTAGGCCCTACTCCAATATAAATGTGATCTATGTAATTGCTGTGGAGTGTATGAATGAAATCTAAGTGAGGATTTGAACCTGGTTTCTCCATTCTGAAATCAGATACTAAGAGCCAAGCTACAAGTGACACCTTACACAGGTTGGACTCTAGTCAGTTTACCTCAAGTTTTGATGGGAAATGTAGGCATCCTGGTTTTACAGCTTGGCTCTCCATTACAGCTGCAAGACCAGGATGCCTACATTTCCCATCAAAACTGGAGGGAAGCTGACAAGTGTCCAACCTGTGTCAGGCGTCACTTGTAGCTTGGCTCTGAGAAATTTCACAGCTTACTATTTCAGCTTGAAATCCTTCATTTTGGTTTTGTTTCTCCTTTATATAAATTTCATCTACAGGAATTTCTTATTGTGTCGTATTCTGTTTCCTTGCACTGATTTTTCTTGTTACATTTATGCAATTTTATTGTTACTTTGCATCCCTTGCATATAAATGGCATATGATATGAAAATGAAATAAAAGATTGTAAAAGTGAGGTCTGCAGTGGCATTATAAAAAATAATCTGGAACACCAGCAATGAAAATGGGAGGAACAGAAAGGCTTGGGATGGCAAGATTGTATTCGAACATCCTTAAGTTCAAAGCTCCAACCCTTTTACACCTGCAATATATATTCTTTGGCTCCATTCAGGAAGCCTGCAAAAACCAAATGAGTGCCAAGTAAAAACTCCCTTAGTATGTATTTTCAGCTAGTTTATGCTCACTTGCATCAAAAAGTGGAGGTCAATGGAGTTATCCAGGATTTATGCTGCACAACAGCAGAATTTATCTAACTGCTGGTAATACACAGTGATAAAAATAACCATAATGCTTACTTCCAAAATTATGGAAAATACTTTAGTCTGTATGGTTGGTGATAAGAATAAATAGAATGACAAAACTGATTTTTATAGCGGATTTGTACTTCTATGAGCTGCCTTTTTTAAAAAAAATTGGATTTAACCTGCAATCAAAGTATTACGATGTTCACTTTTATGGGCTACATAATAGCTGGAGAATGTAATGTGCTCCAAAATGATACCTGTCTTCAATGCTAAAAATATCAAATGAATTACTATATCTTTTAAACAGGAACCCTGAGCTAGGCTGGAAGCTAGCTCAGGGCAAAACAGTCTTCTTGTTGAGGCAGGGGGGAATAATGACTTTGGGATGTTGGAGACTGACTGTTCCACGGAGAACAATGTGAAAGAGCCTCCAAAAGAGAGACATGGTGGAAGGTTTGGGAGTCTAGCAAGGGACCTGGATGAGCAGAGAATGCACAAAATGGGTTATCCGTCCATTTTCATTACCTTAATGTTTGTCACAACTCATTCTCAAGATACTCGAAAACTGAGACTGTTTTCCGTTTCCTTTCTTTTTATATTTATTTATTTTGTCCATGGTTTCATTCCTCCTCTTTTCCACGCGTGGCTTTATTGATTCATTTGGATTATACCCTCATGTCGCATCAGTTTTATGTGGAATATATATGTTATGTATATCCAAATTGTACAATGTTTCCTTATGTATTTATACCATACTTTTCATTCTAATTGGGCTGCGAAGTGGCTTGCAGCATTATTCTGCAGAGAGAATAAGGCTCAGAGAAAATGACTGAGCCAAAGAATGACTGAGCCAAAGTCATGCAAATTTGTATGACAACGGAGATTGACAGAGTCTGTCTGTCTGTCTGTCTGTCTGTCTGTCTGTTCGTCCCCCCTAGGATGACTTAAGCATGAAAAGAGTGGTAGCACTCTTTTCAAAACATCTACCCTGATCCAGGGTTTGGGGAAGGAAAGGGAATTTGAAATGAATTCTCCGAGGAATGAATTATTAATCAATGAATTTGTCTAATTTCCAAACAAGTTTAGGAGGAAAAATGTGGCATCAGTCTTTCTTGTTTGAAATTTTAAAATGTTGCTTCTTTTCCTCTTTGTTCTCTGCTTTTAGCACCCCCTCAACTATCTTTTACTTCTGATTTAAATGTTATTAAGGTCCCCAGAAGTATGTTCCCTTAAGGAGTCACACCAAATGTCCCTTAAGGACAGACACCAAATGTCTGTCATCTGTAAGAGAACAGCTGTGTATATTAGCTGACCATGTTCTTTGCTAGATCCACGTCTCAAAATGGTTGGTTGATGTTTTTTTCAATGGGTGAAAGTTCTTCAGATGTAACCTTCTGATGTTTCTGTTGTGTATCCATGGGAACGTGGAAGAGGTCAATCCTTCTAGTTGAAGGTGGGAGGATTTGTGTGTTTGAGTGTGTGAAGTAAGTGCATTTCTGAGCATGTTTAAAAATATTCTAGTTTACATCGGGTATCTGGATCATTTCACAGTGTTTTAGAAAACAAAGCACTTTTTACCGTCAAAGCCAACTTGCAGCATATGTAAGTTACAGTACAATCTTGAGGGAGGGCGAAAGCACTCAGAGAGGCAAGCAGGAGTTACACCGGTGTATCCCAGACTTATGCCAGTGTAACCCCCCACCCCATATCAGCACAGTGGCCCGGCGCCACTCTGCTCAGACCTTCTGTCAGCATCCTGTCACAGCCAACGGGCATGGACATAACTGCAGTGTAAGTTCCTGTGTTGGCATGTTGAGGGGTGTGCTGAGGGGCAGGGCATGAGTTAATTGGACCCCTGAGCCGTTTTGGGCCTGGGAATGCTCCCAGCAGAAGAAAAAAGTTAAGCTATAGAAAAAAACCCACCTGCTCCTGAGAAGGCACCATGAGGAGTGGCTCTCTGGCTCCCGACTGCCATGCCAACAGGCAGGGCTCCCTATCTGGTCTTACTTTTCAAGGAGGGAGCATGTTTCTCGGAGTGACATGGGAGGGGGTAGTTTGCAAGTGATTAATGCTTCAGGTGCCGGCCTGGCCCTTGACAGGAAAGGGGGTTGGGTGAGTGGGTGAGGGTACACACTGTATGCACCTTTAGTGTAACCCCCCACAAACAGGGCAGGGCTCTTCTCCAGACAGGCACTTCTGTTGGGTTGAGGCAAGCCTGATGGTGGGGGTCTTTCTGCCCAGTGCATCCACTCACTGCAGGGTGAGTAGTAGCATTGGCAGCTGGTGATGGCAAACACAACCCGGCCTGGGGACTGGCTATGCCAGTTTGGTGTAGTGGTTAAGAGTGTGGGACTCTAATCTGGAGAATTAGTTGTTGTTGTTGTTGTTGTTGTTGTTGTTGTTGTTATGCCTTTCCCTGTCACTCATGGTGCTGTCAACTGCAGCTGTTCCAAAATTGGTGGATTCTGCCAGTGTTGCCAGGACAACGAGGGAACATTCTCTCCTGGCTGCACCTTGCTAGACTCAGCTGCCAGTGCAGTTCTCCCACCAAAGTCCTTAGGGTACAGACTAGTGGCACCGCAGTTATACGGACATGCAGTAACCAGCAGCTCAGTGGGCCTCAAGATTGCACTACCTCCCAGGTAATTTCATTAATTATAAAGTTTTCATGCTTGCCTGAAAGAAACTATATCATAGGAATAGATTGTCTAGTTTGTCATAGTAAGGGAAACATACACAACAGAGGAAAATGTCAACCTAGCCACAACTCTGAGAAGGGAGAAAGGAAGATATTGAACTGATTTGAAAACTTCTCAAGAAGGATAACTTTTGAATCAATTAAAACAGATAGCATACAACCTATTGGCTAAAATATAGATGGCAAAAAAATGTAAACAAATGCTATATCTACATAAAATTCAGATTTGGGGGGAAAGAACTCAAAAATGGATGAATGAGAGCTCCTAAATTCCCTAGACAAACAAAATGTATAGTTCATGCACTCACATATGTATGTGTCTATCTGCATATTTGGGTTTAAATTAATTCATCTTATGAATGCATAGTTCAAGCACGTGTTTGTGTGTGTGTGCACACATGTGCATGTACGTATGTGTATCTGCACACATACTTTTAACAATAACAACAGCAGCAGCAACAACAACAACAACTTTTGATTTATATACAGTCCTTCAGGACAACTTAACATCCACTCAGAGTGGTTTACAAAGTGCAGTAAGGTGTGTGTGTGGGGGGGGGGGCTGAGAGAGCTCCAAGAAGCTGTGACTGACCCAAGGTCACCCAGCTGGCTTCCAGTAAAAGAGTGGGGAATCACCCCCAGTTCTCCAGATTAGAGTCCTGTCACTCTTAACCACTACACCAAATTCATCTGATTAGGCAGACTCTAGTGGTCCACAAGATCTTATCCAACATTCTGTTAGTTCTTAAAGATTCACTTTTGTGGCAACAGATAATACAGTGTTTTATTTACTTAATTTCCCTTATTTGTACCCCTCCTTTCTCCCCAGATGGGGTTCCAAAGTGGCTTACTTCATTCTCCTCTCCTCCATGTCATCCTTAAAAAAATCCTGCGAGGTAGATTAGTATGAGAGTATGTGACTGGCTCAAGGTTACCCAACCAACCAATGTTATTTTTCCACCTCAGGGGATGGACTTCCTGCACACCTTCTGCTGACCCGGAAGTGACCTTCTGCTGGCCCGGAAGTGACAATTTTCTGACCTGGATGTGACATTTTCACGAACCAAACGAACCGGTTCACGAACCAGGGGCAGGTTCGTGAAAGTCCGTGGTTCATGGTTCATGAAATTTGACAAACCACGAACCTCATGGTTCTTTTTTTTTTCTGGTTCGTGCCCATCTCTAGCTAAGACCTTCAGTCAGTTCCTATCCCTTAAAATCCTCTTTGGGGGAAGCAGATGTTCAATCCTCTTTGGGGGAAGCAGATGTTCAATGGTTGTCAGCCAGAGGAAGTTGATCCAATCACTTTTGGAGGAGTATAGAACTTCTGCAGATGAGAAGAGACTCAAACTAGCTTTTAGATAAGTTCCCAAGAATTGCAGGCAATGCAAGAGCTGATGTAGCTGCTAACAGCTGCACACAGATATAATTTGGCCAGCTTGAGCAAGTTAACCTCAATTTTTAGCTTGCCAAACAGTTAAGAAAACAGCCAAACAGTTAAGAAAACAACATCACTGTGAGTAACTATCTATGGGTAGAACATCAGATTTTGCTCAGATTTAGAGCCTGTGAGCCTCGCTACAAGTGACATTTTTCACATGAAGGATACTTGATCATTTTCGCAAGTTTTTCTGGGAATTGAAGTCCCTCTCCCCCACCCCTTTTCCTTCTGTTCCTTCCCCTCTCTGTTAGAATTGCTGCCTGGAGAGACAGAGAAAGCCAGCGGCAGCAGCAGCTTTTGCAAATCGTCTTGCTGGGGGGGGGGATGCTCTGGAGAAAGCTGACATGTCAGTGAAGTCCTACTGTCATTTCCCTCTCTGTTAGAATCACTGCCTGAAAAGCCTGAGAAACCCTGCGGTAACAGAAGCTTTTGCAAATCATTCCTCCAGTCACAAGCCTGCTCTCAACGATCTTTGGGGGTGGGCAGCTGCAACTTTCTCCCTTCCCTGGGCGTCCTGCTCAGCTTCACCAACATGTCAGCTTTCTCCAGAGCATTCCCCCCCCACCCCCCCCCCCCCGGAGCAAGACGATTTGCAAAAGCTGCTGCTGTCGCTGGCTTTCTCTGGATCTTCAGGCAGTGATTCTAACAGAGAGGGGAAGGAACAGAAGGAAAAGGGGCGGGGGAGAGGGACTTCTGTTCCCAGAAAAACTTGTGAAAACGATCAAGTGTCCTTCACGTGAAAAATGTCACTTGTAGCAAGGCTCTCAGACTCCTTGAAGCCAAAGATATACTGCCAAAGTGAATTTAATAAAAGATGTGGCTACTTGGGATCTCAGACTGCTTACATTTCTGTAGATCGTGAATTAGGACAAACAAAACCAGAAAGAGGCATTTTTGGCCCTATACTTCAAATACATCGGTTGGTATTTGTTTCTTCATTATTCACTGGTCAGGATCTTTTCCTTTCTCTCAAGTATTTCAAGACCCTCTTGGACTGCATTGCTACTTCATTTTGTATAGTACCATAAGTATATCCAGAATCAAACAGTAGCAGCTCCAACTGTGACATAAAGAATTTTCTTCTGTAATGACTGTCCCATGCAAACAACTAGAAGTATCAGCCTCCACTCACCTGGACCGCCTGATTTGCACCTCACAGGAGCGTCGGCAGGGATGAGGCATGGTAGCCCCCATGCTTGGGCTTCCCAAGGGCCCCTGGGGAAGCCTATCAGCCAATCAATTCAAACTTCCCAGCCGGCCAATCAGCGTCAGCGGGGAAGGGGGTGGAGTGAGTGCCAGACCTGAGGCATGCAGTTTTCACTCAGGTCAGGTTGGCTGGCATAGAAAGAGGAGCCCTGCCTCGCTCTGCTTCATTTGGCTCGGATGGTGAAAGCCCACCCAACCCTCCCTTCATTGCTGGTTATTATGTCTGTCACTATTTCTTGTCACAACTTCTTTTTTGGGCGTTTTACATTGGGATCAGATCTCTTTTGGGGGGAGATGGGACCTATGGGCTCTATCCCCACATTAAAGGGATTCCCATAAGGAATCTTGGGGTGAGTCATGGTGGTGCATGCCCAGCTAGGAGGCTGCCGGGGCAGGCTCACACCCAGGTGGCAGGGGTTTTCCCGTAGGGGTGTATACTCATGTGATAGCCCACGGTCTGACACTCCTTGGTTCCACCCTTCAACTGGGGTCTGAAGGGGCTGGTGGGTCATCAGCTGGCAGGCGGTTCAGCTGTGGCTTGAGATCTGATCCCTATGTGGCACCAATGATCCTTTAGCTGTAATTTCAGTAAAGTTGTGGCCTGTTTTACACCAGTCAATTGTGTTGGGTGTTTTTGTTGCTGGACCCTCCTCTCCTCCACCGCCCTGTCAACGCTGAGCTGCAATGACATTTTTTCTGTTTCATAGGGTGGATTTTCGTTCTGTTCTCAAATGCGCATAAAATATATAAGAGCTCTTGAAAGATCACCTGCTAGTTTCAGCATGCAAAAGGAAGAGGAGTGGGGCTATAAAAATAAGAAACAAAGCACAGGCATGTCTCAGAGAATATGCAATCACTCCATACAGCTAACGGTATTTTTTGGATAGATTTGCACAATGTCATCTTTCAGTTAAAGGACTGTGGTCTTTTCTTCCCCCCTTATGGTTGCAAGCTGTGCTGTTAACTCAGTGATGATCGTGTACTACAAACATCTTGATAGATAGATGTCTTTCCCCCCTTGCCTTTGTTTTGATTTGAATAAGAAAACTCTGCTTGAGGGTTACTCTGCTGCACTACATGATACCAGATAGCAAGGACCTGTCTTTATTCATGCTAGTGAGATAGCTTGTCTCACAATGATATATCTATTTAAAAACTCCATTCCCGAAGCTAAGAAAAAATACAGCGTGCGCCATCAGTATCTCTGTTTTTTATAGAAATGGCATGCTAAGTATCTTGCTGGCATTGTTAGGTCTTGAAGAAAAGACTTAATATCTTTTTGATGTTTCTATAACACAATAACAACATTCTCTCTGTCTCTCTTTTCTAACTTGATTGGGCCACATCACTGGTGCTATTAATACATAATAACTCAAACAGCATTATGGGCCAGATTTTCAGACCTAGCACATTACTTTTTTATTTTATTTAGATAATTGTATCTTGCTTTTCTCCCCGAAGAAGGAACCAAAATAGTTTATATCAATCTCCTTTCCTCCATTTTATCCTCATAACAACCCCATGAGGAAGGGTAGGCTGGGAGTATATGACTGTCCCAAAGTCACACAGCAAGCTTCCATGGAGATTCAAACCTGTGTCTTCCAGATCCTACACCACACTGGCATGTTACATGTTGTACTTTGGGGTGGATGACAAAAGGACATTATGTCAAATATGCATTGAGTTTTTGATTAGAGATGGACATGAACTGGGAAAAAACTGAACCATGTGGTTTGTGGTTCATGGTTCGTCAAATGTCATGAACCATGAACCGTGAACTATCACGAACCTGCCCCTGGTTCATGAACCGGTTCGTTTGGTCTGAAAACGTCAGATCCAGGACAGAAAATTGTCACAGTTCCGAGGGTGAACTATACTTCTAAGGATGTGCGGAAACAGCCTATATAGTAGTAGGAAATGATAACTAGCCAGTAGAGATGAGCACAAACTGGAAAAAAACCTGAACCATGTGGTTCGTGGTTTGTCAAATTTCACGAACCATGAACTTTCACAAACCTGCTCCTAGTTTGCAAACCAGTTTGTTTGGTTCATGAAAACGTCACAGCCAGGTCAGAAAATCGTCACTTCCGGGTCAGCTGAAGATCACTTCCGGGCAAGCAGAAGGTCATTTCCAGGTCAGCAGAAGGTCTGCAGGAAGTCCATTACCTGTTACCTAGGAAACTGATTGATCAGCACCAGGCTGTCTGCAATGACAAACCAAAAAATGAACCAAATGAACCAGCCTAAAGTTCATGGCAGTTCGTCAGAAATGGGATCTGATGTACCACTAGTTCACGAACCACAAACCGGACTGGTTCATTATGAACTTTGGTTCGTCTTTTGGTTCGTGCCCATCTCTAGTTTTGATGCCTCCAAGATACATGTAGGCCATTTTCTGCTCACAACTGTGGCATGTAGGAAGCAGCAATTGCAGCCTTCTCCCCATGCTGTTTTCACATTATTAAACTGCCCAATAGAACCGCTGCTAACTCTATTGCAAAAATCATATTAATTATGTGGCTGCACCTAATTTTGCAGCACAACCAACAGGGCAGTTTGAGGAAGCAAAAATGGTGCACAGAGGAAGGCTGAAGCCACTTCTCCCCAAATGCTAGGGTCGTATACAGAAAAAGGTTGTTCCATAATTTGGAAGCACAAAAAGCTTACCATTTGTCTGATGCTAAGGGTCAAACCACACGAGACAAAATACACTTGATTTACACAGGTAATTAAAGTGTATTTTGTAATTTGAGTGTATTCAAGTGTAATTCAAGTGTATTTTGTCTTGTGCAGTTTGACCCAGAGTCCTTATGTTTCCCATCAACAAACACAAGGGCTTTAAAATATGTAATAAGACCCTCGCTGTTCATTCCAATAGACTTCCATTCTCTGGGCTGCAAGACCCAAAAGAGATGATTTTTAGATGGACTTGCGGCTTCTCTGTATGCATGAAAAAGTGTTTCTCTTCTCTGTATACATAAAAAGCAAGGGCAGCATGCCATCTGAAGAGGGTGAGGTTTTTAGAGAGAGGATTCTTCACCGCAAACATCACACCTTCTTTTAATTTATGTATACAGTACAAGTTTTGGAAAGCTGTATCTTTTGAATTTGTGCCAGCACACATCCCCTAAGCTTAGCGTCATCCTGAAAGACCAAAGCAAAGTGTAGGTTCATGGAGACTAATTTCTAAGTAAGCATTACATACAAGAATGTACAACGTAATATGTGAGATGTGCTTACCGGGTGCAGAGTTAAGCCATGGCTTGACTAACCATTTCCATGCTTTTTGGAGCATGGACAAATTTGTAAGTGGTTTAACCCTCTTCTTTCAGAGATTTTTTAAAAAATGGTGCAACATTAATGTCTATTTTTGTCAATGGTTACATGTCTTGTCTTTGTACCATTGGTTCTGTGGATTGCATACACATACAGTATAGCATTTATATGCCATTTATTCAGAGAATGTATGTCATCTGTACATATAGTATACATAATGGTAATTTATGGACACAACAGCGTTGAAAAGGGTACCTTTAATGGAAGAAGTTTGGTGTGAAGAAACAGGAAATAAAGAATCACAGGTTCAAGTCACACAAGAGAGAAGCAAAATTGAAAAGGGGATTTAGGGGTTGAAACAGCAAATTTTTCATCTGCACAGTAGCTTGCATGTCAGATTTGTATTAAAGGCAAAATAACAGGGCAGATAAAAGGAGACATCCTTACAATCAATCCCTTGAATTACTTTACCCTGCAAGCAGTAATCCCACTGCTATTAATGGTACATCATTATTGTGGTATGTTAAAAATAAAACCTGCCCTCAAGTCATAGTTGACTTATGGTGACCCCTGGTGGGGTTTTCATGGCAAGAGACTAACAGAGGTAGTTTGCCATTGCCTGCCTCTGCAACCTTGGTCTTTGTTGGTCTCCTGTCCAATTTCTAAACAAGGCGAACGCTGCTTAGCTTCTGAGATCTGACAAGATCAGGCTCACCTGGGCTATCCAGGTCAGGGCATATAATATCCTGCCCTCAAGTCATAGTTGGCTTATGGCAACCCTTGATTGGGTTTTCATAGCAAGAGACTAACAGAGGTTGTTTGCTGTTGCTTGCCAGTGTAACCCTGGTCTTCATTGGAGGTCTCCCATCCAATTACTAACCAAGGCCAAACATGCTTAGCTTCTGAGATCTGATAAGATCAAGCTCACCTGGGCTATCCAGATCAGGGCATATAAAATCCTGCCCTCAAATCATAGTTGACTTATGGTGACCCCTGATGGAGTTTTCATTGCAAGAGGCAATGGAAGTGTTTTGCCCTTGCCTTCCTCTGCAACCCTGATCTCTTCCCCACTCCTAGCTGCACTCAGGGTAAAATTGCAAAATTTGTCTCCCCCAGTGATCTCACAATCTCTGTCTTTGAAAGTTTCTATTTTAAGACCTGGCAGATTCCAGCCAGAGTGAGGGTGGGGGAGACTAAAGGTTTGACCCATAAACTGCACTAGAAAAATGCTTCTAACCTAATTTTGCTTTTATTTTTAACCTTCCTCTCCCCAGTGATCCTAAGCAACTCTTTTAGGTTACAGTTCCCAGAAAACATTGCATCACCGGACACTTGAAGAACACGTGCCCGATGTCTTGTGTAGAGAAAGTCTGAGGGCCAAGCTACACATGACGAATGACACTTGAACGGCAAGTGGATTGAGTGGAGGGCAAATGAACAGGGAGAAATACACTTGCCGTTCAAGTGTCATTGGTCATGTGTAGCTTGGCCCTGAGTTATCTGCAATTAGGTAATCCTGTAATCTTCCAAACCTCTCTTTAGATTATAATTGGGGGGCATTCTTTGACAATTCACCAGAAAATATATATTAGAATACCTGTTTAAATGCATATTTTACTTTGGTAAAGAGTAGGAAAAGAGGAAGACCTAACATGAGATGTATTGGCCCAATGAAGGAAGCCACAGACTTCCGTTTGCAAGACCTCAGAAGCTATTAATGACATGACATTTTGGAAGTTTTTTTCATTCATACGGTCTCCACCTTAAGTCAGAATCGACTTGATAGTGCATAACACACATTCATGATAGGAATCCTTCATAGGTGTTTGTCTGAATTAACACTGCAGTCATATGCTATTCTCCATTGGGGTTGTTTTGGGGAAACAAGGTGGGAACAAGGTGGTGTTTGGGGGGAACAAGGTGGTGGAAGGAATGAAACACAAGCCACTGAGACCAGCTGCTGATGTCCCAGCTGCACAATGTGTAGACTTCTGTGTGCATCACACCCAACGAAAAAATCAAAGCCTGTTACATAAATGAAGGCACATGACATAACCATTTCGTAAGTGGAACAATGATGGGGCATTTAAAAATATGACACAGATGAGTCTATTTCAACAAGTAATGTAATGAATGAGAAGGTCAAATGCAATGGATAATTTCAGCACCAGAATTTTTAACTTCCATGTATACTTTGGGAGTATTAGTTATTTATTAAGGCATTTATACCCTATTTTTCTCCTCCAGTGTGGACCTTAAGTAGCTTACAACACCTTTCTCCCCTCTTCCATTTTATCCTCACAACAACCCTGTGAAGTAGGTTGGGCTGAGAGAGAGTGACTGGCCCGGTGTCATCCAGGGAGCGTCCATGGCAGAGTGGGGATTTGTATCTGGTTCTGTCAGATCCTCGTTCAGCACGTTAAATCACCACACTGGCTCTGATTTGCCCCCCCCCCCCCCCCGGCCATACCATACCACTCTCTCAGGAATTCTATTAACTCTCTGTGAGCTGAACAAGCTAATTTATTCTCTCCCCTTCCCCTTTTTAATTGACTTTCAGCTGCTTTCAACATTAATAGTCTCTTAAGCATGCTCACTCATCCCCCAGTGTTCTGAGGTTTCTTTAAGTTATCTCTAGGCTAATTTATAAAGCCATTTTTTTCTGTCTAGCCAAGTCGCCCTCTAAGTATGTACAGTCCCTTTGCTTTATCTGTGGACCTTTTATTTTATTCCCTTAGAAGCTCATTAACTAACAAATCTTGAGCAGCGAAAATTCTTATTCATTTTTTTTTGGATGCAAGGAATAAAAGGGTTGAGACAAATTTTGCTACTGCCAAAGTAATCTTAGGATCATTATCTCTAAGCAAATAAAACAGGTGTGTGTGTGGGGGGTAAATGATCAGTAATAAATGGCTTAATATAGTAGCCTTTGATATTCTCATACAAGTTCTCCTGCTTTTGCAATTGGCATGCGGCCAAGTCATGATAAATGACTAAAGTGAGACTATAGTACTTTGGACACATTTTGAGAAGACAAGACCCAGTAGAGGAGACCATAAGGCTAGGAAAAATGGGTGGCAGTAGGAAAAAAGGAAGACCCAACAACAGATGGATTGACTCAATAAAAGAAGCCACAGATTTCAGTGCAAGACTTGAGCAAGGCTGTCAATGATAGGACATCATGGAGGTCATTAATTAATAGGGTTGCCATAAGTCAGAAGTGGCTTGATAGCACATAACACATACACACATCACTTTATGGTAATCTAGAGTTTAAATTGAAACTGTATTTTCATTCATATTTTAATATTTTTTTAAAAAACAAACTTGACATGCCTGATGATGATTATTGCTGGTTATTACGATTATGTTATAGGGAACAGTTCAATAAATTTTATATACTTATATGATTCATTTTCATAGTATTTCATTATCATGATGTAGTGACCAAAAATAAAAGTGAAAACGATTAAAAACAATTATAAATCAATAAAAAGCCCATAAAGCCAACCATAGCCATAAAATACATTAAAAACCTTTCACAACAACACAGTGCAAAAGCAAGTGAACCCCATTTCACAGTAATAAAATCAACCGTTAAGAAAAAAAAAAGTAAAACAATGCAATCACATATTGGCAGACTATCATGAAATCTATTCAGCAGTAGTTAAATCAGCATTAAAACATATGTTTTACCTATCATTATGTTAACTCTTGCTGATCATCATTGTTCCCTCCACATACTACATCACAGACAATCCAAAATAAGTTTGATCTTGCCACTGATTTATATTTAAATTATTTTACCTTTCCTTTCCCACAAAGGACTAAGCTAGTTTACAGTGCAGTCCTGGGGAAGTGGGTTATTTGGGGGTTTATTTTATTCTACATGTCTGAGGTTTTGTAAAGCACCATGAGCCATGAAGAAAGGATATAAATATTTTTGCAGAATTATACCTTTCTAAACCCATGGATCTCAATGGGTTTAGAAGAGTGTAACTCTGTTTAGGATTAGACTTCTGCAATTAACAAACATGCATGCCATCAAGTCACACAGTAAAATCAATTAAGGGGACAACAATATAGAAAATAAGCATGTATCCATTAGCCAAATGACAAAAAATATCAGAACTGATCTCTCAACAGCCAAACAAGCAGCAAGTAAAACAGAATTAGCAAAAATTCATCAAATTCAGCCAAAAGGTTGGTGTAATATGAGTCAGAAAATAGTTCCTCAGATAGGCTTTGCCAGGCCTCCTGCTGTGACAAGAGGCCTCTCACTGGCAAGCCTTGTTGTCCATCACTGCTTGAAATGGTAGAGGAAGAAAATGTTTTAAAAGCGATGTCACTGATGTCACTTTCAAGTTGTACAGATGTGGCAAAGGGTAGCTCTAGGAATTTTTGGAAACTCTATGATTTTTATCATAGAGTTTCTGGTGATACCTAGAGCCACCCTTTCTCATTTCTGGGTTGTACCAGAAATGACATAGCATCACTGGCAACATTGCTGACATCAGACATATGCACCTTTGACACTGCCCCTAGCCATTCCACAAGTTACCAGGCTTGGGCAGGCAACTCTACCCCAAGACTAGCTTTCACATATTGCACCAATATTTGAGATCAGAAAGATATTTGATAAAGGACTGGTATTTATGTTTTCAAGTGAAGGCTTTCATTTATCCTTGTCTCCTCAGATGTCAGCTCCACGCTGCAAAATTCAAGACTGTCTGGCACTCACTACAGGTGGGTGGGCTTCCACTCAATGTCTGAAACATCTATTTTCCCCCTCCTCTCTTTTAAAATCCATCGTTGACAAAGAATCCTGTAGAACTCAAAAACTTGCTCAATGTTATTTTGTTTACTCCTAATAAAGCTTGTTTTGGGGTTCCTCCTGATACAAAAACTATTGCATAGCTTTTGTTTCGGGTTTTTGTTTTGAACCCATACAACTATCTGCAATTGTTGCACTGATATTTCAAATATAGAGCATGTTACAGAATCAGCTTCAACCCCCCATGATGTCTGAAAGAAGGGGAATAGGTACATTGAAGAAGAAAGTCCTTTAGCATCCCATTGGAAGAAGAGAATCAATCAAAGTTCAGTAATCCATTTGAGATTAGCCAGGTTTGGTAAACTCTAAGCACTCTGAAGTGTCACTGAAGGTGTGCAATGGAAAGGAAGGCACTTTCCCATGGCAGAGAAGAAATCAATACATGCCTGTAGGTTTTTTTCCCCCTTCTGAATAGCCTATTTGGTGCAGGCACTTCCTCGAAGAAAACAAAATGCATCAGTTAGTCAATCAGCAAGAGGCTGAAGAGTGAAGCTCAGGAAGGGTGTGCTTGGCATATAACTTAAGATGAGTATGAAGAAGACAAATGGGAGAGGTAGAACTTTTCGATTGGTATTCATCTCCACACCTGAGGTAGGTGCATACTGAGAACACTAACAGCTAGAACAATCAGCAGGATACTTTCTCACAGTGACCCAACTAAAAGTATTGGAAGAGGGGGGAATTTATAAACACATGAAGATTGTACCGTTCCGGACTTTATTGTTACTTCTGGTTACCTTATTGGACCGTCTGGACTCTTTTGCACCTATTTCTATGTAAATGTTTATATATGAATTGGATTTACTGTTTAGAATATTTGTGCTTGGCCACTTGCCTTCATGGTTTATTGTTTTGTATATGTGATCATTGATGTACTCTTAAAGAATCCTTTGCTGTATTGTCGAAGGCTTTCACGGCCGGAGAACGATGGTTGTTGGGGGTTTTCCGGGCTGTATTGCCGTGGTCTTGGCATTGTAGTTCCTGACGTTTCGCCAGCAGCTGTGGCTGGCATCTTCAGAGGTGTGGCACCCAAAGACAGAGATCTCTCAGTGTCACTTTCTTGTTCCGAAGTGTTTCCAATCTTCGGGTCTGTTGGAATGTTTCCTCCCCGTAGAGGTGTTCGATGTATTGTCGAAGGCTTTCACGGCCGGAGAACGATGGTTGTTGGGGGTTTTCCGGGCTGTATTGCCGTGGTCTTGGCATTGTAGTTCCTGACGTTTCGCCAGCAGCTGTGGCTGGCATCTTCAGAGGTGTGGCACCCAAAGACAGAGATCTCTCAGTGACACTGAGAGATCTCTGTCTTTGGGTGCCACACCTCTGAAGATGCCAGCCACAGCTGCTGGCGAAACGTCAGGAACTACAATGCCAAGACCACGGCAATACAGCCCGGAAAACCCCCAACAACCATAATCCTTTGCTGCTTTGCACTTAGTCACTTTAATAAGTTTGTTATTATCGCATTGATTCTTTATCATAGTATAAATTGGTAAATTGTTGCTTTATCCCTTGGTTGTGTTGTTCACTTTTTTGCTCGTACTATTACCAAGGGCGCTTTGTCTCTTTGCTTGCTTTTTCGTAGCATAAGCTTTTGATGTATCTGACAAAGAGAGTTGTGGTTCTTGAAAGCTTATGCTACAATAAAGTTGGTTAGTCTTTCAGGTGCTACTGGACTCTTTGCTATTTTGCAATCACCGACTAACATGGCTAACTCCTCTGGATCTATGCTGCTTCCTTTGAAAGGGAATGCATTAAGGACACTAAAAAGTTAAGGTCGGTGGCCCTTTTCCTTTACTGCCATCGTTCTCACCCAGGGCTACAGTATTAATAATAATAATAATAGTAATAATAATAAACAAGCATCCCCACGACTTTCTCAGAGTCTACTGTTATGGCATCTCAGCAATGATGTGATTTGTGAGATGTTACTTGACATTAATGGAATTTTCTGATATCTTTTGTTCTTTTTTAGTTCGGGTATGCTGGCGGCTCCAAAGAGCTCCACTCTGGGCTACATTCACTGGGGAAAAGAGAGAGCTGATTTGTCTTCACAATAAATGCAAATCACAGATTTTTTTAAAAAAATCGTTCTGGTTAATTGCAGCAAGCGATATGGTGAAACGAACAGATAGAACTGGAAGCATGTGAGTCCACCACAAGCACGGATGCCTATTTTTCCCTGTGCAGGGAGGCAGGGCAAGAAGGAAGAGGAAGTTATAGTCTAGGGCCTTTTTTGCATGAGAAGAAAACCCTTGAAATGCTGCAGTGAAATCTGAAGGGGGAGTTGAGCACCTGGAATTTGGAAGGAAACCCAAAGAGGTATGGGGCCAAAAGCAACAAGTCACCAGTACAAAAATGCCCTAGGTCACTGGTTTCTCACCTGCAGCTCCCATTCAGCCATTCGTAGTGCTGCTTCTCTGGCCCGAAGGGTCAGCTGGGATGGTGGGACCAGGCAGGGCCATTTGGGGCAGACGGGATCTCTTTCCTCTGGCACATCTTGGCTGGATGAAAGAGCTGTATGGGTGAAGGTGTGGATTCTCATTCTCTACTGCTTCTAAAGAGATGTTGAATAAGCAATAGAAGTCTAGGAAGACAGAAAGATAGATGTGAGTGCCTTCTAGATAATGCCATCAAGATAAAGACAGATAGGTGGGAAAGATCACTTTGTATTGTCGAAGGCTTTCACGGCCGGAGAACGATGGTTGTTGTGGGTTTTCCGGGCTGTATTGCCATGGTCTTGGCATTGTAGTTCCTGACGTTTCGCCAGCAGCTGTGGCTGGCATCTTCAGAGGTGTAGCACCAAAAGACAGAGATCTCTCAGTGTCACAGTGTGGAAAAGATGTAGGTCATTTGTATCTACTCAGGAGGGGTGGGGTTGAGCTGAGTCATTCTGTAAGAGTTTCCCAGGGTGTGGAATGCTAATGGCGGGAGGCTTCACTGTATCCTGAGGAGGGTCTTTTGCATATGGATTGGTGCTTGATGTGCTAATCTTCTCTGCAGGGCTATTGCCGGGTGTGGAGTGTTTTGTTGGCCTGGTGTTTTTCAGAACTGGAGCCCATGCTCTGTTCATTCTTAAGGTTTCTTCTTTCCTGTTGAAGTTTTGCTTATGCTTGTGAATTTCAATGGCTTCCCTGTGCAGTCTGACAAAGTAGTTGGAAAGTTGGAAAGTTTTAAAGATCACTTTATTGGCTATGCCTTGTGATTCCCATATTCACATGTGAGCTCAACACTGCCATTGCAGAAACAGCTATGACAATACTGCTAAAAGTGCCCAGATTTCACTTGCCTTCAGATTTCCCTACAGCGTTTATTGATGATTTACCCGGCTGCCTTGTTTAACGTTAATATTAGCACAAGGGTATGATTTTAATGATCAGCACATAAGGGAATGAATTAGCTTTTAAAATGTATACATAAATACAATAAAGTAAACTGGTACAGGTCAGTAGAGAATTCTGGTAAGAAAGGAACAAAAGTGATATCTCTCATATTCAGATTTGAGCCCCTCCCTCAAAAGAGAAAAAGCACCAGGGCTAAATTTAAGTTATCTTTAAAGCAAAGCAAACAAAAATTAGAAAGAAGTATATAATTTCCTGTTGAAAATATTTATTTACTTATTTTCAAATATTTATACTCTCTTTTTCTCTGCAGTGGGGACATAAAATGGCTGACAATATCATTTCCTTTTCTCTATTTTGTCCTTACAAGGACCCTGTGAGGTAGATTAGGCTGAGAGTGATTGATCCAAGGTCGCCCAGTGAGCTTCCATGGCAGAATGAGAATTTCAACCACGGCTCCCAGATCCCAGTCTGGTACTAAATCCAAGATTGTTACGTGGAATTCTCTCAGTTGCTCTTTGCCCATACTTAATACTCTTTGCCAAATTTCTCCCTTAAATCCAGTAAGCCTTTTCTATTGCTCTTTTTAGGAATTTTACAGTGTAATCCTAAGCAGAGTTACTCCAGTCTAAATGAATTGATTTCAATGGGCTTAGACTGGAGTAACTCTTCTTAGGATTATACTGTCAGTCAGTTTTGAACAAATTCCTATTTTCTGAAGAGGAAGATTCAATCTCATATATTCACTACTGTCTCTGATAGCTCAGTGAAGTTCTTAACCCCATCCCCACACCTGGTTATGTAAAGGGATATTTTCCACCCTCCTTATTACTACTTCCTTTCCTGCCAGAAGTTTATATCAATCTCTTTCCCTCCATTTTATCCTCACAACTACCCTGTGAGGTCAGTTAAGCTGAAAGTGTATGACTGGCCCAAGGTCAACCAGGAAACTTCTGTGGCAGTGGTGGGAGTCATCCCAGACTGACACCATAACCACTACACCACATTGTCTCCCCTTTTATCCTCACAACGTCCATGTGAGATATGTAAGGCTGAAAGGGCTGAAGTTACAAAAGAGTGCACAGAACACTACCATGTGGAATAAACAGAAACTATACTATCACATGGTTCAAAAAGACCTCGAAAATAAATGAATGAGAAATCAAAGAAAATTCCTCTTTTGAAAGAGGAAAAGAGAATAACAGGAACAAATTGCTATAACCAGAAAAGAAAAATTCAGAACAAAGAATTCAGAAAAAAATTCAGAAAAAAAGAAATGCCAACAATTAATACAATACAATGGGAATCTTGCTCAGCTTTGATCCCGTGATAGATTGAAGACAATTTCATATGGAATCACAAACAATCATACCTCTGAAAGTGTACCAATTACATTATTACATTAAAACCAAAGGTAAGTAGCAAAGTGGACTTAGACGGCAATCCTTTTAAAAAGTTTTCCTGGGAGTAAAACCCAGGGAGTAAACCCCATAAGATCACTCCCCTAAATCCTGTGTTACAGGGGGTAGAAATGGAAATTTTGCTAAGATGTTCTTAATTTGGTGCAGGTTGTAATGTATTTACTTTTCGGTGGCTGCTGTGATGATTCTATAAATTTCACTGAGGGGGGCGTGGGGGGGGGAACTGGCTGACTTGTTGACAACTATCTCTGGACAAAAGCTGAGAAATAAGCATGAAGGACTTTTTTAAAAAAGGAAAAGCATACACACAGACAGTAGCGAGACCTATGTTTCCACAATCGGCAAGAGTGGCAAGCAAGTCTGCTTGTCTGCACACTTTCCACGGCTTCCTCTTTAGATCTTCGGAGGATAACCTTCAGAAGTGGGAAAGGGTGGGGGGGAGAGAGAGACAGACACTCAGAAGCTGTTCAATATGTACATCCAAGTCTTCGTACTCGACTTCTTCAAACAGCAACTGCTAAATCTGACAGAATCCAGACTGGGGAAGTGTTGAAGTGAATGCTGCGTCAATTGAAAAAAATGAACTCAGCTGTGGTCCAAATTTCTGATTGACTTGTTTAACCTAGAGAACACCTTATTTTCTGCAATCTTCAGATTTCAGGAATTTCCCATTCACTAATCATGCTAGGGCTCCATTCATTATTCAAATAAAAACTAGGGGTTTTTTTTCTTTCAGAGCAAAAAGAAAATGCTTATAGGTAACAGAGGTAGAATCAAATTACATTCTTGCCAGCTCCAAACTGAACATATAAAGGGATGTCAGGGAGCCATGCTTACATAATGGAGAGACAGCGTGTCATAGATATAATGGCGCAGCAGGCTTGGATTGCTTCTCAAAGCAAAAACCAGTGACATATGTTATCATTGGGTTTTCAAGTGTCTCACAGCAGCTTTTGAAGGCGTGTTGTAGAATGAGATAGAGTCTTCGGGCAAGAAATGATTCAGGCAGGAGACCAAATGGAACATATGGGACAAAGGGAAAGCAGAGATGGAGAGCTCAAAGTGCAGGATGGGGAGTGGTCTTTTGAAACAAGAAGCCAGGCTGCACAGACTGTAGCATTTCAAGTCTATCATTCTGAATGCACTCTTTCCACTTGATTTTTTTTTTAATGTGGCATATGCATTGAATAAAATAAATTAATGCTGCTGTGTTTTGCTGCCTGTATGGAATATAACAGGGTGGCACTTTTTATTGTTTCTTCCTATAAAGTTGCATTCCTTCTGTGATTACGACAGCTGAGCATGTGCAAAATCACACTGCTCTTAAGATTTTAATTTGTGTGTCCTTAACTACCTTTTGTGAATTATCTTGGACCTGCTGTTCCAGGAAAGACAGAGTACCAATATGGAAACAAACTAACAAACACATTCATTTAGAGAGTCAGGGTCTTGTGCATGGTTTATTTATAACTGTTCTCTGGACTACAGAGATCAGTTCCCATTAAAAAAAGGCTGCTGTGAAGGGTATAATATATGACATTATACCCTTCTGAGGTCCCTCTCCTCCCCAAACCCCAGCCACTCCAGAGTCTACTCCCAAAATCTCCAGGGATTTCCCAACTAAGGGCTGCCAAATCTAGTGGCTGTTGCATCAGAAGTATAATTTCACAGCTACAAGCTTTGTTATCAACTCAGACACAACACTTTACAATGGAGTCCATTCAAACTAGTCACCGGTCGTCAAGTACAGAGCATATTACATATATTCATGTGTGAAGAAGTGGAGCGATTTCCAGAAGCAGCTTCTGTTTTTTTTTTTTTTTAATTTCATGTTTTGTACAGATACAGATTTTTTTTTAACTTCCTGATTTGTATAGATACAGATTTTATACACTGCTAAATAACTTTAAATCACATTGATGTATTGTTCTTCAAAACATAAGTTCTAACATCACTGGAGGACTTGGGGCTCCTGCTGTTTCCCCCAACCCTTTTCCCAGGCAGAAACAGCACTGCAGAGGGAGTTCCCCATTTCAGCTGCTCCACCCGGAATATTCTATGCCTGCAGAGCAGGAGAACTGGGAGAGAACCTCCCCAAAAAGCAAGAGCCATTCCCTCTCAATGGCATTCTGAGCCCATTTGAACTGTCCTTTACTTTTTAGAAGTCATTCAGTGCTACTGCTGTGTGGCTGCGAGGAACCTAAGTTTGGTCTGGGAAACCCAGGCCCAATTCTTTAAAAACACGATAGAGTAGTTTGGCCCTGAGGGATGTTTGGAGAAAACAAACACCATGAATGCCACCTGAGCAACTTGGGAGAAGCTGACAGGATAATGGGATACGTATTTGATTGATATACATGTATACTGTGTCTCTTAAAGAATATTGCCCAAAGTAGGTAGGTAGGAAAGGTGCCCCGTGGCGCAGAGTGGTAAGCTGCAGTACTGCAGCCTAAGGTCTGCTCACAACCTGAGTTCAATCCTGGCAGAAGCTGGGTTCAGGTAGCCGGCTCAAGGTTGACTCAGCCTTCTGAGGTCAGTAAAATGAGTACCTAGTTTCCTGGGGGTAAAGTGTAGATGACTGGGGAAGGCAATGGCAAACCACCCCATAAAAAGTCTGTCAAGAAAACGTGATGCGACATTCCCCCATGGGTCAGTAATGACTTGGTACTTGCACCTTTACCTTTACCTAGGTAGGTAGGTAGGTAGACAGATAACTCTGATATGAGTGTGGTCAGGCTAGTCACCTCAACCAGACATATACCTCTTATCTACAAACAAGACAAATGCTTTCCTAGTAGTGAATAGTATCTGTGAATACTTGAAAAATCAGGGTTTTTTAACCAAGAATTGGCCTATATATTTTGTTTATAATCAACAATGGATTATTAAAACTGTATCCTGTTCCTTCAGATTTTTGTCTACCATAACACTATATAAGGAAATCAATACATTCTTCAGTTTAACAACAAAGATGAAAACTTAAAAATGAAACTTGAAAGCATTCGCTTTTGATTCAATTTAAAAATAATTCTATTATCATTTTTTAAATTCTAATTTATAGGATCATACCAGTGTTCCTGTGCAGTTTAAAAGTAATAAAAGAATATTACTTATCTGAATTATAACCCGAAAGAACAAGAGAAATCACTTTCATTATTGCAGCCGTGGTAGATTTGTAGATCTGTCCTATTCTTTTCAAACTTTGATGACAAACGTTCATGTTTGTGCTAGGTGTCATAACATGTCCTCCTTCTATTGTTTTGGCTATAGAAAACTAGCAGTCTTTGATATTTGATGTTTATCTGATTCTTGGAAAATACTGCAAAGTAACTGCAGTGTATGTATAGTTATAAACATCTCCAGAGAATTCAAACCTTTCTTTATAGATGTGCTTTATTTATACTTGCTGGAGCAAATAAGAGCTGGTATGAATGATGTATAACATGCAATTGCAGGAAAAAAATGACCTTTCTATGTAGGACAGAATGGAGCTGTGCTCTCCTTTTTCATCAGAAGGTTAAAAATAAAGTGCGTGCAAAATTCTTAACACTCTATTTTGCTGAACTGACCTTACCTTGTTTAAGTATTGTGGAAGGCAGATGTTTCATGCTTACCTAGTTCTGAAACATTTAAATAAAAAAATCACAAGTACATATGCCCATTCAGCAAAGACATAATTTAGTAAGGGTTTTTTTGTAATTCTTCCTTCTTTGTGTTGACATCCCAGAAATCAAACTTAAATCTGTTCAACTATAACAGAATGGGATGTGGAATGGTCTATTAAAGCCTGACCTCATCAGAAGCTAAGCAGAGCTAAGACTTGGATGGAGAAGGAAGATTGCAGAGCAAACCACATCTGCTTCTCATTTCCCTTGAAAACCTATTGTTGGGATCACCATAACTCAGTTGTGACTTGATGGCACAAATATACATAAAAATCAGACCAATATAGAGGGAAGGAATGAAGAAACACCCTTACCATCTTGCTAGGGATTTGGTGTTTTCCTCTCCTTCCAATTCAGGTACTGATAAAGCTTGAGCATGGCCAGACACATGAGCCAACGGAATGAGCTGAAGGGCAAGAGACAAAAGAGGCAACCCAAAGTTGGCATCCTTAGTGGTACTACATCAGGTCTAATCTGCAGGATCTCCATTCAAAATGATTAGGTAGGAGGGAATGAGAAAAAAACTCTTCTTGAGTCCTTGGAGAGCTTGACAGACCAGTGGCCTGACACAGTCCAAGACTGCTTCATGTGTTCAAAACATATAAAGGAGCAAATAGATCTGAGATCATAAAATGTCAGAAATCTGCATTTGTTCAATGATAATAATATTAATAATAGCATTTGATTTATATACTGCACTATAGGACATGTTAATGCCCACTCAGAGTGGTTTACAAAGTATGTCATTATTATCCCCACAACAAAACACCCTGTGAGGTGGGTGGGGCTGAGAGAGCTCCAAAGAGCTGTGACTGACCCAAGGTCATCCAGCTGGTTTCAAGTGGAGGAGTGGGGAATCAAACCCGGTTCTCTGGATTAGAGTCCAGCTATTCTGAACTACTCCACCAAATTGGCTCTCAATAACTGACCCATCATCCTTTTTTGTTATTTATTGGCTCATTTGGCCAAAGATCTCAAGCTCAGAACTTTTAACACACATATCCACAATTTTAAAAAAACTTACAGTAGTACACACATACTGAACTGCTACAACAAAATCACCATAAATCATTATCTTAATAGGGCATAAGAGAAGAGCTAATATATAAATTACATAAAATATTTATTCAGAATAAAATATATAAATATATTAAAAAATTAAAAACCAATACATTGAATATGTATAAAACAGGATAGCGAAATATAAGTACAGGCTTTTTCTATTAATTTCTAAGTAATGCAAGTAGCATTTCAGTGTTGTTTAAGGGAGTTTACTAGAGGTGGGTATGGACTGGGAAAAAACATGGATCATTGGTCCGTGGTCGGTCACGTTTCATGGACCACAGACCGTGAACTTTTCATGGACCCGCCCTGGGCCACAGACTGTTTTGTCGGTCCATGGTCTGTCATTTCTGGAGATCCTAGGATGGCCACCTTCACACTCAGAGATTCCAAACTCACCGGGCATCTTCAGTAGGCTCCCTCCAGTCACCCTCCAAGTTTGATGAAGATTGGATTTCAAATGTCCAAGTTATATACACCCAAAGCAGCTGCCCCCAGGAAAGTTCCATTAGATATAATAGGAGCCGCAAATGCCAATTGACTTGCACTGGCTCCATTGAGATACATTGCAGCACCAAAAAGTTGCAATAAAAATGTGGAATGGAGTTAGAGAATTTTCCTCTGAGAATGGAAAGTGCTCTGCAGAGGTGCTGTTTTCTTTTATTTCTGCACAAGCTTAGATGCATTGCTCTGCTCTGGGCCTAGGGTTACCAGCCTCCAGGTGGTGGCTGAAGATCTCCCTGAACTGATTTTCAGGCCACAGAGATAAGTTCATCTGTAGAAAATGACTGCTTTGGAGGGAGATCTCTACAGCATTATACCCTGCTAAGGTGCCTTCCCTGAGCTTGGCTGTGGAACAGAAGCAGCCAGAATCTCAAGCAAAAGCTTCAAATACCTCCCTCTGTGACTGAAAAACCTAACTTGCAGTTTCTCCTGGTCTTACTGCCATCTGAAAACTGAAACCACTTGCCTGAGAGGTGGGGGGGATTTACTCCTGCTCTCATAGAGAAGAATGGGAGCTCTCTGTTTGACAGCCAGGGAAGGTCTGTAGATGCTCCCTCCGTTGCCTAGGGAATTGATTGCTCAGTGCCAGGATGTCTGGTTTCACAAACCAACAGACTGGCCCAAAAGTCATCACGTTCATGAAAAATGTATGTTCCCATGACCCACCTGTTTGTGAACGCCAAACCAGGCCAGTCGGTGTCAAATTTCAGTCTATTTTTCGGTCCATGCCTACCTCTAGAGTTTACTATTGTTAGGTATTTTTCCACATAGCATGTTAACTCTGGATCAATTAGTGGCTCTCAGTTACTGATCAATTAGTGAAATGAAAGAACCACTTTTGCTTGACTCTGATCCTTTGGAAAAGAGGTGGGATTAAAATAATGATTTTTTTAACTATAAAATTTTAACATTTCACAGTTGACAAATCAGACTTACTGTGATTGAAAGGCAGCGTAGTGCAGTAGTTAGAGTGCAAGACTAGGATATGAATGAGAGACCCAGGTCCAAATTCCCATTGTGCCATGGAAGCTTCCTAGGTAACTTTAGACCAGTCATACACTCTCAGCCTAACTTACTTCACAAGGTTGTTGTGAGAATAAAATAGATGAGAGGAGAATGATACAAGCTGCTTTGGGTCCACTTTTGAAAGAAAGACAGGGCATAAATAAATACATAAATAAACTGTTTTTACTCTTTTTTTTTAATTTAGAGTTTGGATTAGAGATGGTCATGAATCGGGAAAATTCCGAACCATGCAGTTTGTGGTTTGTCACGTTTCACAAACTATGAACTACGAAATTTCACGAATTTGCCCCAGTTCACGAACCAGTTTGTTCAGTTCATGAAAACATCACTTCCGGGACAGCAGAAGGTCTGCAGAGCCCCACCCCCCACAGTTGCCTAGGAAACTGATTGATCAGCACAAGGCTGTCTGCAGTGACAAACTGAAATATGAACCAAATGAATGGGGCTAGAATTCATCACAGTTTGTGAGAAATGAGCTCCCATGAACTGCTGGTTTGTGATGAACTTCAGTTCATATTTCAGTTCATGCCTACCTCTAGTTTGGATCAAAGGCTGGGTCTGAGCATCTTTAGTGCTCATACGGGAGCTTCTAGGAGTTGTATCTGATTTCAGCAGTGCTCTAGAACAACTGACTTTTTAAAAAGGGGTTTATGTTAGCCATTTTCACCAGTTATAATAGAGAAATGCTGGAGGGGAGAATGCTAATTTAATTTATGAAGATCCATCTGTTCTGAAGATAATCAAATCACATATAGTCCCACGAAAAATCTCCGGTGCCATCCTTTACCTTCTATTTATGTTCACGGCCATAAATGCTATGACTTGAAAGCCACTTTAAGCGGAAGCAACAATAATTTTCGGTGCCTGTGTGGGGCTTTTGCACCTTGCTGACAGTTTAAATCAAAAAAGCAAAGCTGTAAACTTTCAACAGGGGCTGCAGGGAGTCACTTCATCAGATTCGAAGGAGTACAAAATCCCTACAACTATATGGTGATTTAACATGGTCTCATCATAATTCTGCAGGTTGGAACCTTAGGGAGTTAATCAGATTTCCCCTTCTGTCCTATCCACTTGATTTAATTATATGGCTGACTTTTTTCCAGTTTAATACAAATGTTAATGAAATATGCTGAACAACAAAGAATGGCAAATCACAATTCTGGAAATAATTTCCACTAAAGCTCACAGCAATCTTGTATTCCATTGTATGTGGAATTTTTTAAAGAGGAAAAGGGCGGTTTATGGCTCTCAGTATTCCAGACAGCCTCATGTACTTCCTTCAAGTCTTTTCAAAAGTCCACTTCTGAAGGCTACCCCACTAGAAATAGCGTTCACAAGACTAACCCCCTCACAGGGGTTATAACTTATAAGTAATTATGATGTCTTTGACTAAACTAATTACTGTGGAGAATGCCCTCACATCATAGCTGACTTATGGCAACCCCTGGTGGGGTTTTCATGGCAAGAGACTAACAGAGGTGGTTTGCCATTACCTGCCTCTGCAACCCTGGTCTTTGCTGGAGGTCTCCCATCCAATTACTAACCAAGGCCAATCCCACTTAGCTTCTGAGATTGGACGAGATCAGGCTCACATGGGCTATCCAGCATGGGACAATAGTCTAATTACCCCATGAGTAATTAGTAATATAGATTACGACTTTAGATTAGTAATTAAATTCTTCAATGAGCAACCACTGCTAGTGGATGTACTGATGGCCACCAGTGTAAGTGGCTTTAAAAGGGACATTAGACATGGAGGTGTAGAAGTGTAGATGACTGGGAAAGGCAAACCACCCTGTAACAAAAAGTCTCCCAAGAAATCACGATGCAACATCACCCTATGGGTCAGTAATGACTCAGTGCTTGCACAGGGGACTACCTATTGCTTTACCTTTAGACATGTAAGAGAAGCCCATCAATTGCTACTAGCCATGATGACTAAAGGAAACTTTCATATTTCGAGACACCAAATGTCTAAAGCCCAGTCAGGGTTGCCAGCCAACCTCTTGGAGATTTGGTGTGCAGGGGGGAGGGCAGAGACTTACTGAATCAATGTCCTGATACACAGTGACATCACTTCCAGTTGTGTAACCAGAAGTGATGTCATAGTGTTATGGGATGCTCTAGGATTTTCATGAAATTTGGAGGTAAAAATCATAGAGTTGGGGTGAATCCTAGAGTGCTTTGTCAGGCAGTGCCATTGCTTCTGGTTAGGCAACCGATAGTGACTTTGAAGGATACCATTCCACCACCACACCACTTCCCCACCATCCTACTGAGCAGGGGTGGGGCAGACCACAAGGCAGGAGATTTCCCACCAAAGTGGGCAACCTAGCCACCCTATGACTAGACCTAGGGAGGTGACATCAGGAGGTAGTCTTGGATTCTGTGTCCTGTTCATTGGATGCCAGGGGCCACTGCCTGGCCACTGTGTAAAGCAGGTTGCTGAAATAGATGTACTGCTGGTATGATCCAGCAAGGCTCTGACATCTTGGAAATAGTATTCTTACTTCCTGTGATCTGAATCCCCCCACACTTATCCAGTTTATTAAACCCAGAGATAAATATAAATCTTTCTGACACGCATACTGAGTGGTTACATCAAGTGTCTTATGTTTGTCCGAAGCTCGAAGCCTGTTTGCTTAAAGAAAAGTAACTTATTAAAAAAACAGTGTGAATAATATTACTATCATTACAAGGCATAAAAAACAAAAAAGACACATGCTTTTCCTATTTTGCAGTTCAGTCTTGAATCTATCATAGTACAGTCTTGTGTAACTTACAGAGAACCCTGCTCCCCTCACTGGAATCTACCCCCCTCTCTCTAATCTGCCCTTTGAATATGTATCTGTTTTTGCTAAACATATTGCTGCATATTTATCCCTCTAAAAATATTCTTCTGTATCCCCAAAGTACTATAACTAGTATGGCTTGCAGGAAATGCCACATGTTATATACACATTTCTCTCTCAGCAGTAAAGTAAACAGATGCTTCCAGCAAGTGAGCCTTCCGCTGGTGCAGGTTTTCTTTTTTTGTCATTGTTCTTGTTTTTTGGGTTGTTATCAAGTTGGTTACTGCAGCCCTGGGGCCTAACATTTTCTATCTACCTGTATGCTTTAGCCATTAGAAGTAGCCTCTTTTTTTAGTCTGTATCCTTCCGTAGGTAGAACTTAAAGCTTCCCGCACAAACCAAACACACATTCTCTCTTTCAAAAAATCGTAAAGGGAATAAGGAGTCTCCACAGAGATAACCTTGCAAACAAATGTACAAATTAAAAAGTTGGACAACCCTTCCCCCTTTTTTGGAACACTGGACATTTGAGAGTATGGTAAGAATTGCATATATTGTTTTCCAAACCACATAGCCAACTCTATGAAATATAAGATAGCTATTTGGAGGTCATAACTAGAGGTGAGCACGAACAGGGAAAAAAACAAACACGATGTTAGTTGTTCATTGCCATCCATGAACAGGGCATTACGAACAACCACGAACATGACGCTTTTCACGAACATGTTCATGGTTGGCTGTTTGTGGGAGGGAGGGGGGAGACTTGGAAGAGAGTTCCCTGCACTGTTTGCAAATGGCATGGGGAACCTCTTTCCCTTCAAAGGCTCCCTCCTTCCAGGCAGCTGGAGGGAGGGGAGACTCTGAAGGGAAGAAGGTTCCCCATGCTGTTTGCAAACTGTGTCTGGAACCTCCTTCCTTTCAAAGTCTCCCTCCTTCCAGCCGGCTGGAGGGAGGGAGGAAAGACTCGGAAGGGAGGAAGGTTCTCCATGCAGTTGCAAAGGGTGTGGGGAACCTCTTTCCCTTCAAAGTCTCCCTTCTTCCAGCCGGCTAGAGAGAGGGAGGGGAGACTCTGAAGGGAAGAAAGTTCCCTGCACCGTTTGCAAACAGTCAGGGATTTCCCTGACAAGCAGTTGAGTGGGGGATTTAAATGTCCCTTTTCCTGTGCTGCACAGCAGCAGGGAGAGGGAAATTTAAACTACGGCAGGCTGCACTCAGCTGCTTGTCATGGAAATCCCTGCCAAGTGGCTGAGTTGGGTGTGAATTGCCCGTCTCCCTGCTGCTGTGCAGCAGCAGGGAGAAGGGCATTTCACTTCGGCAGGCAGCACTCAGCCGCTTGTCAGGGGTTTTCCTGACAAGCGGCTGAGTCCGGGGTGAAGTGCCCCTGAGCTTAGATTGGGGTTTGCAGGGCAACAGGAGTTCAGACAGAGTTCAGAAAGTCTGTGCCTACTGTTGCCAAGGGAATTGATTGAAAGGTGCCAGACTATCTGGCTTGATGAATGGCTGATGAACACCATGGACAGGGCTTGGAATGAACACATGTTTGTTGGGAATGGGGCCTCATGAACAACTTGCTCACAAACAGCTCATCTGGCTCTTCATGGCTTTTTAAAAATTCATATTGCTGTTCATGCCCACCTCTAGTCATAACTCCACTTGTCTGGCTGCATTCCATGTTCCTCCACTGTGCACTCAACCTCTGGACCATCTGGTTGCACATAACATGGTTGAGGAAGTACGATAGAGTCAGAAATATTGCACTGTTAACCTGAAGATTCTAACCAAATGCTCTTCATTCTCTAAAATTAATCAGTGCAGAAATCCTAAATAATTTGAGGTATTGTTGTTATTATTGTCCTGATAAACCTCCAAGAGTAACAGCAAATCACTGTGTAGAAGACAGAATAAAAGGGACAATCCCCATGTTTATTTTTATTATGAAGCTGCAAAAATGGCTGCTATGTACTATTCTCCCTGGGAAAGACCCACAAGCATTTAAAATGAATAGAGGTTTTTTTCCCCCATTTCAACAGAGGTATAGGCAATCTATGATATGGCACTGGTTTCTTCTCATTTTAATATTTGCTATACATTAAAATTGTTTTCAGTTTTAGGTTTTCTCTGTTGATGTCTACAAATAATTATTAGACCCAAGGTACGTGGATCATATCCAAAATTTGGCTTCCTCTGGCATATGTAGTATGACTAGTCTAGTTAAACATACTATTATTATTGATTATGTTAATGCATGAACAAAACTTCCTTTTTCCAGTATCTCCAAGTGAAACACACAGGGAACAACCTGAAGCATATCTTCTCAGCAACCCTATGCTATTAAAAACAGCTTACTTCCAGGAATGTGTCCTTAGAATTGCACCTGTATTGTCAGTTCTTTGGCAGGAGGTGAGCTGACAAAAAATGATCCTGTAAGTTCAAGAAGATCTGAATTTGATGTAAGAGAGTGTAAAGAACCAAGGGTACATTGCATACAAAAGAGATGAAATTTAAGATAAGTGATTGGACTGAAACCGTCCCTAAATATAAGTCCTTAAGTTTTTCTGAAATTTCATTCAACAAATTACCACTGACCTCAGCTCTCCTAATTGACTGTAGCAATGTTTTACAGGGGAGATTTTTTGGCCCAGTGTGATTTTTTAATTTTAATTGAGTTTTATAGCCCAAGTTAGCTAATGATGACTCTACTACTAAGAATATGCCTACTTGCCAATCTGCGATTCCCTGAGTTCATAACTAGAAGTAATTAGGCTATAGTAAGCCGTCTTCAAGGAACTGCATGTTACATAATTAATAGATCAGGTTTCTTTTTTAAAAAAAATGAATATGACAAGTTCAGCAAATTCCATAAATATATTTCCCTCTTTTTTTCATTTGGAACTCAAATTCGGCCACCTGCATTTTGCAGCATTTTTTTTTCTTTTTTTTTTTGCAGACTTTGACTACAAGACTTGACTGTATCTGCCAATAAGATTACATATGACGTAATTTTAAAGCCATAAAAAGTCTTGCAAACTAGAAAATCTGACACCAGTTTTAAGCCGGAGAGATTTAGATCCATTCTGAATATTTCTCCATGGTTTCATTCGTCTTACTTGCCTGTTGCTGTGTGGCTTCACCACATCATAAATAGTGTTCTGGAGACTAGAATTTCTGTATTTATTTTTTTTAAAATTGTCTCAGCACCATACAGAAGAATTAAAGGCAATCCGGGAAATAAGTCCTGGTGAGTTTAGTATGGCTTACACTCAGGTCTGTGTACAAAGAATTGTAACTATAGCATAAATATGCTCACACAGTCCTCACAACCAGACATTTTGTTCCACATCAGAAGATGATGTGACACTGCATTACCATTCATAGACTAATACCCAGTGAGCTGCGTCCACATGCAATCACCATGTTCACCATCAATACCCCATAGAGTTGCCAACTTCTCATAGTAAAACAGGCTGGCTTGGGAAATTCTTGAAGATTTGGGGGGGGGGGGTAGAACCTAAGGAAGGAGGAAGTTCAACAGGATATAAAACTGTGGAGTCCACCCCACCACCACCGCCCCACCCCCAAGTAGCCAATTTCTCCAGGAGAATTGATCATTATTGTCGGGTTCAGTTATAATTCTGGGAGAAGATCTCCAGAAGATAACCCTATAGGTCAGTATAATTTTGTTCAATTTCTCTGTCATTTCCCTGCCATTCAGTTATGCCTCACTTTCCTCTCTGATGGAGAATCCGCATAATCTTACAATACAAAAAAAGTAACAAATAGGGGGGGAAAGAGGAACAGAGGAACAGGAGAAAGGAGACCAAAACAAAGGGCAAGTATCTACTGTGACCCTCAAGCTCAAAGCCCCATGGTTTGTAGGCCTGGTTGGAAAATTACTGGAGATTTGGGGGAGAGGAGGGTTATCAGGAGGGTATAATGCCATAGGTTCTATTCTCCAAATCAGTTATTTTCTCCTGGGTAACTGATTTCTGTACTCTAGAGATCAATTGCAGTTCCAGAGCTCCAGGCCCCATATGGAGGTTGGCAACCTTGCACCTTGGTCTTAAGTACCTAAGGGCAGGAAGAGAAGAACTCAACAAGATCTTCATAGAATCATAGAATCATGGGGTTGGAAGGGATCTCTAGGGTCAGCTAGTCCAACCGCCTGCACAATGCAGGAAATTCACAACTGCCCCCTCCCACCTAACTGCCCCGGTGATCCCTGCTCCACTTCCTTAGTGGGTGCTATCTAAAAACATGTTTCCCCAAGGTATATGGTTACCAACTAGGGTTGCCAACCTCCAGGTGAGGCCTGGCTGTCTCCTCAAATTACAATTCACCTCCCTATTAAATAAATCCATTAACTGGAGAGAATGGCTGCTTTGGAGGGTGGGGTCTATGGCATTATACCCTGCAGAGGTCCATCCCAAACCCTCCCCTCCTCAGGCTGCATCTCCAAATCTCCAGGTATTTCCCAACCTGGCATTGGCAACCTTTTTACCAGCTTATTTTTTTATAGTTGTGCTCCTGTGCCATTAGTTCAAGCTGATGTTTTAATGCGAACACCGAGTGATCCTGCAGTTATCAAAGCTGACGGAAAGTATGTCAAGAACTGCCTGAGAACCAGGAATCAGTCTCTCCCATATATATAGCACAAGTGCCGTCTCTCCCCTACACCCCACCTTACCATATTCCTAATGAGATGAATCATGAGGGGGAAGAAAGTCAGGTTAATGTTCCAAAGGGCCTAATTAGAATCAGGTGAGAGCTGGAAAAGGCAACCGAGGTGATTTCAGTCACAGTCCATATGAAAAGCTCTAATTAAGAAGAATGATGTCCTTTGCTTCCAGATCTCTGGAGAACTTGCAGTGCTATCTTTAACTCCTTCTGACCTAATAGTAATGATACAAACCCAAAATACAGTGCTCTCTAAGCAAAAGAAAACCCTTCTGAGAAATGCATGTGTCCATAAAAGGAGACAAGAATAATATGACCAACTTTTGTATTCTCCCCGATGCTGTGCAGCCAGCAAACTGGAGAAACTTTTTCAAAAATTCCATTTCTGTAGTAGGAAAATTCCCCCTTCATCATGTTAGGTTGCACAAAGGAGCAAGAAGGTTAAAAATGTTGGTGATCCTGTAGACTGGTGGAAAAGGGCATCAACCTGATTCTGTAGCGCCTCACTATGGCTGTTTCCATACAGCTCTGTTATTCCCACCTTTTTTCTACTTTAGTTCTGTGTTTTGCTGAGTCACCCTGACAACTCAACCTCCACATGCAGTATCCACAAGCACTTACCTTTCATTGTGAGATTACAGGACAACCTCCAAACAGTACCTATAAAAGCAGTTTTGGAGGAGAGGTTGGGCACTTTCGTCATCACTTTCGTCATCATAGCCTAAAAGCCACCCCTCCTTTTATTTTATTTATTTTTTTACTTTGCACATGGGCGATTGCATGCAGCTACTGTTGCAAGCAGGCTTCCACTGCTGAACAGAAACGTGAAGAAAGAAGTGAAAGAGCTTCAGGGGAAGAACTGAGCAGAGATTGAGAAGAGTAGGAGGTTTCTTCAGAAGCGCTTGTTCATATGCCAGAAAATGCAAAAAAACCCACACTGTAAACCTGCAACAAAAGAAATCATCAGAGCAAGTGCAATTCTAGTAAATATGCAGAAGACCCGGTAAACAAATAATATGCACATGGTTGGCAAATGATAAAAGTATGCAAGCTTGGGGAAAAGCCGCCACAGTTCCGAGGGTGAACTATACTTCTAAGGATGTGCGGAAAAAGCCTACATAGTAGCAGGAAATGATAACTAGCCAGTAGAGATGAGCACAAACTGGAAAAAAAAACCCGAACCATGTGGTTCGTGGTTTGTCAAATTTCACGAACCATGAACTTTCACAAACCTGCCCCTGGTTCGCGAACCAGTTTGTTTGGTTCATGAAAACGTCACAGCCAGGTCAGAAAATCGTCACTTCTGGGTCAGCTGAAGGTCACTTCCGGGCCAGCAGAAGGTCATTTCCAGGTTAGCAGAAGGTCTGCAGGAAGTCCATTCCCTGTTGCCTAGGAAACTGATTGATCGGCACCAGGCTGTCTGCAGTGTCAAACCAAAAAATGAACCAAACAAACCAGCCTAAAGTTTGTGGCAGTTTGTCAGAAATGGGATCTGATTGACCGCTGGTTCGCGAACCACAAACCAGCCTGGTTTGTCACGAATTTTGGTTTGTATTTTGGTTCATGCCCTCTACTAGCCAGCCATCTGTTTTCTAGGACATTTCCCGTGTCTTCAATTCAACAGCTACTGCTTTTTTTAGCGAAGCATCCCATCACAAAACAAAGCCAGAAACTCAAAAAGATTTGCTCCTTCTCTGCCAAAACACTTCAAAGGACATAAGCATGCAGCCTCAAAATCCAAATCCCCCTTCCTCCTGTAGTAAAGCAAGACTGGATCTGCGTTCACACTGGATGTTGTGCTGCATTGCACAATAGTAATCATTCAGCTTCTCGATTGACATTATCTCCCCCCCACACACACTTGAATCCTCAAATATTGTACATTCATCAAGTAACCTCTAACTGGGAAACTGACTCTGAACAGCTTTGTTCAATTGTGTTTGCTTTGATGGGATCAATAATCATTTTTTTTTAATTGTGAAAACTCACCAATCTGAATATGTTCGTATTGTGAAGCCACTGGAATAGAACACACCAGGCAGTATGAGCAGCTAGCAATAAGCTCAACGCTGAGCAAATTCTGAAAAGGCAATGAAATGAAACGGAAAGATCATCCAAAGGTGATTGAAAATTGAAGAATCCCTCTAATTACTAATACTGCAGTTATATTGAAGTGCAAGTATGGCAGATTATGAAACAGTTTACAGCTAAACTGCTTTGGTTTTCTTTTTAATTAGCTTGGAATGCAAAGTCTTGTTTTGAATTAATTGAGCAATCTCAACCATCTTAAGAGCCCACATAAGTTTTGCATTTGCTACTTTTGTAAAGTTGTTTTTCTTTCCCAAATAAAAATGCTTTGAGGGTATTTCAAAAGCCAGGGAGCATGTGTGAAAAAGCACTTTTAGCCACAGTATTGTACATTGTATCCAACCAGTTTTTCTGCTGATGGAAAAGGAATAAGGGAGTTCCCTCTGACTCCTGCAAATGGCTGTGCTGGGGATCATCGGACCCTCATGGACGAAAAAAAAATGTGGAGTAGGGCTGTAGTAATGAAGGGAATTGGGCAAGTGTGTGTTAAAAATAGGTAAGATGCAACCGTACGTCTTTCTTGTGGTGGTCCCTGGATGTTTGCCTAGCCTCAACTAGGGCCAGGGACTTTTCGGCCCTGGTACTGGCCTGGTAGAACTCTCTCTCTGCTGAGACCAGGGACCTGTGGGACTTACTACCGTTCCGCTGGGCCTGACGGAGATGTTCTGCCAGGCCTCTAGTAGTGGTTGAGGTCTGGGCAGGCTACCTGGTCAGCCTCTCTGCTGTTATCTTGGTCCGCTGTTATCTGAAACGTCGATAACCTGCCTGCCCTACCCTTCCCAATTGTTGAAGAGGTGTATTTTTTCCTACCTTCGCAGCTGTTGGATGGTTGATGGTTTAAATTGTATTTTGTACTTAATATTGTATTATTAATTATATATTGTATTTATTGTTATTGTATTTTAACAATGTTGTTACCCACTCTGAGCCTGTTTGCAGGGAGGGTGGGTTAGAAATTCGATAAATTAAATTGTAAATCAACCGCTACCCTCCCCATACCAGCCAACATATGATCAGTTCACTAGTCTGTCTGTCCAGCATACTGCTTCATACAGTGGCCAACCAGATTTTCCAGAAAAGCCCACAGGGCAGGGACAGAAGCCCAAACTTCCTTGCCAGTGTCCCTCATACTGGGACTCATCACTGTCTTGAACAGCAAAGTTCCCCTTTCTCACCATGGCTTTTATGTTCTCTGACTAAAAAGGCACCTCAGAATTACAGTCAAGGTTTCTGACAGACAATGTATCTTGTCAACTTGCATTTTCTGACAGAACATGTAATGAAAGGGTTCATCTTTTATCATACTAATTCACACAAAAATACATCCTTTGTCAAACTAAAGCTGTGAAATCATTGTTTCTGCATTAAGGAACCTGAGTAATATAATCAATACAATAAGCACCGGCATTCTTACTGAATTAAATTTACACCCTAAGAGTTACCGCTTAAGAGAGACCAACTAATGCGCTTAAATCTTTGCAATATTTTGCAAAGGGATTTCTCATGGATCGGCTGCCCTTTTCATAAGGATACAATGCACCTTTACTGGCTCTGTCTCCACCCCCCAAGGTAAGGATCCGGATTCCCGGGATGGCCGTCTGTCTCCTCCTCCTTCCGAGGAGACAAACTTTGGCCACACAGCCAAAGCCGCTGTGCAGCTGCCGTGCATGGCTGCAAAGTTTGGAAGATTGCTACAGTGTCTTAATGATGCATGATGTCACAGAAGTGATATTACAGGTCAGGGAGTGACCCCGTGGCTTGACCTATACCGCCAGTTTGCCTTTGCTGCAGTTTAGTATTGATGTTGTGTTTAATAAAGCAGCCCTTAATTCCAAAGCCTTGTGTCTGCCTCATTCTTTCAACTGGGTTGGCAACTATAGTTTCACCATAGAGATTTGGGAGATTGCTAGGGCATTGTGGCAACACATGATGCCACTTCCAGTTATGGTACTGGACATGATGTCACAACATGGCACAATGCTGTGTGACACCTAGCTCCACCCCCAAAGGTCCTGGCTGGCAACCCTATAGCGTGGTATAGGAATTGAGTGTTGGTTTAGGAGGTGAAAGACTCGGGTTCAAGTGCCCACACAGACATGATATTTATTGAGTGAATTTGGATGACTCATCATCTCTCAGCTTAAACCCATCTTTCAAAATTGTCGAGATGATAAAACGAGAAAGGGAGAACCCAGTACACCATTCTGAACCCCTTGAAGGAAGGAGAGGATCTGATCCTTGCCTACCAAATGGTTATGCAGTCTGCCGCTTGGACAATCTTATTAAAAATACATATTCTCTTCTGCAAATTTAATATTTAATTCAAAGAATTTCCATCATTTATGGAGATTTTGTGTATGTGTAAGTTTTTAATGGTAGATATTCTGAAATTGTCACAATATACTGGACTGGGGCTGAATTGGGTTGGCATAAATTTAGTCTTCATATACTTGTTTAACAAGACAATATCTTGAATAGACGTGGGCACAAACGAAAAAAATTTAACAAACCAGAGGTTTGTGGTTCGGTGCCACTGACAAACCCGAACTAACGAACCATAATGAACATTTCCGGCTGATGAACTGGTTCAAGGTTCAGGGTTTATGGTCATCAGAACGCCCCCCATTGGGCTTAGAGAGCCCATATTCCCAGAGAGTGTTTAGCAGGCTCTCCTCCAGCCAGCAACCAAGTTTGGTCAAGATTGCAATAGGGATCTTGGAGTTGTACCCTCTCCAATCCGAAGCCACCAGGAAACTCCCATTCGATACAATTAGAGCCACCAGTTGATGTTGGCCCAGTGTACAAGGGGTTGGCCATCAAAACTGCCTATCAGGGTTTGCAGGGATGAGATTGGAGTGCCCATGGCTACAGAACACCCCCTCCCCCCTGGTGTCTTCTCCCATGTAACCAATTGTAACCAATTTGCAGCTCCATGGTTGGAAGGAAGACCTGCCGATCAAGGTAAGCTGGGCTTTGATTTGGGTTTCCAGGGCAACAGAAAGAGTGCAGACAGAGTTCAGGCATACCCACAGCTCCATTTCCAAGGGAATTGATTGATGGTGCCTGACTGTCTGGCTTCACGAACTGTGAGCGAATGCAATGAACTGGGCTTCCAACGAATGCTGGTTCGCGAACAGACGATCAGGCGGTTCGTGAGGATTTTTGGTTTGTAATGCGGTTCGTGCCCATGTCTAATCTTGAATATCTCTCTCCTGCACGTGCGCGTGCACGCGCGCGCATGCGCGCGTGCACACACACACACACCCCTTCCAGAGATGAAAGCTTCCTTGTCTGGCATGCAACCAATAATGTCCCTTCTATCATTAAGGTGCTTAAGACACATTTAGAGAGAGATTTAATATTGGGACCCTACTTAAATGCAGTCAGATGACTTTGGGCAATTTGCATTGCTGCTGAGCAGAGAGAACACCTTCACGGAATTTCTGCTTACACTCTTGCTCCATTAATTTTCCTTGTGGCTTTTCTTTGCAACGCAAGTAGGTAACACTTGGTGACCATAGCTAGTGAAGAGAAAAAGGCATTTTTTCTCTTCCCCCTCCCTATTGTGATGAGTTAATCCCTGTGGTTAAAAAAACCTCTCAGAGGAAAGTGACCCAATTAAAATTTTTATCTAGACAAAGTGTACCAGAGGGAGAAGCTGTCTTAAAAAACCACTGCAGCGGGACCAGTGAGGGAAGGAGGAGTTAAGGAGGAGGGAAATTAATCCCTGCATAGCACAGTTCTTTTGGATATGCAGCCACAACATTAAGATTTGCTACCATTTTAAATAACAGACAACCTCAGTGTAATGCGGTGGTTGTGTGATCTTGAATAGATCCAGAAGAGTTAGCCATGTGTAGTCACAAAATAGTAGAGTCCAGTAGCACCTTTAAGACTAACCAACTTTATTGTGGCATAAGCTTTCAAGAACTACAGCTCTCTTTGTCAAATGCATCTGATGAAGAGAGCTGTGGTTCTCAAAAGATTATGCTACAATAAAGTTGGTTCGTCTTAAAGGTGCTACAGGACTCTTTACTATCAAAGGTGGTGAGAACTTAAGAAGAGGTGCTTCTAGGGATTGCGTGCAAATTCTCCTCATCCAATCTCCTCCTCAAAATTTTGAAGGACCAAATTACCTGGTCGTGTTTCATATGGAATCCTCCACTGTTCTTTTTTAATTTGACTGTTTCGTTTCTTAAGCTTGTACAGAGGGATGGCATTCAGACCGTTCAGTCTGGCATTCCTCCCCCTCATGTTTCTGTTGTGTGCATTCACTAAGTTACAAAAGAACATCTGAATATTGTGGCATTGGTATATATGGGCCGTTTTCACACAAAGCTCTCGTGAGAAGATGATATCTTCTGCGTTGTTTGCACGATGTTTTGCAATGTTCTGGGAGCAGGTAAGGAGTGTGAAAACAGCCGTGGTTGTATGTGCATTCTTTTCATGTGGTTTTTTACTGATGTGTGTATGTTGTCCTCAGCAGCATTAGTAAACAGTACAAAAAATGCCCATCTTCATAAACATAATTGCATTTCTGGTAATGTTTTATCAATGTACACATATACACTGGTAATAGACTAACTTAAAATAAAACTGGGATTTGTGAATGAGTACCAATGATCAATCATCTCAGAGAGAACTCTCATATTACCTGATATCAGCTCTTTCGGAATAGTTATCAATGGAGATGGCTTACATATTTTGGCTGGAAAATGTCAGGAACTAGACCAAGATATTGCCATAACTTGTACTCCCATGTGCTTACAATGCAAGCTTGGGCAGTTTCTAATTCTCACCTTACAAGTCCAAATTCTTCCTTATTGCCATTTGCATCCAAATCAGGAACCTGGTCCAAACGTGGTCATTTACCTTGACCAGGGCCAGACCCATAGGTTTTCAGGTATTTCGGAGCTCCTCCAGCACTTCAGTCTTTTGCCCCACTACAGCCTGACCCTGGTACGGTAGTTACTAGACCATAGCACATAGCCCTGTATCCATTTATAGAATCTCCTAAAGAATTCTATTAACAATTTTTAAAATATTTTTTATTGGGCGAGTAGAACTCTTCAGGAAAGCACATTTTAGGGATATAATTGTTCAATACTGTAATATTTTGAAGTGAATAATTTTTTAAAATAATTTATTAAAAATATATAATTTATGGATAATTGTTTTAAAATATGATACAATTTGTTTCTCTTCAATAAGGACACAGTTAATTATCTTATTAACAGAGGTTATATAAGAGAATTAGTTAATTGTAATTTATGTGGGGGTGTGCCTCAGCAAAAAAAAAAAATGACAGGCCCCTAGTCCCTACAGGGCCCCTAGGCTTCAGCCTAGTCTGCCTATGAATAATATGGCCCTGACCTTGATTCTGTGAGGATAAATAGAAGTGAGAGGATAGGGTGGAGGATAAAAGAGGATGAGGAGAGTAGGGTGGCCAGGTCTCCTGCTGTCCATCTAATTTCTCACTCTGGATCCCGATAACCTACTGCTGCTCAAGAAGCTAGCTGCGGGGGATAGGGGGCAATTCAGCAAAAGACAACACTGTGATGTCTCTTCCGGCATGAACCAAAAACAATGCCATTACACTGGCATGATGCTCTAGGTTTCACCCCAGACTTTACGGTTAAACCATTATTAAACCAAAGTTTGGAGTGAATCCTAGAGGGGCACACTAACGTGATGATGTCACTTCCAGTTTGCACCAGAAATGACTTTGCAGTATCAGCTTGATGCCAATCAAGTAAACCCCACCCCCACCACTGCAATCTCCTGCCACGTACCAGGGGTGGCAACTCTGGGAAGGAGGAAGTAGTGAGGGAATAGAATGACTCAGGGCCAAGCTACACATGACGAATGACACTTGAACGGCAAGTGTATTTCTCCCTGTTCACTTGCCCTCCACTCAATCCACATGCTGTTCAAGTGTCATTCGTCATGTGTAGTTTGGCCCTCATTCTGTATTTGAAATGAGGCTTAGGAACAGCTGATGTACTCGGTGGTATTGGGCGAATTGCTTGGCTTTCCTGAGCCCATTCTGATCTGAGCCCAAGGAGCAAGCCCATTCTAATACTAAATAGAGTCCATGCATATATAAACAGATTCAAAAGTACTCAATGCACAGGCCAATACTATTGAGGTGCGTGTGGAGGGTGAGGGGGGGACTACATACCCTCTGCTTTCCCCCCCAATATCTTTCTCCTTAAAGCAGGAACAGTTTCTTCACTATATAGTCTATAAACATGTGATACACCATTTGCTAAGTCATTAGCCACTAGATTGGCAATGCTCACAGTAATAGAGAATTTCTAAGGCAATGCAAAGGAAAAGAGTTTATTGGAATTCAGGAAAAAATCTAATGGAGGATGTATAAAATGAAGTGATTGAAAACAGCTATTTACACTGTGCTTTTGTTCTTCATTTGCTTTCCTATTATATTTGGGGATTGGAAAAAAGGAGAAAAAATAAAACAATTTCATAAAAAAAAAAATCTTGAGGAGAAATTAAGGGAAAGATTCAGTCATGCTAAAGGCTGTCAAAGTTTTTGAAAACTGCCGGATAGTGTTACCAGAACTGCTCTTTATTATAATGGGGAATTAGCTGTAGCAGTCTGTAACTTTAAAATTAAGCGCGGATCATAACCTATGTTTACGGAGGTCCCGATCCCAGACACTCTAGTGAAAAAGAGGCAGACAACGAATAAGTTCCAAACACGTGTATTGAGTGTAGCGTAAGCCTAGCTTGCACAATCATACAGAGAACACACAAGATCTAGGAAATACAGAGCAGGAAATACAGAGACGTTCGCATTAGCTGGTTCCCAACGATGATAGGGGGGAATACTCACTTATCCTGGAGCGAAGCAGAGACACAGCAGCGAGGGTGGCCCAATGCCAGCACTGGAACCACAGACGGACAGCAAGGAGGTCTGGATAGGGAATGGCCGAGGCACCGAGTGGTCTGGGAGACCAGCTTAAATACCCCAAAACGTACCCTGGGGCTGGTGCTGTACTTGGTGGTTCTCACAGATTAAAACAAAGGTTCTAATGGGCTACTGAATGGCTTGGATGGGCCACTTTGGTAATCAGATTGTGATAAGTGACACCTCAGGAAGAGGGGACAAAAGAGGGAGGGGGAAATCCAAGTGGGCTGAAAGGATGTTCCAACAGACAGGGCTTGTCCTGATGTCATCAGCTTCTGGAATGCGGAGGTTTCTTTGAGATGCATTCTCTAAGTGCTTGGGATGGTCGGCACTTAGTTCCTTCTCCGGGGCGGCTCCTAAGATATGCAGAGCGGGGCGAGGGGCTCTCGCTGCGGACGTGGTGTGCCCGCTTCGCCGAAATGGCTTCCCAAAGCAGTCTTCTTCCCAGGGTCTTCTGGCTGCCTAAGAACATGGATGCCGGCTGGGCATAGCTGGGCTGGATAGCAGGTTGCCCGGTAGCGAGGGCAAGCTCGGGGACCGGCCCGCGGGAGGCTCCAGGCGGGAACTGACCAGGGAGCGCCTAGCCAGGCTCGCTGGAGGTTTCCCCGGCAGGCGTCCGGCTGCTAGCAGCGGCTTGGGCCCATATGAGGCAGGCTTCCATGGAGGCAGGGGGAACAATACTTTAAAACACAGTCCAAGGCAAGGAACAGGCACGGTCCGTGGCAGATGGCAATGCAGGCACGGGGCACACTTGTAACACAGTCCAAATGCACACTAGGAAGTCCAGATACAGGTCAGGGCAGGGCTGCCCAGAAAGAGAGTCCTTTGTGCAGTTAACCAAACATGGAGTCAGTAAACTACACAGTCTATAGCAGCAGCAAGGGTAATTGACACGCAGGCAGGAAACTGACACGTGTATTAGAACACACACGTGCAAAGCAGTCTTTGGTGTAGCAGTGAAACAGCAACGCAGGAAACTTTAGCACAGTTCATGGCAGGCTTCAAAGCAGGGGAGGGGGCCTACTTGGCAACAATTCCCCCCCTCGGAGACCCCGGGACGTCAGGCGCGCGGGTCTCCGAACTTGACTTCAAAGGCGAGGTGGTCGGCAATGTCCGGTGGTCGAGCTTCGAGCGAAGAAGGAGTGGGAAGGGAAGGAGGGGGAGGCGTCACTCAAAAATTTAGTTTGGAGAACCACCTAACCGAATAAGTGCAATTTAGATCAGCCAATGGGCTGCAGGTCTCTGGGTTCACACCAGGGGGTGTGCTAAGTGCAATCGTCAGAATAAATAGCAATAATAGCAATTCATAGTAGTATAGGCAGCAATGAGCAATTCATGCATATAAATAGCAATAATTCATAATTGTGTACATGGATTAATTCATGATTGAAGGTAATTCATACGGAATTCATGATGGGTTAAAAGCACTAAAAACCAGGGGCAATTAATATACATGGATCAATTCATAGGCATAAGATTTAAAAGCAAAGACAATTCATGGTTCAATTCATGAATGTAGGATTAAAAGCAATTCATACAAGGTAAAGTGAAATGTGCAAGCATGGCATAATTCATTGAGGGTATAGTAATTCATAACTGGTTGAAATCATAAATACATATATGTGATTAAAAGCAATAGTTCATGAAGTCAAAAGCAGCAAGAATAAAAGCAAGTGCGTGGAAACAATTCATGAGGGGTAAGCGGCGGAAGGGCTCATGGGGGACAGAAAAATAAACTCTGCGATTAAAAACCAAATCAATATGGCTGGATTAAAATCAAATTCATAGACTAGAACTGCCTCGGCGGAGGGAGTCGGGTTAAGAAGGCAATTCAAAAGGTTAAAATCAAATTCATCGGGATAAAGTTCATGGGCGCACTTGCAGTAGATAGAGGGAGGGACTAGTTCGGGGCTAAATTCATGGGAGTTAAAATTCATAAAAGCAATGGAAAGAAATTCATAAAACCATAGAGTAACAAAGATCACAGACGGCTCAGTCCGCAGTACAGCTGCTGGACTGGGTTGCATATTTACAGGAACAAGCAAGCTTACTCCATGTGTTCCAAAACACACTTCCACCCCCCCTTGCTGTCTGCGTCAAACCGCAGAGCAGGGTCGGCAGGCGGCGAGAAGGGCTTCAGGCACACAGTTCTAGTCCTCATGGAGGTAGTGCCGCTGGCGGTCGTTTGGAGACGGGCCGTGGGTTGGGAGGCAGGAAAATACGTCCCCCCCTAGTCCACAAGAGGGCCTCGGAGCGGCGTCCGGCAGCAGAGCGTCCATGGGGCCGGTGCAGGGTTCATACACATAATAAACATAATCATAGTTCATAACAACATAAGCAACTACACAAGGGTTAAAGGAGGGCGCCAAGAACAACCCTTAGGGCAGGAGGAGGTCGGGATTGTAATGATCCAAACGGTAAGACAGCTGGAGTTGCTGGAGCTGTCGGCGGCTCCAACAGCCCAAATAAAGTAATGAGGCACATAATAAAACTTGAAAGGCCAAAATCACAACGATCGGGTGCAGAGCCAAATTGTAAATTCCAGTGGCAGTGGGGCTCCAACCAAAGAGGGTCTCCCACCACGAGTGCTCGCCGGTGGTCTTAATCCGCTGGACCAGATCCAAAATCTCCTTTCCGTTGTGGGACACAACCAAAGCAGTGGTGTCCCCGTCCCTCTGGATGCCCTGGAGGGTGCGGTGGAGCTGCGGGTGGGCCAGGAGCTCGTGGATTAGCTCCAGACCGATGCCAAGGGGAATGGGCTTCACATAGCGATAGATGGAGGGTGCCACCAGGATCTCTTCTTGGGTCCAGACCGGTACCGTGTAGGTGAAGTCGCAGGCTGCCACCGAAGACAGGTTGCAAAAGCAGCGATTGACTCCCGGGATCACGGGCTTCAGCTGGAACGAGTTCAGGACCACAAAATCGCAGGCCGTTCGCACGCAGGCACATCCTTTCCCAAGGTAGACCACGGCGGAGCTGTTCTCCCGGACGACCTCGAAAGGGCACTCATTGAGGGCGTCGACTTGCGGGGCGACACAGGGGTGATGAGGTGCAAAGGCTTGGTCCTGGCAAATGAAGCCGGTCTGGTCTCGATGCTGGCACCCTTGGAGGCTGACGAGCTGCCATCCGGTCGGGGTGAAGCGGGCCCAATGGTCGGGGTGGCGGGCGTAGAGGACCTCGGTGTCGCTGACTTGGAGTCCCAGAGGCACGACTGGATACACATGGAATGACTCGTGCGCACTGGCCGTTAATAAAAATAATTTAAGCTCCTGGGTGGTCGGTGAGAATGAGGAATTTACAAGAGACCACCAGGATTCAAGCTCCAGTTCAATGGGTGACAATTTGGGCATAATCAATCTTTTAATTTCCAGGGGCAAGTGCCCGTCCGTGGCTTGCCGAATTAGCCCCATGGCCACAGCCTGGTTTAATTGTTGGGCTTGCATACATGCCATGGCTATTGACATGTTGCGTTCCAAAGACTGTGTTCCCTTGAGCAGCAGAGAAAAATCTCTTTCAATTTGACTCTCCCAGTTAACTAAAATGGAGCTGATCTCGTGTTGCCCATTCGAAATGGAATTTAGGGACTGCACCACCGGTTTACCTAAGTCGGAGATGCTAGTCGTGACATGGGCAAACTTATTAGCGAGAGTCTCAATGTTGACCGAATCCATGATTGCTAAGCCTCCGGCTGCAGGAGCAGTCCAGTCGGCAATGCTTCGTCTGGCACGCGAGAGAGAAGGAGAGGGATCGATCCACAGTTGTAGCCATGCATTCCAACCCTTGCTACCGGCCTCCAGATAGGGAGCGCACTGCGGCAGCCTCTGGGTTACATTTAGCTCAGCTAAGTCTATGCGGATCTCTTTTAAAGACATTTGCGGGCGGACTAGAACTCTCTCTCGAATGTCAGTTTTCAAAACATGGGAGCCCACTATATGCGTGCCGCCTTGGCTTAATTGCTCATTGCTAGCAATCAAAGGGTCAATTTGGATGGTGTGGGTCTCCTGGGTCCGGATCAGCAAGGAATAATTGCCTGGTTCGTGAGTCAAATTTACAAAGAGCAGCCCAAGCCGGTGAAATTTCTCTACTAGGGGCTTGGTTTGGCATTCGGGCGTCTGTTGAACCAGTATCCAATCGGGTGGGCCGTGTTTGGCTAGGTCTTCCTCCTTTACGATCCAGGTCAGGTTCTCCCAGCGCTCTATAGCAAAGGAGAGAACTGCGCCTGAAGGGGGCGTGATAGTGACTGATGCAGACTCAGTGGTAGTAGTGCCTAGTAGGATGGTCATTCTAAAGGGGTCTCCTGCCTTCCATACTGCGGCCGACACTAAAATAACTTCACAGTATGGTCCGAGAGCCTCAGTGACAAATGGCGAGGTTTCGAAGTTGGCAGGGGTGGTATATCTGTCTACCACCGGGACTGCGGTGGGGGCTGGCCTGATACGGGGAAGAAACATACATGGAATTGGAGCAAGAGGTGAAACTGTATCAGTAGGCGAGTAACACACTAGTTCTTGGAACAGAGTTTTGACTCCTACACATAAAATAACAAGCTCTGGGGGTCGGATCCACTGCTCTTCGCAACTGCGGAAGTTTGTGCGATCCGTGGGGGTGGTCATATTGCTCTGCTGTACAACTTTGCAGACCATCATTTCATTCCCTGCCAGGGTATTGATACATCTCCAGTGGGGGTAGGGCATTAATTTGGACGGGCGTCCCTCTGTTAGGGTGCCTGCCAGCACGAGCAAACACAGAGTAGCCAGGTGCCTCATCTCCTGGCCTTCTTTTTCCTTTCTGTAGTGAAAATATCCTGGGGAGACCTGCGGATATAAGTACAGGCTCCCTGAGTTCATTGCAGCAAAAATAAAATAAAGTAAAGGGGGAAAAAGGAAAAAGGGAGAGCGTTTTTCTGCCAGCACTGTCTATTAGGTGGGGCTCGAACGAGAAGTCCCGGAGCACTAAGCGAGCCTTCCAGCTTGTTGCTCTGGGGAACTCCTGTGCGAAGGTTTCTTTCTAAGGCATGTATATTTCAGAGGGTAACGTCTTTATGTTGGGCAAGGGTCGGCTGTACGTTAGGCGGGAATATGCAAACTCGCCCCAGGGGTCCCTGGGTGCCTAGGCTAGGTGGCCTTCAGGTGCCCCTTGCTCGGTGGCGGGCTACTTTTATTTTGCGGGCTGAGAGCTATCGGTCCGGCTCGGCCTGGCCTTGCCGCTTTAAAAAGAAAAAAAAACTGGAGAGCGGTTTCCATTAACTATAAGGGTTGCTGCAGACGGGGGCCCTCGCTTTAATTTTCAAAAATGGGCTTTCGTCATATGTTTGCAGGACTAGCAATTTTTGGAGGGACTCCCTCGGGAGGCCCCATTTTCTGGTTTCAAAAAAAAGGTACACCGGACAAAAAGAAAAATCCACTGAGCAAGAAAAAATATAAGGAGCAAGAAGCATACGGGTGTGGGGTACTTTCGGGTTGCCCTCACTTGGAAGGCCTGGCAGGGCTTCATTAAAACTTCAACATGTCTCCCCCCCTTCTTTTCCCTTGTATGGTACGGGCAAGGGAAAAGATTACGTGGGGCGGGCGGCTGCTGGCGGAAAGGGCCGAAGTGGAGCCGAAGGTGCTCGGCAGCGTTTATCGAAAAGTGGCGGAGGCGGCCGAGATCTGCGGGCGCCACTGGGTCTGGGTTATTCGGGGGTCATCTTGGCGCGGGGGATCCTGGCTATGTAAATGAGGCACGCTGCCCCTTGTGCGTGGCGAACGCACCCCAATAACACATTCCAGAGGTAACATATCTACAAAATACTGGCGGGTCTTTTACTTTTGCACTAAAGCGTACTAAGTGGTGGCGCCGTATAGCAACTCACCATGACGAATATGAACATTAGTAAAAGAGGGATGTTGGGCTATCTGGGGGTCCTTTTCCAGGGGAGGCACGGCCCTCAAAGCCAAAGCCGACCATCATGCGAAAGCGTGGGTCTGGCAGGTGAGACCCCGAATCTACGTAGATGCGGGATCTTCACCAGCACGGCGGGTGAAATGTTTTCAAATACAGAGATCACCTTTATTGGTGTGTCTCCAATATTGGAAATGCATTCACTCTTGGGCTAAAGCCTCTCCGAACACTTTCACACACAGCAAATCTCTTTTGCCTGTGCAATTTTTTTCCGAACATGCGGCTTACAATCCAATTAAGAATCACTCTCGGTGGTGGTCCTATTTGGCTTTGGTTGCCGTGTCTTCCCCAAGGGTCCCAACTGTGGGGCCCGCCTAATGAAGTTAAAGAATAGAACTGGAAAAACTTTTGACATTCACACCTATATCTACATATTCTACTGTTTCTTTTATACTAAGGCCAAAAAGGTCTGGTCTAAGGGGACACAGGGTATCTCTGGCCCAGGGTGAAGGGATATCTGGCGAATCACTGGGCAGAGGGGGGCTGGGCTGGTGGCGGCTCCCCCAGGGTCATACACAGGAGGGGCAGATTGCAGCGGCTTCCCTTTCCATTCTTTTAACTGAGAGGCGTGAAAGTATTTTAACCAAGTGCCTCCTGTCTTTCTCTGGATAGCTACCTGATAGACGGCTGGGGAGACTCTTTTCGTGATGGGGACTGGGCCCTGCCATTTGGCTGCTAGTGAATGCGCCTTTTGCGAGAACTTTCTATACAGAACGAGCTGTCCTTCCTCCCACTGCCTGGGGTTCCTGACCCATCCTAATTTGCGGTCCATATCTTTCTGAGCGGTGCCCAACTTCTGGGCCACTTGCATGTGGACAGCGTGTATGGATGAGAGCAGATCCTGGACCCAGGCGTCATTAATCACTACGGGCTGCATATCAGAAGGGAGCTGCGTATCTATCCAGAAGGCTTCCGGGAGCTGCATTCTTCGCCCTGTCATTACCATATGGGGGGTGAGCCCGTGAACTGCGGTGGTGCCTCTGATGGCCATTAGGATTATGGGGAGTTTTTCATCCCAGTCTCTCCCGGAGGAGCGAACCATTTTGCGGAGAGCCTCCTTGAGGGTCCGGTTGGTTCTTTCTATGGCGCCCGAGGCTTGAGGGTGGCCGGCTATGTGGAAGCGCTGCTGGATGCCTAGCGCCTTGCACAGCTCCTGGGTGACTTCTCCGATGAAGTGTGAGCCTAAATCAGAGTCCATGACTCTCACGATGCCCCATCTTGAAAAGACATTGTTGAACAATAGTTTGGCTGTGGTGGCTGCATTGTTGCGCTTGCACGGAAACGCTTCGACCCATTTGCTAAAGGGGTCTATGACAGTGAGACAGTAGCGATTGCCGCGAGGAGTGGGGGGAAGGGGGCCGATAAAGTCAATCTGTATGCGAGCCCAGGGTCCGTTAATTCTCTGATGCTGGAGGGGGGCTCTAGGTCCGGTGGGGTCTGCATTGACCATAGCGCAGGACAGACAGTTGTCCACCCATTGCGCTACTTCGGTGCGCATGCCAGGCCACCATCCAACCTCTTTTACCCTTTCCAGAGTCAGGTCCTTGCCTCGGTGTCCCTGCTCGTGGACAAACTGAATCAGGTCGGCCCTGACTTCCAGTGGCACTACCCAGTGGCGTTCGCCGGCTGCATCTACTGCCCAAACTATGCCTTCCTCTTCTCGGATCATTAGTCTTCCTGTCTGATCTCTCCCTGCGGTTAGGAGGTCAGTTATTTCTGGGTCAGATAGCTGTAGTTGCGCTAGGTCTAGTGTTCCCGTAGTGCCCTGAGCCTGGCTGCGGGCTTGTGCTCGAGTGGTGACAGGGTGTAAGGGGCAATCGGTAGCTGGTTCCAGTAGGGGAGCATTCTCAGTGGCGGCTGCCTTGGCTGCGAGGTCTGCCTGGTCATTCCAATAAGCGGTCTCTGAGTTTGTCTTCTGGTGTCCCTTGACATGGGTAACCTGCGTTGGGCCTGAGCGGGACTGAAGGAGTGCTGCTACTTGCTGCCATAGCTGTAGGTGGGCTACGGGTTTCCCATCGCTAGCTCTCCACCCCTGATTCTGCCATACCGGGAGCCAGACCGTGGCGGCTTTGGCCGTCCAATCCGAGTCTGTGTAAATGGCCAGCGGGCTTTCTGGGGGCTCAAACTCAAGCACTGCCAGAAGCGCTTGCACTTCAGCCGCTTGGCTGGAATGGGGGCGGGCTGGACCTTTGAGAGTATGGGCGTCGCTCACTCGCACGGCGCCGTAGCCTGTCCGGGGGGAGCCTCCAACGTGGAAGGAGGAGCCGTCACAGAACCAGCATGTGAAGCCGTTCTGTCGGGCTTCCTCTAGCGGGACTCCCCAAGTGGCTGGCCAGGCAACCTGCGGTGGCGGGTCCAGGGGGCACTCGTGCTCGGTCCCGGTTACCAATAGGCCATAGGGGGCTGGAGGCTCGGTGGTCTCCTTTTTAAATTCCACTCCGCGGTTGACTAGGGCCAGGGTCCACTGCGCTATGCGGGCGTTTGAGACTTGTCCGTCTTGTATTTTTCCCGACAGGATATATTTGAGAGGCGTGTGAGTGGTTTGAACTATTGTACGTGAACCTCCTATGATAAATTCCCAATGGGTCAGACTCCAAACTAGAGCAAGGCAAGTCTTTTCGCATGGGCTGAACTTGGTCTCTACTGCGGTTAGGTTGCGAGAGAGGCATAGGCTACTACTCTAGCGGTTCCCGCTTGCTGCTGGGTGAGCGTGGCTCCTATGCTCTTGTCTGATACTGCTAACTGAATAAAGAATGGCTGGGTGACATCTGGATGGGCTAGGGCCGGGGCTGCGGCCAGACTGCGCTTTAGCTCGGCTAAGGCTGTCTGTTGCTCCGGTCCCCACTCCCAGGGAGTGTTCTTCTTGAGGAGGGCGTAAAGGGGGCGAGCTTTGTCTGCAAAGGACTCGATGAAGTCTCGGGAAAAGTTAAAGGTTCCTAGAAGGGCTCTGAGGGAGGGGACATCGGTGGGTGCAGGCAGCTTGGAAATGACCTCCATTCGCTGGGCATCCGGGGTGCGACCCTCGGGTCCCAGGGTCAGACCCAGGTACTTGACGCTGGTCTGAACCAATTGGGCCTTTTCCCTGCTTGCCTTGAACCCAGTCTCGCGGAGGAGTTCCAGGACTTCCCTGGTGATTTGGCGGGCTAATTCTTCCGTGGGGGCGTGGACTAAAATGTCATCCACGTAGCTCAGTACATGGGGCCTCGAGGAGGGTTGGAGGCGTTCCCACATCTGAACTACATGGGCATGACAAATACTGGGGCTGGAGTGGAATCCCTGGGGTGTCCGTTTGAATGCGTATTGCTGGCCGCGGAAAGTGAACGCGAACTTGTACCAGCAAGACTCATGCAACCGGATGGAGTGGAAAGCGTTGGCCAGGTCTATGACCGAGTAGAACCGGGATCCAGCGGCAATGGCCGTTAGGATCTCATTGTACTTGGCCACAACCGGGGCAACTGGAGGGGTGGTGGCATTCAGGGCACGGAAGTCGACCGTCATTCTCCAGGTCACTCCATCTGCTTTTAGAACTGGCCACAATGGGGCGTTGCAGATGGACTGCATCGGGAGTATGACGTCCCACTCAAGGAGTCCTTCTATAGTCTTGGCTATCCCTGCCTCAGCTTCCGCTGGGTACTTGTACTGTCTCTGAGGGGGGGGGGTCCTTTCCTTCTATCAGGACGCAGGCGCCCTTCACTATCCCACACTCGGCCTTGTCTGTCACCCATACTTCGGGAAAGTCCTGAACCCAGGGGTCTCCTGTGATGGGGGCGAGAGGGAGGGGGGCCTTAAGGGCTGCACATCGATGGACTGCATTGACGAAGTCTGGGACTCCTGGGATGCGCCACAGGAGCCCATTTGCTAGGTCAATGGTCAGTCCCTCGGCACGGAAAAATGGCATGCCCAAAAGTCCATCATCTTCTCCCCGGTTTGCGCATGCCGAAATCCGGGTGGCCAGGTTCCCAACGGAGAGGGGGATATCCTGCCAGACCTGGGATTCCTGCATGCCGCCTCCAAAACCGGCGAGTTGCATGGTTGTGGGGGTCTGGGTGCCTTTCGTGACTAAGGTGGGCCGGAGTATGTTAAGTGAAGCTCCGGTATCTATGAGGAGAGTGGCAGGCTTCTTCTTTTCCCCGGGAGTCCCGATCCCTGCCTTTACTGTCGGTCTCCCCCATGTGTCCGGCTTTAGTTTGGCAACTATGCCCACGGAGGGAGACTGGGACTCGGGGCAACCCTATTCTGATCCTGCACACTGGTCGGTGGAAGCGGCGCTTCCTCTAAAGGGGTTGTTGGGGCTCGGTCGTTCCCGGACCGCAGCTATCGGGGGACTCGAGAAGGGAGGGTCTGGCGGTAAAGGGGGCGCTGACGGAGGTACTGGGGGCTGTTGCTGGTCCTCCCACTCCATGATCGCCTTCATTAGAACGGACGTGGGCTTCCCGTCAAATAGCTCCATGTTCGCTCCAATGTTTTTGAGGCGCATCCATAGTTCCCAACGGAGGGAGTCCCTGGACTGGGGCGTGCTGCCACGGTCCCGGTAGCCCTCGTGGTCGCCCTGCGATGCTCCCCAAGCGTTAGACTGATCTGGAGGCGGGTAGACCTGATGATTGTACGGGTGTGATGCTCGCGAGTGAGAAGGGGCTAGGGGCGCCTCCTGTAATCGGGGCTCGTGGGGTCCCTGCTGGGAGGAGGAACTGTAACTCGGGGTGGGCGCAAAGGAAACTCCCGGGCGGTAGTCCCTTGGTCCTCTTCCCCGGTTAAAGCTGCTGCTCCTTCCCCTCAGGATCCCTCCCCTTGCCTCCGGGTACGGGCTGCGTCCCTGCGGTCGGTATTGAGAGTGGGGGCCATGATTGGCATAGGTGACTGCACTTATCGGCTCGCTCTCCTTTCTACGAGAGGCCGGGGACTTCACATGGCGGATGGCGCCGGTCTCTCGCAACAGGCCAGCAATGCTCCTGATGCGGGATTCCAGCTCTCCCCATGTAATGCTCCCGGGCTCTACTCCTGCTAGGGCCAGGCGAGTGGTGCTGTTGAGTCCATCTATGACTGCCCTCCTAAACTCTAAGTCGTCGAAGTCCGGCATGTCGCTCAAGTCTAAATCTACCTCGTCTGCTAGTTCGGCTAGGAGCTGTTTCCTGGCTAAATATGCCTCTGGGTCCTCTCCGGGTTTTTGAGATTCTGCTATGTATAAGGCCTTCAAGCTCTTGGTAGGCCAGAGGAAGGCGCACAACTCCTTCATGGCACCATACTGACTGCGAGTGGCTAATCTCCGGTTAGAAATATATGCGTTGAGGGAGGTGACTATTTCGGGGCTGGCACAGTGGCGGGCCAGCTGAGCTACATCGGAGCCACTGGCAGAGGGCTGGGACATGGTCACGTGTGCGAACCACTGTATAGCTGAGTCTCGGTTCAGGGGTCCCATGCGGTCCGCTATGGCTTGGAGCTCATCGGGCCTCCAATTACGGGTCTCTTTAACTATTCGGTCTGTCTTCCTGCCATCCTCGTCTGTGGAGACAATTTCTTTGGTAGCTATCGGATGGAGGGGCTGTGGGGCGTCCGCAGGCTGGGGCGAAGGGGGTGACCAACTGTCGGTACTACCTTCGGGGAGGGCCAAGAGGGCTGCGGGATGCACGGCGGAAATTACGGCCTGCTGCATTCCCAGGTGCTGCTTTAGGGCCTCTAGCTCCCTCTTACAAGCGGAGTGGTCTGCTGCGGCTACCTTTGCGACTTTCTGCTCTGCCATGAACTGGGCAGCATGGGTTAATTTTGCAATCTTCTCCTGTCCTTCAATTACTGCGTGCTCAGCCATATCGGCACGAGCGGTGGCCACTTCAGCCTTGTGCTGGGCGTCCTGGAGGGCAGCGGCTAGTCCCTGCTTCTCCAGCATGAAGTTAACGCGTTCGGAACGCCACTCGGCTGCTTTTTCCTCATGTTCCTTCTTTTCTCTCCTTAGCTTTTCTATCTCCTGTTCCTGTTCTTCCTGAGCTATCTGTAGCTTATTAATTAGGGACACGCTGTCCTGTAGGGCGGTGAAAAGTGCCCAGGCTCCATACCTATCCTTCTTACTGGACCTAGGTTTCTCCTTTTCACAAAAATCTTGGAAGGCGCTTCTGACTATCTGGAGCGGGTCGGGTCCCTTGAAGGAACCGGCTTCCCAAGGGCAATCTCCCTTCTTCACTAGCCACTTCTCCAGGCGGGGCACGGTGGGGGCTGCCCGGTACATTTTTCCTTTTAGTTTAAGGCTGATCTCGGGGGAGGTTAAAGAGTGGATCAGCGACACCAGGGGTGGGGCGATTAAAGCTGCTCAAGGGTTTTAACAACTTCTTCCTCTCTATGTCCCTTTCGGGAGGTTTATCCTTCCCTCAGGTCCTCAAGGGTTTTTACCAGGGGGTTTTAAGGTTCTACTTTTAGGTTCACAAGGGTATTCTAAGGGTCCTACACTCGGTTCTTCTCCACCGGGGGAGAAGGAAAATTCCTATTCCCGTTTCAAGCTTGCTTACAAGCCACGGGACCAGGAAAAGTTTACTGGCTCAGAAGGTGCTCTCAAGCTCTCTAAGCCCAAGAACCAAAAACGCTCAGTGCTTCCAAGCCTCTGCTCAGAAGCTAAAGCTCAGGGGTCTCCCAAGCCTATGTGCTCAGAAAACCAAAAAGGGTTCCCAAGCCTCTGCTCAGGAACTGCAATTAAGGGGCCTCCCAAGCCTATGCTCAGGCAACCAGAAATGCTCCCAAGCCTCTGCTCAGAAGCTGCAAGTGCTCTCAAGCTCTCTGCCCAAGAACTATACTCAAAGTGTCCCCAGGCCTCGTGCTCAGAGACAAATGGTTAAACTGTCTCCAAGCCTCGACCAAAAGACTAAATGCGCTCAAGGACTGCCTCTGCAAGTCCCCAAGCAAAAGTGCTCAGGAGTAAAACCACGGTACTCCCAAGCGGAAAAAGCGCTCAAGAGTTCTACCAACTCTCAAGCGAAAGTGTGCCCAAGAGTCCCACTGACTCCCAAGCGAGGTGTGCTCACGAGTCTAACTTAAAACTCGCAAGCGGAAAGGCGCCCAAGAGTCTTCCTTAAAACTCTTAAGCACGGTGCGGCCGGCTGCCGCGGGGCTTCAGGAACCTGGCTTCAGATTCCCAAAGCTAAACTGACTGAACAACCAAACGGACTAACAATCCCTTCACGTTTCCTCCGGAGCGGGGATTGAAGCCTAAGTGCTGGCAGGAACGGGGGTTTGGACGGACTTAGGAGAGACGGGGGAGGGCGGAAGAGAGTTTTATATGTGCTGCTTCAGGATGTATATATGCGTATATATCTAGAGCCTACTTCTGGGATCCCACCCACATAGACGCGTTTAGGCGGCCCGGAAAGTGGCCAGGAACTTCACCAGTTCAGAGGTCCTCACCCACAGTACACCGGTTATAACGGCTGGAGGGCCTCGCGGTGCACCACAAAAGGCAAGTAGTCCAAAGCTGGCTGAAGGAGGAAATGGGGAAAAGCCAACCCACAAGATAGAAATGCTCGCTAGAGCCACACACACTCACACTTTTAATTCCCTGAGCTAAATTGCGCTCTTTACACAGAGGTCTGGAAAATTTTCCTCTAAGTCAGTTCGCCGAAGACACGCGTGTCGACTCACGTGCATTCACACGAACCGGGTTATGCCCGCATTCTCCACCAGTAAACTGTTACCAGAACTGCTCTTTATTATAATGGGGAATTAGCTGTAGCAGTCTGTAACTATTAATATTAAGCGAGGATCATAACCTATGTTTACGGAGGTCCCGATCCCAGACACTCTAGTGAAAAAGAGGCAGACAACGAATGAGTTCCAAACACGTGTATTGAGTGTAGCGTAAGCCTAGCTTGCACAATCATACAGAGAACACACAAGATCTAGGAAATACAGAGCAGGAAATACAGAGACGTTCGCATTAGCTGGTTCCCAACGATGATAGGGGGGAATACTCACTTATCCTGGAGCGAAGCAGAGACACAGCAGCGAGGGTGGCCCAATGCCAGCACTGGAACCACAGACGGACAGCAAAGAGGTCTGGATAGGGAATGGCCGAGGCACCGAGTGGTCTGGGAGACCAGCTTAAATACCCCAAAACGTACCCTGGGGCTGGTGCTGTACTTGGTGGTTCTCACAGATTAAAACAAAGGTTCTAATGGGCTACTGAATGGCTTGGATGGGCCACTTTGGTAATCAGATTGTGATAAGTGACACCTCAGGAAGAGGGGACAAAAGAGGGAGGGGGAAATCCAAGTGGGCTGAAAGGATGTTCCAACAGACAGGGCTTGTCCTGATGTCATCAGCTTCTGGAATGCGGAGGTTTCTTTGAGATGCATTCTCTAAGTGCTTGGGATGGTCGGCACTTAGTTCCTTCTCCGGGGCGGCTCCTAAGATATGCAGAGCGGGGCGAGGGGCTCTCGCTGCGGACGTGGTGTGCCCGCTTCGCCGAAATGGCTTCCCAAAGCAGTCTTCTTCCCAGGGTCTTCTGGCTGCCTAAGAACATGGATGCCGGCTGGGCATAGCTGGGCTGGATAGCAGGTTGCCCGGTAGCGAGGGCAAGCTCGGGGACCGGCCCGCGGGAGGCTCCAGGCGGGAACTGACCAGGGAGCGCCTAGCCAGGCTCGCTGGAGGTTTCCCCGGCAGGCGTCCGGCTGCTAGCAGCGGCTTGGGCCCATATGAGGCAGGCTTCCATGGAGGCAGGGGGAACAATACTTTAAAACACAGTCCAAGGCAAGGAACAGGCACGGTCCGTGGCAGATGGCAATGCAGGCACGGGGCACACTTGTAACACAGTCCAAATGCACACTAGGAAGTCCAGATACAGGTCAGGGCAGGGCTGCCCAGAAAGAGAGTCCTTTGTGCAGTTAACCAAACATGGAGTCAGTAAACTACACAGTCTATAGCAGCAGCAAGGGTAATTGACACGCAGGCAGGAAACTGACACGTGTATTAGAACACACACGTGCAAAGCAGTCTTTGGTGTAGCAGTGAAACAGCAACGCAGGAAACTTTAGCACAGTTCATGGCAGGCTTCAAAGCAGGGGAGGGGGCCTACTTGGCAACAATAGACAAGCAAAGTTTACGTGGAGAAGGCAAAGGATGGAAACTAAGATCACTCACTAGAAATTATTTAAGAGTGGACAGAGGACATTTACAACTTTGACCTTTTTATTTCAGTCTACAACTCTTTATTTATATATTTTTAAAAGACTAATATCCTGATACTTGGCTATACGTTTGTGTGGAGGCATATCAGTTTGATAAATCCAACCAAGTTTTCTGTTGTTGAAGAAGTAAGTAAGGAGTACCTACTCTGAACACCAAAACAGACTATGTTGAAGGCCATAGATTATTTATGGTTAAATCTATGGGGAACATAAGCTGTACTGGGGGATATACTGGGGGTGGCACCGTATGAAGAAGGAGAAAATGTTGTCTGGATCCAACCCAATGGCTGTTAACACCATAAAACCGATTCCAAAATATTATGAAAATATCTAGCTGAGTAACAAGACTCTAGCAAAAAGCAGCATTAAATAACTGAGAACAAAACAATATCGCCAGCATTCAGCATAAAGAAAATAATCCGGCCATCCCAGCCAGTGGCAATAGCCACTTAAGCTGGTGGGCATTATTTGCCTCATCAGAAGGAGGAAGGCAAACGGCGCACCCGGCATCGGGGGTTCAGCTCAGGGGGCAGAGACTGTAGCTTTAGCAGGTGTCTCCGTCCCCTGCCGCCTCAGTTGCGCCTTGTGCTCGGCCCACCCACCTCACCCAATTGCAATGCAGGATTAGCCAGTCGCTTTGTTGGGCCAGGCAGGAATTTTTCTCTCCTTTTCCCTGATTGGCACTTGGGAGTGGAGTTTTTCGCCTACCTTGCACTGTGAGAAGAGGGAGGTAATTGGCTTGGTGGGTCTGAGATAATTCCCTGGTGGCAGGATTTAAGTTAGGGGAAAATTTGAGCGGGCCGGTGAGCACCCTTGGCACCTCCCCATTGGTGGGGAATTGGGGTCTGTCAGGAGCAGCTGGCTGCTGTATGGCCCAGTTGCGAGGACAGACACCCTGGGTGGGGAACCCCTGGACAAGCCATTCTCCCCCCGCTGCTGTACGGCTGGGTGGGGGAGCTTTAAGGAGGTGAACCACTTGGCCTGGCCAGGCTGGGTCGCAGCCATACGATGGATGGCTCACACCCGGGGCAGCGGGTGTCTTGCCCAGACAGGTCGGGGTGGGGTCCAGGTAGTGACCCCAGGGCCCGACCTGTACCGCTAGTTAGGCCCTTGCCATAGTTGATGTTTAATCATTGAAATGTTAATAAAGTGGCCCATTTTATAACCCAAATACTGTGTCTGCCTTTCATTCCAACTGAGGTGGCAATTTTCATAAAAGCCAGTCAACAGGAAAATGGTGTTTCTCATCGTTGAGAAGGGATTTGAATATGGGTACATCAGATTCTTGTCTGGGGCTTTAACCACTACACAACACTGCCCTTTGAAAATAAATGGTTCTGTCTGATGTTGAAAGCTTAATAGACTTGGCACGAGACAAATGGAAGTGGAGAAGTAGTTCTGGGCTCAATCCAATGGCAGAGAAGACCAATTTAATGAAATACCCTAATGGAAAATAGTGATCTGGCCTTACCTCTATTGCTCAGAGTTAATATTTTCTATACCCAGCAGCAGAAATGACATATCAAGAGAGGGGCGTCAGACTGCGGGCCTTGGCCTTTCAGCCAATGGGTTGCAAGTCTGACCCCCACACACAGACACCAGCGATGCCACATCACTGCTGGGCTGGCCACGTTTGCATCCAGCAGAGCCATTGCAGCACCTTGCCACTGTGTGGGCCTCATGGAACCGGCCTGTGGCCCACAGCAAGATTTGTGTAAGTATTGCTAAGGCATATATATGGCAGGAAAGCAAAAGTGATAATCTTTTGCAGCAGCAATGGACTATTCGGACCATATCATTATCATTATCATTTAATCCCAGAAGTCATGGAGGAAAATTATTTTCATGTGTTTGTTCAGTTGTTTTCTGTCTTTTAATGGATTATGTAAAGCATTGTTTTTTGCGTCCTTTTTCAATAACCTTTGCTATTCAATGAAAGCATATCAGAGCCAGAGACACAGTCTTGGCTGGCCTCTGCTGGGAAAGCGGAAAGGTCAGAAATCCCCCCAAAGGAGAAGCACGTTCAAAAAGAATTCAGCAAGACATTTGACTCCACAGTAATAGCTGTGACCAGTATTCTATGAAGATACGGATTCAAAAAGATACTTTTTTGTCAAACAAAGAGGGAAGTACCACATAAAAGGAAGCTAAGCAAATATAGGGTTGGATCCAGCCAGCTTTCCCCCTTGTCCTCACCCATTTCTCTCAATATAGCCCTCATCCCACATGGCTTTTGTCCAATAAGGTTTCATGAATCCCAGCACAGCCTTTTTTGATGGTCACAGGGCTCCCTCCTTTTTCACCAGCATAAAACCTGGATCCAACCTGTAATATGTCGCCCTAAGCAACATTGTTCATAAGGAAGTTTAGTTGAAATAATAGATATGTTCCTTTTGAAACAGAATATTTGTAGATCAGGGACACGGCATTGTGCCATGGAAATACAGGCATGATTCTGAAATTTTCCTCATCTTAATTTGTTCCCCAAAGGACAAAAAAAAATTAAGTCCCATCAAACCTGACTGGAAGTGATAACCTGAGGAAACTGGTAATTGTTACTTGAAGGAAGTAGAGGTCTATTTAGGGTAGAGTTGCCAGGTCCCCCTACCCCCCAGGTGGAAGGTTGGATGCCTGGCACCTACCATTTGATGTTCTTCTTCTGCATGTACAGAGCACACGTGCACTCCCAGCCTGCGTGATGACATCACTTCCAGGAAGTGATACCATTGCACAGGCCAGGTACCACCTTGGGAGCACTCTGGCACTCTGCAGGGGGCTGAATTGGGCCTGATTTGGGCCTGAATCAGAAGCATGCTGTGGTTCCTGGGAGCGTGCCCTGGGAGATGCAGTCCCCCTCACCAGCCAGGTAAGTGGGTGGGGGGGGTGGAGGGTGGCAATGGGGGATCCAAATTCAGAGTCTAGCTTTCAACATCAGTCCTGTTTTAACAAGCCTTCTGTCTCAGCCAATTACGCATCATTTTCCCAAATATAGAATCTGCCTATTGGGAAAGGGGAGAATTGGCAAGGACTGTATAGATGTGAGCATATAAGATAGCTGTTTGGACCCAGATTTGAAGGGGCATGTGGCCAGCTTAAAAATGGAGTGAGCTTTTAGAATTAGGAAGTCAATATTATAAACCACATCACTGAAAGTTTGTTAATATGCTATTACCACGTGATTCAGTCCTTTCCTCCAGAATTACAAAGGATTTAGGGATGCAACTTGGGTTGTACAAAGAAATGGTGAATATTTTGACTTACTGCCAAGCTACAAGTGAGGAATGACACTTGAACGGCAAGTGTATGTCTTCCTGTTCACTTGCCCTCCACTCAATCCATTTGCCATTCAAGTTTCATTCATCACTTGTAGCTTGGCCCTCTGTCACCTTCACTGAGGACTTTGCCAACGTCATTGTAAGTGGAGGAAGCACCATATATGCAAGAGTTGCCACTGCAATTTTCAGGAAACAGGAGAATGTCCTGGAATGTTCGAACTTCTGCAGCAGCACATCCTTAGAAGGCAAAGCTAGTGGTGAGCAAAACCTCTTGGAACACATCTACTGGCTGATTTGAGGTAAAGCAAAATCTTTTTTAAAAATTTCATTTATATTCCCCTTTTCTGTTCACCGGTAGTCTAAAGCAGCTTCTTGTTCTCCTCTCCTCCTAGCTGTCATCACAATGCCCTTGTGAGGTAGATCAGGCTCAGAAAGACTGCCTCTTCTGAGGTCACCTAGCAAGGTTCCTTGGCAGAGTGGGGATCCAAACCTGGGTCTTCTAGATCCTAGCATAACACCTGAACCACTGTTCCATAGCAGATCTCAGCATGAATCTAAAGCCTGTATGAAAGCTTTTGTTCAGGCAAAACACCAAAGGAATTTTGAGAAGGAAGACAAAGAGAGTTTCAATAAGATAAGTAGATTTCACACATCTGTACCGAACATTGCAGATATTGGCCTGGAAGTTGTGAAACTGCCTTGACATTTGCTCTTGTGTGTGTATTTTCAAATCAATCTCTGCACAAAAGAAGGTTATGAGCTTGTGTTTTTTTTTTAAAAAAGCAGGAAAAACAGAAGCTTCTAAGAAATCCAGGCATTGTGTAGAAAACAAAACATCCCACATGTGCTGAATTGCAGATGGACCTCCTCACACGGTACTGAATTTCTGAAAAAAGAAAAGAGCTTCGACATGCCCGTGAGGTGGTCTGTCCCATTTGTGTTGTTTCTGCTTTGTATCATGATCTATTGCCTATGAAATTATATTATCAGCAGCTCTGAAATGCTCTGCTTAATGCTTCCAACAAATATCTGGACTGCCTAAGTCACCTAGAGGGGGTTTAAAATGTTTGTTTTTGCCATCTGTTCACATTTCCCCCCCTCAAAACAGGCTGTCCCTTGTAACTTCCTTGATTACAAGACTCCTAACGCGCTGCAGATAATGTTGATTTTAAAATAATCTTGGCACTCCCTCACTGATGACTTCCCCCATTCTTTCCCACCTTCCATCATTGAAATCGCCATGTTGTTTGGAAGAATTCCACACAACTGGCAGCCAGGCCTGAAAAGCTGCCCAGGACTGAAATAGCCAGCGGGAGGATGAAGACAGGTTGCTATACTGTGCCACAGCAATGTGGCTTTTGTGTATCCAATTCCTGCTTCCGTTAATGGTCCTACAGGCCAGCTAAGAACTGGCATGGATTTAGGGGGATAGTTGTGATAATATTCACGGCCTTCATACCTTTCTGATTTTCTATATACCAGTTTGTCCCTTGTCTACACTACCAGACTGTTCATGGGAGGGTTTTTGAGTTGGAGTAACCTTAAGGTAGGTTTTACCTTAGAGTTTTCTCCATATTCTAATGCAGCATGACATAATTTCCAGGAAATGATGTCACACTCTTGTGCCAATAGCGCTCCCCCATATGCCACCTGCAAGAGCTCCCAGGATTTCCAGGCACATATCTGGCATCCTAAGAGGAAATGCATATGAACTACATCAAATGAATTGCATGTTAGTGTCTGTGAAAATCAAATGTTTGCATGCATTTACATAGATTAAGTCCAGCGAATCTGCAACATAATGATGAAAGATATAATTTCCATAGAGTTAAAGGAACAAAGCTCTCAAAGTGGGCTTTCACACATGCACACTTTGGAAAAGGTCACAACAATAAGTTTGGGGGAGACAAACGGGTCCTCAACCACTTAATGTCGACCTTCAGAAATGTTCCTGATAAGTTCCAGATAAGGAGAATGTCACCAGTGTTGTTCTGAAAACACCTTTCAGAACACTAAAAGAGAATTGTGTTAAGATGCTCAACATAAATCCCAAGAAGTGTTTTGGAATACAAAGGCAGCAATTAACAAATATACAATTAGCAGTTTAATTCATCTCACCCGACACAGGTTCAAGGTGAAAAGGAGCTGCAGATCTCGTAAGCAGCTATTTACTTCATTGCTAAGAATAGCAACCACAGCAAATAAAATAAAATAAAAACTAGATGGAACTCTTGCCATATGAAGCTTCAGAACGGCGTGAAGAACTAAAATTGTGCAAACTCTCAGACCATCTCGTGTGGCAGCCATCATTTCTACATTAAATGGACGTATAAGAGATGGACAACACTGAACTGTTTTGAAAACCATATAAAAAAGTCTACAATAAAGTAACAACAGCTGACTCAGTTGTTATAAAACGCTTCTAAGTTAAAAGCCAACTACGAAAGAAAAGGAGTTGACTTCAGTGCAGTCCTAAACACAGTTGAATCCACTGGGTTTAGGCTGGAATAACTCTGCACTGGCTACCTGTTTGCTTCCTGGTTTTGTTTTTTTGCAGTTAGATTTTGGCTACTCTTTGTTATGTGGTATTGTTGTGATTTAGAATGTTTGCTGTTATTTAGTATTTTGGTTGCTGTTGTCTGTTTAGATTTTTAATATTGTAGTTTATAGCTTTGTACTCTTGGTTATAAAACATGTGGGTGAAGAAGTCTGGTCTTTTTAAATAAACCAAAATAACATCAAAGGAGCCACTTTGGATCACAACAAAAGATCAGCATCCTATTTCCAAATATTGGCCAGCCATACACCTCTGAATTGCCTTAAAGGAAAGCAAGCCAGGATTTTAACCAGTAGTTCAACCCAAGTATTTAATATACAAAAGAAGAAATGTGGAAACTTCATTAAACTAATATGTCTAGTGGCCATTGAGAGACTCGTTCTGTGAGCTATTCAGACATGTCTTCCCTTATACAGATTCAGGATGTGTTTTTGATTTTTTGACTTTGGTTCTCGTTTGGAGTTCTCTCTCTTGGAAGCAACACTTTTCACTGCATTTCCGGGGAAAAAAATGAAAGTATCTTCTTTCCCTAAGACATTCTACAAAACAAAACATTGGCCAGTCAATTTCCTCCTGTTTTCTTTCTAGGCTGGCTGCTTCCTTGCCATTCTGGTAACAGTTTGACTTTCAAAATCGGACCCTTAGAGCATTCCCATGCTAAGTTGCTGAGCAGCTACAGGCTGTTTATACATATTTCCCTACTGGGCTCAGCGCTTTAGAAAGGGGTTCTCGATGTCCAGAGTTCTTGTCCAAGATAATTCCACCAGCATCCCTCAGACACTACAATTAGTTTCTTGCTGTGCTCTTTTCCTGCTTCTCTTTTCCAGCTACCCTGAAGTCAGAATATACATGTTGGAATCTGACTTTTATTGGCTAATTTGTTTTTCATAATAGAGAGAACAGTTTGGAGCTATTCATGATGAACTTCCCCTACCAACATCCTTTAAACATTCTTTCCTTGGGATACTCTTGAAAAATACAGTTTTTTGTTTTTTTTTTAGAAAAAGGACAGGCAAAAACGTATCTTGTTATACTTCAGTAAAGCTGTTTCATTGGGTTCATAGGGAATGTTCTGTTTGCATTATTTATTGTTTTATAAACGCCCAAACCTAAAGTAACTGGAACAGTACCTCATGTATAAGAACTAGACATGGGCACGAACAGAAAAAAAAATGAACATGGTGTTCGTTGTTCGTTGTTCATTGTTCATGGGGGCCAGCAGGCTCTCTTCCAGCCATCAAGATCCCTACTGCACCACTCCCAGAAACCCTACCCGAGCATGCAGCAGGAAATGCACCAATAATAAATAATAGCTTGGCCCAGAGCCTGGCAGCAGTCCTGAAACTTGAAGAGGTAGATCCCTATTCCACCACACACAAAGAAAATTCAAGCTCGAATGCACTCTCCCTCTCTCTCTCTCAAAATGCCAACAGCAACTGTCTCTCCCTCACTGTCTACAAAACCAGAGCTGGAAGCCCCCCTTCCCCACTGCTCTTTTCTTCCTTGTAACAAATGTAGAGCTCCACACTTGAAAGGAAGACCTGCCTATCAAGCTAAATTGGGCTTAGATTGGGGTTTCCAGGGCAACAGCAGAAGTTCAGACAGAGTTCAGGCAGTCCCTGCCTCCAGTTGCCAAGGGAATTGATTGCAGGTGCCAGACTGTCTGGCTTGACGAACAGCAACAAAGGAGACTTGCAACGACCACCTGTTTGTTTAGAATGGGGCCTCATGAACAGCTTGTTCATGAACAGCAGATTGGGCTGTTCGTGGCTTTTTTTAGTTCATACTGCTGTTCATGCTCATCTCTAATAAGAACAACACAAGTATATACTAGCTCTGTATATATGTTACAGTGACCATGCATACATCTTTCAAGTATGAGCATACTTCTGTTTGTAAGAAACAGCCTACTCTTTGGATATTCAGTTGAAAAATAAAACTGGGGAATACCTGAGGCATAGCTTACATGATGGACTTCAGAGAAAACGCAGAAGACTCCATGAATATGTTAGCCTCTTTTCATAGAAGGTTGTCCCTGTGTTTATTTGGAGGTCTGAAGCTTAGATCACATGTGTGGATGGGAGGGACTGTGACTGAGAGCTAAATTATAAGAGACAGATTATATGAGGATGTGCACGTGAAGGGAGTTTCAATGTTAGCTGGGAAGCTGAGTTTTAAAAGACAGATCAGAAGGCTTTGTTAATTTCCCCTCTCTATAGAGCCAGCAAAGATCACCCTTCAGAAGGTTTCTTATTTCCTCTTCACCTCCCAAAGGCTCTGTCAGTTTTCCATCCCCTTCTAGGAGGTGAAGAGGAACTAAAGAAACCCTCTGAGGAGAGATCTTTTCTGGCTCTGTAGAGAGTCTTTTGAAACTCAGCTTCCCAGTTAACATTGCTACTCCCTTTACGTGCACATCCTCGTGTAATTCATCTCTTATAGTTTTGCTCTCAGTGGTAGAGCATCTGCTTGGCAGGTAGAAAGTTCCTAGTCCATCTTCAGTTAAAAGAATCAGGTAGTAGGTGATATTAAAGACCTCTACCTGAGACCTTGGTGAACAGCTGCCAGTCCAAGTAGACAATACTGATCTTGATGAACCAAGGGTCTGATTCTGTATAAGGCAGCTTCATTCATTTATTGTTTGATGCCATTTTGGATCCTATGTGTTAATATAGCAACAATAAATAGAAAATGTTTAACAATGTATTGATTTCTAGCAATGAAAGGTTGTTGCTTACTAAAATATATGTTATCTTTCATGTTTATCATCTTCTCAAAACGGCTCCTATGTTGAGGTACTGGTAAGTGGTAACGTAAAATTTCAAAACCAACTGAGTGACTGAAACCAGATGAGCAATCAACAAAATATTCTTCTTAGCAAGGCCATATGGGAAGTCACCTTTTCACAGCAAACATTATATGCCAGCTACATAATGGTCGATCAATCTTGGTGGCAGTCTACCGCAAGATGGGTTGGATCCCAAAAAAGGTCCATTCACACAAGGGGCAAGGATGATTTTTGATGACCCCCTTCCTCGATTTCCCCTCTCCCAAGAGCAAGATTGGAGGGGGGGATATTGAGTTGTAGTGGGAAGGAGGGAATTTTAAACTCGATCCAGCTCCATGGTATAATTTAACCATACTGGAAATGGACAGCTTATCTCTCATCTTTGATTCTCTCTGTGTTCAGATTACAGTTTATATCAGTTCATATCAGCCAGTTTGGTGTAGTGGTTAAGAGTGTGAAACTCTAATCTGGAGAACCGGGTTTGATTCCTCACTCCTCCACTTGAAGCCAACTGGGTGACCTTGGGTCAGTCACAGCTTCTAGGAGCTCTCTCAGCCCCACCCACCTCACAGGGTGTTTTGTTGTGGGGTTAATAATGACATAGTTTGTAAACTGCTGAATGGGCATTAAGTTGTCCTGAAGGGAGGTATATAAATCAAATGTTGTTGTTGTTGTTATACAATACCTTGCTGATCCTATGACAACTTGTGGAATTTTGAGAACAGGTGCTAGGCACCACAGGATGGCTTTCATGGGTGCTTGGTCCAATCACAAAATGTTGGGAGTAGAGATGGGCACGAACCATAAAAAAACTGAACCATGTGGTTCATGGTTCATCAAATTTCATGAACCATGAACCACAAACTTTCATGAACCTGCCCCCCCCCATTCACGAACCAGTTTGTTTGGTTCGTGAAAATGTCACATCCGGGTCAGAAAAGCATCACTTCCAATTCAGCAGAAGGTCGCTTCTGGGTCAGCAGAAGGTCTGCAGGAAGTCCATCCCCTGTTGTGTACGAAACTTATTGATTGGCACCAGGCTGTCTGCAGTCACAAACCAAAAAACAAACCAAACGAATCAGCCTAAAATTCATGGTGGTTCATCAGAAATGGGATCTGACAAACCACGGTTCATGAACCACAAACCGGCCTGGTCCATGCTTAATTTTGGTTTGTATTTCAGTTCTTGCCCATCTCTAGTTGGGAGTGGGGCCAGCCTGACTATAAAAGCAAACTAAACAGTCACATAGGTCACCAGGCCTGATATTGTCCTGATATTGTCCTTATACAGGAGGGAAGGTACTGGCTGGACTTCTTCACATTAAGGGTAATTCAGCAGTGAATCTTGCTGTTTAGGGATGTGATGTGTTCTCCCTCATTGGCAGTCCTCAAGGAGCAGCTGGGTGAATTCTTGTTGGAGATGCATTGGGCAGGTGGTTGGACTATAAGACCCCTTCCAACTCTATGATTCTGTGATTCTACGAAAGTCTTTTCTTTCATTGATGGTTAAAACTGATGTACCACCTTTATAGGATCTATATTAGCAACTCTCCAGGACTCATCAAAATATCGCACCTTCAGTGCATAGTCTAAATTTATGAAAGGAATCCTTGTACTGTTTTGCTTTTCAATGAACAACAGATTCCCTTACAAATCAAGCAATTATCTCTTTTCTTTTATGTCCAAAGTATTCCACATGGAATAAGTTGTCATTACCATTTGGATGCAACTCTGAAAACCATTCATTGCTTATTGATAGAGATTAATTGCATTTTCTGAGGAAGACATTTGTAGTATCCTGAGCTGTTGCATCCAGTTTGAGCGTTGATTAGATAGAATGTGGCCAAATCAGAATCAAGTGTCATTTTTGCTTTGTAAAATGCTGAAAAACATTTGAAAGCATAGCTCAGCAATGGATCCAGAGGGAAGAACTGGCATAAATATTATATTTTGTGAGTATGCTTCCAAAAGATGAATGAATCACAGAGCCTCCATTTGAATTGTGCAGCTGAGTCCAAATGTTCATTTCTGCAGAAAGTGATTCTACACTTTATGTAACACTCATAGCTGCCGTGTCAGAGTGTTGGTACCATTGAGGTTATCAGCCTCCAGATGGGGGGATTACAACTGAACAGCAGATTAAAGAGATGAGTTCCCTTAGAGAAAATGTCAGCTTTGGAAGGTAGACTCTATGGCTCCCCTGAGACCTCTTCCACCCCAAATTCTGATCTCCTCAGAGTCTCTCTACACAAGACATCTTACATAAGTATGCTCAAGATCTTGCACGTGTTCTCCCACTTGCTCATAACAGCCATTTGTTGCTCTGATTTACACAGGTTGGAAGTCTGTTCCTCCACTCTGGGGAGGCTTGCATCCCATGATGCTCTGTGTATTTGAATATGCTCATTTTCCCTATCAACCAAAGATTTAACAGCAAACGGACACCAGGCGGAGCTCTCTCTTTGCCACCCCCCCCCCCCAAATTTGGAATGAAGAGGCAGACACAAGAGTTGGGAACTAAAGTGCTGCTTTATTAAATTACAGCAACATAACTGTCAACACGGCAAGGACCTAACTAGCAGTACAGGTCAACCACTACAGAAGGATTCGTATTGTATTATCCCCATAACAGACCTGTGAAGGATATAAGACCAGGAATATGTTACCAGAGCATTGTCACCCAGTGAGGCAGAGCAATGAAGGCAGAAGGGAGTATGGGGTGAAATGTGTGGAGCTCTATTTATTCTGGGGAATCTGGAGGCAGACAGATTCTGGAGCCTCTGGATCCTGACAACCCTGCCCCCCCATTTTAGGATGGAATTTGTTTTTCATTTGAAATCTGATCTCAAAATGTCGCCTTTTTTCAGTGAGTTCTTGTAAATGTTGGGTTAAATCTATACCATGGGGTTAGATGCCAAAGAAAGAATTTATTGTGCATCGATCGATATACTTTACACTAGTTTTTCAAATTTGCTGCTACCATATCCTATTGTATCTGTTATCATGAAATGTCCTAATCATTGTATTTTTGCTCTGTGAATGTCCTGGCTATTGATTATATTGTATTCACTTGCAGTATGTAATCCACCTTGGATCTCAGTGAAAAAGGCAGACTATAGTTAAACGACAACTCCAATAAATCCAATTCCAGTTTGGTGTAGTGGTTCTGAGAGCCAGTTTGATGTAGTGGTTAAGAGCAGCAGGGCTGTAATCTGGAGAACTGGGTTTGATTTCCCAATCCTCTGCTTGAAGCCTTGGGTCAGTCAAAGCTTCTAGCAGCTCTCTCTGCCCCACTTCTTGTTGTGGGGATAATAACATACTTTGTAAACTGCTCTGAGCGGGTGTTAAGTCATCCTGAAGGGCAGTATATAAATCAAATGTTGTTGTTGTTGTTGTTGTTGTTATATTCTTTTCTGTTTCACATTCCAACCATTATTCAAAAGATAGTTTTAAAACACTGTTTTTTTAAAAAGCAAAGCAAAACATGAATTATTTTGATGGTCACAAATCCGATAAGTGGGAGAAATCAATTCATTTAACCGAGGATGCTTGCATCCAACGACTAATCCTAACAGCATTTCCCCCTGCAAATCACTCCCACCATCAACATATTGCACTGCACTGACATCAAAATGGATTACAGTATCTCTGAAATTAAAAATGGATCTGTATGCATGCATTTCCCAAGATATTTGCTTGTCATCTTGCTTTTGATCAATCTTCACCTGCCTTTTATTACTATTGATGGAGTAGCACATTATCCCGAAATAACTGATCAATATTAACATCAGGTCCTAAGCTTATCTCAGGGCCTCTTTTTTTGGCATCTGCTTTTAAATGCTCAGACTTCAGATGGGTTATCACTGTAGCTCTTGTTTCAGTTCCTAGTTCAATGCATTTACCATGGAGGGGAAAAAAGATGATTTGAACAAGATAAGGTGGCAAAAGTGAAAGTAGTATCTGTCAGGGTTGCTGGATCACATACAGGTTTTGTTCACAGTAGGTTGTGGTCTGCACTGTTGAACACTCCTTAGGTTCAAGTATATGTTTAATCATGCAAAAAAAAGCTGATTGCACACACACATCTTATACTGCTTTCCTGTGTCCCCCCTTCTGCTCATTTAAACCCCTATTTTTTGTTTACTGTATCCCTTTACTACCAAAACATTGACATTTTAGAGTTAATTAAGAAACAAGTGGAGGACCAATAAGGAGGGGCATCTCCTCCATTATGTCCACTCTCCCTTTCCTGAAAATCTCTCCCTTCCCCTTCTACTTTCCACCCATCGGCCAACCTACTTTTATTTCTCCCCCCCCCCAAGTCTTCAATTTCCTCTTCTTCCTTTCCCTGACAGCCTCTCCCTGAGAAAAGTCTGGCCAGGCTTCAATTGTGTGGTGGTTATCAGGCCAGGCCGAGTTGTGCAAGTAGTATATTTCTTGAAGTTTCCACTGGGTTGCCCTTGGCAAGTCTTCCTTAATCATGAGTCTTGACAGTGGAGGGAGGTGGGATCTTTTCCAGGGCTGTTTCAGCCTCCTAGTCCTCTCATATTCCCTAGCCACAGCTTTGATTTAGGAAACCAAGGCTTGGAAGACTTGGCAATATTGTTGTGGTTGCCAAGCAACTCCCAGCAGCCACTGAATGTTCAGTGGATATTATTGTCTTAAAGCTACAAGCACTGTTTCTGTTATTTTGGGGAGATTTAATTAGAGATGGGCATGGACAGCAATACGAACACAAAAAAAAGCCACAAACAGCCCAATCTGCTGTTCGTGAACAAGCTGTTCATCAGGCCCCATTCTAAATGAACAGGTGGTCGTTGCAAGTCTCATTTGTTGCTGTTCCTTGCTGTTAGTTAAACCAGACAATCTGGCACCTGCGATCAGTTCCCTTGGCAACTTAGGCAGGGATTGTCTGAACTCTGTCTGAACTCCTGCTGTTGCCCTGGAAACCCCAATCTAAGCCCAATTTAGCTTGATAGGCCAGTTTTCCTTTCAAGTGTGGAGCTCCAAATTTGTTAAAAGGGAACAAAGAGCAGTGGGGAGGGGGGGCTCCCAGCTCTGGCTTAGTTTGCAGAGAGGGAGAGTGTTGCTGTTGGCATTTTGATAGAGAGAGTGCATTGGAGCTTGAAGTTTCTTGTGTGTGGTGGGATAGGGAGCTACTGCTTCAAGTTCCAGGGCTGCTGCCAGGCTCTGGGCCAAGCTATTATTTATTATTGGTACCTCTCCTGCTGCCTGCTCAGGTAAGGTTTCTGGGAGTGGTGCGGTAGGGATCTATGCCTTCAGGTTCCAGAGCTGCTGCCAGGCTCTGGGGCCAAGCTATTATTTATTATTGGTACATTTCCTGGTGCCAGTTCAGGTCTGGTTTCTGGGAGTGATACAGTAGGGATTTTGACTTGGATGATGGCTGGAGGAGAGACTGCTGGCCCCCACGAACAGCCAACTATGAACATGCTTGTGAACAGGGCCATGTTTGTGGTTGTTCGTGAGTCCCTGTTTGTGAATGGCAACAAACAATGAACATCATGTTCATTTTTTTTCTTCTGTTCATGCCCATCTCTAGTTTAAATCCTCCGAGGGTTGTTTTTTTTAAAAAAAATATTTCAGATTTTTCTGCAACTCTAGGACTTTCTTCAGGTTCATAAAGAAATCCCATGGTCTGTCCCTAGCTCTGTTTTGTGTCTCTGTCAATCATATCCTCTATGGTCAGAAATAGATACATTAGGGATGCCAGTTTCCCCAGCAACAGGGGGGGACAACAGGGTGGGGGACAACTGTCGGGAGTGCTGGATGGGTCTTAACAGCTACAGGGAACACTTGCTAGTGAAGTAATGATGTCACTGGCAATGTGCTAATGTCACTTCTGGAGGTAATGTCATCACATCACTGGTTCACCATAACCAATTTAGTATTTGGGCAAAAACCACAGTTTCAACTGATGACATAATAATATCACTTCCAGGCATAAAGAAAATTATGACAGCACAAAACCAGAGGCATCATTACATTGCTGGTGAGCACACCATCCAGCCAGTAAGCTTCCTGCTTCCCATCATTTCTTCCCATGTTGGCCAGCTGAGCAGCAGCAGAGGCTGAAGGCTAGGAGTGGGCGATCACTGCCTGCATTGGGAGCTGGCAACCCTAAGATATATCAATATTATTTTCTTTCTCTTATAGCTCCTGAATCAGTGTTCATTCAAAGCAAAGTCAGGCAAACCATATAGGTCAGGAGCAATTCTCAGGTATACACTCTTGCACTACCTCATGAGAATTGTAGTTTTTTATCTGTGGAATACCTAGCATTCCCTAGGCCACTGATCCATAGCCTTTTTTGAGCCTGTGGAAACCTTTGAAATTCTGACAGGCTGTGAGAGTTTCGTGACTGAGAGGGGATTTGAACATAGGGCTTCCCAGTCCAACATTCTAACCATTACACGACTTTCACAACTGTTCTTCTTCTAAGCCACACCACAGCCCACATCTAAATCATGCTCTCCTCTTGGCAGATGCTGTTTATACTTAAAAAAAAATACTTCATAACACCCACTCATGGATTTATTGTGACACATCTACATTGGATCTAAGTAAATAAACAAACAAATATAGAACTATAGAACTTCCACAAAATACAAAGACTGATCATGGCCATATTGGAAACAGTAATAAAGAAAACCTCTCTCTGCATGGACTGAGAGCTTTCTCCTTACTACTACTGATCAACCAGTACTAAAATTCAGCCCCTCTCAAATGATGGGGCAGCATGATTGAGTCCAACTCCAGACATTTCTCTTGTTAGAAAAAGATGTACTGGTGCCACTCTTAGTGTGATGTAAATTTGTTGCCATGAAGCACAGCCCTGTAGATGTAATTAAAAAACATCCAATCCAGAGTAAGAAAGCAGGTAGGGAGAGAACTCTCCTGCCTGAAGAAATATTTCCTCTTTTGCCCATCCATCTTGTAGATAAAAATTAATTCTTCTGCTCAGTGGTCATATATCACTTCTCTTGTGACCTTGGGGGCTGACTTTTCGGAACAGGGTTGAAACGGGATTCCAAAAACAGCAAACGACAAGGTGGGGGGAGCCATTTTCTGCACAACATTTTTTGTTACTACATCTCTTCAAATCAAGTTCCTCCCATGACGCTCCACAGAATGCACCACAATTGTCTGAGCAGGATAATTATCTTCCGCTACATTTCATTATTGTTTTGCCTCAAATCCTCCCAGCTGTTTAGGCATTGCAAACCTCCACGTTAAAACTGGCCATTTGGAAGGGGAAGAGAAAACAAAAAGAGCTGCCTTTTTGACCCAGGCACTTCTCGATATTAATACATCAAGTTTTTGTTTTCAAATAACCCACAGCTTAATGTAGCTCTTTCCATATTAAAGACTTAAGTTATTATTCATCATAATCCATTTGTTATCTAGGAGTGGGATTTTCCCAGAACAAAGTTAATTGTTGACACAAAGGACTTTACTAGTTGGTATTTTCTGATCCTACTAGCCAGGTCATCCTACTTTATTCCTATAGGGAGGGGGAGTATATTGCATTTGTAAAAAAGACTCAAGGTGACTTACCGCAGATTAAACCTATATAAAGCAGCCTAAATTGACTATTAACCAATGGAGGCCTTGGCTGAATGGTAGATGCATTAAGTCCCAGTTCGGGTTTCTTTGCATGCAGGTTCCTGGCGAAATCTCAGGCCTTTCACGTTAAAACATTTCAAGTAGTGGAGGTTAAGATTGCCTGCCATGAATCCAGTCAGAATCGACAAAACTGGGCTCAATGGTAACGCTCAGGAGAAGTAGCATTTTATGTTCTGTAAAGGAAACATAAAAACAGTTAGTAAAATTCTATAGCAAACACACTGAAGTGGCATAGCAGAACGGTTGAGAGGAATGGCGCCATTATGCTAAACAAAAGCAGTAAAAAAGCGAGGTTTTTTTCTGGCACTTGAAGGCACCAGTAATGTGGGAAGCAGACTTGCCATTTGCCTGTCAGTGGGGATTAAACCTCCGCACTTGGCATCAACTCCCTTGAGAAATAATTGAGATGTGGGAGAAAAAATTACCAGAAAACCTCCACAGTGACACTTCAGGAATTTCCCCAAGTCTCCATGGTCTCTTTACCATACATATTAGGGGGGATTCCTAGACCATCACCAGGAAGTGATGTCACATCCTCCCCAAATTCCATCATCCCCAGGCACTGCCCTAAAAAATCTGGCACTTGCTGAGGCAATGTTTCCAACCCTAGCAGGAAGAACATTTCAGAACTGGAACCACCACAGGAAAGACCCAATCTCTGGTCACTACGCATCTTCAGAAGACAATCAATCAGAGCAAAATCCCGAATGATTATTATATTTTCAACCAGGGCTTTTTTTCAGCTGGAATGCGGTGGAACAGAGTTCTGGAACCTCTTGAAAATGGACACATGGTTGGTGGCCCCGCGGAGCAGCGTGGAGGGCAATCTAAACTCCCCTCTGTCTGGAGATCAGGGGGCGGGGCCACCTGCCACATGACCATTTTCACCCAGGGCGATTTAAGCTTTTAAAAACTCCCTCCTTGTTCCAGCTGACCCAAAGTGACATCATTGGTCCTGGGAGCATGCATGCACTTTGCACGTGCACATGTGGTACCCGGGGCACCACCTCCCGCCAAGAGTTGCCCCCTGTGCTGGCAACCGAGTTCCACCACCTCTTTTCCCGGAAAAAAAACCCTGTTTTCAACTAACCAAGCATGGCTCCCAAGGTAACCTACAATTAAAATACATCATAATGTCAGTGTGAGTGTAGATGGTGGTGGGGAGATGGGGGGGGGGAAGAAATATTCATTGTTTGCTCTTCTAGTTTTTTTTGGGGGGGGGGTTACTTGCATTTCCAGTTGCTCTTGCGAAATCCTGCATGGGCAGCCTTTTCCTTCTATGCATTTCTACTTAAAAAAATAAAAACATGATTGAACCTTCAGAGAATCACAGCCAGTTTTCTGATGGCTGCAGAATGATGCACAGTTCCGTTTTCCCCTCTACACAATGTAAGATGCTTCACCAAATACTCCAACGTCTGTTTGATCCTTGTAGGAAAAAAATGAGAAGCTGAGATTGTCAATTTCAGGAAATGATGGGGGAAGGAAGATCAATCCGGTTGTTGGCCCTTATTTTCACTGCCTCTGGCCAGTTGTTGGTGGCTTCTGACTAATGGATGCCAGGGTGTCTAAATGATAACAGTTTTCCTTATCTTGTCGAAGAAGTTATTCCCACACACTATCATGAGCAGCAGAGCTGTCCAGGGATGAACACCCCAAGTGCCCTGGACTTGCCACAGATCTCCTGCCTGAGGACCAACAGCACCCCAGCTGCAGGCACAGCGAGCCTGGGGGAGGTGACTCAGCCCTAGCCAGCAGGGAGTGAAGGGGAAATGGAGCCAGCCTGGGCAGCAGGCCAGGCGCACACTGCCAAACCAAGCCCTGAAGGGCAAGAAGCGTGCATGAATGCCTGGGATGCCGATACTGGGTCCGATGGGCTAGAAGCCCCTGTACACACCCCAGGTGGGGCCAGCAGGCCTGACATCCACCCCAGGGGACTGGCCAGAACCCAGGAGACCAGTCTGGTGCTGCACGAACAGAGGCAGAGGCGGCCAAGCCATGTCACATGGAAAGGCCTCGCTAGCCCCATCCTGCAAGAAAGGATAGGAGAGCAGGGAGGACCTGCAATGAGAGGAGGAACACCTGAGAACATCCCCAGCTGGTCAGCATCTAACCCCACCCTACAAGAAAGGAGACCAGGGAGGAACTGGAACAAGAGGAGGAACACCTGAGAGGCTGCCCAGGGATAGGAGGGTGCCTGGGAGGAAGGGAGGGGAAGGTAGAAGAAGGCAGGCTCAGTAGAGAGGTTGGGGTGGGTTGTGTAGGAGTGGGGAGGGGGAGGGGGAATCAATTAAATGATTAGGGGAATACATGCTGTGAAAGTTGGTTCTGTGTGTAAGATCATGAAGAATAACTGCTAATCAGAGAAGGCAACACAGAGCCAGATGAACCAATGGCCTGATTTGGTATAAGGCAGGCTCATATGCTTTTAAAAAACATCTTCTCCCTTCATGTTACAGACTCTGTCTGATTACTGTGTCCCACTCCTCTGTCTACTCACCAAGTGTGTGGGCTGGCATGGATCCCACCTCTCTGCTCAGCAAACTGTGAAACTTCATTCCAACTTAAGAAGACCTCCTCCCACTTAAGTGATCTATCTATCTCTGGCAGAACACCCACTTAAGCTGGAGAAAGTCTCCAAAATGTTATAACTGTAATGGTAGCATATAGGATACTGCCTTTTCCCGTCTTTTTTTAATTATTTTTTTAAATTTATTACAAACAAAAAAAGGGGAGGGGAAACAACCACCATCTAAATACAGACATAAAAAACAAGATTTCAAAAAAAAAAATTAGGATAGAAAACTGTTATTAAAAACAATGAAATGTGTCTATGCCTAAGCTGTGCATGCCAAAGATGCAAATCCCATTGCTTTTTCAAAACAGTCTTTTTATTTTTTTCTTTATAACATTCTTTTGCTTTTGAGCTGATTTAAAAAAAAAATAAAGACGACAAACTTTCTCACAAATTATCTTGAAAGTTTCTAAGAGCCGACCTGGAATGTCACCCGTCCCTTACATCCCAGACTCTGTCATGGAACCCTTATAGGAGAGAAAGATGTTTCCTTTTTTGTATAAAGAGGTTGTACAGATTCAACTGCAAATGCCACAGGTGGGCGTTCATCATTCGCAACACAGATGCCCTCCCTAAGGAATGCTGGAGCAGGTGTTGCTGGCTAAAAAAGGCTAATGTTTTTACAGAAATAGAAGAAAACAACACTTGATGACTATGTAACTGTGCAACAGCCCATGTGAAGAAATGACTATTCCAGATGGTTGTTTACAATCATGCTGGCGAACTCCCAATTTTAGTATTTGTGTAATTTGTAACCGTACTTGAGGGCTCCGGGTGGGTAAAATGATTACATCATTGATTGCAGCACAGAGTCTAGAACAAGGATGTCAAAATTTTAATGACCTCACTCTTTCAATTTTAACAGTGGCCTAACATGGATTGAATCAACTGGAGTCTGACCTGACGTTGAAGTAAAAGAATGGAGACAGTTTTGCCTACCTGTGTTACTTCATGAATCCACAACCTTGCTAGCCTTCTAAATAATTTGGGAATTTTCATAACAGACAAAATGGCTACCAGGGCTGAGGGAGCAGCTAATCATAAAAATGGCCGTCATGGTGGCTGAAGCCAATCACAAAGAGTTGGGAGGGTCCAAGCCAAGTGTTGTTTTTTATGATGGTAGAGTTGTTATGAGGGGTGGGATTTATTTTTCCAAACTTTTCTT